>NW_025814826.1:0-1200000 GCF_022079265.1 Lynx rufus
GATCCTAAGGGGGACCCTGTGAGACAAAGTACCAGAGACATCACTACAAGCATAAAACAGACAGACATCACAATGACTCTAAACCCGTATCTTTCTATAATCACACTGAATGTAAATGGATTAAATGCGCCAACCAAAAGACATAGGGTATCAGAATGGATAAAAAAACAAGACCCATCTATTTGCTGTCTACAAGAGACTCATTTTAGACCTGAGGACACCTTTAGATTGAGAGTGAGGGGATGGAGAACTATTTATCATGCTACTGGAAGCCAAAAGAAAGCTGGAGTAGCCATACTTCTATCAGACAAACTAGACTTTAAATTAAAGGCTGTAACAAGAGATGAAGAAGGACATTATATAATAGTTACAGGGTCTATCCATCAGGAAGAGCTAACAATTATAAATGTCTATGCGCCGAATACCGGAGCCCCCAAATATATAAAACAATTACTCATAAACAGAAGCAACCTTATTGATAAGAATGTGGTAATTGCAGGGGACTTTAACACCCCACTTACAGAAATGGATAGATCATCTAGACACACGGTCAATAAAGAAACAAGGGCCCTGAATGAGACATTGGATCAGATGGACTTGACAGATATATTTAGAACTCTGCATCCCAAAGCAACAGAATATACTTTCTTCTCGAGTGCACGTGGAACATTCTCCAAGATAGATCATATACTGGGTCACAAAACAGCCCTTCATAAGTTTACAAGAATTGAAATTATACCATGCATACTTTCAGACCACAATGCTATGAAGCTTGAAATCAACCACAGGAAAAAGTCTGGAAAACCTCCAAAAGCATGGAGGTTAAAGAACACCCTACTAACGAATGAGTGGGTCAACCAGGCAATTAGAGAAGAAATTTAAAAATATATGGAAACAAACGAAAATGAAAATACAACAATCCAAATGCTTTGGGACGCAGCAAAGGCAGTCCTGAGAGGAAAATACATTGCAATCCAGGCCTATCTCCAGAAACAAGAAAAATCCCAAATACAAAATCTAACAGCACACCTAAAGGAAATAGAAGCAGAACAGCAAAGGCAGCCTAAACCCAGCAGAAGAAGAGAAATAATAAAGATCAGAGCAGAAATAAACAATATAGAATCTAAAAAAACTGTAGAGCAGATCAACGAAACCAAGAGTTGGTTTTTTGAAAAAACAAACAAAATTGACAAACCTCTAGCCAGGCTTCTCAAAAAGAAAAGGGAGATGACCCAAATAGATAAAATCATGAATGAAAATGGAATGATTACAACCAATCCCTCAGAGATACAAAGAATTATCAGGGAATACTATGAAAAATTGTATGCCAACAAATTGGACAACCTGGAAGAAATGGACAAATTCCTGAACACCCACACTCTTCCAAAACTCAATCAGGAGGAAATAGAAAGCTTGAACAGGCCCATAACCAGCGAAGAAATTGAATCGGTTATCAAAAATCTCCCAACAAATAAGAGTCCAGGACCAGATGGCTTCCCAGGGGAGTTCTACCAGACGTTTAAAGCAGAGATAATACCTATCCTTCTCAAGCTATTCCAAGAAATAGAAAGGGAAGGAAAGCTTCCAGACTCATTCTATGCAGCCAGTATTACTTTGATTCCTAAACCAGACAGAGACCCAGTAAAAAAAGAGAACTACCGGCCAATATCCCTGATGAATATGGATGCAAAATTTCTCAATAAGATACTAGCAAATCGAATTCAACAGCATATAAAAAGAATTATTCACCATGACCAAGTGGGATTCATTCCTGGGAATCAGGGCTGGTTCAACATTCGCAAATCAATCAACGTGATACATCACATTAACAAAAAAAAAAGAGAAGAACCATATGATCCTGTCAATCGATGCAGAAAAGGCCTTTGACAAAATCCAGCACCCTTTCTTAATAAAAACCCTTGAGAAAGTCGGGATAGAAGGAACATACTTAAAGATCATAAAAGCCATTTATGAAAAGCCCACAGCTAACATCATCCCCAACGGGGAAAAACTGAGAGCTTTTCCCTGAGATCAGGAACACGACAGGGATGCCCACTCTCACCGCTGTTGTTTAACATAGTGCTGGAAGTTCTAGCATCAGCAATCAGACAACAAAAGGAAATCAAAGGCATCCAAATTGGCAAAGATGAAGTCAAGCTTTCGCTTTTTGCAGATGACATGATATTATACATGGAAAATCCGATAGACTCCACCAAAAGTCTGCTAGAACTGATACATGAATTCAGCAAAGTTGCAGGATACAAAATCAATGTACAGAAATCAGTTGCATTCTTATACACTAACAATGAAGCAACAGAAAGACAAATAAAGAAACTGATCCCATTCACAATTGCACCAAGAAGCTTAAAATACCTAGGAATAAATCTAACCAAAGATGTAAAGGATCTGTATGCTGAAAACTATAGAAAACTTATGAAGGTAATTGAAGAAGATTTAAAGAAATGGAAAGACATTCCCTGCTCATGGATTGGAAAAATAAATATTGTCAAAATGTCAATACTACCCAAAGCTATCTACACATTCAATGCAATCCCAATCAAAATTGCACCAGCATTCTTCTCGAACCTAGAACAAGCAATCCTAAAATTCATATGGAACCACAAAAGGCCCCGAATAGCCAAAGGAATTTTGAAGAAGAAGACCAAAGCAGGAGGCATCACAATCCCAGACTTCAGCCTCTACTACAAAGCTGTCATCATCAAGACAGCATGGTCTTGGCACAAAAACAGACACACAGACCAATGGAATAGAATAGAAACCCCAGAACTAGACCCACAAACGTATGGCCAACTCATCTGTGACAAAGCAGGAAAGAACATCCAATGGAAAAAAGACAGCCTCTTTAACAAATGGTGCTGGGAGAACTGGACAGCAACATGCAGAAGGTTGAAACTAGACCACTTTCTCACACCATTTACAAAAATAAACTCAAAATGGATAAAGGACCTAAATGTGAGACAGGAAACCATCAAAACCTTAGAGGAGAAAGCAGGAAAAGACCTCTCTGACCTCAGCCGTAGCAATCTCTTACTCGACACATCCCCAAAGGCAAGGGAATTAAAAGCAAAAGTGAATTACTGGGACCTTAGGAAGATAAAAAGCTTCTGCACAGCAAAGGAAACAACTAACAAAACTAAAAGGCAACCAACAGAATGGGAAAAGATATTTGCAAATGACATATGGGACAAAGGGCTAGTATCCAAAATCTATAAAGAGCTCACCAAACTCCACACCCGAAAAACAAATAACCCAGTGAAGAAATGGGCAGAAAACATGAATAGACACTTCTCTAAAGAAGACATCCAGATGGCCAACAGGCACATGAAAAGATGTTCAGCGTCGCTCCTTATCAGGGAAATACAAATCAAAACCACACTCAGGTATCACCTCACGCCAGTCAGAGTGGCCAAAATGAACAAATCAGGAGACTATAGATGCTGGAGAGGATGTGGAGAAACGGGAACACTCTTGCACTGTTGGTGGGAATGCAAATTGGTGCAGTCGCTCTGGAAAGCAGTGTGGAGGTTCCTCAGAAAATTAAAAATAGACCTACCCTATGACCCAGCAATAGCACTGCTAGGAATTTATCCAAGGGATATAGGAGTACTGATGCATAGGGGCACTTGTACCCCAATGTTCATAGCAGCACTCTCAACAATAGCCAAATTATGGAAAGAGCCTAAATGTCCATCAACTGGTGAATGGATAAAGAAATTGTGGTTTATATACACAATGGAATACTATGTGGCAATGAGAAAAAATGAAATATGGCCTTTTGTAGCAACGTGGATGGAACTGGAGAGTGTTATGCTAAGTGAAATAAGCCATACAGAGAAAGACAGATACCATAGGGTTTCACTCTTATGTGGATCCTGAGAAACTTAACAGGAACCCATGGGGGAGGGGAAGGAAAAAAAAAAAAAGAGGTTAGAGTGGGAGAGAGCCAAAGCATAAGAGACTGTTAAAAACTGAGAACAAACTGAGGGTTGATGGGGGGTGATGGGTATTGAGGAGGGCACCTTTTGGGATGAGCACTGGGTGTTGTATGGAAACCAATATGTCAATAAATTTCATATATATAAAAAATAAAAAAAAAAGAAGTAGACAAATAAAAAAATAATAATAATAAAATCTTAAATCATAAAACTCCTAGAAGAAAACAGAGGATAAAATCTCCTTGACATAGATCTTACAAATGATTTAGGATAGGACATCCAAAGTACAAGCAATAAAAGCAAAAACAACCAATGCAATCAGCAATGTTTCTGCACAGCAAAAGAAACAAGCAACATGACGGAAAGGCAACCTATGGAAAGGATGAAAACATTTGCAAGCTACAAATATGAAAAACGTCAATATCTAAAATGTGTGAGGAATTCGTACAATTCAACAGCTAAAAACAAATATAATTACAAACTGGGCAAGGCACCTTAAAAGACGTCTCTCCTCAAAACATATTCAAAAATTTTTTTTTTCAACGTTTATTTTTTTTTGGGACAGAGAGAGACAGAGCATGAACAGGGGAGGGGCAGAGAGAGAGGGAGACACAGAATCGGAAACAGGCTCCAGGCTCTGAGCCATCAGCCCAGAGCCCGACGCAGGGCTCGAACTCACGGACCGCGAGATCGTGACCTGGCTGAAGTCGGACGCTTAACCGACTGCGCCACCCAGGCGCCCCTCCTCAAAACATATTCAAATAGCCAAGGGTACACAAGAAGGTGCTCGATATCACTATTCATCAGGGAAATGCAAATCAAAACTGCAGTATATAGATATCACTTTGACCTATTAAAATGGCTATTGTCAAAAAGACAAGAGATATCGTTGGCAAGGACGTACAGGAAAGGAATTCCTTGTACTCCTGTAGGACTGTAAATTGGGACAGCCACTAAGTAAAACAGTATGGTGGCTCCTCAACAAACTAAAGATAGAACCTCCATATGAGCCAATAATCCCATTTCTGGGTATATGTCTTAAAGACATGACATCCTTACCTTGGAGAGATATCTGCAGCCCTATGTTTATTGCAGCATTATTTACAATAGTCAAGAAACATGGGGCGCCTGGGTGGCTCAGTCGGTTAAGTGGCCGACTTCGGCCCAGGTCATGATCTCGCGGTCCGTGAGTTCAAGCCCCGCGTCGGGTTCTGTGCTGACAGCTCAGAGCCTGGAGCCTGTTTCAGATTCTGTGTCTCCCTCTCTCTGACCCTCCCCCGTTCATGCTTTGTCTCTCTCTGTCTCAAAAATAAATAAACGCTAAAAAGAAATTAAAAAAAATAGTCAAGAAACAACCTAAGAATCCATCACTGGATCCATGGATTAAAAATATGGTATACAGTTACAATGGAATATTTTCAGCCACAAACAAGAAGGAAATCCTGCCAGTTGTGACAACATGAGTGAAACTCGAGGGCTTTATCCTTAGTGAAAAGAAGTCAGACACAGGAAGACAAACACTGTATGATCTGACTTATATGTGGAATTAAAAAAAATTGCACGAAAAACAGAACAGACTGGTGGTTGCCAGGGTTAGGAGGCTGTGAGAAATGGGTAGATATTGGTCAAAGGGTACAAACTACCTGTTACAAGATTAATTAATTCTGGGTATTTAACGTGCAGGATGGTGATTACAGTGAACAATACTGTATCATATCATTTGAAAGTTGCTACAAGACTAGATCATCACAAACAAGAAATGATATTTATGTGAGATGATGGAACTATTGACACTATTGTGGTAATCATTTGACAATATAAAAGTGTATCAAATTAATACAGGTACACCTTACAGTTACACAGATGTATGTTACTTATATCTCATAAATCTGGAAAAACTTAAAAAATTCAAAAGTACTCATATGTTATTATCTATCTCTCAGAAATAACAATCATCTGATTAGTTATGCTTTTGTTTAAAAAAAATGGTTTGCGGCGCCTGGATGGCTCAGTACGTTAAGTGTATGACTTTGGCTCTGTTGTGATCTAAGGGTTTGTGGCTTCGAGCCCCACATCGGGCTGTGTGCTGACATCCCAGAGTCTGGAGCCTGCTTCGGAATCTTTGTCTCCCCCTCTCTCTGCCCCTCCCCAACTCTCACTTTGTCTCTCTCCAAATGAATAAACATTTTAAAAAATTTTAAAAAATGATTTGGTAACTTTTGCATACTTTTCGCCTAATATCTAATCCTGATAGAAAAAAATGGGGGATTCACCAAAAAGAAAATTATAATTCTGTTTTCATGGACTAAATGCATGCAACAGAATATTATTACCATACAGCTACATACATTTCCAAAAATAATGAAATTACCCGCAGATTTTTTTAGGACTTAAACATGAGCCCCGAAGAGCACCAAAAACAAAAACAAAACTAACAATTGTGGTTTTTTTCAAAAAACTGTTATACAGATAACTTTTTTCGTGGAAATAACATCCAAGAAAAGAAGAATCTTTGTGAAAGCAATTATCAAACAATTCCTCTCGACCCAAACTTCAAAAATGAATCTGTAATTATAGAATTTGAAATAGCTTTCATTTTGAACCCAGTCAATAGAAGCAACTTTGAAGTAGAAAACATCTGGGGAAAGCCACCTCAAACTTAGAAAAACAAAACAAAACAAAACAAAACAAAAAGAAACCCTAACACGTAGCCATGGTAACAAGAAGCCACCAGAATCAGTTCTAAATGTGTTAATCAATGCCAACCAGCCCTACTCACCAACCAATCCATTTCAGCTCCTTCCTTCTGAAAGACAGCGAATAAAGGACAAAAATGACTCCAATACACATGCTTCAGCGTGCCAACCAATCCACAACAGTCTCACCCAAATAAGCATGGTGCTTTAGATGAAAAACCATTTAATTTTCTGAAAGTCCCCTAATTCTCAAACTCCACTCTTCCCCAAACCCCTGTATAAGAATAGCAGACTGCTCTGTTAAAAAAGACTATACCTAACCAGCATAGCTCGCTCTTATTTGTAAGTGATCAATTCCAACTTCATCTTTTTATTTCAGATATTGAGGGCTCATAATCTTTGGCAAGAATTTTTAAAGTCCTATAATAATTTGCCACCATATTTTAGTTTCCTTAATAATTATAAAGGAAGATTGCTATTCCTTTGATACATTTCACCATAATGAAAACTAACATAAATACAACTAAAAGAACAAGTAGGAAGTAAACACAATATTGGGCCCCCCAAAATCCAAAAACTGTACATAACTGACAGGCTTAGTTGTCAGAATGAACCCACGCCAAAGTTTGTCAAGGTGGGGGCTAGTATTATGTTAAAAACTATACACACAAGTTAAACTCCGTTCACTCAATAAACATTATTGAATAAGTACTATATAGACTAGAACATTTTCTAGGCACTGAGGACATGGCAATGAACAGATAACAATCCTACTCATGAGTGAAGTAAACATACAATAACAATAAGCTACACAGGCAAAATATACAGTATTAGAGGAGAAAAACTAAAGCAGAGAAATCACATTTTGATGTGTTATAGGGAAAAGGGTAGTTGAAGTACTAGTCAGGATGGCCAAGAAAGGCCTTGCTAAGAAAGTGACTTTTAAGCAAAAACCTGAAAGGAGAAACAAACAAAAAAGGAAAAAGCAAGCCATGAGGTATCTGAGGGAAAGCATTCCAGATAGAGTCAACAGCAAGCACAGAAGTATGTCCGAAGTACTTAAAGAGTAGTGAGAAATCAGTATGGCTGGACAGAATGAAAGGGGTAGAAAAGAGTTCAAATCAGAGAGAGAGAAGGAGACACCTGATCATATACAGGCCTTGTCGGCATTAGGAAGAGTTTTGGCATGTACTCTGAGCGAAATGGGAGGCAATTAGGCTTTGAACAGAGGAAGGACACAATCCGACTTACGTTTTACTAGATCCAATGTGTTTAGAATTAACGGAAACAGAGGAAAAACCAAAGAAGAAACAAACAAACAAGAAGACCATTTAGTTACCTATTACACCAATATAAACAACAGATGATAGTCTATTGGTCATGGAAGATGTGTTTGGATTCTCGATATATTTGAAGGAAGACATGACAAGATTTGCTGACAGATGAGATGTCATGTGTATGAAAAAGAAAAAGAAAAGAGAAAGAAAAAGTGAAAGAAAGAAGAAAAAAAAAAGACAGGAGTCAAAGATGACACCAAGTTTTTTAGCAGAGCAACACATAGAACTGTTATTAACTCAATTAGGAAAGACATGCAAGGCAAATATTAAGAAAGAATATCAGGAGCTCAATTTGGGACATGTTAAGTTTGCAATAGCTATCCAGAAAGAGATATCAAGTGGGCAGTTTGATATGCGGGCCTGGAATTATGGAGAGAGATCCGGGCTGGAGATGTAAACTTGAGGATCATTAGAATATACAAGATAGTAAAAGTCAAGAGAAGGAAAATCAAAGGCAAATTCCTGGAAGACATCAATGGGTTAAAAGGTGGGGGACGAGAAGAAACAAGCAAATCAGGCTGAGGTGTACAGACTAGAAAGGCAGCGGGAAAATCAGGTGAGTGAGTGATAGCCTACAAGCAACATAGAGACAGAATTTTGGAGGAGAGAGTTTTCCATTGGGTCAAATATCGCTGAAAGGTTAAGTAAAATGAGATGTATGAAATTGTTTAGATTTATTAAAGTGAAAATCGGTGGTAACCTTGAAAAAACAATTCTGGAGGAGTGAGAGGGAAAATTGCTACAATGAATTCAAGAGTGGATGGGAGGGAGGGAAATCAGGATCAGAGAGTGAAGAAGGCTGTTGACAGATTTCATAGCTAAGTGGAATGGTCATGGTTGATCTAATTTTCTATTGTTGCTGTAGTTTTCAATTGTTACATACTGATTAGGTAGTATTTTTGTAATATTTGGAAGTCTTAAAAATTGCATATATGTAACACTAGGTTTTGTTTTTGTTTTTGTTTTTTTTGTTTTTTGTTTTTTGTTTTTGTTTTTGTTTTTTTTTTGCTTTTTTAAAATGCCAGACCAAGGTACAAAATAACTCACAAAATTATACACTGAGAAGACTCCTTAAATTTTTTCTAGATATATATAAGCTGATTACCATTTTTCTCATGCTTAGAAAGACCACAGAAAAACGAAGTTCCAAGGGCAGTATTTCGTGCTTGATAAAAATTATTAAACTCTAAGGGCACCTGGGTGGCCCAGTCCACAAAGCATCCAACTCTTGATTTCAGCTCAGGACATGATCTCTAGGTTCTCTAGCTTCGAGCTCTGCACTGACAGCATGGAGCCTCCTTGGGATTCTCTCTCTCCCTCTCTCTTTGCTCCTCCCCCACTCATGTGTGCATGCTCTCTCTCTCTCTCTCTCTCTCTCTCTCTCAAAATAAACATTTTTAAAACGTCACCCAACTCTAGGATATTTTATACTATCCAAAGTAATGAGTCATATTAAAATTTTATACACAGAAGTAAAAGGAGTTGGGAATGCAGAAAATAGTCCTACTTTGTAAACTGAATTGTCACAAATTGTACAACATGAAGGCACTGTTGAAAAATTTGGTGTGGTTCATGTTGAAATATAGTCTCTAAAAAGGCAGGATAATGGCATGCAAGCAAGGTACCTTTATAAAAATGATTCATTGCATTACCAGCATCTTGGTTTATAGCACAGGGGCCATGAAATGTTTATATAGAATATGAGACATGTTGCCACGTGAATCCTCTTGGCAATAATCAGATTAAGTTGAGGGTCCAACATTGGAGCACTCATGCACTGGGGAACAAAACCAAAAATCGAATAACTAGCAATTTTGTTGGTAGACTGCCAGTGTAGCAGGGAACTTCTGTTGCAATTCAGGAGATATTCAAATATTCTAACAAAATGTGCATAAGACATGACGTCAAACCAAACCAAATGCTTTAAATATACTTTGTTAAACCATCAGTACACATAGACCTAAATTCATTTTTTAAAATGGTCACATGCCCCATTACTTTATAGAAGTGAAACGTTACTTCCTTATTAATGAATGGATATTTAGCCTATCTCTGGGGCCCCTAGGTGGCTCAGTCTGGTGAACATCTGACTGTTGATGTTGGCTCAGGTCATGATCTTGTGGTCGTGAGATCGAGCCCTGTGTTGGCCTCTGCACTGTTAACGTGGAGTCTGCTTGGGATTCTCTCTCTCTCCCTCTCTGTCTCTGCTCCCCCTCAATGCTTGGGCTCCCGAGTGTGCACATTCTCTGTCTGTCTCTCAAAATAAGTCAATAAACATTTAGACTATCTCCTTCACATATATCCTTCACATATACATGTGACTATATCCTTCACATATACAATATCCTTCACATATACATGTAATATATATATATATATATATATATATATGTAATATATATATATATATATATGTAACCTTAATATATCTGTCCTATTTTGTATATGTAATAATATATAATAAATGCCCTTATAGTGTGTGTGTGTGTGTGTGTGTGTGTGTGTGTGTGTGTTTGCACGTGCAGGCGCATGCGCTTGCTTATAGAAGTCATGTATTTCAGAAGGACCCAGTCCTGGCAATGAAACCATTGGAATAAAGAGATGACCTACCTGAAATATTTTTCTCACGTTATATTATTTATTTCTGACAGTGACAGAGACAGAGCACAAGCAGGGGAGGGGCAGAGAAAGAGGGAGACACAGAATCTGAAGCAGGCTCCAGGCTCTGAGCTGTTAGCACAGAGCCTGACACAAGGCTCAAGCTCGTGAAGTGCAAGATCATGACCTGAGCCGAAGTTGGATGCTTACCCAACTGTGCCACCCAGGTGCCCCGACATATTTGAAATTTTGAAATACACTGCTAAATCACCTTTCAGAAGGGAGTTACCAATTTCATCCAACCACAGTGTCTAAGAATGTCATTTTCCTCACATTTCCTAACTTTGGTTATTTTATTTAATAAAATATTTATCACTATGACTGCAAAAAATGGTATCTCATTGGTATTTACATTTTTCTCATTAGCACGTAGGATGAAATATCTCCACGAAAAATACGAAATTTGTTCATCATGAAGATTAGCTCAAACTAGAAAAGATTGTTGCATAGGAAAATAACAATTACCTATTATTTAAATATTGCTATAGGCTTACCTATCAGAATCTTTATTTTCTGTAATAGGCAATTGATGGTTATCAGTTTTTCCATTCTGTCTTTGTGCAATTAATCCAGCAGCCGCAGCATCATGTATGTTTTCTGATACTTCCATGTCACTTCCTCTGTGCTTCTTTTTTTCTTCAACCTTTAATGGAACTTGATACTAAAGGTAATTGTTACTTTAGTCAATAAAAAGAAGTTTTTTTCATTAACTTTATCAGTTGACACTTAGTTTGTCATAAATTCAATGGAGGAAAATATTTTGTGTTTACTTTATCATTACAAGTAATAGTAATTTTTATAAACTCTCCTTCATTTCTGTTGGAATTTTAAAAAGCAGAAGTTACCAAAATTTCTAAAAGGGCTTTCTTAATTTTGTACTTATTCATATCCACACTTTGCTACTGAGAATTCCCCACCCACCCCACCCCATCTGACCAAGAGATACAAAGAAATGAAAAGACAAGAGACAAAATGTGTCCTTTTCTTTCCTTACCACCTGGGATTTACACAACAGCCAGATTTAAAACATGTCACATGGAGGTGCTCCAGTAACAAAACCAGGAAGCTTTCCTCTTTCTGCACGGAGCTATTCTTTCCCTGACTGCCTTTTACAATTCTTTTTCTTTTGGATCCTAAGGTTCTCAAAAAAAGTGACAGTGTCCCCTAAAATTTATGAACCAAAGTTTGCCACAACACAAAAGGAACAAAGTGAAACAGACGTTAGGGTGGAATTCTGGGAAATTAGTAATGCTCTCCGAATCTCACATTCAATAACCATAAAACTTTATAGGGAGAGGGTATAAAAGTAATGATCACCTTTAATCCCATTTACTACTGATAATGCGAGTAAAACTCAAAAAGGTTAAATGATTTGTCCCAAGTTCCTAAAGTGGCATTCCCTAGCATTTTATGGCACCAAAAGAGACGATACAATTCTTGAATGCTGAATCAGAGAAATGACCACAAATTCATTAAATTAGTCAGATGCATGAAAAGTGTGACTTTCGCACAGTAAATTAATACCTTGATTTGGGACGAGGAGATTAGCTACTTATTCTTTTAAAGGAGGGTATCTCTAGATTTTGTCTATTTCTAAAGTCCACACATCTCAAAGCTCAGTTTTCTCCCTTGGAGTTAAATACTGAAGGTTTGCTGAAGGTTTATGCTACCTACATGGTAAAAATCACACAGGCCAAGAGGTATCATACTTTATTGAACATAAAGTGAAGGTTTGACTCAACAGAAACATTTGAGAATGAGATTAAAAAATGTGAAAAAAGGGGTGATCATACAAATAGCTGTTATTAAGCCTATCTCAAAGGGGTCATGTTGAAATACTAAGTTCCAAGATTGTGAATAAAGCAGACAAGACTGCCTATTTTTGTGGGGAATCAGCTTAGGAATTCCCTGAGCCTGAACTGATGGGTTAACTAGGCATAGAAAATTACAAAGCCATAGGATGCTCACACCCAAGTTTGGGTAAACAATATTAGGAATCTAGGTATAGAGAGGGCGGGGCAAAGGCTCCAAGACCAAGGTGTGAGACGTAAACAAGATTAGATATTCAGGAGGACACACTCCCCAATTTAGTCCTATGGCAGAAAGCTGCTTTCACAGGAAGGAAGGACCAAATGAGGTAAACAGGTAAATAGGGCTATAGGCTGTAGGCTGCAGGGTGAAGATGCCCAGAGGGGAGCTAATTAGCAAAAGAAAGGTGCCTTGTGGATCCTGAGGTAGCATCTGTCTTCTCCCCTAGACTAGCTAAGATAAACAGAGAAGCTGCCTCAGGTCAGCTGTTAACAACCATCTGCCAGGCGCCAGGATTTTGTTTTACATTGACCCTAACCCCTAACACCCTATATCTTGAAACCCCCTTTCCCTCATGCCCATGAGTTCATGTTCACAGATTGATTGTCTCTTTGTGCACATCCATCACCATGTTTGGAAGCCTTCTGATCCTATTAAAAACAGAGCAAGGACCCTTAATCCGGGCTCTTGTGTTCTCCGGGACATTAGCTGTCTCTCCCATTGTAATCCTGCATCCCGCTGCTGTCTTGCTAGACAAGCAAGAACCCTAGACCCAGAGTCTACAGACACATACTGAAACAATACATAGATTGCTTTAGCTGGGAACATGTGTTTATATTCCTTCTCTTAGTTATTGCTTCTTTCTCATTTTATTGTTTATGGAAATGCAATTTATATTTAAGCCAATATATTAAAAAAAAACAACCTGGAGATTATTATGTTTTTTAAGCAGTTTCTTTATGGTTATTCTGGTTCGTGAGGTCACATGGTACTTATATAGCTAAGTTAGTTTCCCAGTTCATATACTACTTGGAAGACTGACACTGAAACTTTAAGGAAAACAAATCACAAGAATGTTTCCCTGAACTCCTTTTTGTTAGATAGCAGAAATAATCTATTTCCAGACACAATTACTTATTTAGACAATTCCATTGTATGCACACTCTTGTTCTTTTGAGTGGAGAATCCGAATGGATCAGATAATTGCTAACGAGAAAAAACAAGAGTTTCCTTCCGTAAGGAAACACAGATCCAATGTGTCATTGGACCAGATGTATTCAGATATACATAGATATATATTGGCTTTAATATATACATTTATATACATGGATATCAACACCGATATATTGAGATCTTTTCATCCAACAGCAGTAGAACGCACATTCTTCTTAAGTGCACATAGAACATTCTCCAATATAGATCACATCCTGGGTCATAAAACATCCCTCCACAAATATAAAAGGAATGAGATCCTACCATGCATATTTTTAGATCACAACGCTCAGACACTGGGAATCAACCTCAAGAACAAAAACTCGAAAGCCTCCAAATACATGGAGGTTACAGAAGTTCCTACTCAAGACAGAATGGGTCCACCAGGCGATTAAGGAAGAAACTAAAAACCATATGGAAGCAAATGAAAATGAAAAAACGCAATCCAAACCCTTTAGAATGCAGCAAAGGCAGTCCTTAGAGTAAAATACATTGCAATCCAGGCCTATCTTCAGAAGCGAGGATGGTCCCAAATACAGAAACTAACTTCACTCCTAATCGAACTAGAAACACAGCAGCAAAGAAAGCCCAACGTCAGCAGAAGTAGGGAAACAAAAAAGCGTAGAGCAGAAATAAATCCTATAGAATCCAAAAACAAGGTTGCACACATCAATCAATCTAAGAGATGTGTTTTTTTAAAATAAGCAAAATTGATAACCCCCTAGCCACACTTCTCAAAAAGAAGAAAGAGAGGCCCAAACAGATAAAATCACAAATGAAAGACAAGAGATCACAACCAACACCACAGAAATACAACAAGGATCCGAGGATACTATGAAAAAGTATATGCCAACAACCTGGACAACCTGGAAGACATGGACAAATTCCTAGACACCCACACACTACCAAAAGCCAAACGGGAAGAAATAGAAAACGTGAACAGACCCATAACCCGTGAAGACATTCAATCAGTTATTAAAAATCTCCCAACAAAGATGAGTCCTGGGCAGGATGGCATCCCAGGGGAATTCTACCAGACATTTAAAGCAGAGTTAATCCTTCTTCTTCGCAAGCTGTTCCAAAAAAATAGAAACAGAAGGAAAGCTTCTGGACTCCTTCTGTGAAACCAGCATTACGTTGATTTCCAAAGCAGACAGAGACCCCACTAAAAAGCAGAATGACAGGCCAATGTTCCTGATGAACATGGATGCAAACCTTCTCAATAAGATACTAGCAAATGTAATGCAACGGTATATTAAGAGAATTATTTTCCAGGATCAAGTGCAATTCTTTCCTGGGCAGCAGGGCTGGTTCAATATTCACAAATCAATCAACATGACACGTCCCATGAAGAGAAGAAAGGATAAGAACCATATGATCCTGTCAATAGATGCAGGAAAAGCATTTGACAAAATACAGCACCATTTCTTATTACAACCCTCAAGAAAATCGGATAGAAGGAATAGACCTCCAAACCCTAAAAGCCACATATGAACAGGCCACAGCTAATAGCCTCCTCCATGGAGAAACACTGAGAGCTTTTCCCCTGAGATCAGGAACATGGAAGGGATTTCTACTCTCACCACTGTTGCTTAGCATAATGTTGGAAGTCCTAGACTCAGACATCACACAACAAAATGAATTAAAAGGCATCCAAGTTGACAACAAGAGGTCAAACTTTCACAGTTTGCAGATGACACGATAATGTATGTGGACATCCTGAAAGCCTCCACCAAAAAACTGCTAGAAAGGATACATGCATTCAGCAAAGCTGCAGGATTAAAATCAATGCACCCAAATCGGTTGCATGTCTATACACCAATCATGAAACATTAGAAAGAGATATCAAGGAATCGATCCCATTTACCACTGCACCAAACCATAAAACACCTAGCATTAAACCTAACCAAAGAGGTAAAAGATCTGTATGCTGAAAACTATAGACAACTTATGAAAGAAACTGAAGAACACACAAAGAACCCGGAAAATATCCCATGCTCATGGGTTGCAAGAACAAACATTGTTAAAATGTCAATACTACCCGAAGCAATCTGTACACTCAATGCAATCCCAATCAAAATAACAGCAGCATTCTTCACAGAACTAGAACAAACAATCCTAAACTTTGGGGAGAACCACAAAAGACCCAGACCAGAACAACCAAAGTAAGGTTGAAAAAGAAAACCAGAGTGGGGGAGGCATCACAATCCCGGACTTTAGCCTGTACTACAAAGCTGGACTCCTCAAATGCACGGTATTAGCTCCAAACAAGCACAGAGGCCAATGGAATAGAATAGAGAACCCAGAAATAGGCCCACAGATGTGTGGCCAACTAAGCTCCAACAAAGCAGGAAAGAGTAGCTAATGCAAAAAAGACAGTCTCTTTAGCTAATGGTGCTGGGAGAACTGGACAGCAACATGCACAAGAGTGAACCTGGACCACTTTCTTACACCTTACACAAACATAAACTCCAATGCATGAAAAAGCTTACCGTGAGACAGGAAACCATCAAAATCCTAGAGGAGAAAGCAGGCAACCACCTCTCTGACCTCGGCTGCAGCGATTACTTACTTGACATGTCTCCAAAGGCAAGGGAAAATAAAAGCAAAAGTGAACTTTTGGGACCTCATCAAGATACAAAGCTGCCACACAGCAAAGACAACAATCAACAACTTTAAAGGCAACCAACGGAATGGGAGAAGATATGTATTTGCAAATGGCATATCACATAAAGGGTTAGGATAAAAAAGTCTATAAAGAACTTGCCAAACTCAACACCCGGAAACCAAGTAAGCGAAGAAAGGGGCAGAGGACGTGAATAGACACTTTTCCAAAGGAGACACCCAGATGGCCAATGGACACATGCAAAGATGCTCAACATCACACATCATCCAGGAAATACAAATCAAACCCCACTGGGATAACACCTCAATCAGTCAGAGTGTGGTGGTGAAATACACACCCCTGGAAATAACAGATGTTGGCGAGGATGTGGCAAAATGGGAACCCTCTTGCACTGTTGGTGGCAATGCAAACGGGTGCAGCCACTCTGGAAAGCAGTGTGGAGGTTCCTCAAAAAATTAAAAGTAGAATTACAGCACTAGTAGGCATTTATCCAAAGGATACAGGAGTGCTGATTTGTAGGGGTTGTACCCCAGAATTGATAGCAGTTCTATCAACAATCGCCAAATTATGGAAAGAGCCCAAATGTCCATCAACCGATGAATGGCTAAAGAAGAGGTGGTGGTCTATCTACAACGGAATAATACGACCTGGCCATGAAAAAGAATGGAATCTTGCCATTTGCAACACTGTGGAAGCAACTGGAAGGTATGATGCTAAATGAAATAAGTCGGTCAAGAGAAAGATATCATGTTTTCACTCATATGTGGAATTTGAAAACTTCACACAAGACCATAGGGGAAGGGAAAGAAAAAAAATAGTTACAAATACCTAGAGGGAGGCAAACCATATGATGATCTTAAAAGACAGAGAACAAGCTGAGGGTTGGTGGGGGTGGGGAGTTAAGGGGGTGGAAAAAAGGGATGGTGGGCATTGAGGAAGGCACATGTTGGAGTAAGCCCTGGGGTTATCCGGAAGTGATGAATTCCATGAATCTACTCCCTAAGCCAAGACTACAATGTACACACTATATATTCCCTAACTGGACACTAAATTGTCAAATAATAAAAATAAAGAACAAATAAAGAATAATAATGAAAACAGGGGAGGGGCGCCTGGGTGGCTCAGTCAGTTAAGTCTCCGATTTTTGCTCACGTCATGAGCTCTTGGTTCATGACTTCGAGCCCCGCATCAGGCTCTCTGCTGTCAGCACAGAGCCTGATTTGGACCCTCTGTACCCCTCTCCCTACCCCTCTCCTTCTCCCTCACTTTCTCTCAAAAATAAACAAACACTAAAAATATTCTTAAGGAGTAAAAATAATACAATCACAAAAGCAGGGGAAAAAAACATGAGATTCAAGATTTCAACTCCATATTTTAACAGTAGTTTTAAGGATGTAAAATATGCTTTTACTAATATACACAAATAGTCATTTCTGTAATGAATAGCAGTAAGAGTCATAAAAAGTTTTAACTGTGAAACACTAATTCAGGATTTTATAAGAATACTGCATTTTAAAAATTACTCTTGGGACGCCTGGGTGGCTCAGTCAGTTGAGCGTCCAACTCTTAGTTTCAGCTCGAGTCATGATCCCAAGGCCATGGGATCAAGCCCTGCGTCAGGTCCACACGAAGCATGGAGTCGGCTTGCGATTCATATGCTCCCTCACTCTCTCTCAAAAATCAACATTAAAAAAATAGTAAAACGAATGAAAAAGTTAATCTTAAGGGACAAGATTTAAAGTATAGAAGAGAAATACAGGATTACAGAATTTTGAGCCATTTTCCAGGACTACCACGATGTCTAAGAAAAATATAAAAACCGATTTTAAACTTCATATAGTTTTATTATTCCACTGGGAACAGCATATGAAGAGCTCTAATTTCCTATCTACACCATATAGGAAGGTTGTTAAGGACCCGAGAAGGAATCTAGTATTAAGCAACTAATATATTTATGATCATCCAATTTGAAGATTTAAAGTCTTCCAATACATGTTTGATTATCAAGGAAGACTGAACATTCCCAGGAGGAAAGAAGAAAGGGACCCCAAAAAAAAAAATCAACTCAGCAGTCTTTCTCAGTTTTAGACATGAAAGAATTTAGGGGATAAATTGAACAACTATGAATACTAAAGTTTCCCCTGAATAATATAAAATGTATCTTGGGGTGCCTGGGGGAATCAGTCGGCTAAGCATCCGACTTCAGCTCAGGTCACGATCTCACGGTTCCTGAGCTCGAGCCCCGCGTGTCAGGCTCTGAGCTGTCAGCACAGAAGAAGCACAGCACAGAAGCCTGCATTAGATTCTGTGACAGCACAGAAGCCTGCGTCAGATTCTGTGTCTCCCTCTCTCTCTGCCATTGCCCCTCTCATGCTCCATCTCTCTCAAAAATAAATAAATATTGTTTTAAAAATGTATCTATTGTCGGAAATCTTTGAAAAAGTAAAAATCACCTCCTACAACGAATTTTGCATACCCTCTTGGCAACCTTTCATGCCTTATGATTCTGTCATGACAAAGAGTTCATATTAGACAAAAATTTATACATGTTGAGTTCATTCATTTGGAATGTGTGTATGTGTCTATTATATGCAGATACTATTAAAAAAAGAGTGGCACCTGGGTGGCTCAGCTGGTTAAGCGTCCACCTTGATTTTGGCTCAGGTTATTCAAGCTCTGTGTCGGGTTTGACACTGGCAGCACAGAGCCTGCTTAGGACTCTCTCTCTCTCTCTCTCTCTCTGTCTCTGTCTTACTCTCTCTCTCTCAAAATACATAAACAATTGAAAACTTAAAATTAAAAAAAGATAAATCAGAATGCAGAAAACATATTTTATATATTTTTTCTTTCAGAGTGTGGCAGCTTAAGTGGCACCTGGGTAGCTCAGGCAGTTAAGCATCTTGATTTGGGCTCAGGTCGTCATCTCACAAACCGGTTTGTGAGTCTGAGCTATGCGTCGAGCTCTGTGCTGACAATGAAGAGCCTGTCTGGGATTCTCTATGTCTCTCCCCTCTCTCCCTGTCCCTACCCTGCTTGCTCTCTCTCTCAAAATAAATAAATAAGTTAAAAAAAAAAAAACAAATTCAGTGTCGCAGCTTCAAATTTAGTTTTTCATTTCACGGATAAAGAACCTTATTTACATCACCAGAAATTTTATTTAATGAAAAGAATAAATGTTTATTTCCTCTCTTTCTACTCTAAAAGACCTAAAATATGCCAAGATTATACCACACAGTAGGTTACCTTAGAAACCCCAAGAAAGACAATAACCAAAAAGTGAAAATTAGCAATCAACCTGGTATGGACTAAAACAGATTTCACTTTGCATTCCTTAGAAACACAGGTTTTGCTAAACTAAATCTAGGATATCACCTTTATTAAACTGAAAGGCAAGGGCAAAATTTCTTTCGGTTCTTCACAGAAATCAGCTGAAAGTCATTCAGAAGAGTCTAAGCATTTTTTGGTTGTTACCTGGCTTTTTTTTTCTTAACTTGCACTTAAAATATCCCCTCCCACATTTTATAATTTAAAGAGCATCTGCTCTGCCTTAATCCCACTATTGCTGCTGTGATTTTATGATACTTTCCCTCAACTCTTCATACTTTAAGTTCAACTCGCCCTTCTAAAATGAATTCTTCCCCTTCAACCCCCTCCTCATCTTCATATGCATCGAGCTATTCTTTCCAGCTGCCTTCTCCTTCTTTGCTTCCATAAAGGCATACCTGAGAATTATCTACTCCCACCAAACTTTCTAAATTTCAATCCTGTACCTTCCTCTCTGTTGTCATTACACTGATTTCTATTATGATCTTGAGGACTTCCATTTCTTCCTAAGATCCTTTTCATCATTATAAGGAGCAAGAGGATGGTACGGGTGGGGGCAGTATAAAACGAAACAACTTACCTTTGCAAGACCAAGGACACCTAACGTCTTGAGAGAAGGTTTCAGAAGAGATTTAGATGATGGTAAAACAGGAATAGGATCCCCATAAACTCTGACTTGTGGTTTGGAAAGAGTTTCAGCCATATCTCTATTTTCAGAATCAGGATTGTTGTCCTCAGATAAGGTTCCATCTTCTGGTTTCATAGTGCCACGTTTTGGTCTCACTTAGTAGAAAACAAAGTAAAGAGGACATGAAAATATCTGTAACTTCAAATTAGTGAATAACACAAGAAGGGACAAGAATTAATGAATAATATAAGTCTTCCAATAGCTTACTGTTTTTAATGAATTGCCAAGAAGAATGCAGTAGCTTTGCTATGCGTGATTTCGGGACATTCTAGAAAAGAATTAATAGCTGTAAGGATTACAAGAATCCAATTCGATAACATCATTGTAATATTCACCATTACCACATGAGCACCATTACACAAGGAACACAGGCTTTGGAATCATTCAAATGTAGATTCACTTCTCAGTTACGCCGTTTACTATTTATTACCAGTCTCCATTTCCTTATGTGGTGAGGATTACAAGAGATCTCATAAGTAGTCCCAAATGTTACTCGCCGTACCTGTAACTGATTAATATCGGGTAAATACTTTACCAAAGTAACCTCAGATAAACATTGAACCCTAGGTAATTGAAAGCATGTTGAAAAAACTAACACTAAGAAATTTAAATATGTTATCTTGTGAAGTGTTTGCATGATTTAGACTGGCATGAACTATCTCTTGTAAGAGAAAATATACAAACGTACTCTTCAGTAGTATCTTATGTCGGTAAGTTGGAATTGCAAACAGTTTAAGTGGCTTCTGTTTCTCAAAACACTAAAGACAAATATGACTGTTTTTTTTTTATATGAAGTTTATTGACAAATTGGTTTCCATACAACACCCAGTGCTCATCCCAAAAGGTGCCCTCCTCAATACCCATCACCCACCCACCCCTCCCTCCCACCCCCCATCAACCCTCAGTTTGTTCTCAGTTTTTTTTTTTTTATGAAGTTTATTGACAAATTGGTTTCCATACAACACCCAGTGCTCATCCCAAAAGGTGCCCTCCTCAATACCCATCACCCACCCGCCCCTCCCTCCCACCCCCCATCAACCCTCAGTTTGTTCTCAGTTTTTAACAGTCTCTTATGCTTTGGCTCTCTCCCACTCTAACGTCCTTTTTTTTTTTTTTACCTTCCCCTCCCCCATGGGTTCCTGTTAAGTTTCTCAGGATCCACATAAGAGTGAAACCATATGGTATCTGTCTTTCTCTGTATGGCTTATTTCACTTAGCATCACACTCTCCAGTTCCATCCACGTTGCTACAAAAGGCCATATTTCATTTTTTCTCATTGCCACGTAGTATTCCATTGTGTATATAAACCACAATTTCTTTATCCATTCATCAGTTGATGGACATTTAGGCTCTTTCCATAATTTGGCTATTGTTGAGAGTGCTGCTATGAACATTGGGGTACAAGTGCCCCTATGCATCGGTACTCCTGTATCCCTTGGGTAGATTCCTAGCAGTGCTATTGCTGGGTCATAGGGTAGGTCTATTTTTAATTTTCTGAGGAACCTCCACACTGCTTTCCAGAGCGGCTGCACCAATTTGCATTCCCACCAACAGTGCAAGAGGGTTCCCGTTTCTCCACATCCTCTCCAGCATCTATAGTCTCCTGATTTGTTCATTTTGGCCACTCTGACTGGCGTGAGGTGATACCTGAGTGTGGTTTTGATTTGTATTTCCCTGATAAGGAGCGACGCTGAACATCTTTTCATGTGCCTGTTGGCCATCTGGATGTCTTCTTTAGAGAAGTGTCTATTCATGTTTTCTGCCCATTTCTTCACTGGGTTATTTGTTTTTCGGGTGTGGAGTTTGGTGAGCTCTTTATAGATTTTAGATACTAGCCCTTTGTCCGATATGTCATTTGCAAATATCTTTTCCCATTCCGTTGGTTGCCTTTTAGTTTTGTTGGTTGTTTCCTTTGCTGTGCAGAAGCTTTTTATCTTCCTAAGGTCCCAGTAATTCACTTTTGCTTTTAATTCCCTTGCCTTTGGGGATGTGTCGAGTAAGAGATTGCTACGGCTGAGGTCAGAGAGGTCTTTTCCTGCTTTCTCCTCTAAGGTTTTGATGGTTTCCTGTCTCACATTTAGGTCCTTTATCCATTTTGAGTTTATTTTTGTAAATGGTGTGAGAAAGTGGTCTAGTTTCAACCTTCTGCATGTTGCTGTCCAGTTCTCCCAGCACCATTTGTTAAAGAGGCTGTCTTTTTTCCATTGGATGTTCTTTCCTGCTTTGTCACAGATGAGTTGGCCATACGTTTGTGGGTCTAGTTCTGGGGTTTCTATTCTATTCCATTGGTCTGTGTGTCTGTTTTTGTGCCAAGACCATGCTGTCTTGATGATGACAGCTTTGTAGTAGAGGCTGAAGTCTGGGATTGTGATGCCTCCTGCTTTGGTCTTCTTCTTCAAAATTCCTTTGGCTATTCGGGGCCTTTTGTGGTTCCATATGAATTTTAGGATTGCTTGTTCTAGGTTCGAGAAGAATGCTGGTGCAATTTTGATTGGGATTGCATTGAATGTGTAGATAGCTTTGGGTAGTATTGACATTTTGACAATATTTATTTTTCCAATCCATGAGCAGGGAATGTCTTTCCATTTCTTTAAATCTTCTTCAATTACCTTCATAAGTTTTCTATAGTTTTCAGCATACAGATCCTTTACATCTTTGGTTAGATTTATTCCTAGGTATTTTATGCTTCTTGGTGCAATTGTGAATGGGATCAGTTTCTTTATTTGTCTTTCTGTTGCTTCATTGTTAGTGTATAAGAATGCAACTGATTTCTGTACATTGATTTTGTATCCTGCAACTTTGCTGAATTCATGTATCAGTTCTAGCAGACTTTTGGTGGAGTCTATCGGATTTTCCATGTATAATATCATGTCATCTGCAAAAAGCGAAAGCTTGACTTCATCTTTGCCAATTTGGATGCCTTTGATTTCCTTTTGTTGTCTGATTGCTGATGCTAGAACTTCCAGCACTATGTTAAACAACAACGGTGAGAGTGGGCATCCCTGTCGTGTTCCTGATCTCAGGGAAAAAGCTCTCAGTTTTTCCCCGTTGAGGATGATGTTAGCTGTGGGCTTTTCATAAATGGCTTTTATGATCTTTAAGTATGTTCCTTCTATCCCGACTTTCTCTAGGGTTTTTATTAAGAAAGGGTGCTGGATTTTGTCAAAGGCCTTTTCTGCATCGATTGACAGGATCATATGGTTCTTCTCTTTTTTTTTGTTAATGTGATGTATCACGTTGATTGATTTGCGAATGTTGAACCAGCCCTGCATCCCAGGAATGAATCCCACTTGATCATGGTGAATAATTCTTTTTATATGCTGTTGAATTCGATTTGCTAGTATCTTATTGAGAATTTTTGCATCCATATTCATCAGGGATATTGGCCTGTAGTTCTCTTTTTTTACTGGGTCTCTGTCTGGTTTAGGAATCAAAGTAATACTGGCTTCATAGAATGAGTCTGGAAGCTTTCCTTCCCTTTCTATTTCTTGGAATAGCTTGAGAAGGATAGGTATTATCTCTGCTTTAAACGTCTGGTAGAACTCCCCTGGGAAGCCATCTGGTCCTGGACTCTTATTTGTTGGGAGATTTTTGATAACCGATTCAATTTCTTCGCTGGTTATGGGCCTGTTCAAGCTTTCTATTTCCTCCTGATTGAGTTTTGGAAGAGTGTGGGTGTTCAGGAATTTGTCCATTTCTTCCAGGTTGTCCAATTTGTTGGCATATAATTTTTCATAGTATTCCCTGATAATTGTTTGTATCTCTGAGGGATTGGTTGTAATAATTCCATTTTCATTCATGATTTTATCTATTTGGGTCATCTCCCTTTTCTTTTTGAGAAGCCTGGCTAGAGGTTTGTCAATTTTGTTTATTTTTTCAAAAAACCAACTCTTGGTTTCGTTGATCTGCTCTACAGTTTTTTTAGATTCTATATTGTTTATTTCTGCTCTGATCTTTATTATTTGTCTTCTTCTGCTGGGTTTAGGCTGCCTTTGCTGTTCTGCTTCTATTTCCTTTAGGTGTGCTGTTAGATTTTGTATTTGGGATTTTTCTTGTTTCTTGAGATAGGCCTGGATTGCAATGTATTTTCCTCTCAGGTCTGCCTTCGCTGCGTCCCAAAGCGTTTGGATTGTTGTATTTTCATTTTCGTTTGTTTCCATATATTTTTTGATTTCTTCTCTAATTGCCTGGTTGACCCACTCATTCGTTAGTAGGGTGTTCTTTAACCTCCATGCTTTTGGAGGTTTTCCAGACTTTTTCCTGTGGTTGATTTCAAGCTTCATAGCATTGTGGTCTGAAAGTATGCATGGTATAATTTCAATTCTTGTTAACTTATGAAGGGCTGTTTTGTGACCCAGTATATGATCTATCTTGGAGAATGTTCCATGTGCACTCGAGAAGAAAGTATATTCTGTTGCTTTGGGATGCAGAGTTCTAAATATATCTGTCAAGTCCATCTGATTCAGTGTCTCATTCAGGGCCCTTGTTTCTTTATTGACCATGTGTCTAGATGATCTATCCATTTCTGTAAGTGGGGTGTTAAAGTCCCCAGCAATTACCACATTCTTATCAATAAGGTTGCTTCTGTTTATGAGTAATTGTTTTATATATTTGGGGGCTCCGGTATTCGGCGCATAGACATTTATAATTGTTAGCTCTTCCTGATGGATAGACCCTGTAACTATTATATAATGTCCTTCTTCATCTCTTGTTACAGCCTTTAATTTAAAGTCTAGTTTGTCTGATATAAGTATGGCTACTCCAGCTTTCTTCTGGCTTCCAGTAGCATGATAAATAGTTCTCCATCCCCTCACTCTCAATCTAAAGGTGTCCTCAGGTCTAAAATGAGTCTCTTGTAGACAGCAAATAGATGGGTCTTGTTTTTTTATCCATTCTGATACCCTATGTCTTTTGGTTGGCGCATTTAATCCATTTACATTCAGTGTTATTATAGAAAGATACGGGTTTAGAGTCATTGTGATGTCTGTCTGTTTTATGCTTGTAGTGATGTCTCTGGTACTTTGTCTCACAGGGTCCCCCTTAGGATCTCTTGTAGGGCTGGTTTAGTGGTGACAAATTCCTTCAGTTTTTGTTTGTTTGGGAAGACCTTTATCTCTCCTTCTATTGTAAATGACAGACTTGCTGGATAAAGGATTCTCGGCTGCATATTTTTGCTGTCTAGCACCCTGAAAATCTCGTGCCAATTCTTTCTGGCCTGCCAAGTTTCAAAAGAGAGATCAGTCACGAGTCTTATAGGTCTCCCTTTATATGTGAGGGCACGTTTACCCCTTGCTGCTTTCAGAATTTTCTCTTTATCCTTGTATTTTGCCAGTTTCACTATGATATGTCGTGCAGAAGATCGATTCAAGTTACGTCTGAAGGGAGTTCTCTGTGCCTCTTGGATTTCAATGCCTTTTTCCTTCCCCAGTTCAGGGAAGTTCTCAGCTATTATTTCTTCAAGTACCCCTTCAGCACCTTTCCCTCTCTCTTCCTCCTCTGGGATACCAATTATGCGTATATTATTTCTTTTTAGTGTATCACTTAGTTCTCTAATTTTCCCCTCATACTCTTGGATTTTTTTATCTCTCTTTTTCTCAGCTTCCTCTTTTTCCATAACTTTATCTTCTAGTTGACCTATTCTCTCCTCTGCCTCTTCCATCCGAGCCGTGGTGGTTTGCATTTTGTTTTCCATTTCCTTTAAAGCGTTTTTCAGCTCCTCGTGACTGTTCCTTAGTCCCCTGATGTCTGTAGCAAGAGATTCTCTGCTGTCCTGTATGCTGTTTTCCAGCCCAGCGATTAATTTTATGACTATTATTCTAAATTCACTTTCTGTTATATTATTTAAATCCTTTTTGATCAGTTCATTAGCTGTTGTTATTTCCTGGAGATTCTTCTGAGGGGAATTCTTCCGCTTGGTCATTTTGGATAGTCCCTGGTGTGGTGAGGGCCTGCAGGGCACTTCCCCTGTGCTGTGGTGTATAACTGGAGTTGGTGGGCGGGGCCGCAGTCAGTCCTGATGTCTGCCCCCAGCCCACCGCTGGGGCCACAGTCAGACTGGTGTGTGCCTTCTCTTCCCCTCTCCTAGGGGCGGGATTCACTGTGGGGTGGCGTGGCCCGTCTGGGCTACTTGCACACTGCCAGGCTTGTGATGCTGGGGATCTGGCGTATTAGCTGGGGTGGGAAGGCAAGGTGCACGGCGGCAGGGGGGGCAGGCTTAGCTCGCTTCTCCTTAGGTGATCCACTTCAGGAGGGGCCCTGTGGCAGCCGGAGGGAGTCAGATCCGCTGCCGGAGGTTTGGCTCCGCAGAAGCACAGAGTTGGGTGTTCGCGCGGAGCGAGCAATTTCCCTGGCCGGAGCCGGTTCCCTTTGGGATTTTGGCTGGGGGATGGGCGGGGGAGATGGCGCTGGCGAGCGCCTTTGTTCCCCGCCAAACTGAGCTCTGTCGTCCGGGGGCTCCGCAGCTCACCCTCCCTTTGTCCTCCAGCCTTCTCGCTTTCCGAGCAGAGCTGTTAACTTATGACCTCCCAGACGCTAAGTCGCGCTTGCTGTCGGAACACAGTCCGTCAGGCCCCTCCGCTTTTGCAAGCCGGACTCGGGGGCTCTGCTTGGCCGGCGAGCCGCCCCTCCGCCCCGGCTCCCTCCCGCCAGTCCGTGGAGCGTGCACCGCCTCGCCGCCCTTCCTACCCTCTTCCGTGGGCCTCTCGTCTGCACTTGGGTCCGGTGACTCTGTTCTGCTAATCCTCTGGCGGTTTTCTGGGTTATTTAGGCAGGTGTAGGTGGAATCTCCAAATATGACTGTTTAAATGTAGCTCCTTCTGGGATGCCTGGGTGGCTCAGTCAGTTAAGTGACCCACTTTTGATGTCAGCTCCGGTCATGACCTCACGGTTAGTGGGGTTCAAGCCACACATTGGGCTCTGTGCTGACAGAGTGGAACCTGCTTGAAATCCCCTCCTTGCCTCTCTGTCTGCCCCTCCCTACTAGCACTTGCTCATTCTCTCTCTCTCTCCCTCCCTTTCCAGGAGAAATACAAACATTACAAAAACATTTAGCTCAGCTCCTTCCAAGAAAGAGAAAAAGAATAATAAACCTTGTGGGGCAATGAGTCATGGATGAAAACCACACACAGACAGTAGAATTCCATAACCAATACGTTGACAATGGAGTTGACAGAAAGTGATGTACTAAAAGAACAGACACTAAAGTAATGTTTTCTGCAAGGAAATATTAGAGTAGGGGTAAACCATTAAAAAAGAGCATGGTGGTGGGAACACATAGGTTGCTCAGTCAGCTCAGCGTCCAACTTCAGCTCATGAGTCATGATCTCACGGTTTGTGGGTTTGAGCCCCACATTGAGCTCTGTGTTGACAGCTCCGAGCCTGGAGCCTGCTTTGGATTCTGTCTCCCACTGTCTCTGACCCTACCCCGCTTGCACTCTGTCTCTCTCTCTCGCTCCAAAATAAATAAACTTAAAAACATCAAAAATATCTTTAAAATCATCGGGGGAGAAGAGGAAAAAAGGAAAAAAAAATGAGACATGACCAATCAATGAAGCATGAGCTTAAGACAAGGAAGAAAAGGAGAAATGTGAGCAAAATAAGGTAAGTGTAAACAACATGCATTTTTCAACAGGTACATAAGTAGGATTGGGAATATAGTATGAACAATAGTCTCTTTTAAACCTTTGAAAGATATATATCTATATCTATATATCTATATCTATATCTATATATCTATCTATAAAACTTATACATAAAACAGAGGCTTTGATTCACAATATATCCCCAATAATATTGACTTTAATCACACTACAGTTACCTGGTTATAAGTACTGTAATAAGGAATTTAATTTTTTTCACTATAAAATAAATTGTTCAATTACTGGCATCTATCACTTCCTAAAAGCTATAAATTACTACTAGACTAACAAAATAACAGAAAAAGAGAGGTTCCTAACACATCAACTTTCACTATGGAGAAAGAATTGGGAATGAGAATTCTAGGAAGAAATGGGAACCTTCAAAGGATGTATGTAATGGGACACAGATGGGGTTACACAAACAAAGGCTGAGGACTTTTTCTCTGCAATTCTAAGCTCACAATGGGAGGATACTAAAAATATACTGTAACCTTCTTTCTTATGTAACTCCTGATTTCCTCAATAGAATTCATTTGCGTTTATACATGTTAAACACTAAAACGGAATGTAAACTGAAGCCTGACTTTTTAAATTCACATATTTAATTGTGATATATCATGCGTATTTTGTTACTTTTCAAACTCCATTCTACGGAATTCCATTTCCCTACTCATTTATTCACATTCAAAGCCTATGACATTGTTTCTTCCAAGCAAGACTTTATTCTAGGAGCTCCAGGAGTCTGACAATTGTGTTTCCTAACCTCCAGGAGCTTATCATGACTGAGGGGCTTTGAAATGAATACTGAAATAAATATCAGATGTCTGAAACTTTACATTTTAGAATCTGACACAAGGACTAGGAGGAGATAGTGTTCAAAGCTACATATGAAAGATTTCTGAAATTAAAAATTGGACAACTTGGCTATGAAGAGCCTCTGCTCATAGAGCTACTCTTTTCAGCAAAACACGTATTCTTCAGGGAGATGCACAATTTTAACTTACTCTTCATGCAGTTATTTCAGAACTACAGGGGAACACTTTTGTAAGGTAAATGTTGAGAAATAATGTAAACATCTAAATTTCTACATTTTCTAATATTATTTTAGTCTAAATGTAGAACAAAGGATAGAGCCAAAGGAAAATCCTGTATGTCACCGAAATAAAACTTGCCCGGGGCCGGGGGGGGGGGGGCAACCTACAATAGATACTTGGACCCAATCAGGTTTCATTTAGGCATGAGTATCATCAGTCATGCTACTATCACAGTAAGAATCCTTATCCTTAAGCAAATGTCACATTTCCTCCATGATGGGAAAGCTTTTCCTAATATAATTTGACGGTCATTATATATTTTCCAGCCCATTCTTTTATAAGACTCCACCTGTAGGGTTTAGCAAAGTACAACAAAACAAAACAAAACATTCAACGCGTCATGTATCTGTAAAGTGGTTTGTTCTTGGTAACTTTCCATGACACACATAAAATGATGATACACAGGCTCCTCTTAAATGTTCAGAGTAAATAAGGGAGAAAACTCAATTCAGAGCAGGAAAGTGAGTTTCACAGGAGAGTACTTTACCTTGCTACCAAAATGTAAGACTTGGCTAGATGATGTAGGCCATGAATCATCAGGACCAGGTTTGTCAGAAAGCCTTTAGAGCAAAAATATACAACAAAAACATGTTCATTTATTTTAAAAGAAAATTTTAAAAATTAAGTGAAAGTTCAGCTATCTGTGTATTAAACCACGTTTCTTGGTATAATTAAAAGTTGGCCTCTGGTTTTTTCATTGAGTTTTATTTTAATTTCAGTAATAATAGCATCCAGTGTTATATTAGTTTATTAATATAGTGATTCACCAACTCCATACTCACCCCATGCTCATCATGACAAGGGCACTCCTTCATCCCCATCACCTCTTTCAGCCCTCCCACCACTCACCTCCTCTCTGGGAACCATCTGTTTGTTGTCGGCAGGTAAGAGCCTATTTCTTGGTTTGTCTCTCCTTCTTTTTTCTCCTTTGCTCATTTGTTGTTTCTTAAGTGCTACATGAGTAAAATCATATGGTATTTGTCTTTTCCTGACTTTTCTTAACATACTACTCTCAGGCTCCATCCTGATTACATCCTTGCCAAGTAAATGGCAAGATTTCATTGTTTTATGGTTGAGTAATATTCCAGGGTGTGTGTGTTTGTGTGTGTGTGTGTGTGTGTGTGTGTGTGTGTGTATGAAAAACATATACACACACAGATACATACATATAGAACTCCTGCGTTCACTCATTTGTCAATGGACGCTTGCACTGGCTATTGGAAATAATGCTGCAATAAACACAGGGGTGCGTGTGTCCCATGGAATTCGTGTTTTTTTTGTATTTTTTTGGGTAGTATCCAAAAGTACAATAACTGGATCATAGGAGAGTTCTCTTTTTAATTTTTTGAGGAATCTCCATACTGTTTTCCAGAGGGGCCGCACCCATTTGCATTTCCACCAACAGTGCAAGAGGTTTCCTTTGTCTCCACATCCTCGCAAACACTTGCTTCTTGTGTCTTGGAGTTTAGCCATTCTGACAGGTGTGACATGATATCTCGTTGTAGTTTTGGGGAGCCTTTTTTCCTGTGTCTGTTGACCATCTGTATATTGTCTTGGAAAAATGTCTGGTTATATCTTCTGCTCATTTTTAAACTGGGCTTTTTTGGAGGGGAGGATGTTTACTCATATCAATTTTTTATACTTTGTGGATACTAACCCTTACTGGATTTGCAAAATATTTGCAAATATGTTCTCCCATCCCAGAGGATGCCTTTTAGTTTTGATGTTTCCCTTCACTGTGCAAAAGCTTTGTAGGTTAATGTAGTCCCCATAGTTTATTCTTGCTTTATTTCCCTTGGCTCAGGAGACATAACTAGTAAAATGTTGCTACAGCCAAAGTCAGAGAAATGACGGCCTGTGCTCTCTTCAAGGATTTTTTATGGTTTAAGGTCTCACACTTAGGTCTTTAATTCATTTTCAGGTTATTTGTGTGTATGGTACAGAAATTGACCCAGGTTCATTCTTTGGAATGTGACTTGTCTGGTTTAACCAACACCATTTGGTGAAGAGACTGCCTTTTCCCCACTGGATAGTCTTTCCTGTTTGTGGAAGATGAACTGACCATACAGTGGTGGATTTATTTCTGGGTTTGTGGTTCTATTCCACTGAGCTACGAGGCTATTTTGTATGCCAGTACCCACCATCCTGTTTGGATTACTACAGCCTTGGAAGAAAACTTGAAATCTGAGACTGCGATACCTCCAGTTTTCCTCTTTTGCAATACTGCTTTGGCCATTCAAGTTCTTTTGTGGTTCTATACAACGTTTAGGCTTGTTTGTCTAGCTCTGTGACAAATGCTGTTGGTATGTTGACAGGGATTGCATGACATCTGTAGATGCCTTTGGGTAGTGCAGACACTTTAAAAATATGTATTCTTCCCATCTGTGAGCATCGGATGTGTTTCTCTTTCCGTCACCTTCAATTTCTTTCATCAGTGTGTTACGGTTTCTAGAGTACAGGTCTTTCACAATTTGGACCCTGTTTTAAAAAAAATTTCAGTTCTCTATTTTGACTCCACCTCTGCCAACCTGTGAAATCTCCAGGAAAGACCCAGTCTGAGTTTCCAATAACCAAATGTGACAGGCAGACAATGCTCTGAAATGGTTGAAAATGAAATGTATAAACGTTACCACAATGACTTCTCACCTCACATCTGTCAGAATGGCTCAGTTTCAACACACAGGAAACAACAAGGGTTGCTCAGGGTGTGGAGGAAAAACAACCCTTGTGCACCGGTCATGGGATATAAATTGGTATCGCCACAGTGAAAGCCACTATGGAGGGGCCTCAACGAATTAAAAACACAAATACCATAGGATCCAGTGATTCCACTACTGGGTATTTATTTACCCAAGGGAAATGGAGGTACTAATTTGAAAAGATATATGCACCCCATCTTTATTATAGCATTGTTTACAATAGACAAGATATGGAAGCAACCCAAGTGTCCACCAATACATGAAGAGACCACACACACACACACACACACACACACACAATGAAATATTACACAGCTATAAAACAGAATGAGATTTGCACATCATGGATGTACCTAGATGGTATGAGGGTAAGTGAAATAAGTCAGACAGAGAAAGACAAATCCTATATGATTTCACTTCTGTGTAGAATGTAAAATGGGGAATAAATGAACAAACAGAGCAAAAGCAGAAACAGCCCCATAAAAGCAGAGAATTGACTCTTGCCAGAAGGGAGGGGAGGTGGGGGGATTGACAAAATGGGTGAAGGGGAGAGGGAAGTTCAGTGTTCCAGTTATAGAATGAATAACCACAAGGCTCAAAGGTACAGCATAGGGAATCTAGTCAGTGGTATCGTAATACCATCATACTTTACCAGATGGGTGCTACACTTATGGCGAACATGGTGGACCATCCATTACATTGTGTGTCAGGTAGACCTCCGTTTAACTAAATATATCAAAGTTTGGGTTTCCCTGTTATGAGTGGTAGTACTAACTAGAGATTAAAAGATTAAAAGTTCCCACGGCCAACTTTGTTCCCACACTGGTCTTGCCTTATTTAGGTCCATAATAACTAGCAAGACATTCCAAGCCTTCAGGGGGCATTCAGCTACCCAAGGAGAGAGACTGCGATCAAATGGTCCTGGTAGTTGTGCCTCTATTTCTCTATATGCTGCCTGACTATTTTCTTCCCTATGAGCTCCCACTCCTACATCACTCTTCGGCACGGTTCTGTGGCATCCCCCAACCTTTCAATCTTTAGCCTATGAAGCCATACACTCCTACAACAAGGATGGGCTCAAATGACCGAGGGTAGGAACCACGTCCTGCTCCTGGAGAACAAGCGAACTGGGAGTCTCAGTCATCCACACAGTCACCTCAACATAGGCATGTTATCACCGATCCAGATGAAGCTCCCTTACTGATATGACAAGTCAGTCCTACCCCTGCCCAGCCCTACAAGTACATGGGAAGGGCATCACAGATTTAGGAAAAGAGGTGGAGTGAGGAGACAGCTTGCCTTGGGCCATACATCCCTGATGTTCGCAATCTCCACCCCCCATCCCCAATTCCTTGAGAGGATCTAAGCTATCCTCCCTCAGTTGGGGTGGAAGTAGGGGATATCATATTTCTATTTGCTGTAAACAGACTCTTCCCAGCAGCTCAAAGGATTGTTAATCTCTCTCATCAGAAAAGCTGAGGTATGCTCGCACCTTCAATGAAACCAACACACACAAAAGCAGAAACCTGCTTGTCACGACCCTCTTGAACTCTCTATTTGAATATGCCTTTCTAAACAACTCCCCTAATCCTGGGTCCTTCATTCCTGACATTCACCTTTATGTCACTTGTCATAAACCCCCATATTCTGACATCTTTCCTAAAACTCTTGTTTCTATCCAACTCAGTGTTGTTCTCCTTGAAACCTGGTCTCCTCTGCTAATTTGACTCTTACCCTCCTTCATTTTATTCATTAGACCCACTCCCCAGATTTCTATCATTGAAATATTTGTCTGCAAGATGAAGACAAAAAAACAAAGAAAGAAATGAAAGAAAGAAAGAAAGAAAGAAAGAAAGAAAGAAAGAAAGAAAAGAACCCGAATGTAAATCTCATTTCTGTGACTTATCATATCTAACTAGGTCACTTCAATCTCTTTTGAGTTTCAAACTGTCCATGTAAGCAACCATTCGGCAAGGAGGTTAAACAGAGGTTGAATTACCAGAGGGTATTTTGATGAATTAATCTCTGAGGTTCCCTAAATCTTGAGACTCTAAGTAGTTTTGATTTGGCCTCTGGAAAAATGGAGAGTCCTTAGCTGGCAGAAGGGGAAATATTAATGGGGAAAAAAAAGAAATACCAAGAAACCCAGAGAAGAAAGTAAAAAGGCACAAACACAGTACAGAAACGTCATAGGGAAAAAATCTCCAAAAAAGAAAAAGCTTCCTAGAACTAGTCAAGGGTACTAGTCCAAAGGGAAACCAGACTGGGAACTTAGGCAACAGAGAATCCTCGAAATATCCTAGCAATATCCTTGTGATAGAGACTGAATTTAATTAAGGTAACATGGTCTACAACTAGATACCCTTCCCTCACAGAAAACTCATTTGTCTCAAGAATAGGGGATATCACCACATCTAAGGAGATGCCTGACGACATCTTGCTTATTATGTAAAAGCCTTGACACCATGGCCATAGCTGACATCCATCCTAAAATCTGGGATGGTAAAAACAAGGGACTAGTTACCACTGCACTAATGACTTTTGTTAGCACTAGGGGTCAAATACATAAGGGCAAATGCTTGCACTAACCTGGTTTCTTAAGAAAACCCTAAATTAGAGTTCCGACATGATTAGCTTTGACATTCTGAGTTGATCTGCCCTAGGATCTGTATCTTCATCTCAGTGCTGCTGAGGAACCAGAGAATGGATGTGGAAGCTGCACAGGCTGACGGGAAAAGCCCCTCAGCTACCCATTAACTATGGAATCATGGTCGAGTCTTCAACCTCCCTGAACCACAGTTGCCAAAGTAATAAAAAGTAGGCTACAACAACACAGCTAGTTTGCAAAGCTATGCAATGCCTACATAACTTAACAGATGTTATGCATAGGATATAGTGTCTTGTCCAGGGTAGAACACGCAACAACTGCTTTTTTTCTCTGCGTTCCCTTAGGAAACACATAATTTTCAGTTCATTCATTTCACTTCCTTTCCTTTCATTTTCCATTTCATTTCATTTCATTCCTTTATACTTTGAGAGTGAGTGCACACAGAAATTGGGAAAGACATCCCAAGGAGGCTGTCAGCGCAAAACCCGACGTGGGGCTTGAACTCACAAACCTGAGTTGAAGTCAAGAGTCACACCCTTAACTGACTGAGCCACCCACGTGCCCCAACGAATGTCATTTTTACAAATCCAGAAAAATCCTACCTGGCTATAGAGTCTCCCTCAGCATTCTTATCTGCTCCTAAAGAAGAAAGCAAAATACATGTTAAATCAACAATCGAAAAATAGAGGAAATTACAAGTGTACGGCTTATGATTTGTGAAAAAGTATTGCTTTGGGACCACACCTGGAAACCACACTACACTGAATGGTAATTATCCCATTCGTAGGCTTAAAGCACTAAGAAATGTTACTTTCTCCTCTATATTGACCAAAAGCAAGAATGGGTTTTATCAAAATTTGACACCTACAGGTGAACTGATGTTTACAATGGCCATCACTGACCGACTCTATGACACTGGAGGAAAATGGTGTCGTTAGGAGAATGATTATCACAAGCTGACAATGTCAAACTGCAACTAGCATGATTTTTCTGGACTTCCACCCCTATAGAAGTTAAAAGAGAGTTTTTTTATTTTGCTGTAACACAGCAGAACTTCCCCAGCCATTTAGTAGAGACTGTTCAGAGTTAGGATGAAACAACACCTCACAAATGTGCTCCCTAGTTATTGTACTTTGCATCATGGCCAAACCATAACAAGCAGACTCTCCCTGGCCTTATTTCCAATGGCAAGGTAAGTTGGAAGGCTGTGGCATTCCAATTTGATAAACTTCTAACTTCTCGAGACTGTCTCCTTCCATTGCTAGAGAGTCTATCTAGACCCACTGAACATCACAGAGGATGATCCCAATGTTGGTACTATGTAGTGGCTCATGATGTCATTTTTCTCAACCCTCCCCATTGGGTGACACACATCTAGAAAAATCATGCTTGTTTTCATGGAAGGCATATGTCATCAGATCCTCTACTGATGAGCAACAAAACAAAACAAAGGGCAAAGAATATCTTGAATGCCTACATTCAATTAGTGGGGAATTTTAATTTTCTAAACATTCAACGATAGCCACTGTATGATTGTTACTATATGACACTCTTTAAAGAGCAAGACTATGGAGGTAAGGGTTGGGGTTAATGTAGGGAAAAAGGGGCACACCCCCAAGGACTATTTTTTAAATTTTTTTAACGTTTATTTTTTTTAGAGACAGAACATGAATGGGGGGAGGGTCAGAGAGAGAGGGAGACACATAATAGGAAGCAGGCTCCAGGCTCCGATCTGTCATTCCAGAGCCTGACACAGGGCTCGATCTCGTGAACCACGAGATCATGACTTGAGCCAAAGTCGGACACTTAACCGACTGAGCCACCCAGGCGCCCAAGCACAGAGGACTTGTAAGGCAGTGAAACTCTTTCACACGATACCACAAAGGTGGATTCACATCATTACACATTTGTTAAAACCCAAAGAATGTATAACACCAAGGCTGAACACTAATGCAAATTAGAGACATTGCCTGAACATGAAGAGTTAGTGTCCATATAAAATGCACCACTCTTGTCAGGGTGCCTGGGTGGCTCAATTGGTTCAGCGTCCATGTCTGGATCTGAGATCAGGTCATGATCTCACAGTTCATGGAATCAAGTCCTGCATCAGGCTCTGTGCTGACAGCACAGGATTCTTTCTCCCTTCTCCCTCTGCCCCTTGGCTGCTCACACACATACATGCTCTCTCACTCAAAACTAAACAAAGGAACTGAAAAAAAATTACTACTAAAAATGGACCACTGTCGTGCAAGATGTTAACAACAGGGGAGGCTAGGCGTGTACGGGAGCATGGTATGGTATATGGAGACTCTCTGTACTTTCTATTATATTTTGCTGTGAACTTAAAACTGCTGAAAAAATAAGGATCATTAAACGTAAAAAACAATCAAACAAAGTACAACAACCATACTACCAAAGTAGTATCCATTGAAGCTACTCTTAGCATATATTAACCATGATACAGTCACCTTGAGCATTAAGATAGAGATCAAAGTAACATAATAGGGGTACTGTCTCCCATATGGAAGTATATGAAAATACATAAAGCAAAATACAAAAATACAAGTTATTTGTATATTTAGGCAAGAAAACAATGGATGAATATGACCAAATATAACTATAAACAGGGATTCAGCACTGTATGAATCAAACCTGGGTTTTCCATATAATTGAGATTTTATTCTAATTTTAAATCAAAAATCATTATGCTGATCATATCTAAGAATCATAAGGAAAGCTTAATCATATAAAAAAAGATGATAATGACCTAATATTGCCCTAGTCTTTTTTGTACAAATACCTACTTCATATGGATGATGAAACTGAAACCAGTACCATGATAACCATCATTTTACTTGCTATTAAAATAAAATTTTAAGACACCACCAAAAATGAATTGAGGGCTGTAATTTCTATGCAGAAAAGGTTTCATCCAGCAGGCCAAAGATGGCTACCCTCAGAATATCCTACTTGAATGACTGGCCCTTGGTTGTTCCCTGGGATCTTGGATTTAAGGAAGGTTTCCACCATTCCCTAGCTTGGTAATAGAAGCTCACTGTGCCTAAGTATTGGTAAAATCAGTGTGCTTAAGGCCGTACACTTGATTTCTTTTTGGAAACCTGGAATTTTGGGACATGCTAAGGAGAAGATGCCTATGTGCTTAGCATTTGATGAAAACCTCAGGCACTGAGTATCCATAAGCCTCGTACTGGCAGACAACATTTCACTTGTGCTGTCCTAATTTGATGCTGGAGGAATTAAGCACATCCTGCTAACTCCATAAAGATAGGATTCCTGGAAGCCTGTGCTTGGTCGACTCTGGACTTCACCCCATGCACCATTTGTCTGTGCTGATTGGCCTTTCTAGCCTCTCCCCATACCAAACCATAGGCAACAACTATATGCTGCGTCCTGTGAGATCTTCCAGTGAATAATCAAATCTGGGTGTCGTTGTGGTGCCTCTATCACAACGCATTATATGAAATTTTATTATTTGGGGTGATGTCATACACGTGGTACCAGTCAGAAGGTTATGTCACAGAATACCTTTCCTGGAATCTCTTTTTCTTGGTATTTGCCTTGAAAATTCCTACATTCCTATATATCCATGCAAAGAAAGGTTTAAAAGGAATAGATGAAATCATGATGTCACAAAGTGTGAAACAAGCAACAATCCTATTTTACTCAGTAAAAAAAAAAGAGAGAGAGAGAGAATCCTGGTGGTTGCCACCATGTTCTACCATACACAAGTTCCTCTCAAATATGAAAAGTCAGTTAATTTTTCCAACTAACTAGGACTTAGTTCATTTTTCTGGCAGATAGGAATGAAAAGAAGTAACAGGGATTGTTCTAGAAAAAACAGAACTATCAGACCCAGTATAAAAACATACTACTGATTATAGTTTTATGTTTCTTTCCTTTCCTTACTTTCTTAGAAAATTAAAAATATACTTCACCTATTAAAGGCAATCATTGCCAAAATAATCAAAAGTCATAATTACTGTATCCTCATTCCTGCTGCTCTCCTCTGTTCATCTGATAAAGTACTACACATTTTTCATGTCCAATTTACATGCTGGCACACAACTTGGAAACTTCTGAATCTTCTGAGAGTTCTCTCTCACCCCTTAACTTTTCATATTCAGGAATCACAGATTCGTATTACTATACTGTTTCAGTCTCTGCTTTGTCTTTTCCCTGCCATTGCCCTAGTCAAACATGAGTTCTTAACTGATAATTTTCGCAGGGAAAAAAAAAGCCACAAAATATTATTGTTATTTCTTAAATGAATAAAAAAAATATGCAAAACAAATGAGAAAGACACAAGGCCCTGAAAAAAAATTAATGGAATAAATTGAACCCCCTGACGTTTTCAATCTACACAGCTGAAAGTTTCACAATGGACTAATACTAGGCTAAGAAAACAAGAGCTTCCTTTGCCTCCCAGTCTCTTTATGTGGTTTCCTATAACCTATCCTCCATATGAGGGTTCAGCATGCTACGGCCACAGGTCAAACCCAACCTGCCATCTCGTTCTGTAAATAATGTTTTATTGGGGCATAGACCCATGTCTTCACTTACATATTGCTATGGCTGCTTTCACACTACAAGGGCAGAGCTGAGAAACCACATCACCTAAAATATTCACTGGCTCTTTAGGAAAAAGGCTTGGGGATCTTTATTTTATGCCATAACCAGAGTGTCCTAAACTCAAATCTAATCTTCTTAGTCTTCTGCTTCAAATTCTCCAAAATCCCTGCATCAAATACTGCTGGTTCTCTCCCTAAGAGCCATTCCATATTCTTCATTCTTGCTAGAGAATCACAACTTTATTTGGATATTTATTGTCTCCATACACAGAGAAGGTGGCCTCACCCTGGCTTCAAAAAGAGAAAGGATTATTCTAAGCTAATCACAGTACCTGATTTACCAGGGACCAGTTTAGAAATGAGTATGTGACATAACCTAGTCTTTAAAATGTTAGAGGAAGTCTACTGCAAGCCTCTTCCTAGTGAAAAGAAACACCTAAAGCAAAGCAGTCCTTCCCACCCACTGGATGTTGCCATGTGAGAATATGATACCTGGAGCTGTTGCTAAATAGCCACCCTGGAAAGGAGAAATAAAAATACCACCAACTCCAGAACTGAACAAGTGATGACTGGGATCCTGATGACATCACTGAACCATCAAAACATTTCTGGTTCCTACTGTTTAGTCACTGTTAGAAGTCACCTATTATTTGCCGCTAAAAGCATTCTACTGAAGAAATTTCCCAAAGCCTATCAGGTAAGATCTACTCCTTTCTATAGCACTAACAAACTTCCATAAGCTTGTCTTACCTAGGTATTCACCTCATTCCCAACCATTCCCATAGCACACGTTTTCTACCAGCAAAACCCAACTGCTCATAAATCCTGCTAAGGTCACTCGTACACCTTCGCCTCTGCACTGCTGTGTACTCCGCCAAACACGTAATCGTGATAGTTTACAAACATTGTCAAACATACAAATGTTGGTCCTTCTGCCTCTCTACCTGGCAAACTGAACTCCTCACTCTGCATGCTTACCGTAGATTCTACCCAGTCCTTGAAAACTCAGATTCCTCACCGGGAACTTATGGTAACTGGAACAAATGCCAATACAAAATAACAATGATAATTATAAGCTCTATGAGACTCTGGCAGCCAGTAAGCACTAAATAGAGTAAATAATACAAATGGCAGTGGTAACAACGAACTCCTGGGGTGCAGAGACTGGTTTTTGAATGTTTGTATTCTACAACAACAGGATAACACTTAGTAGCTAACAGGCACTTAAGAGTTACTTGTGGGGGCGCCTGGGTGGCGCAGTCGGTTAAGCGTCCGACTTCAGCCAGGTCACGATCTTGCGGTCTGTGAGTTCGAGCCCCGTGTCAGGCTCTGGGCTGATGGCTCAGAGCCTGGAGCCTGTTTCAGATTCTGTGTCTCTCTCTCTCTCTGCCCCTCCCCCGTTCATGCTCTGTCTCTCTCTGTCCCAAAAAATAAATAAACGTTGAAAAAAAAATTAAAAAAAAAGAGTTACTTGTGAAGTGAACAAATGGACATGAATAAAAGTGATTCCTTTGAAAATTATTTTTAAAAACCACAGAAACTTTTCTGTTTCAAAAACCGCAGGGACAGCTCTATTCTGGTATGAGCACCTTAATGATCAAAACGCTGTCTGTTCTATCTTTACCTTTCCTGTAACTTCCAAAACTAACCTACAGAAATCCTTTGGTAACAGTCTACCAAGTTAAAGCTTTCTTCCTACTTTGCAGATTGTAAAGTGCACTAGGTGCCACAACTAGGGAGCAACAGTAGCATTTTTTGTGTGTGTGTGATTGTGAAACATCTTTGTGCTGTTATTATAATTTCTGGAGCCCAAGTTGCCCTATTTGAATACTTGCGAAGATAACATTTTGACTAATGGCAACAGAGTATCTTATTCTAACAAAATTACAGTGTCATGACAATTCTCCAACAAACAGAAGAAAACATTGTTCTAATGAAGTCAATATATCTTATTCTGGATTTGTTGTTGTTGTTTTTAAATGTTTATTTGTTTGAGAGGTACAGAACATGCATGTACAGGGGAGGGGCAGAGAGAGAAGGAAAAGGCAAAATGCCACACAGGCTCTGAGCTGTCAGCAAGGAGCCTGACAGAGAAGTCTGACACAGGACTCCAACTCACCAACTGTGAGATGATGATGACCTGAGCTGAAATCAAGAGTTGGACACTTAACCGATGCAGCCACCCAAGCGCCCCTCTCATTCTGTCTTGATTTATGAGGAGTGAAGTTGATAATGGTGAGACCTTGTTGAGACAATATGTGAAATAACCTATGCCTCTCAACAAGGCATTGCTTTTCTTCAGTACTCTTGGAAGCTATCTGTAAAAAAACAATCTCATTGGCAGTGCTGCACACTAGCTAAGATTTGCAGTTCTTATTATTTGCCATTTGCTTATGGTACCAGGAAAGTACTGTAGAATTCCCAGTTTGAGGGCTGGTTCATTTTTTAATGAGACAAATCGCTAGGTAACAATATTTACTAAATATACTCCATTTGTAAACATTTTATAAAAGATCCATTTTTATAACAAGTGCAATTTGTTACAATATGTTTATGGAGGAAACATAAAACATACTAACTTATCAATCTTTTTTCCTCTGGGCACCTGGATGGCTCAGTTGGTGAAGCATCTGACCTTGGCTCAGGTCGTGATCTCGCAGCTCACGAGTTCGAACCCCACATTGGGCTCTCTGCTGTCAGTGGTGGAGCCTGCTTTGGATCCTCTGTCTACCTTCCTCTGTCCCTCTCTTGCTCTCTCTCTCTCTCTCTCTCTCTCTCTCTCTCTCTCTCTCTCAAAATTAAATAAACAGTTAACAAAGCATTTTCGTATTTATTACACAAAGATGTCACATGGTATTTTAGGGGTCATGACTAAAATAATGAATTTCCTTTCAGATAATACTGCCTCATATTTTCAATTACCTACAGTTAACTTCTTAAATAATTCTGAACATTAGACTATAAAGAGAGAAATTAAGAAAGAAAAAAATATACATGCAATTTACACATTGGTGTTCTTTTCTTCATTGTTCTTTCATTATCAAAACACCCTTACTCTGACTTTACTTATGTTAGGACCACCAAGAGCAATTCACTATGTAAAGTCTTACCAGGATGGCTGTTTTGCAAAGAATTTTTAAGCATGATATCTTCTTTATGTCGGCAAATTATTTCGTAACTGCTATGTATAAAAAAGGGTGATAAATAATATTACTATCTTAACGCTGATATGAAAAACATTTACCAAATACATCAAATTCTTAGAGTATTTCAAATAATATCAGAGCAAATATCAAAACTTTAATTACCCCATATACTTCAAATTTGTACGTTCTAGAAGCTTTTCATTAAGTCTGTACTTAAAGAAGAAAAAAACAGGAAGATGAACCAGTCGTGAATTGAGGGCATTCTAGCTTAGTAAATTAGAACTAGCTTGCCAGGGGCACCTGGGTAGTTAAGCATCCAACTTTAGCTCAGGTCATGATGTCACGGTTTATGGCTTTGAGCCCCACGTAGGGCTCTGTGCTGATAGCGCAGAGCCTGGAGCCTGCTTCGGATTCTGTGTCTTCCTCTCTCTCTGCAACCACCCCCCACCCCAGCTCGTACTCCGTCTCCCTCTATCAAAAGCAAATACACATCAAATAGAAATGAGAATAATTAGAATTCGCTTGCCAGAATGGAAAGTGTTTGGAACTCAGAAGTCCTAGCTCTATAACCTATAGCTATTTGTTCTTGGAGAAGCCACTTCTCTTTGGCTCAAAATCTCCCTCTATAAAACAAGGGAAATTACTGCCTTATTTTACAAGGTTGATAAGAGGATTTAATGAGATATTATACCCAAAACATGGCCTCTCAGGCCATGGCCTCTTAGGTGATGCTCATTACTCTGGGAAGGGCAAGATGAGACCTTCCATGACTTCAGAAAAAGATGCTCCACAGGATTTAAACCGGTGGTCCAGGGGCACCTGGGTGGCTCAGTCCGTTGGGCATCCAACTCTTGATCTCAGCTTGGGTCTTGATCTCAGGCTCGTGAGTTCAAGCCCCATGTTGGACTCCACGCTGGGCTTGGAGCCTACTTAAAAAAAGGCAGGGGTACAGATCTGCTAACAAAGGAGAAAGAGAAGTCCGATCTCTTCCTGCAGCATCATTTGAACCTCTCTGACAGCTTAGAATGGTCCCAACTAACATCTTCTGGCAAAAAACAACAACAACAACAACAACAACAACAAACAAAAAAACAAGATCCTCAAAGGGTAACTCATGAGGAAAGTCTAGGCTAAGATATAGGTTCCACATAAGGTCTTTGAGTGTGGAGGGACAGGGGTGTATGGCGAAAGCCAGGAGGCCCAGCTGCCCAAACAGGGTGCTGGTGCTTTGGGATAGCTGCTGAGCATATGTGCATGTGCAGTGAACAAAGAAACTTTGTAGCTTTGAAATCTAAGTGTGGAACACCATGAAGACTGAAAACTGGATCAGCAAGGGAATCCTGGGAGTAAAGGTCAATCACGACCTGACTGCAGCACCAGTTTCAACAGCAATGCTGCAGCAACAGAATCAAAGGAAACTGTAGAATGATCAGGATGTCCTTTTTTCCCCTCCAAATGACTTGTGAAAGAGGACTGTCTCTTTGGTCTTAGGGTGCTCCTTAGGTTCTTGGAAAATTCAAGGGACAGAGTACAGGAGATAGCCCTCAAAGGAAAGTAGAGGGTCTTCTACAAAACTGAACATGTCAAGACCCAAGTTACTAGTTAGAAAACACAGATGTAACATTATTTGTGTCCCATGCAGAGGGGTTATACTTGAAATGAAATGGATAATGTTAGGATCCTGGAGGATAAAGGTCTCAAAAGTCCTGAGATAAAGAATCCTGCACCCGTTCCTACTTCCAACTAGTCTAGTCCTTTGCTTGATTTCTGGCTAATGTTGTGGACTAACCGACTGCCATTCCAAAACTGCCTGAACAAACTACGAAATCCCATCTGTTACATATGAAGTTAACAGTTAAATTATTTTAAACCTCAGTTTAGTAATAACTAGCATTTTAATACAAACACTTACAGATTAAAACCCTTAATATAAGCATATTCATCTGCAGCCCATCCATATACATCTTGAGGAAAGGGATCAATACCTTGCTGAAGAAGAAGCCTGACTACATTTGTTGAGTCATAATTTACAGCAAGCATGAAGGCTGTTCTAAAATAACAGAGATAACTTCACTCTTAGGAATTGAGAGTTATTTAAACAGCTAATTTGATATACTTTATCAGGGTAATATCTTGCCTATCTGTTCAGAATCGACCATTTACATGTTTCAGTGTTCATCTGTGTAAATGATCTCCAAGAGTAAAATGAAGGGACAAAAAGGAAGCTTCTTGTCCCACTTGGGTAATGTATTATAGACTTGCTAATTTAACGTCGTTTGATAAACAAGAAACTATGCTAGGTCACTTATCTGAATAGGTAAAGATTTAAAAAAAAATAATTCCCCACGTCTTCCTTAATCTGATACAGTGCACTTCAAAGCCATCTAGAGGTCAAGCAAGTATAAAAACTATCTGCAGGCTTAAAATGATAATATTTTAATGCGAATGCTAACAAAAGAGGCATAAATACAGTTAACGATGCTGATAAGCATATGGTAGGTACTAAATTAAATGCTATGTATATAAAATATTATTTACGCACAACCACCCTTGAAGGATATATTATTATCCTCCTTTTCATATCAGGAAACATATTTAGTGATGATACGTAACACTCCCAAGGTCACAACACCTAGCCAGTAGGAAAGCTATGAATCAACTTAGTCTTGGGTGAATCTAAAGCACATCTCTTCCTTCTTTATCACCCACCTATAACTTATCCTCATTAAAGGATAAGTCTATACAGTTAAAGTTATCTTTCATCTTTCTACTCCTACCAATTGAAAATAAAATCAAAAGTACATATACTGGACATGAAAAAGGATAAAACCTGATGAGACTTGGTAATAGTAATTAATCATCACTTAGAGATCACCTAACGACATCAGTATTACTCAAAAAAAAAAAAAACAATTTAAAGAAAAGCGTCATCCAAAAGACACAACTCCTATTTATGTTTAATATGCATCTTTTTTTAACATTTATTTGCTTTTGAGAGACAGAGCTCAAGCAAGGAGAGGGAGAGAGAGCGGGATACACAGAATCCAAAGCAGCTCCAGGCTCCAAGCTGTCAGCACAGAGCCCGGCGTGGGGCTCGAACCCACGAACCATGACATCATGTCCACAGCCAAAGTCATAGACTTAACCAACTGAGACACCCAGGCACCCCAATATACATCTTTGAAGGAAAAATGTATATGAAGTAGAAATTCTTTCTTTTTTAAGTTTATTTACAATTTATTTTGAGAAAGAGAGAGAGAGCACACGAGAGTGTGTGCAAGGGGCAGAGACACAGAGAGAGAGAGAGAAAGAGAGAGAGAGACAAGAGAGAGAGACAGAGAGAGACAGAGAGAGAGAAGGAGATATTGAGAATCCGAAGCAGGCTCTGCACTGTCAGCACAGAACCTGATGTGGGGTTCAACCCATGAACTATGAGATGATCACCTGAGCCAAAGTCGGATGCTTAACCAGCTGAGCCACCCAAGTGCCTCTATGAAGTAGAAGTGTAAAAAATACCATAAAAGGGTTAAGAAGGCCAATATTGTGCCATTAAGTAAATTAAGAGCTGAGAGTCCACCCTTTATAAAACTAAAATGAAATCCCTTTAGTTAACACAAAATCATGTGGCAGAAAAAAAAACAAAAAACAAACAAACAAACAAAAAACATTGCAGGAGCAACTGGATGACTCAGTTGGTTAAGCATCAGACTCTTGACCTCAGCTCGGGTCTTGATCTCAGAGTCATGAGTTCAGGCCCAGCGTTGGACTCCACGCCGAACATGGAACCTACTTAAAAATAAACACTGCAAATGACATGGGTCAACATCATCAACGAATATGAATTCTGCTATACCCTGTTCTTCATGTTGCCCAGTCAGAATAATTGCTTTCTACCTAACTGGTGATGTGTTGATATTTTTCACTATATAATTATAAATTAGTCTTCTTCTTCTGAAGTTAATCTTCCTGACTTGAATAATTATTACCACTGTAGAACCATACTAAGGTTTAAAAGAAAACTACTGCACCTTTTTAATTTATCCTCTGCATGTATATTTGCTGCCTTTTCTACCAGAACTTGCACTATTTGCTGTTTGTTTTCATTTACAGCAACTAGAAGTGGTGTGATGTTATCCTGTAAAAGAGCAAAAACAATTTAGAATTTACAAAATTATACCTTTCCATACGGAATTTTAAAACATACAAAAGATCCTCTAAACTTAAACATATAATACAAAAAGTAAATAAAAAATGGCCTCTTCCTTCCCACCACGGTGCTTTCACCTGCTGCTGCTTCTCTTTAAAATAGCCCTCCTCCCCTGGGGCATCTGGGTGGCTCAGTTGGTTAAGTGACCAACTGCAGCTCAGGTCATGAGCTCAGGGTTTGTGAGTTCGATCCCTGCATTGTGCTCTATGCTGGCAGCGCACAGCCTGGAGCCTGTTCCAGATTCTCTCTCTCTCTCTCTCTCTCTCTCTCTCTCTCTCAAAAAGAAATACACATTAAAATTTGTTTTTAATAAAATAGCCCTTCTCCACCTTCTTCAACAGATTATATGAAGTCATTCTCCCAAACTCACTTCAAACACTCACTGGTTCCAAGATCGTTGCTTCTATCACAGTACTTATCATGGTATACTGTAGTTATTGTTCCCTATCTAAACCAAGTGCTTCTTGAGAGCAGGGGCTATTTCTTATCTCTGTATCTCCAAACTCCAAAACACAGCAGTATATGCTTTAAGTACTTTTACTGAATTAATAACCTAAATGATGATCTCTGGAGTAGTGTTTCTTAAATTATCTTCCAAAGAATACCTTCTTTGCCAGAAGGTAAGTACTATGTCCCAATGGAAAGATTTCATGATCATCTATGTTTGAGAAATATTAGAAAACTGCATTATATGTCTGGCATTACAGAAATCCATGTAAATCTGCTCAGTCCCCATTTGACAATCCTTTTTGTGGCAAACATTCACATTTGAGGAATCAGAGTTTCAGGGATATAGTTTGGAGAGATTTCCGATAAAGATGAAGCTTTTCCCCAAGTTATACAAACTTGCTTGTCTTCTGTCAGTGGTATCAGGATCCACTGACATCCGAGATGTCAACATAAGGCATCGCTGCTCCAAATGGGTCACCAAGGAGATGGGCTCAGAACTCCAAGAGTTAAGCTTCAAATGAACTTTGATTACTTAATATTAAATAGCCCATGGGCTTTCTCCTATTATAAAATGCTAAATTTTTTTTTAATTTTTTTAACGTTTTTATTTTTATTTTTGAGACAGAGAGAGACAGAGCATGAACGGGGGAGGGTCAGAGAGAGGGAGACACAGAATCTGAAACAGGCTCCAGGCTCCGAGCTGTCAGCACAGAGCCCGACGCGGGGCTCGAACTCACGAACCGTGAGATCATGACCTGAGCTGAAGTCGGCCGCTTAACCGACTGAGCCACCCAGGCGCCCCAAAAATGCTAAATTTTTATCTTAACCCTTAGGAAGCTCCATATGAAATTTTATTGTCAATTATAATAATCCTGGGACCCTAATACATATCTACTTCTAAAAAAATCTGTATTCTAGTTGTATTCCAGTTTCCACTGGAATAGCTACTTACTTTATATTTTAGGCAAAATATAAATTGGAAATAAAAATATAATGGCTTATCAATAAAAATTCAAACACTGATTTATACAGATCATTTTTAGCATAATGAAAGTGACTACATTATTTGCATTTTTAGGGAACAATGCTGAGGAGAAAGAGAATATTGTCTGCAATAGGCATAACCTATTCAACTGTAACCATGATTAATCTAATACGGTTTGCAAATATTCCAATAGGAATACGATTATTCAAATTTTGTTTCTTTTAATGTTTATTTATTTTTGACAGAGAGAGACAGAGCCTGAGCGGGCAAGGGGCAGAGAGAGAGGGAGACACAGAATCCGAAGCAGGCTACAGTCTCTGAGCTGTCAGCACAGAGCCCCACACGGGGCTCAAACTCACAGACAGCGAGATCATGACCTGAGCCGAAGTCGGACGCTCAACCGACTGAGCCACCCAGGCACCCCAGGAATACGATTATTCATAGTACACAGAAGGAAAAAGTGTCTTGTTTTCAAACTAACTTATGGGGCACCTGGGTGGCTCAGCCAGTTAAAAGGCCGACTTCGGTTCAGGTCATGATGTCATGGTTTGTGAGTTCAAGCCCTGCATTGGGCTCTATGCTGACAGCTCAGCCTGGAGCCTGCTTGGGATTCTGTGTCTCCCTTTCTCTCTGCCCCTCCCCCACTCATGCATGTGGTCTCTCTCCTTCAAAAATCAATAAACGTTAAAAAAATGAATACAATACAAAAACAACTTAGAAAGTCTAACTTGGAAAATTCAATCCTATTCCGAAGACATTAACATAAAATACAAAATATATATTATAAATTAATATGGATTGCCTTGAAAACCTTGAAATCTTTATCAAAATAGACCATAAAACAGAGGCGCCTGGGTAGCTCAGTCAGTTAAGCATCTGACTCTTGACTTTGGCTCAAGTCATGGTCTCATGATTCATGAGTTCAAACCCAGTGCCTCCGAGGGATTCTCTCTCTCTCTTTGTCAAAATTAACTTTAAAAAAAAATTACCAAGGTTTCTTTGTGTCCAAAAGAGATCTGATTAGCGCAGTCTAAAATATATATATATATACACATATATATACATATATATGTATATATATGTATATATGTGTGTGTATAAATATATGTGTGTGTGTGTTTGTGTGTGTGTGTGTGTATACACACACACACACACACACACATATATATATATATATATATATATATATATATATATATATATCATAAAACAGTAATTGTAAACGCAATGCTTATGGAGGCAAAGTAGGTGACTCGAGTAAGTGAAGAACCTAAGTGGGGACAGTAGCAAACTGGAGACACCCATACCTCATATAAAAAGGTCAGCCGCTGGAATGCATACCAAACAGTAATATGGGCTCAAAGTACCAGGTATGATTCTATAAGAAAAGTCTGAAATCCAGATTTCTGCATGAGTGTCATAATTTTAAATGTTGACTCAATGTATGGAGGAAACGAAACACATCCAGGGGCCAAATTTAGTCCATAGCCCACGGGTATTTTGGTTGTGCATAAAGCATATATTTGTATGTAAATCTTTCCTGAAGTATCAGTATCACGTTTTACCAAAAACTTAGGCCCCAACATGTAATAAAAAGTGCTATTAAGACTCATAAGAGGGGAGCCTGGGTGGCTTAGTCAGTTGAGCATCTGATGCTTGACTTCAGCTCAGGTCATGATCCCAGAGTTGTGGGACTGAGTCCTGCATCAAGCTTGGCACTGAGCTTGGAGCCTGCTTGAGGTTCTCCCTCTCTCCCTCTGCCCTTCTCCCCCACTCACACTCTCTCTGTCTAAAAGAATCACAACAAAAAGACTCGTAACACCCACCTTAAGAATTTTTCCAACGCTTATTAAAACTGCAATCTATCTGTGTTTAATTCTCCCAGACTGTTAATCAAATAGACAAATTAGTTCACAACTATGCTGAAACTAAATTATGAAAACAATTCCCAACTGTATTGTCACTAACTGCATTTCCATGTTTAAAACTACCATTTGGATTATGCCAGGGCTATATGAATTTAACAGACATCATAAGACAGTTGGTCACATAGCTTCAACTAATAAAGAAGTTTCAAGATTTTCTCCTATTGCAATCAGGAAAACACTGCTTGTAATAACCAAATGGCTATGAATATGAGAGAGAGAGAGAGAGAAAGAGAGAGAGAGAGCAAGCGTGAGCGAGTGGGGGAGGGGCAGGGAGAGAGACTCTCATGTGTCTCTGCACCATCAGTGCAGAGCCCAATGTGGGGCTCGAACTCACAAACCATGAGATCACAACCTGAGTGGAAGTCGGACGCTTAATCAACTGAAAAACCTGGGTACCCCTCCATTCAGTAGTTAGCTTCTTTTAAATTTTTTTTAAATGTCCACTTTTTGTGGAAGAGAGAGAAAGAGCATGAGCAGGGGAGGGGCAAAAAGAGAGGGAGACTACAGAATATGAAGCAGGCTCCAGGCTCTGTCTAAGCTGTCAGCACAGAGCCCAACACGGGGCTAGAACTTGTGAACTGTGAGATGATGACCTGAGCCTGAAGTCAGACGCTTAACCGACTGAGCCACCCACACACCCCAGTAGTTCTTAACCAAGAGTTGTAGCACAGTCTCAAAAAAAATATTTCTAAATATCCATGTCTATGTATACATGTTACTAGATTTACTCAAACTCTTCAGGAGAGAGTTTAGGCTTGTTAAAAAAAAATTGAAACTTCCCCAGGGCACGGGGATTCACCACCACAGTTCTAGCTGAGAGTGGTGCAGCAGACAATCACATCAGTCTCATCTATGTGGCCAACTCCCTCTATCATTTGAAGATTTAGCCAAAAGAATGACTTATCAAAACTGCATTTAATTTCCCTGAGCAGAGGTAGAACAGGGACTAAATGTAAAGTCAAAATGCAACTTGATTGCATTACTTTTAAACTTCTTACTTCCCATCAAGATATTCTAGATTTCAGAGCAGAGTTTAGACTCTTACCTAAGTGGCTGTTTCTGCCAGAATAGGATTATATGACAGTTAATTATTTGTTCTTTCTTCTCATTGCCCACGTAATCAACCACCTGTTCACTGCCAATCTGATTTCTTCTGAGTCCTCCTACACTTGGTCTCTAGGCAGGTTTGCAACTCACTGTTTCCCTAAGTAACAATTATTCCCCTCAAAAATTGAAGACTCCTTGACTAAACATATAAACTGAAGGGGAAAAAAAACAATAAAACAAACAGCCTCTTCTTGTTATTTTATCTCACTTGCCAAATTTCCAAATTGGCCTACTTAGTTCTGACTGCTCCCTCCTTTCCCCTTTTTTCTCTTAAGCCTTGGCCAATAAAAGATAAATCCCATTTTTATAAATCACTTTTTTTATCAAATAGGAACTTGTCAACAGCAGCGATGTTTTTTATTGTAAAATGCATTTGTTTTCTTTGAGGTTTAAGACAAAGCCTAGGGCAAATTTTGCTTTCCTGTGTTGTTTTTCACTAAAAAAAAAAATTGGATGGGAAAAATATTTGAAAACAAAATAAATTTTACCTTTAACAAATATATTGTTTTCATAAATATTTGCCATAAATACATAAAACAAAGCAGTATTCTCTGTTTCTTTAGAAGTATCCTCATTTAAAATGAAATCTTAGGGGTGCCTAGGTGGCTCAGTTGGTAGAGCATCCAACTTCGGCTCAGGTCTTAATCTCATGGCTCATGAGTTCATGCCCTGCATTGGGCTCTGTGCTGACAGCTGGGAGCCTGGAGCCTGCTTCAGATTCTGTGTCTCCCTCTCTCTGCCCTTCTCCCCCTCTTGTTCTGTCTCTGTCTCTCTCTCTCTCTGTCTCTCTCTCTCTCTCTCAAAAATAAATAAAATATAAGAAGAAAGGAAGGAAGGAAGGAAGAAGAAATCTTAGATAAATAAGTTATTGCCAAATATTTTCATTCAGGGAATCCTTGAACTTCCATATACATAAAATTGACCCTGCCCGTGTCAACCAAGGGTGTTCCTCTAGGGGCTTCAGCAGTGAAAGGTAATGCATGTCAAAGAAAAGGAAGGTGGGCCAGCAAGTGTGGCCATCATCTACTCCCCATGTACAGCTACAACCCTGCTGAGGAGCTACACAAGGTTGAGCAGGAGCTACTCTCTGAAGTGGGACACCCCAACATGGTACATGGCTGGCCGAGTGGCTACCAACACAAGTAGATGCCTTTGCTGGATGTCAAGACATGACCTGACCCCAATGCCCTCATCTTCAGAGCACCGGGGCCTGCAGTGCCCAGCACCTACAACCTGCTGCTTTCTCCTCCCGCTTGCACACATCCAAGCTCTCCCTGCTGGGTCTGGGTCTCCATTCCTCCTCCCACCTATCCCCAGCAGCACCCCTTGCCTAAGCCCCTGCATAGCACCCAGCCTCCATCATCACCTCACTCCCCTCTAGACCTCTAGTCCTTTATAGGCTCTGAGACTACCATCCACTTGTAGGCACTAATGGAAACATTTTCTTTCCGGGGTGGAAGGGTGGCTGGGAGATACAACTTTGCCCTTTCTGTGGGCACTACCTTTTTCTAGCCCTCCCTGACTTGGCATTGGAGTTACTTCCATGATGACAGGGCCTGATGTATAGAATTCAGTGAGTGAGTGTGTGTGTGTGTGTGTGTGTGTGTGTGTGTGTGTGTGAAATAAAACATTTTGAGGCTAAAATATTCATGTATATATATATATATATAAAATTTCAAATAATGTATAAATTAGTTCTTTACCTTATTTCTTGCTTCAGTATTCGCATTGTATAGCAGCAGCTTCTCTATTATGGATATATTATCACCAAAGGCCGCATAGTGGAGAGCAGTGTTGCCACTCACATCCCTAATATTTGGATCGGCGCCATTTTCCAATAGTATGTTTACACATTTCTCTTCCTGGCACTGTACGGCCTGTCAGTGATATGCCAAGAAACAGAGTGTAAATTCTGAGAATTTAAAGTAAGCATGCCACAGGTTTCACCAATTCGTTTTGTTTCAAGGCAATAATTTCATTTTCATTCTAAGTAATGACATCAAATCCATCTCAGGCAGACATAGCTGGTACTACATACCTTCATGAGAGCTGTCCTGTTTTCATGATCACAGAGGTTAAGATGACATTTCCTCTCTACTAGGAGGGTCACCACTTCTGGATGACCATTGGCACAGGCCAAATGGAGAGCAGTCCTAAAAAAGTGAGAGGACTTTTTAGGAAATGATAGTGCACTCTCTCAAAACTTGCAGTTAATTCAGGAAATTGTAAACATTAAGTAGCATGTTATTCCTATGCCTCCAAAACAAAGATTCAGTTTTCCTCTGGAGAAAGTACAATATTTAGTAGTGATTACTCATCACACTAATAAAAGAGCAGCCTGTTTGAAGAGAAAGAGCATGACCTCGGGATTCAGCTCCACTTGGGTTTGAATCCTAGTTTAACTCTGTCACTCACTAGTTATTGCTTAGACTTATCCTCAATGTCCTCAACAAAAGGGGATAAAAATAGTAGTTGTCTCGTGTCACCTGGCTAGCTCAGTCTGAAGAGCATGTAACTTTTGATCTCAGGGTCGTGAGTTTGAAGCCCCACAGTAGGTGTAGAGATTGGTAAAAAAAAAAAAAAAAAAAAAAAAAAAAAAGATAATAATAAAATAAAATGCCATGAAATGAAATAAAATAAAATAAAATAAAATACTGAGTAGTTATCTCACAAGACCTCGTTGTGATGCTTAAATGAGGATCTATGCAAGTATTTAGAACACTTCCTAGCACAAATAACATCTCAATAGTTGTTGGATAATATAATTTTTACAATTACTACTGCTTTACATAGACAACACTTCAATTAGCTACCTTGATACAATTACACCTACTTTGCAGATATGTTTTAAGGATTAGCAAGAATAGTGCATTTCAATGATTCTAAGATGCTTATTTTGTCACATTTTAATACCTCTGACATTGGAATGCAATTTATAACTCAAAATGTCTTACAACTGTAAATGGCAGGACTTTAAAAAAATAATTGGTATACCAAATAGTGGGACACCATAGAATCTTGGTGCCTTCCATTATGTGAAATGATGGTATATACAATAGGTCTATTGCAGTTCTAGTCATATGATTGGCACTTAAAGAAATTTTAGTTCTGAAAAGCATTATAGGAAAAGAGGACTAAATTAAAAAAAGGAAAACATTTTTAAGAACTTCTTACTTTGCTTCTCAAGAAAGTTTAAGCCACAGGAAACTCAGGATTCCAATGACTAGGAACAGTTCATTTTATTAAATATTGAGGTCTATCTACAGACTGTACGAAAATCAAGTATTTCCAGCGATCGATATTAGTAGTTACTACTCTCATAAATTTCAGAAGGTCAGCTAAAGCTTATCTTTTACAATTTCCTATCTTCAGAAACTTTGAAAGGAAGGAGGAAAACTTCCCATTGAGATTAAGTCCTAATACTTCAATGTAAAATTTCTCATCTTAGGGGTGCCTTGCCGGCTCAGTCAGTAGAGCATAGGACCTTGATCTCAGGGTTGTAAATTTGAGCCCCCGATGGGTATAGAGATTACTTAAAAATAAAATCTGGCGCAGAGCCTGCTTTAGATGCTCTGTCCCTCCTCTCCCTTTCCCCCTCCCCCTGCTCATGCTTTCACCCTCAACAATAAATAACACTTAAAACATAAAGTAAACAAGATAAAAGCTGGGGCACCTGGGTGGCTCAGTCTGTTAAGCGTGCAGCTCTTGATCTGGGCTCAATTCATGATCTCATGTTCACTGGCTCAAGCCCCGTGCTGGGACTCTTTGAAAAGTGTATTGGAAAAGTTCCTGCTTTCAGCACGGGGCCTGCTTGGGATTCTCTCTCTGTCCTTCCATTCCCCCCACCCCCACCCCACCCCATCCCTCTCAAAAATAAATAAATAAACTTAAAAAATAATATCTTTAGAAAATAAATAAATAAAATTCCTCATCTTGCTCATACTGTGCAAAATAAAGTCTTTGAGAACAAAAGAATCTTGGGTAGAGTATGTCCGCTATATAATATATGTGCAGGTTCTAGGTGATAAATAAACAGATGGAAAGAGTGGATAAATACATTTGGAGAGTTCAATATTTTTAAAGAAAAGGTATATAAAGGAAAGCATACTTCTGAAACAGTAAATAATCCCTTATATTTGCTAGGTCTTATTTTTTTCATAAGCACACAACTAATATATTTTATTTTCATGATTAATATAAATCATTTACCTATTACACGTAATAAAGCTACCTATAACAGAAAACTTATGTATATGCTTAATATATGCATAATAAAATCTACAAGTGCAAATAAAAATATTCCCTTTACTTCTGAAGAGGCCAAAAGCTGTCCAAATGTGCCAATCCTCAAAAAACATTTTAATTAACTCACTTTTCTTTTTTTTTTTCAACGTTTATTTATTTTTGGGACAGAGAGAGACAGAGCATGAACGGGGGAGGGGCAGAGAGAGAGGGAGACACAGAATCGGAAACAGGCTCCAGGCTCTGATCCATCAGCCCAGAGCCTGACGCGGGGCTTGAACTCACGGACCGCGAGATCGTGACCTGGCTGAAGTCGGACGCTTAACCGACTGCGCCACCCAGGCGCCCCAATTAACTCACTTTTCTTATTTTACATCCAAAAATATTTTTTAACACAAAGTGAGAAATTATTTTTATGTATATAAGATCAATATTCTTGCTCTTCTCCAGGATCACTTCAACGACAATAAACCCTTTCTGTTGATAATAAACTTTTAATAGGACCTTTATACACCTTTTCCTGTAGAAAGCACAGATTTTCTTTGAAGGCAAAGAAAAATGCATGTAAATACAAAGGCTCAGAAATAACAAATGTCGTCACATTTTGTGCATTTTTGGGCTTAACATAAAACTGTAGTCTGCTTGTGTGTACCTATGATCACACTGATTTTTGTTCTCACTTAATGATCCACTAAAGCACAGCTCTGCATCTCTGTGTATATCTATTATCTATGCCACTTTCAATGATCACATATCCATCTTAGGGATGTAATGACATTTACTTATAAAAGCCATTATACGAGTTCTTCTTAATACATTGCTATTTTAAATAGTGCTGAGAAAAGCAAAATGTATGTCATTTATCTCTAGTGATTTCCTAAAGATATTTTAGTACAAATAAAATTGATGGGTAAAAGGAATACCTATTTTTTAAATGTGGTACTTACACCAAATTGTCTATTGGAAAGTCGAAAACAAACTTTAAGCGGCAGTATAAGCACCATCACTCTATTTTCACAAAGGTTGTAGATGGAAAATTGTATTTCAGTCCCTTTTTCACTTAAATTTCTTTTTTCCCAGGGACACTATATTTCCCTATGTCCACTGGTCCCTTGTAGATATGCAAAGAAATACTTTGCACGATTTCAAATTACAGGTTTTTGTTCGTTTTGATTTCAAAGACTTCCCTGTAAAACGAAGATAGATTCTGTTGTCTGATACAAATATGTTGTAAATATTTGCAAGTGCATTGTCTTTTATTTTAATAATATTATTTTCTGATAGAGGCTTTTAGTTTTTTATGTTGCTAAATCAATCTCCAGAATTCTTGATTTAAAAAAATATTTTTTAATATTTATTTATTTTTCGGAGACAGAGACACAGCGTGCAAGCAAGAGAGGGGCAGAGAGAGAGGGAGACACAGAATCTGAGCTGTCAGCACAGAGCCTGAAGCGGGGCTCGAACCCACAAAGCACGGATCATGACCTGGGCCAAAGTCAGATCGCTTAACCAACTGAGCCACCCAGGGGCCCCAATTTTTTTTTTTTGAGAGAGAGAAATAGAGAAATAGAGAGAGAGAGAGAGAGAGAGAGAGAGAGAGAGAGAGAGAGGCGCAACACAGAATCCCAAGCATGTTCCACATTGACAGCAGGGAGCCCATCGAAGGGCTTGAACCCACGAACACCTGAGATTATGACTTGAGCCGAAATCAAGAGTCAGAGGCTTAACTGAGCCACCCAGTCACCCCCCAAAAGTCTTGCTTTTCAAGTCATTCTTAGGATGGGTAAATAGGCATTTGTGGGATTTTTTTCTGTTACTTTTCTTATTTTGCATATTACAATTTTTAAATTGATATCCCATCTGGAACTTATTTTAGGGAGATAAAATGCTAACAAGTTTTCTCCAAATCGGCTGTTTCTCCACTACTTATGAATAATTCACCTTCTCCTACTAATATGAAATGTCACCAGTATCAAATTCAAAAGTCTTATGTATATTTGAGCGTTGGTCATGTTCTACTCTGCACCACTCCTTTATCTGTCTTTTCAGCTGTGTGTAAATGAATAATTTGTGGAAATTTCAGGTACATTTTGATATCTGGAAGGGCAAATCTACTTCCTATATAAAAACATAAGTTCTTAGGTTAATTCCAGTTCATTAGCATACAGTGTTCTATCAGTTTCAGATGTACAAGATAGTGAGCCCAAAAATTTCCTTAATGACATCACAAGAAGAGCATGTGTAGCTCAAAATTCTTAAAACCAGGATGCTTTCATTTGCTTTACCTAACACTGACAAATACAGGAAGGGTACACATTTTGAGAAAAAGGAGTCCTCCTATTCAGAGCCATCTTCCACTTCAAAATGTCCTTCCAAGGTCCCTCAGGAAATAGCACACACACCTAAGTGTACACAGACATAAACTGGATACTGGATTTTGTCCCAAGAATTTCTAGCCCAGAAGTTGATTACAGGAATTGTTTCTCCCATTATGCACTTTTCTATGAAGTTATGGTATGAAAATGAGTCCATTAAAAACAACATGTTGTCGACACTTAATTTCGTGTGTATTACTATTGAAATTTGGGTAAATCACGTCAAACTTGAGAGTCAAGTGGTCTATTCAGGAATTAACGAGTACGTGCCAGGGCAGCTGAAGACTTTGTATTTGCCGCTCACGCTGTCGGCCTGGTGCTAGACCACGTAGGGTTCCCACGACCGAGGGGCAGTGGGACCTCAGGAGGGAAGAGAACCCAGCCCCCCGAGGGAGGGCTCGGATGCACAGGTAGAGCTAGGCCAGGTGTGCTCTTCTCCCAGGTCCGTCCCACCTCCTCCCTGCCAGCCTCCAAGCCCCTATTACCTGTTCATCTTGTCTCTATCATCCACGCCATTTTCCGCGAAGAACAGAATCTGCTGCACTTGCGCTGCGTTGCCCACGCAGGCAGCCTTGTGGATCTTTCTGAGATCTCTGTCTTGGACATGGAAACCCAGCAGCAAGTTGTCAGTTGTACTGTTCTTCTGCCCAACGCCCCTGCCCTGCCTCTGCAAGCCAGAAGCGGAGCCCAAGGGCGACATGCCCTTCTCCCTCCCGAACCGCCAAATCCTCTTCATTGCGAAGCCTGCGGGCTCCACAGAGACTTCACCCCGCCCTCCCTTTCCACTGCCTCCCGAGCCCAACACTAGCGCCGGAGACAGGCCAAACCCGCCTGGCCACAACACCCCAGCAGTGAGGATCCGCGTTTGGGGAGCTGCCACTTCTCAGTAACCGGCAACAAGGGATCCCGCCAAACACAAACGCGCTTGCGCACTTCAGAAGAGGCAACCAGTGCGCATGCGCACAGAGGCCTAACTGTCAACGGTACCCACAGCTCCGACGCGCCCCTCGCCAGGCCCAGCGCGGGGCAGCGAACAGAGGGGAGGGGGCTCCGGTTGGGGGTGGGGCGGGGTCCAAAGCCACGGAACCTAGCGGGAGCCGGCACCTCTGCTCGCCACGCTCGGGACTCGCCTCGGCACCCTTCTCGCCCCACGCGCGCCTCCCGAGGGGCCCCTCCCCCGCGCCGCGGCCCAGGGTGCAGCCAGGCGGCCCTGCCTGGACCGCGGGAAGGGGTGGAGGTGGGGGCGTGAGGAGGGGATAGGGGCCGGGCCCGGGGCCGCGACGCGGGCGAAGCCTGGAGCCCGCTGCAGCCGCCACCGGATCCCGGGATGGGACAAGAGACTGCGGCGGAAGCCAGCATCTCCCAGCCTGGGGCTCCGGGGGCCGCGGAGCCAAAGCCGCCGCCGCCGCCACCGCCGCCGCCGCCGCTGTTGCCTCTGCTGCTGAGACCAGGCTGGAGATGGGTGAGTTGACACTGGCGTCCCGGGGGACCCGCGCCACAGCCCCTCCATCCAGGCACTCCTAGCCCTCCGCCTTGAACTCCGCGCTGCCGGCCTAACCCCCCCCCCCCCCCGCACGCCTTCAGGGCTCCCACAGCCCCCTCCCTCCCTGAGCATGACCCTAGGGGCGGGAGCGGGAACCCCGGGCCCGGGGGTTGGGGGCTTCGAGACAGGGAGGTGGGGGCCGGATGCCAGGGAGACTATTGGGCTCCCACTCCCGCGCCCAGGCCCAGCTGGGCACTGTGAACGGAAGGGAGGGGGCTCCGGTGGGGGGTGGGGCGGGGTCCGGAGCTGCCAAGCCAGGCTGGAGCCGGCACCTCTGCTCCCCACATTCTGGCCTGCCTTTGGCACCCCTCTCGCCCCACACGCCCCTCCCGGGGGGCCCCTTCCCCGCGCCGCGTCCCAGGGTGCAGCCTGGCCGCAGTGCCTGCACCGCGGGAAGGGGTGGAGGTGGGGCCAGGACGAGGGGCTATGGGCCGGGCGCGGGGCCGCGATGCCCGCGATGCCGGGCTCATGCCTCAGCCTCCGCCCGAGCCCGAGATGGGGTCAGAGGCTGCAGCAGACGCCAGCATCTCCCCGCCTGGGCTCGAGGACCGAGCAGCCATCGCCGCCACCGCCGCCGCCGCCGCTGTTGCCTGCGCTGCTGAGACCAGGCTGGAGATGGGTGAGTTGACCCTGGCATCCCAGGGAACCCGCTCCGCAGCCCCTCCATCCACGCCCTCCTCCTGGCCCTCCAACTCCATCTCTGCGCTCCGGGCATAACCACCCTCCCACGACGTCAGGGCTCCCACAGCCCACTCCCTCCCTGAGCGTGACCTTTGGGGTAGGAGTGGGAGCCCCGGGCCCGGGGGTTGGGGGCGTGGAGACAGAGAGGTGAGGGCCGGATGCCAGGGAGACTACTGGATGCCAGGGAGACTGTAGGGCCCCGGGCCTACAGGGGAACTGCGATCAAAGGGCAGGGGGCTCCGATAGGGGAATGGGGTGGGGTCCGGAGCCGGGGAGCCTGGCGGGAGCCGGCACCTCTTCTCGCCTAGCTCGGCCTCCCCTTGACACCGCTCTCGCCCCACACACCCTTCCTGGGGGGGGCCCTCCCCCGCGCCGCGTCCCAGGGTGCAGCTTTGGCGGCCCTGCCTGGAAGGCGGAAGGGGTGGAGGTGGGGGCGTGAGGCGGGGATGTGGGCCGGGCGCGGGGCCGCGAGGCCCGCGATGCCGGGCGCATGCCTCAGCCTCCGCCAGAGCCTGAAATGGGGTCAGAGGCTGCAGCAGACGCCAGCATCTGCCCGCTGGGGCCTTAAGGGCCGCGCAGCCATCCCTGCTGCCGCCGCCGCCGCTGTTGCCTGCGCTGCTGAGACCAGGCTGAAGATGGGTGAGTTGACCCTGACGTCCAGGGTGACCCTAGCCGCAGCCCCTCCATCCCCGCACTCCTGGCCCTCCGCCTCCATCTCTGGGCTCCCGGCACAACCCCTACCCCGCCAAGCCGTCAGGACTCCCACAGCCCCCTCCCTCCCTGAGCCTCACCCTATGGGCGGGAGTGGGAGCCCCAGGACCAGGGTTGGGGGCATAGAGACAAGGATGTGGGGGCGGGATTCCAGGGAGACTACTGGGCTCTGCCCCCCCCTCCCCCAACAGGCTGGCCCCAGGACCTTCCCAGGCCCTGGAGGGCAAAGCCTCATGCCTTAGATCCCCTCCCTAGGCCTGGGCAGGGGCAACCCCTAGGCGCTGGGCTCAAAAGGCTCTTTGTGAGCTGTGCCCCCCACTCCCCAAGCCTCCAGCGGGGTCCTGGAAAAGGGCGGGTGCAGAGGCTGGGACTGTGGCTGCTTGTCTGGACCAGGCGGAGGGGCGTGGGGAGAGCACCCCTAGTCCTTTCGTTGGGTTTGGGGCAGGGGGTGGGGGGCGCGTCCAGGCTCATGTGCTTTTCACTGCACTGCCCAGGGTGGGGAAGGGAACCTGGCTGGAGGAGGGCTCTATCAATATCTGCAAATAGTGGGTTCTGGAAGCTGGGTTGGGGAGGATAGCTTGGATGTAAGTCAGAATGGTGGCACCTGAGCTGGAGTGCCATGAGAAGCAGAGGTGGGTCTCAGCCAGCCCTAGTAGCTGGAGGTCACGTGACTCTCCTGGCTCTGGAAGACTCCCTAGAAGGCCTGTGGGCAGGAATACTACCCCAGAGAGACCCCTCCATGGCCCCCCAGAACTGGCACTGCCCCATTCACATAGCACTCCTTGCCACTCCTGGGACACCAGTCATGACCTGCCTTGATGGGGAGCTGTGGATACTGGCGGATCACCTCCCCGGGCAGGGCGGGTACTGAAGATCCAGGCCTCTGGGTGCTGAGGAGATAGGCACAGGGGCTTGGGAAAGTTTGGAAGAGTTTCTGCCAGTCCAGGGAAGAGAGAGAAGTTGCTGGAAGAGTTGGCTTGCTCAGCACTAAAGGGAAGAGCACTCTAGGTAGAGGGAATGGCTGGAGCAGAGGCTGTGAGATGTGAGCACCTGGTCGGGGTGGAGAGTTGTGGAAGGGGGGGCTGGTCAGGCACGGGAGTGACCCATGTGAACGAAGGGAAGAAGGGCCAGGTGGAGGTGAGGTGTCAGGCCATCCCAGCGAGCTGGCACAAGCAAGCTCCCAAGGACAGCGAGGAGCTGAAGGGGCGGCAGTGCTGCCATCTGGCTCAGCAGCCCCTCTGGAGTCTGCCCAGGGTCCCTGCTGTGGTCAGGGCTGCTTGGCCCACATCTGCCGGTGGCTGGACCACCCCAAGCAAGTCTGCTTTCTGAGTCTCAGTGTCCACATCTGTCAAACGGGGAGACTCCTCCACAGGGTTGTGGGGAGGTCTGCATGAGGTGATGAGTGTAGGGAGCCCAGCCCCTGAGAAGGCCTCGGAAAATCCTTGGCCGCTGTGCCAGTATGTGTACCTGGAAAATGGGGGCATTGATGTCAGCTGGTGGGCCAGGCTAACTTTACCCTGTGGCGATGAGGATCCTGTGAGGGCTGGATGTGACCCAGGGAAGCCAGGGCTGGGGGCCCTGCAAGTCCGTGTGATCACGCTATTCTGGAAGAAGAGAGAAGCAGTGGGTATCAGCCGGGGCAGGGTGGTCCTCCTTGTGCCCCTATGGGCACCTTAGCCATGGCATTCAACGGACCCTGCTGTGTTCCTCAAGGCCAAAGCCTCTTTGTTCTCCTTGCTGCACAATGCACCCCTTCCTCCTAGTCAGCCCTAGCCCTGCACATGGGGGGCCAGGGCTCCCTTCCAGAAGGTTCTTCAGACACTGAGACCAACAAACGCAATATCTTCCTGTGAGGGGCACTGTCATGGGCAGCCGGGTGGAGAGGACACAGACCTTAGCCCCAGGAGAATGGAATCTAGTTGGGCAGCAAAACCAGTTGGGCCTCCATGGTCTTGCGTAGCACTGTGCTGGCTGCTTAGCGGTGTGGGGGGGGGGGAGGGCCGGGGTTGTGGGGGGTGGGGGGCTGGGCGTTGCAATAATTGCACCTTGGGACAGTCAAGGGCAGAAGTTAAAAGCAAGGACTCCAGATTCAGTGGCCCAGGTTCAAATCTCAACTCTGCCACTTCTTGTGTGAACGTGGACTGGTGACTCTGCCTCTCTGTGCCTCTGTTTCCTTGCCTCTAAAATGGGAACGAGGCACACTAGTGCTATTTGAACAGCTTGGTTCAGTTTCTAGTGGGAATTTATGCCCCCTTTTCCAGAATGGGTCTCCCAGTTCACCCCTGCGTCCTGGAAGACTACACAGCCTGCTCCAGTAGGCGATCGTCTTCCTCTTGTGTGTGAGTCCCTATAGGCGGGGGCCTGCCTTTCTGTGTCCGTTGCTTGGGCAGGGGGCAATGGTGTGCTGGCAACAGGCCCTCTGGGAGAAAAAGGTACCTGATAAACAGCGTTGGCAGGTTTCCATGGTGTAAATCTTCCAGCAAGGCCCATTTGAGGCTTCCAACAGCTTAACCTTCTCGCAGTGGGAGCTGGTCCATGCCAGTTTTAGCACCCAGGCATTCAGTAGGTGCTTAATAAAGGATGGTTGAATAAGGAGAGAAGGCTCCAGAGACTTGGAGAGCTGTCAGGCCATACTGTAGCTGAGAGAGGGAGGCATCCGACAGGCTGAGGCCAGGACAAGAGACCACTCTGAATAAGTAACCCGTGGTGAGATGGAGGGCAGAGGGGAAGGAGGACTGGTGTCCTCCCTTCCTGGGAACCTCTGCACCTCTGACCCTGCGTCACTTCTGCTCTGGATCCTCTTGACCTTGGCCTGGTTTGGGCTGTCTGCACAGAATGACCTAACTGGATCCCAAGCATTAACCTGACAGAGCTCTGAGAAATGGTCCAGACGGGTCTCAAACGTCAGATTCTATTCCCTTGCTTATGCTGTTCCCTCTGCCTGAATGTCTGTTCCACCCACTTCTTCCTATGTGCCCTGAAACTCTGTCACCCTTCAAAAGCCTCCTCCACCCCAAATTCCACAGACCCTCCCCCCCTTCTGCTGTTTCTCTGGCCTTGCAGCCCCACTCGTGTGTACCCTGCCTGCCCATAAAAATATTAGTAGCTAACATTGCATCTGGACAACAACCTGTGATAGAGGTACTGGGATAATCCTTTTTGCAGATGGGGGAATGGAGGCTCTGTCTTGTTAACGACCACCCATCCTTTGCCTCTCGGCTTCAGCATCCGTTCGTTGTGCAGAGAGGCTCCTTGCTGTGGGCTGGGCAGAGCACCACTTCTCTTTCTTCAGTGTGTTTGCTGTGGCGTGTTCCACTAGGCCGTGAGTTCCCTATCCTATAGGAGCTTGAATGAATGAATGAATGAATGAATGAGTGAATGACTTTCAGCCCCAGGGAGCATCCCTGTTCTTTTACCCATTCCTCCTCCCTTTCCATCCCTGTGGGAGGAGACTGACCCTCCAGAGGGCAGCCTCACACCATGGAGGGATGGTCACAGGGACCCTGCTTAGCCACACCTGCCAGAAGGGAAGGGGAAGTGAGGCTTTGGGCGGGGCTGAAAGCAGGCATGGTAGAAGGGTAGTGGTCCGCCCTCCTGTGGTCTAGAGTGGGGCTGACATGGGCCCACAGCACTGCCTGTAACCCAGGAAGTTAACGGGGTCCCAAAATACGTTTTCTTGCACCGCCCCAAGTGGAAATTCCCCTGTTGGCCCACTTATTTTCGTTTTATCTAGAAAAATAAAGTTGGAAATAATCATTCACACACCCTAATTACTCCGTTGTTTTATGAATTTAGAGCCTGTTTGACTCTAGACTTTGGCTCCTGCTGAAGGAGGAATCCCCTGGGAGGGGCAGGGTGAGGTGCCAAGGCAGGAGGCCAGAGCCTGCTCTGACGCTGGGACCTCCTCGGCGTCTGACCTCCAGTTGCCCTCTCCTGGCAGGCTGGGAACTTCCCAGAAGCAGCAGCCCAGATGGGGGTCTAAGCAAGGGAGGGTGGCCAGAGGCAGTCTCCAGGATTCTGATTGACCGGGGCCCATAATGGATGACTTCCCAGGCTGTTCTACCCCACCTTGACCTCTGAGTCATAATTTGCTGCTATTTATCGAGCACTTACTATGTGCTGGGCGCTGGGCCAAGCACTTTGTCGGCATCATCTCAGCTACGCCTGCTAACTTCCCTTGAAGCAGGTACTATTATTCTCCCCATTTGGCAGTTTGAGGGTGCCTGGGGCCCGGGGCACAGGGCCGAGAAGTGGTGGGGCTGCGATTGTATCCAGCCTGTAGGATCCCCATAGCCCGATGGGGCCCCTTGGATAGGCCCCTCAGTCACTCAAAATGGAACGGTCTCTGAAGCCTGGATGCCCGAGACAACCACGTCACTGGTGTCCTGGCCTCCAGGCCACCCTCCTTGTGGCCCTGATTGCCACTCCCTTCTTCCCCATAGTCCTGGGGCTCTGTCTCTGGAAGCCCCGTGTAGCCTCACCTGGGCGGCTTGGGGAAAATACAGACTTCCCAGGCCCTGCCACACCCCGCTGAGTCAGAATCCCACTAGTGGTCAGTTCAGGCAGAGCCAGCTCTGGTCCCATCTGGAACTTGGAACAGCCCAGATCAGTCTCCAGTCTTTGAGCCAAGGCCCACAGGGTGTGGGTGATGGGTCCAAGGTCATACCTGCCAAAAGGACTAGAGCAGAGGCTGTGAGGCTCCTCCACCATGGCCGAGAGGTCCAGGGAATGGGTCAGAGGGATTCTGTCTGTGCGGGATGACCTCTTTCAGAGCCAATAAACCACAGTACCTGGCCCCAAAGGGCCCCCAGGCAAACCCCCTCTCAGAGGTGTCCAGGACTGCTGTGGGGCCTGGTGTGTTATTGCTGTCATGGAAGTTCGAGGCCATACCTGAGTAGGGGCAGTGGTCCTGCAGCCACCAGTGGGGTATGTAACAGACTCTGTGGTCTGCCTCCAGGCACTGGCATGTGGGGAGGGCAAAATGCACCAGCACCCCACCCAGACTAGAATCCAGGTGCTGGCTTCCCCCACACACACCTCCCCCACCCTCGCCCCACCCCGCCACTGGGCCTTTGCAGATGCTATCGCTCTGTCTGCAGTGGCCTTCCCCTCCTCTCCTGGCAGGTGCTGGCTCATCCTTTAAGACACCTCCAGGAAGCCCTGCCTGACTCCCACCCCAAGGGCCAGGCTGACCCACCGTGCCAGGATTTCCATCCAGCTGCTCCACAAGATGCTGAGAACCTGGAGGGCCTGGTCTGAGATGCCAGTGGAGTGGACAGGGAAAGCAGCTGTAAGGTGCAGCCCAGTTCAGGCGACTGTCCCTGCAGCCCAGAGAGGAGACCAGGCTGGGGAGCCTTGAGGCCAGATAGCTAGCCAAACGTGCCCATTTCACAGAGGGAACGTTGAAGGCCCGAGGTGCTTGGGACTGACCCAGAGCACCCTGGGGAGTGGTTGGTAGTCCCTTTGTGGCTTGTAAGAGGAGAGCCCAGGGCTATGTGGCCGTACCCCTCCCCCACTCCGGTCCCCAGCTGGAGCATTTGTCTGCAGGATCCAGGTCAGGTCTGAGGGGGATGGGAAGAAGCCCAGGAGAGCAAAGTCCCCAGGGCTCAGGTCTGCACTGGGTCTTCCCATGCGGAGGACAAAGCTCCTTAGAGAAAATGCTTGCTGTCCAAAAGCTGGCAGGAAATCCACATCGATAGCTCATTCCAGCAAGAAGGTGCACGGGAAAAAAAGCGTGTGAGAACTTAGGCCAAATGTTAGCCCCAGGGATGGTGGGTGATATTACCCTTCTTTCGCCGTGGTTTTCACATTTCCTAGGTTGTAGGTGAAACCTTTATAACCAGAAAAATGAAGTTACCATGTAAAGGAGAGAGGTCTAAGAAAAGGTGCCCTGAGACCAGCCAGCTCCCCATTCATGAGACTCTGGGGTCACCAAGTGTGAGTGGCTTCCAGAGGGACCCTGCCCCCGGGCCCATCCCCCAGAACAGGCGCGCCTGGGGCAGACAGCTTAGCCTGTGTGTCTCTCTTTCTCGGAATTTGGGTCAGAGAGAGTCCAGACCTGGGGCTACTGGGATGTAGCACGCCCAGAATTCCATTCAAACCTCTGCTGTCCTTCCTGTCCTGTGGGTTAGGCCTCAGGGCCCTCACCTTCCCACCTCCACCTGGAAAGCCACCCCACCCCACCCCACCCCAAGATGCCCTCTGCCCCTCCCAGCCAGAGGTGGCCCTAGGGCTATTTGCTTCACCTCCATCCGGGTGCCCAGGTGGGAGTGTAGCACTGTTGACTGCCTTCCTTACTGACTCTGGCTGCGAAGTGCCTTTCCAGGGGGTCCTCCTACAATGTAGTCAAGTTCGACCTCGTGGAAATGGTCTTTGGAATCACAGCTGAGCCTTGATCCTGGGTGAGGATTCGATGTCCGTCTCCCCCATATACCTAGTACAGAGCACCCATTCATTCGGTCAGCTGTCATTCAGCCAAGTGCCAGGGCCCAGGCTAGGTGCCAGGGCACAGCTCTGCTGACTTGAGGGTGTGACGTGTCTGTGTTTTTGAGCACATCACCTGCACGCACACACAGCGTGAGCATCTCTGTCATATGTGAACTCTGGTCTTTGAGGCTGTGACAGTGTGTAATCCTGCCGGGACTCCGGGCACACCTGGTTAATTCATTCTGCAAGTGCTTAACAGACACCCACTAAGGAAGTACCAGGCTCTGACCCCAAAGAAAAATGACCCAAGGTCTCTGTCCTCGGGAAGTGCCATCTTGGGGGCTGTTGCCATGCGGACTGGTGGGGGCAGAAGCCAGCAGGGCTGGGGGTGGTCAGAAACGTGGGCCTGGAGACACAGGGAAGAGTGGGGAAGAGTGTTCCTGCCCAGCTGTGAGTATGATCTCCAGTATCCCCTTCAGCCCAGTGACCTGGGGCCTGGGACAGGCCTCCCCAGCTATTTTCATGCCCTAAAGCAGCCCTGAGGGCCGACGGAACTGGAGCTTCAGGTGGTGACCTGTGGGCTCCGACTGCTGGGGGCTGGGAGAGAATACAGGGAATGAAAATGAAGCATGTGGGCTGGAGAACCTGCCTGGGCTGCAGACCTTTCTGAGAGGCGAACTTGGGGACCAGGCACCAGAACACAGCACCTGGAAAGTAGAACCCCGTGATCCAGACCAGAGAAGCGGGATCACGGAACTCAGAGGAGGAAGATGGAGCAGCAGACCTAGAATGTGGGCCTTGTAGAACCTGGAACACTCAAGTCAGCCAGAAGCTGGGAGATCCAGTCTGTGCCCCCGATGGTCAGTGGGGGAAACTGAGGTCCGGCAGGAACGGGGAGGTCTTGAGCATTGGTGAGCTGCAGTGGCACGCACGTGGTCTCTGCTGAGCCAGGACCTCTCCACAGCTCGCTGCTGCCTGACCTGGGGCGAGTCCTGTCCCCTCTCCAAACCTCAGTTTCCCCCTCTGTGAAATGGTCACGTGATGGTGAGACAAGATGGAGCACTTCACCTGGTGCTCAGGCTCTCCCGGCAAGCTTAGTGGCATTGCTAAGGCCTGGACCCTGGCCACTTGACTCCTGAATGACTCTGTCCCCTTGTGGTGATGGTCTGGTCACTGCTGTTCCTTTCTCTTCTTTCTCACACTCAGTGGGACATTTGGGCACTTGCGGCCCTTTTCCGGAATGCTCTCGGGATCTAGCAGAGGGAAAAGACTAATCAGAGGAGCAAGAACAGACTGGCGGCTCCATATGAAGGAGCAGGCCCCGGTGCCTACAGCCCTGCATGGTGCCCTGTGCCATTTGGTGAATGCTTCTTGAGTGTCCCCCGGTGGAGACAGTCGGGTCCTGAGCCGAGGGCGCCATGGCCCCTCGAAGGCAGGGGTGGGCAGAGTTGGATTGGGAAGGGAAAAGAGAAAGGGCTCTATGTTCCAGCTCCACAGAGGCTCCCCAGGCGCACCTGCTCCAGGCCACCTCTCCTGAAGGAGGTGGAAGACCTTGCTTGGGCTCCCAGAGAGCCGGAGCTGTAGGATCTGGGCCAGGAGCAGCCTGGTCACTTCCCCAGATCCCCGTGAGGCGGTGTTACCAGCCCCCGCTTTTCTGCCTCCAAGAGAGTAGGATTCCAGAGATGGGGGCGGGGGGGCAGAACCAGGATCCCAGCCCATCCTTTGAGCCAGCAGCAGCCGGGCATAGTGCCAGGCACTGATGGGGTGAACCAGGGGCGAACTGAGCACCCAGGGGTGAACTGAGATCCCTTCCTGTTTCCCCTCCTTCCTTGCCGGGTCTCCTCCGGACCATCAGCCATCCTGCTCAGAGCGCTTTGAAGGCTGGAGCCCTTCCCCGTGTCTCCGCTCTCCACCACTTCCCTCCCATTGTGGGGGACCCGTCGAGTTCCTGTCCATGAGCCACCTCATCGGGGTGTGCCTTGCCCAGGCAGGACTAGACTTTTTCCAACCCCAGACCAGTTGTGAGAGCCCAGCAGCACTGACTGCAGCTGCAGGTGTGTGGATTTGGGGGCGGAGGGGGGCTGTCGTCAGCACCTCCTTTGCATCAGGCTCTGTGCTGGGGCCCCAGGAGAGTTGCTCAGCACCGTCCAGTGTAGGGTGAGGAGCCCTGCGGGGCAGGCCAGGGGTGAGGCAGCTCAGTCCTTCCTCAGTCTGGGGGAATTGCAGTTCAGCTGAGCCTACCTTGGCAGGGAGTGAAAGATTACACAGAAACTTGGAGCCTCCTAGAGGATTTGGACTTTATCCTGGGAGCAGGTGTTCCAAGCTGAGAGGGACAACATCAGATGTGGCTTTGCTAGGCTCGTGGGGCTCAAGCCAGGAACCCCTTCCCTGGCAAGGCTGCTGCTGATGTCCAGGTGAGCGTGGATGGTGGCACAGGCAGTGTGGGACAGTGGCACAGGGGGCCGGGTGGGACGACGAGTACCTGGGCATTGAAGCGATGTGCCTGGCAATGGGGAGCTCGAGGTCAGCGAGAAGCCAGATTCAGGATGACTGCCGGGCTCCTGGCCTGGGAGACTGGGTGGATGGTCACGTCTCGGGTTATCAGCTCAGGTTTCCGGAACCACAATTTGAGCAAGTTCTTTGTGCCTGGTTTTGCGGCAGAGGGTCCCAGGCAGGATGGGAGCCAACTCTGAGCCCAGGCCTCTGCCCTCTAGCTTGGCCCAGACCCTGCCGGGTCTGCTCGTCTCTCTCCCTTCACCCTACAGCACTTTAGCCTCTTGAGTGCACGGCTGCACCTCGCAACTGTCCCTCTACACATGGGGGAGCGCCACTCCACTCCTGCTACCTGGGTACACGGGGACCGCCTTCTGCACTGGCTCACCGCCGACCCTGTGCATTGATGTGTCTCATCCTCTCGCTGTGCAAGGGCATTTCCCCCAGGCCACAAGGCGCAGCTCCTGTAACAAAGCCTCTCTGCACTATAGCTTGAATCTGTCACCCTCCTGGCCCTGTGCTAGAGCAGGCTCCAAGAGGACAGAAGAGGGCTGGGGCACACCCTCCCCTCCCCTCCCCCACCTCAGGCCTGTGGGCTAGAGATGGAGCTGAAGCTCCGTGCTGAAGTGGCCCTTTGTACATTGTCCCCCTGGAGGATGGGGGAGCCTGGTGGGAGGGGCTGGCACTGCCCGACACCATGTGCTGATCTCAGGGGCACTGAGGATCCAGGTGGGGAGTGCGGGAAGTGGGGGGGGGGGCTCACTGGGCCTGGGATCAGGGGAGAACACCGTGCCATGTATGGGCTCGCACTGACCGGGCCTGCCGCCCCACACTAGAGGGTACTTGTCACTCAGAGTCTGTCATCACTTCTCAGGCAAAGTGTGTCATCACGCACCAGTTGTTTAGGGAGCGTCTGCTCCTGGCCAGGCTTTGTTCTAGGGGGTGGGGCTCCACTGTGACCTGTGACCAGTGACTGAGGCTTGCAGGCTTAAGATGACCCTGCTCTCCTGTTGACATTCTGAGCACCAGGGTGTGGGTGGGGGAGACAGACCACGAACAGGTAAACAAGGAGACGGCTAGCTTCCGCTGTGAGTGCTGGGGAGCAGAAGACCTGGGCAGGGGTCAGCCGCTGTAGCTGGAGGGCCAGGAGGGCCCCTCTGAGCAGGCAGCCACATTCCAGGCCTAGGAGCAGCCAGTGGGAGGACCCTGAGACGGAAAGGTGGGGACCGTGACTGGAGCCGAGTGGACGAGGGCGGCGAGGGCAGCAAAGATTCGAGGACCAGATTGGCGGGGTCTGTGGGCCCAGAGAGGAGTTTGGATTTCATTCTGAGGGAGACTAGTGTGCGATCGTGTCGAGGGGAGGGTCTTGTGGGAGGAGGTTGGGTGGGGTGGGGGAGGGGGTACGTGGCCTGGTGGGGACTTTGCAGTGACAGAATTTGTGGGGCTCGGTGCCAAATGAAAATACAGTCCCCGAGGGGCACCTGGGTGTCTCAGTGGTTTAAGCATACGACTCTTGATTTCTGCTCAGGTCAGGAGTCCAGGGTTATGGGATTGAGCCCTGCGTCTGGCTCCGCATCGAGCCTGGAGCTTGCTTAAGATTCTCTCTCTCTCTCTCTCCATCTGCCCTCGCCCACTCTTGTGTGTGATCTCTCTCTCTCTCTCTCTCTCTCTCTCTCTCCCCCAAATAAAATAAAATAGAGGCACCTGGGTGGCTCACTTGGTTGACCACTTCAGCTCAGGTCATGATATCGAACTTCGTGGGTTTGAGCTCTGTGTCAGCCTCTGTGCTGACAGCTCAGAGTCTGGAGTCTGCTTCAGATTCCACATTTCCCTCTCTCTCTCTGCCCCTCCCCTGCTCACGCTCGGTCTCTGTCTCTCAAAAATAAACATAAAAAAAGATAAAGTAATGAAAAGAAAAAAAACGAATGAAATCACAACTATATTCAGTTAATCTGAGAAATGCAAAGTTTGTTTAACATGAGCAAATGATGTAATTCCCCACATTAACAAATACTTTATTTTATTTTTTATTTTTACTTTTTTAATTTAATTTTTTATTTTTCAGAATTTACATCCCAAATAGTTAGCATAGAGTGAAGCAATGATTTCAGGAGTCGATTCCTTAGTGCCCTTGACCATTTAGCCCATCCCCCCTCCCACTACCCCTCCAGCAACCCTCAGTTTGTTCTCCATATTTGTGAGTCTCTTCTGTTTTGTCCCCCTCCCTGTTTTTATATTATGTTTGTTTCCCTTCCCTTATGTTCATCTGTTTTGTCTCTTACAGTCCTCATACGAGTGAAGTCATATGATTTTTGTCTTTCTCTGACTGACTAAACTCACTTAGCAGATTACCCTCCAGTTCCACCCATGTAGTTGCAAATGGCAAGATTTCATTCCTTTTGATTGCCGAGTGATATTCCATTGTATCTAGATACCACATCTTCTTTATCCATTCATCCATCGATGGACATTTGGGCTCCTTTGCATTCTTTGGCTATTGTTGATAGTGCTGCTATATACATGGGGTGCATGTGTCCCATCGAAACAGCACACCTGTATCTCGTGGATAAATGCTTAGTAGTGCAATTGCTGGGTCGTAGGGTAGTTCTATCTTTAGTTTTTTGAGGAAACTCCATACTGTTTTCCAGAGTGGCTGCACCAGCTTGCATTGCCACCAACAATGCGAAAGAGATCCTCCTTCTCCACATCCTCGCCAACATCTGTTGTTGCCTGAGTTGTTCATGTGAGCCATTCTGACAGGCAGAAGGGGTTAGCTAGCTCAGTGTGGTTTTTATTTTTATTTCCCTGATGATGAGTGATGTGGAGCATTTTTTCATGTGTCAGTTGGCCATCTGGATGTCTTCTTTGGAGAAGTGTCTATTCATGTCTTTTGCCCATTTCTTCACTGGATTATTTGTTGTTTGGGTGGTTGAGTTTGAGAAGTTCTTTGTAGATTTTGGATACTAACCCTTTATCTGATATGTCATTTGCAAATACCTTCTCCCATTGTGTCAGTTGCCTTTTCGTTTTGCTGACTGTTTCCTTCGCTGTGCAGAAGGCTTTTTGTCTGATGAGGTCCCACTAGTTCATTTTTGCTTTTGTTTCCCTTGCCTCCAGAGACGTGTTGAATAAGAAGTTGCTGCGGCCAAGATCAAAGAGGTTTTTGCCTGCTTTCTCCTTGAGGATTTTGATGGCTTCCTGTCTTGCATTGAGGTCTTCCATCCATTTTGAGTTTATTTTTGTGTAAGAAAGGTGTAAGGAAGTGGTCCAGGTTCATTCTTCTGTCCAGTTTCCCAGCACCGCTTGCTCAGGAGACTCTCTTTATGCCATTGGATATTCTTTCCTACTCTGTGAAAGATTAGTTGGCCATACGTTTGTGGGTCCATGTCTGGGTTCTCTATTCTGTTCCATTGATCTGAGTGTCTGTTCTAGTGCCAGTACCATATTGTCTTGATGATTACAGCTTTGTAGTATAGGTTGAAGTCTGGGATTATGATGTCTCCTGCTTTGGTTTTCTTTTTCAAGATTGCTTTGGCTCTTTGGGGCCTTTTCTGGGTCCATACACATTTTAGGATTATATGTTCTAGCTCTGTGAAGAATGCTGGTGTTACTTTGATACGGATTGCATTGAATATGTAGATTGCTTTGGGTAGTATCGACATTTTAAAAATATTTGTTCTTCCTATCCAGGAGCATGGAATCTTGTTGCCATTTTTTTGTGTCTTCTTCAATTTCTTTCATAAGCTTTCTGTGGTTTTCAGTATATACATTTTTCACCTCTTTGGTTAGATTTATTCCTAGGTATTTTGTGGCTTTTTGTGCAACTGTAAATGGGATCGATTTCTTGATTTCTCTTTCTGTTGCTTCATGTTGGTGTATAGGAATGCGATTTCTGCGCATTGATTTCATATCCTGCAAATTTGCTGAATTCAGGAATCCGTTCTAGCAGTTTTGTGTGGCATCTTTTGGGTTTTCCATATAGAGCATCGTGTCATCTGCAAAGAGGGAAAGTTTGACCTCCTCCTGGCTGATTTGGATGTCTTTTATTTCTTTGTGTTGTCTGATTGCAGAGGCTAAGACTCCCAATACTGTGTTGAGTAACAGTAGCGAGAGTGGACATCCCTGTCTTGTTCCTGACCTTAGAGGGGAAACTCCCATTTTTCCCCACTGAGGATGATATTAGCATTATGATCTAGAGGTATGCTCCTTCTCTCCCTACTTTCTTGAGGCTTTTTATCAAGAAAGGATGCTGTATTTTCTCAAATGCTTTCTCTGCATCCATTGAGAGGGTTATATGGTTCTTGCCCTTTCTTTTATTGATGTGATGAATCACGTTAATTGTTTTGCAGATATGGAACCTGCCCCGCATCCGAGTTATAAATCCCGCTTGGTCGTGGTGAGTAATACTTTTCATGTATTGTTGGATCCGGTTGGCTAATATCTTGTTGAGAATATTTGCATCCATGTTCCTCAGGGCAAGTTGCCTATAGTTCTCCTTTGTAGTGGGGTCTCTGACTGGTTTTGGAATCAGGGTAATGCTGGCTTCATAGAAAGAGTTTGCAAGTTTTCCTTCCATTTCTATCTTTTGGACCAGTTTCAAGAGAATAGGTGCTAACTCTTCCTTATATGTTTGGTAGGATTTCCCCCTGGAAAGCCATCTGGCCCTGGACTCTTGGTTTTTGGCAGATTTTTGATTACTAATTCGATTTCCTTACTGGTTATGGGTCTGTTCAAATTTTCTATTTCTTCCTGTTTCAGTGTTGGTAGTGTATATGTTTCTAGGAATTTGTCCATTTCTTCCAGATGACCCATTTTATTGGCATATAATTGCTCATACTATTCTCTTATTATTGTTTTTATTTCTGCTGTGTTGGTTGTGATCTCTCCTCTTTCATTCTTGATTTTACTTATTTCGGTCCTTTCCTTTTTTCTTCTTTGACCAGACTGGCTAGTGGTTGATCAATTTTGTTAATTCTTTCAAGGCACCAGATTCTGGCTTGATTGATCTGTTCTACTGGTATGTTTGTGGGTTGGTTGGTTTGTTTGTTTGTTTGTTTCGATAGCATTAATTTCTGCTGTAATATTTATTATTTCCTGTCTTCTGCTGGTTTGGGTTTCATTTGCTGTTCTTTTTCCAGCTCCTTAAGGCGTAAGGTTAGGTTGTGTATCTGAGATCTTTCTTCCTTCTTTAGGAAGGCCTGGATTGCTATATATTTTCCTCTTATAACCGACTTTGTTGTGTCCCAGTGGTTTTGGGTTGTGGTGTTATCCCTTTCATTGACATCCATATATTTTTCCATTTCCTCTTTAACTGCTTGGTTGGCCCATTCATTCTTTAGTAGGATGTTCTTCATTCTCCAAGTATGTGTTACCTTTCCCAATATTTTCTTGTGGTTGATTTCGAGTTTCATAGTGTTGTGGTCTGAAAATATGCACGGTATGATCTCAATCTTTTTGTACTTACTTAGGGCTGATTTATGTCCCAGTATATGGTCTATTCTGGAGAACGTTCCATGTGCACTGGAGAAGAAAGTATATTCTGCTGGTTTAGGATGTAATGTTCTGAATATATCTGTTAAGTCCATCTGGTCCAGTGTGTCATTCAAAGCCATTGTTCCCTTCTTGATTTTTTTTCTTTTGATTAGATGATCTGTCCATTGCTGTGAGTGGGGTGTTGAAGTCTCCTACGATTATGGTATTACTATCGATGACTTTCTTTATGTTTGTGATTAATGATTTACATATTTGGGTGCTGTCACATTTGGCGCATAAATATTTACAATTGTTAGGTCTTCTTGGTGGATAGACACCTTCATTATGACATAATGCCCTTCTGCATCCCTTGATGCAGTCTTTATTTTAAAGTCTAGATTGTCTGAGATAAGTATGGCTATTCTACCTTTCTTTGGCTGACCATTAGCATGATAGATGGTTCTCCATCCCCTTGTTTTCAATCTGAAGGTGTCTTTAGGTCTAAACTGGGTCTCCTGTAAACAGCATATAGATGGACCTTGTTTTCTTATCCATTCTGTTACCCTATGCCTTTTGATTGGAGCATTGAGGCCACTGACATTTAGAGTGAGTACTGAAAGATATGAATTTATTGCCATCATGATGCTTGTACACTTGGAGTTTCTGGTGGTGTTCTCTGCTTTCTAATCTTCGTTGCTTTTGGTATATATATATATATATATATACATATATATATATATGTATATATATATATGTTTTCAACTTTTCTTCCCTCAGAAAGTCCCCCTTAAAATTTCTTGCAGGGCTGGTGTAGTGGTCACAAATTCCTTTAATTTTTGTTTGTCTGGGAAACTTTTTCTCTCTCCTATTTTGAGTGACAGCCTTGCTGGATAAAGAATTCTTGGCTGCATTTATTTTTTTATATTATTTATTTAATGTTTATTTTTTTTTGACAGAGAGAGAGAGACAGAGACGGTGAGACAGAGCATGAGCAGAGGAGGGGCAGAGAGAGAGGGAGACACTGAATCTGAAGCAGGCTACAGGCTCTGAGCTGTCAGCACAGAGCCCGACATGGGGCTCGAACTCACATACCGCAATATCATGACGAGAGCCGAAATCGGACGCCTAACCGACTGAGCCACCCAGGCGCCCCTGCATATTTTTCTGATTCAGCACACTGAATATATCCTGCCACTGCTTTTGGCCTGCCAAGTTTCTGTGGATAGGTCTGCTGCAAACCTGATCTCTCTTCCCTTTTAGGTCAGGGAACTTTTTTTTTTTTTTCCCTTGCTGCTTTCATGATTCTCTCCTTGCCTGAGTATTTTGTGAATTTGACTATGATATGCGTTGTTGATGGTCGGTTTTTGCTGAATCTAATGGGGGGTCCTCTGTGCTTCCTGCATTTTGATGTCTGTGTCTTTCCCCAGGTTTCGTAAATGTTTTCTGCTATGATTTGCTCACATAACCCTAATACACCTATATCTCTCTCTTCCACTTCTGGGCCCCTATGATTCTGCTGTTGTTCCTTTTTAATGAGACACTGGTTTCTCTAATGCTTAAATCGTGCTCTTTTGCCTTAATCTCCCTCTTTTTTTTCTGCTCCGTTATTCTCTATGAGTTTGTCCTCTATATCGCGGATTCTCTGTTCTGCGTTGTCCATCCTTGCCGCCACTGCATCCATCCATGATTGCAGCTCAGTTATAGTATCTTTAATTTCATTCTGGCTATTTTTTCCTTCTTTTATCTCTGCAGAAAGGGATTCTAATCTATTTTCGACCCCAGCTAATATTCTTATTATCGTGATTTTAAATTCTGGTTCAGACATCTTGCTTGTATCTGTGTTGGTTAAATCCCTGGCTGTCGTTTCTTCATGCTCTTTCTTTTGGGGTAAATTTCTGCTGAATTCTGTGGTTCAGGTTGTGCAGATTGTTGTGTTACTCCTCCGATCAGTGTTCTAGGTGTGTAGGGTGGTTTCGTGTTGGCCTGGCTGTATTTCATGGATGGGAGACACACACAAAACTTCCATGCTCTTCCGCCATCTTGGCCTCACCCCCCATTCACAAATATTTTAAAAACGTATCTCAGGGTGCCTGGGTAGCTCAGTCGGTTAAGCATCCAACTTAGGCTCAGGTCATGATCTCACAGTATGTGTGTTTAAGCAGCATGTGGGGTTCTCATTGGGCTCGCCACTGTCAGCGCAGAGTTTGCTTCAGATCCTGTCTCCCTCTCTCTCTGCCCCTCCCCTGCTGGCTTGCTTGGTCTCTCTCAAAAATAAACAGTTAAAAAAATTATCTCAATAGATGTGAAATAAACATCTTTTCACATTCAATATTCATTCATGACAGAACTTAGAAAACTAGTATTATAAGGGAACTTCCTTAATATACTTGTAGCAGAAAGACCCTAAGTGACCCCATTATATCTGCCCTTGAGTACTGTCACCTTTTCTTTATAATTATTTTCTCTTAAGATCTGTGACTTGACTCTAGCTTTTAGAATATGGCAAATGTAAAGGAATGTTGCAGACATAATTCAGTTAATTCAGAGTCAATCAAAAGAGGATCATGCTAGGCAAACCTGATCTAATCATGTGAATACACTTCAAGGAGGCCTGAGCCTTCTCTGAAGTGACATTCTCCTTGCTGGCCTCCTAAACTAAGCGGCCGTATTAAGGAAGTCTATGTGGCCAAGAACAAGGAACAGCCTTGCTCTAGGCTGAATATTTGTGTCCCCACTCACCCAAATTCATGTGTTAACTCTTAATGTTCAACGTGATAGTATTCAGAAGTGGGGGATGTGGGAAATGATGAAGTCACGAAGGTGGAGCCCTCATGGATGGGATTAGTGCCCTTATAAAGGAGGGCTGTGAGAGCTCCCTTGGTCCTGCGCCAAGCAGGAAGACCAGCGTCCATGAACCAGGAAGCAGGACGTCGCTGTACACTAAATCTGCCAGTGCCTTCATTTTGGACTTCCCAGCCTCCAGAAGGGTGAAAAATAAAACTTACTTTTTATTAGCCTATGGTATTTTGTTAGAGCAGCCCAAAAGGACTAAGACAAGTGTCTGGGAACGCTTAGGACCTAAGCCTCCAACTAGCCGACAATTAGCAAAGAGCTGTGGAAATGAGTCCAGTCATACAGTCACAAGGAAATTCTCTTAAAAACAAACTCAATGGGCTTGGAAGCAGATTCTTCCCCTTTGAAGCGCCCAAATGGGGAAGCACAGTCTAGCGGACACCTTGGCTACAGCCTTGTGAGAACCTGAACAAAGGACTCAGCTAAGCCATTGCTTAGCTTCTGACCCATAAAAATGTGAGATAAATGTGTGGGGCTTTAAGACACTGTGTTGATGGTGATCTGTTGTAAACGGCAAGAGCAAACTAAGAGACTAATAAAAGACATACACTTTTAAAAACCCCGCTATCTACATAGTTACAGAAAACTACTTTTACATGTTGCAATTTCAAGAAGACATGAACGCTCACTATCCTCACATTTACTCAACGTCATTCTTGTAGTAGGAAAGAAAAAAAAATGAAAGCTCTAGGAATTGGGAAAAAATGCCACTATTTATAGATTATATGTCACTGCATGTACCAAATCCAAAAGAATCTGCAGACAAAACACTCGAGTAAGAAACAATATATTGTGGGGAATAAGCTTAGATAATTAAAAGACTAGTTCTTTGGAAAAATCAGTATAAGAAATTTCTTTCCTTACAAACTGTTGGCCGATTCGATGCAATTCCAAAGAGAAACGGCTTTGGAGAGCTTGCCAAGTTGATTATAAAGGACCTGTAGAGCCCTTCCTTCCTTTCCTCTTTATCATCCCCAACATTTTAGTTCCCAGTCCTAGAAACAGAGGCATGGAGTTGTGGGGGTCCAGAGTGAGGTGTTGGAGCTTAGAATGGGGAAGGCATTACGTGTAGGACAGTCACCCTGCACAGTGTTGGAGCTCAAGTGAGAGCAATCCTGAAAGGTGAATGGTATAGAATAATGAAGTATCACAGACTGAACAGGGTAGGGAGGCATCTGCACAGGGGAAGAATAGCCCAGCATGGGTTTTCAGAACCTGCAGGGGGGCAAATCATCTGCAGAAGAGGTGGCCTGGCACAGGGTGTCTGAGAAAGGAGATATTTACATGTCTCAAAGTACTTCCCCATAAAATACTAAATAATTGGAAAGTGGAAAGTTAACATTCCAGGTGAGAAACCTGGCAGATACTACCTCCGGTGGCCAACATTAACATCACCAGTATGGGGACAATTCAAAATTGTAGGTCACATGATAGGATGCAAAGAGTAGGTTGTAGTGATACTCTTGTGAAACATGTATGGTCTGAATTTTACCATAAGGAAACCTAAGAAAAATCCACATTGAAAGACATTCCACATTACTGGAATTTAGTCGTCAAAAGGTTAAAAGTCATGAAAGTCAAGGAAAGACAAAGGAAGTGTTCTAGAGTGAAAGAGACTAAGACATACAACTGAATTCAATACATGGCTCTGAACAGGACCTTCCTTGGTATAACGTATACTACAGATAAGTGACCAAACTTAAAAAGAATTATGAGGAATAAATGATAGAATTATACTGAACATTTGAACAAAACAGTTTTAATGGGTGCACTGACTACACACAGATTTTTTTTTTTTTTCAGTACTGGAAATGTATTTTCTTTCATAATTTTCTTCATGGTATTTTTTTCTGTAGCTTACTTTATTTTAAGAATAGAGTATGATACATATACAAAAGATTATTGGTAGTAGTAGTGGTTAAGTCTTTGGTGGTCAAAAGTTGTTCATGGCTTTTTGACTGTGGGGGGCAGGGTCAGAGCCCTTAACCCCATTGTTTAAGAGTCGAATGTATTAGAGTTAATGTTCTTATTGTGACGGTTGTATGGTAGTTATGTGGAATGTACTGACTTGTAGGATTTAAATGCTACAGGAATCAGGCATCCCATTAGCAATTTACTTGCAAATGGCTCTGGGGCAGGGGGGGGGGTTCTTTTTTTTTTCTCTCTAATTTTTCTTTTCTCTAACTTTGTTTCTAAAAAGCAATTCAAAAATAAATAAATAAATAAATAAATAGAAAAGGTGAAAAGCCTTAGGTAAATCTTATTTCTCCATGTGGAAAGAGCTACGAATCAGTGTTTACAATTAAAATTATAGATAGGTTCTATGGCACTATAAAAAAATTGTAGTATGTATAAACATTGGCAATAGCCATAGCAGGAATACATCAAAATAATGTCTAAATCTTTAGGCCCACATATAGTCATAAAAATTGGAAAACACAAAAAGCCATCCATGAACACTACTGAAGTGTTAATGACAACTTGGTTGTTTGGGTGCTGTTCAAACGGCTGGTAGTGGAGCAGTCTGATGGTGCTAAAACCCTCTAGTGCTGGTTTCCACGTACAAAATGTGCTTAAAAGTTAATGAGATGCCAAGAAACATAGTTTAAAATATTATAAAGATTTTCATTACACACATATGATACAAAAACATTTTCCTTTAATCAAGACTTTACCATATAGTGTGTTCAATTGGGAAACAATGAAAATGTTTGGTAAGCATCCAGTAAATTTTTTCTATTTATTTTTCAAATCATATAATTTTTGTTCAAAATCTGTACATATTCTCGTGACGCTTTCCATACTGGATCTTGATTTAGAATTGAATCATCCGTAGATACTAAAGGAGTTCTACAGGATCCTCATTCAAATTCGGTAGCAGCTGAAAAGGAAAAGAAAGAATTATCTTCTTTCTCCAAAATAATTTTCACTACAACTGATGAAAAAAAAAAAGAAGAAAAGAAAAAGAAAAGGAAAAGAAAAAAAGAAAGTTGGGGCCTTTATGAGTGTTAAGCAAAATGAAAAATACCTACGTACAACTGCAATATGAAACCCAAGGTTAGTATTAAATATATTTTGCTCAGGGTTGCACACTGAACTAATTGCTATTGTGGATAAATATCAGAGTTTCTGGTTTTTTCATTACAAGGTGAAATTACAAGATGAGGACACAGTCCACCCTGAACAATCATAAACTATAAACGGAAAAATCAAACAGGCATTTCCAGAGCCAAGTATACAGATGTAAGTGACAGGTATAAAACACAGCACTACTGGAACATACGGAAGGGACATCCCAGTTTTGTGTCAATATTGTCTGCTCTTTGGTGAAGGTGATATGTCAGCTGATACCTGAAGGACAAGGAAAAAGTATGCTAGGGAGAGGGAAGAAGCACATACAAAGAGCTAGAAGTGAGGAAGAACACTTGTGCAATTGTGAGTAGTTTAGTTTGACAAGGTGCTAGAGCAAAGCAGCAGAGTAGGGCAAAGAGTGAGAGACAAGGCTGAATGATCTGGCAAGAAGCAAACTGATTTGGGTGTTTTCATTCCATGCTAAGGAATTTGAAGTTTTACCCAAGGGCAAAAGCAATGACAAAATCAATGAGTGATGATTGAAACCCGTTACCTGTCAATGGCAGCTATATGACCTCTAATTACTTAACCAAGCATTACTAGGATGACTTTGGCATTTTGGGTCTTCTATCACTAGCAGAAACGACAATTTGATAAAGCACACCTTTTCTGAGACTTGTGCAGGTTGACAGTTCCATAGGGATGGCACCAGTGAAGGAAGATTGTCGCCAGAAATAATAACAGATATAGACTTAGGGAGATTGAAAACACTTCTTTAACGTTTATTTATTTTTGAGAGAGAGGCAAACCACAAGCGGGCAGGGGCACAGAGAGAGGGAGACACAGAATCTGAAGCAGGCTCCAGGCTCCGAGCTTTCAGCACAGAGCCCTCTGTGGGGCCTGAACCCACCTGAGCTGAAATCAGTCGCCCAACCGACTGAACCACCTGCTTGCCCCTAGACTTGTGGGAGATTTTAAAAGAGCTATGACACATGAGGACTAAATGAGGAAGAAGTGTGTTCTTCATTATGCTCGTGCTTTTACATTTTTTATTAGATATGTACAAAAAATGTGAATGTAGTATCTATTCTCCAAACAACGGAAAGGGATGCCATTTACTATTTATAGTTTATTTCAGAAATCAATGATATCTACTTTCATACATTTTGGCAACATACCTTCTTCTAGTTCTCTGGTTATTCTTTCCTCCAACTCCTGCCGCGTCTGAAATAAGCCAAATATTATTTAGAATGTGTAAGGTAAACAAAAGACATGGTAGGGATTATATATAGCTTAGGACATGTGGTCTTGAACTAATACTTGTAGAGATTAAACCAAAGTTAGGGATTGCTTAAACAGAAAAACTATCACATGAATAAAATAAATTCCTACCTATTTTATTTTAGTTTTAGATAACGGAGAACAGATACATACATACATGCACACACACATACACATACACACACACACGTATATATGTATACATATATACGTGTGTGTGTGTATACGTATATATAATATGTGTATGTTATATATATAATGTATTATGTGTATTATATTAATATATATAATATGTGTACATTATATATATATATATATAATGCTATTTATGTGAGTCTGATAAAAAGCACAATTAATATTGATCTATTGAATATGTATAATCTTGAAATGTGATGTTGGATCTTACTGGGACAAAAAAGTTTAAACAAGAATCATATTGTATGCTGGATTATTACTTGGAAATGATTAGAAATACTGCCATTTATGAAAGTTTAATCAGTTTTTTACCTTAATGAATTGTTCCTTAAAATGGGCTTTCCATTTTTTCACTTGTAGAAAACCAAAATTTGAAGGAATGCTTTTTGCTGTTAATTTTCCAGGACTGACTCTTAAATACATATAAAATGAAGAAAGTGGGACTGTCTTACTGTCATGTGGAAATTCTACTGGCAAAAATTGAGTAAAAATGTTTTGCTATCTGTATTATGACTAAAACACTTATTTCCTTTCATATGCACACAAAGATTTCAGAAAATCGCTTTGAAGAAAGGAAAAATAGGGGGTTACAACAGTTTCCAAACTTAGCTTCTGATTTATAACTTTCTCCATTAGCGATAAGGAAAACAACATACAATTTTCAATTGTAACTTTGTTTCCTTTCTCCAAATTAGGACCAAGTTTTGAAACACTTGACTTATTAAAGTTATGGTTATCCACTTATGAAATGTGTACGAATATTTCCAACTACAGGTGACCCATGAATAACACAGGGGTGGGGTACAGTCAAAAACCTGTATATAATTTTTCATCCCCCCAAAACTTAATTACTAATAGCCTACTGTTGACCGGAAGCCTTACCGGTAAAATAAACAGTCGATTCATACATGTTTTGTACAGTAGAATAAGCTAGGGCGAAAAATGACATTGAGAAAAACGGAAGGAAGAGGAAATACACTTACAGTACTGTACAGTATCCAAAAATAATCCATGTGTAAGTAAAGTAGACCCACACAGTTCAAAACCATGTTGGTCAAAGGTCAACTGTATATTACAACTGTTCCTGTCTAGAATGTACTTATTTACATCTTTCTTAGACAAGGTAGCCTCTCCCTGAATGCCCCAAACGGGCTCCAAAATAGTGTACAGAACATAATCAACACTGTGGTGATAAGGATTCCAATGTCTTTACAAACTTAGGTGTGAGGACAAATGTTTTGGCTGACATGCTTCCCAATATTTTCAGAGACTGTTTTCCCTAATACCTTTTTTTAATTGAAGTATAGTTGGCATACAATGTTACACTAGTTTTTCAGTATACAAATTCAGATTGGACCATGGTATACACTATGCTATGCTTGCTACCGTACATGTAGTTACCCTCTGTCACCATACAACATTAATACAATATTATTGACGATATTCCATATGCTGTATTCTTCATTCCTGTGACTTATTTACTTTATAACTGGAATTTGTACCTCTTACTCCCCTTCATCTATTTTGTCCATACCTCTCTACCCACCGCCCCTCTAGCAACCACCAATTTGTGCTCTGTAGTTATGATTCTGTTTGTGCACTTGTTTTGTTTTTTTTATATTCCACATGTAAGTGAAATCAGATGGTATTTATTTGTCTTTCTGCGATTTATTTCCCCTCGCATAATACCCTCTACGTCTATCAATGTTGTCACAAATGGCAAGATCTCATTCTTTTTGATAGCTGAGCTATATTTCATTGTATACATATTACACATTGTCTTTATCCATTCATCTCTCCATGGACACTTAGGTTGCTCCCCTATTTTGGTTATCGCAAACAATCTTTCCATGAACATAGGGATGCATACAACTTTTCAAATTAGTGTTTTCATTTTCTTTGGGTAAATACGCAGCAGTGGAATTAATGAATATCTATTTTTAAGTTTTTGAGGAACCATAACACTTTTTTGACAATAGCATTATATTCAGGCCTTATAAAATGAATGGGGCAACATGACTATACCAGACTTATAAAACTAATAACTCAATACCAGGTGATGGGGGAAGGCTTTATTCAAACAATATTATATTACCATCAATAAATACGATATAAAATATAAACCACGTTTTTTATATGACATGACTTAAGGAGCTACCAAGGTAATGTTGCATCTTTTCCCCAAAAGCTCTTTTCCTAAATATTTACCTCTGTGACCTTTATGTTTATATCTAGGTAAAAACTGTGTTTCGATGGTGAAAATAGCTTTCCAGTCCATGAATTAGAACACATGTGTACTCTTGTGTATACCTTTCCATTGATCCAAAATATAAGAGGGTGAGAAAATTATACACAGAAAAACTATATATCAGCAAATTTTAATTCAAAGAACATTTTTAAAGGATTTTTAATTAGAAGGATTTTCTCATTAACTGTTAACATACAATTATGGCCCATAGAAATCTAAGGTTCGGTTGGGGACACTGCAGGATTGAGGGACAAGGAAGTCACAGCCGTAGTCTCCATCTCTCCTTTAGTTAGACAGCTCTATTTCTCTCTGTTTTACACAATACAGTTTAATGCAAAAAAAAAAAAACTACGTTCTATTGTTTGAAAAAAAATTATTTTGAAGATATAAAAGTCACTAATTTAGTCAAAATCCCGAATTTTGCGTAATAGACAAAAAGGTCTCAGAGAGAGTGTACTTTGCCTGAGGTCATGAAACCAACTAGATGCAGACCAGGAATACACTTGTGGTCTTACCAAGCCTATAGTTATATGCCAGTTACTTCCTCATAGTCAGGAAAAATACGTGTATTTAAAGTATAACTCAGAGAAAATGAATACATAAAACTTTGCCATGTGGCTCAGTAATGCTTAGGTTTGAGGCACACAATAGTAGCTCTCTAACTAAATTACAAATGTTAAAGTCATGAATGAAAATAAAGGAACAGAAATTATGTTAACTCCTTTTAGTAGCCGTCAATTTTTAAGCACAACTTTTTAAATTTTTAAAAAAATTTTTTTAACGTTTATTTATTTTTGAGACAGAGAGAGACAGAGCATGAACGGGGGAGGGTCAGATAGAGGGAGACACAGAATCTGAAACAGGCTCCAGGCTCTGAGCTGTCAGCACCGAGCCCGATGCGGGGCTCAAACTCAAGGACTGCGAGATCATGACCTGAGCTGAAGTCGGCCGCTTAACCGACTGAGCCACCCAGGCACCCCAAGCACAACTTTTTTAAACCACAGGACAGAGAACTTGAAAGAGAAAATCTTTAGGTGAAGCAAGCAAGCTGAAACTGAGGAAATTCTTCCTGAAAGCATTATTTTTTCCTTCCAAAGAAAATTTGTTTTGTCAAAATCGATCAACAAATGAGTGAACCCATGGTGTGGTTATTTACAGCAAAATTTAAAACCCAACACAGATTTCTCCTTCCCTTCTAGCATGCTTCTGTCTAACCTCTCATCATTCGTTGGTATGTACAAAAGACACAATTCACTTTATTTATAATTTAAATCCAGTCGGAAATTATAGGTGAACCTTCACTTCTCACATGTGGACTTATCTCTGTCTCCCTCCCGACGGGAAGGGAGACTCACCTAACGGGTGAATTTGGGAGACGGAGCTAAGCAGTGCTTATGTGTTTCTGGATCTCCTCTTTGAAAAGATGTGCCTGCCCACAGTAACATGAATTTGGGTCTGCTCTCAGCTCTGTGGTAAGCACCCGGCCCCCGGGGTGGGGGTCAAGCATTTGTTTCCTCAATTTACAACTGTGTGGGGAAGTGCCCGATTTGGGAGGAAGCCCAAAGTGGCTAACATAACCTAAATCGTATCCTCCAATTTGTTAGTGTTTATTAGTAATAAAGCTACTAAGTTTCTCTCCATCTCCCTGTCTCCTGTGTTCTGAATTTAGAAAGAGAAGAGCAGGGTTACTTGCCGCCTACCCAGTGTCACCTGTCACAGCTCCACCAAGAAAAATGACTAGACGACACTTACAGAAACATTCTCTTCTTCCTTGACTTCATAATTAACGTACATTGTTCAAAAGCATCGCTCACTCGAAAGAGAGAAAAAGTTGAAAGGAACCGTTTTAAGAACAAACATAGAAAGTCAGACAAACCGAGGACACAGAGGAATACATTCCAAATGAAAGAACATGACAAAACCTAAGAAAAAAACCTAAGTGAAACAGAGATAAGTAATGTACCTCATAAAGAGTTCAAGGTAACGGTCAGAAAGATGCTCAGTGAACTCGGGAGAAGAATGAATGGATCCAGTGATAACATCAACAAAGAGATAGAAAATATAAAAAAGAACCAATCAGAGCTGAAGGATACAATAACAGAAATGACAAATACACTAGAGGGAATCAACAGCAGATAAGAAGATGCAGAAGAACAGATCAACAATTTGCAAGACAGGGTAGTAGAAATCATCCAAGCCGAAAAACAAAAAGAAAAAAGAATTTTAAAAATGAGGCTAGGTTAAGGGACCTGTGGGACAACATTCAGTGTAATAATACTTGCATTCAAGGGGATCCAGAAAAAGAAAAGACAAAGGGGCAAAGAACTCATTTGAAGAAATAAAAGCTTCATTTTAAAAATTCAAATATTTGCTTGATTTAGCTATTTATAAAATGCTCTACAATCACTCATCAAGATATTTTATAAAAATAGAAACAAAGGTGGTATAAGTCAAAAAAAAAAAGGAAAAAGAAAAAAGTGCCATAAATAAGAAAGCAATTAAAGATGTATTCTCGTGTAAGAAACTAGCAACACTTTTAACTTAAAAGAGAAATTAACCTTTTTAGTGTTACAAGTTGATTTAATTCATAAAAAGGACTTACCATGGATTCTTTTTTTTTTCTTTTTTTTTAGAGTAGCCTCCATGCTTAGCGTAGAGCCCAATGCAGGACTTGAACTCATGACCCTGAGATCAAAACCTGAGCTGAGATCAAGAGTTAGACGCTGAACCAACTGAGCCACCCAGGCACCCCCCTGGATTCTTTTAAATAGTAAACATTCATATGTCGTTAAGTGTTTGGAGGATGATCATTCACTGACATACAGGGGTGGACAAACTGGATTATAGCAAAGCTTTCAAATGTTAATGAACCACTGCCAACTGAAAATAAGTCCAAGCATCTAAGTGTACCTGTGGTTACCAGGCAATAACATTTACTTTCCAAAATCAAATTTAAATGAAAGCTTTTCAAGAAATTTAACATGGGTAAGTTTAGTTATATTTACTGAATACAGTTAATGCTAGGTGTCTCTTGTGGCACACCTGGGTGGCTCAGTTGTTTTTAGTGTCCAAATCTTGATTTTGACTCAGGTCATGATCTCATGGTTTTGAGACCGAGCCCCACATTCGACTCTGTGCTGAGCACGAAACCTGCTTGGGATTCTCTTTCTCCCTCTCCTTTTGCCCCTCCCCTGCATGCACTCACTCATTCTCTCGCTAAAATAAAATAAAAATAAGTATCTCTTAGAAATGAGAGATCAAGGGACTAATATATATATGTAATATATATTATATATTAATATTATATAACTAATATTAATATTATATTAAATATTAAATATTATATTATAATGTATTATATATTATATTTTATTATATTAAAATTATATTAATATTATATAAATATAATATTATATATTATATACATATATATATATATACAATTTACCTCCGTTCTTTCTTAGCACATATAATGCTGACTTTCATCTCGTATGTGTTAGTTACTTAACTCAGAATTTTGCCAAATTAAAAGCAACAACATCAGATATCTGAAACCCAAACTAAACAGATAATATAACTAACCTTCCATAAGGAAGCCTCCCTGTCGTCATATGACAGCCGTGGGTTTATGGTAGGAATCACTAAGTTTCCTCTTGGAGTAAAGTTTCCATTGAGCATTAAATTATTTTCAAAATGTCCACAATAAGGTGGTTCCAGGCCTGGGCTCATAGTAAGGGTCCTGAGTAAAGTTTGGTGCTGCTGTCTCTCCACAAGAAAATTTGTATTGCTCTCTGACAGTCTCTCCTTAGCCCTGTGAAGATTAAAAAACACAAATACATTTTCTTTTCCCCTAAATCATTCCTAAATGACATACATTTTTTTTTAGGTTTCCATAATAGTAAATAGCATTTGCCATTGAACAGTGTTTTAACACTGAACATGTGACGGAGCACACCTACTCTCTAAAATTATACTTTTAAAATTGCTCTAAAGAAATACTTATGTTTCCAGGGGGATTCCTAACTAACAATTCAAGTTAGGGAAGGGAGAGAAGTGGCTATCAGTGATGTACATGGGTTAACAAATAATACTTGCTGTCTTCTGGAATGGCTGTACTGACAGGATCCTTCAGGATGCCATTATATATACCTACTTATATTTAGTAAACCTGTTTACAGATGTAAAACTAAACCATCCCTCAAAGACATTTTCAAGCGTTTGCTTTCACCACTCTTGTACATTTCGCTTTTTATCTCAAAGAAACTGAGCATTTGACACTGAGGAATCATTGAGACCAACAATCTCTAGGGGAGATAGGAGATGACAGACGTGTGATCAGAAAGAACTAAAACAGCTACAGAGGCAATTAGCTTATAACAGTTACCAAGGCACTGGAGGCAGAATCTGCCCTTTCTGTCTTCAGTCTTCCACAGGCCTCCCTCCCACCATGGTGCTCTTTTTAGCCACTTTGGGAATTATACTACCCTTCAGCCCTGTGTGAGTCTTTCTGTATTTCACCCGGATGCCTTTATGTAAAGTAGAAAAAGCATAAAGGATAGTTTGTCTCAAGGCCCACTCTAGGAATCATACCAAAGGTCACAATCAAGAGAATAAATGTACCAAGCTGCCAGGATGAGTAGTAGTAGTACCTGACCTTTTAGGTTAAAGATGTAATCTTCCAAAAAGAAACTCATCGACATTTCTATTTAGGGCAATTCTGACAAGCAATTTTATAATAATATGCTTCTAAATGAGAAAGCTTCGAACAATGCACTTAAAGACTAGCAGATCGGATCAATGGAAAATATACAGGGCGGGGGGTGCGGGGGTGGGGTGGGGGAAGAGGTCCTGTAAAACCGAAAAAAAGAGAAGGGATGCAAACTGTCCTGGACTAACATTTCAAAGGTAAGTGCACTTAGAAACCTCATTTTCCAAAATAACACGATCTAGTTGGCTTTCACTTCCTACTCATCTCATGATCTCGGCTCCACAGAAATTATGCTTTAGAGGCAAATTAATAAGCTAAATTTCTTGTCTATGATTCTGTGTTGACTTACCTGTTCAGCTTATTTCTCAAGGACTTTCTAAGTTTTAATTCTTCTAGGTAGAGTTGCCTGTAGGTTTCCAACTCTGTTTTAGTAGATCCTTGAGAAGTCTTCATTGTAGAGATCTGAGATTCCAGATCTTTAATTCTAAGTTCCATTTTATTTATCGTTGAAGCATGATCATTTTCTCTTAACTGGTCCAAGTTTTTTCGAGCTGCTGCTTGTTCCTAATGAAAAAAAATTAACAGGACAGTTTCAAAATAGGTATAATCTGAATAATTAATTATACCTGTTTCCTTTAGTTCTGAGTCAAAGTTTCAGAGAGAAATTTTAAATGAAAAAAAGCTCAAGTGTAAAATATTTATCATCAATGTCAACTGAATTAAACATGATTTATAAAATTAAAGTTCAATCATTCCTGTATTAGTATTCACGCAATCTGATAATTCAAATAATAGAATCAATGAGAAAATTTTTAAAGTCAACAATAATCTTAAGAATAATCCAAGTACAGTGCAATGTTTAAATCATAATTTTTCTTTTCCTCTTCATAGTGAGACTAGTTGTTTAAATCATCATTTTTTCTTATCCTCTCGATTTAGTAGGAATAATGATGAAAACTGAAATCTTTAAAGGGAGGAACAAATGCCTCCAGAAATCTACAAATTACCATAAAGCAAGTAGAGGAAACCCCTACAATACATCTATCCAAAATGTAATTTGCAGTAAAATGAATTAAAGCACATTACAGATCAATCAATTAACCTGTAAAAACAGGTTGACTTCGTGTAATTTTTCTACTATGTCCAGTCGTGCTCTTTCTTCAATCTCCCGTTTATACTGCTCCACTTGACTGCGTTCTACCATATTCATTTCCATAAATTGCTTCAATTTTACTACTTCTTGCTGTAACTTCTTGTTGTTGCTCTCTAGTTTTTCACGTTCTTCTTCGAAAGCTTTCATTGATAATAACTCTTGTTGAAGAACTTGATTTTTTGCGTCCAGGTGTAGACATTTTGAAGATGTAGTTTCCAGTTCTGTTGTAAGGACATCAGCCTGCATGAATAAAACACTACAGTTTGGAAGGGAGTGAAAAGAGTCTAACTCAAAACTACTATGAACATTTTTTTTCAGATTTTAAGTAATCTCTACACCCAGTGTGAGGCTTGAACTCACAATCTCAAGATCAAGAGTAACTGAGCCAGCCAGGCACTCAAATTTTTAAATAAACTCATTTGCAATAAAATGTTACCTGTCTTAGAATGTGGAACCTTAAACAAGTCAGAAAATCAAGAGACACGTTAAAGACATTAGGTGTTACTGAAATAGATCTTTGCTATCATTCTCTTTAGTACACAACATTTGCACTTGATTCTATACTTTTATTTTTCTATGATTTTTTCATATCTTTCTTTCATAAAATAAGTCCCCTCTTAGGAGAAAGTCTCTTAGCCCTTCCCCCATCTTAACACTCCATAGCTTTTAAAGAAGTTTTAGCAATATCATATTGACTTATGTATGCCCAAGTCAACAAATACGTCCCAAGATAAGACTCTGGAAATAAGACTCTAATTCATGAATCTATAAGTAATGCTTCTAATGCCACGGCCTGTTTCTGAACTGCAAATGTTTTATGCTAATTTGAACCGCATTCCCAGGAGAAATGATTCTCCGGGATGTGTTCAGAAATCACATCTCCCAGTATAAAACTTTAATTGGATGATCCAAATATGTTTTTGAGGCAAAAATTTTTTTTTAATTCAATACTGTTATCTTGTAATCCTTTGTTACTTTCTAGAAAATAAGAGATCATACTAAACAAAAACAACCACAACAACAAAACTGGCTGGAGTTTCAGTGATGCTGAGTTGGGAACGACTTCCATCCATTCTATATGATTGGTAAGACAAGGTGAGTGGATGTGGTGGTTTTATAAATTCCTTGATACTTCTGTGAAAATCCCTCCCCTTAAATATATGCTGGCTTCAGTAACTGGTTTCTCGTGAACAGAATATGCAGAACTGCTGTGATTTTTAAGGCCAGCTTAGAAAATGTGATACAGCTTCCTTCTGACTTTCTTTCTCTAGGGAAGCTCACCCTTAGAACGCAGCCACCACGTGGTGAGGAATCCCAGGCTACCTAGTGAGTCTTCATGTAGATACTCCAGCTGAGACTAGCCAACGTCCTAGCCAAAGGCCAGCCTCAACAGCCAAACACGTGCGTGAACAAGCCTTTAGATGATTCTAGTCTCCAGCTTCCAGTTATGCCAGCTGATGCCAAATGAAGAAGAAATGAGTTGCCCTACTCTGCTTTGCCTAAACTAAAGATTGGTGAACAAGAGAAATGCTGTTTTGAACTAGTAGGTTTTGAGGTGGCTTATTACGCAGCAGTAAATTACTACCACAGATACTGATACTAAAAATGGTGTGCTGCTATTCAAAAAAACCTGAAACTAAACTTCCTTTGAACCAGGAGGTAGGTCGAACCTGGAAACATGTAGAAAAGTGTAAGAATGAGACCCAAAAAGGGCCTCCACAAGACTCTTAGTGGAAACCTGATGGCCTGTGAAGAGGCTGACAGCAAGGGTTTCTAAGCAAGTGAAGAAAATGACACTGGACGAAAGGGAAGTCATGCTACAAAATACCTGAAAGTAAAACGGATAGGAAAGAGAAACTAAAGAAAGACTATGCAACTGAAAGGAACCAGGACTTACTGGGTTCAAGTATCTGTTTCTCATTTACAGCCTCTCTACATGTTGAACTGTCAAATAATGCTAAAATAAAGAAATGGCTTTTGGGTTCAGAGAAACTCCAGGGTGCTACCAGGAAAACAGAAAGATTTAAGGTATGCCTCCAATTTCTTTAAGGATCTTAAGACTATAAGATTTTTTTTAAAGTGGGTTCCACACCCGACATGGGGCTTAAACTCAGCACCCAGAGATCAAGTGTCACATGCTCTACCAACTGAGCCAGCCAGGAGCCCCAAAAGTAGACGAATTTTAAAGGCGTTGTCCTGTAAGAGCTTCACAGGAAACCTGAAGCGAAAAGCTTATCTCAAAAGGACTTGGGAGGGTCGCTTTGCTAAAACACGGCATGAAATCCAGTAATATTTACAGAAAACTAAAAAAGGTAAGAGATATATAGTAGCAAACATACTATTTGCTACCTTGGACTAAAAGGGGCCAAATAGTGCAAAATGAAAAGAGGCCTTTGGGTCTTAGAAGTCCCACAGGGAGGAAGCAGGATGAAAAAACAGCTGCAAATACAGGTCATTCCTTATGAAAAGGAAGGAACTAAGAGCTCAAGGAGTAAAGAAAGGGAAAAGACATGGAGAAAGTATTCTCGTGGTTAGGACTAAGTCCTAACTTAAGAACTGACAGCATGCATCAGGCTATATTTCAAAACTCTTATGGACTAGGGTGCTTCCCATCTTCTTTTTCTGAATGGGTGAGTCCTCAGCAGTTGACTAGAATGTTGCATTTGTGAGTGGTAAATAACTGTCTCTTTCATTCTCAAGTCCTCATATTGAGAACACTTGCACTCAAGGGGCTATACTTGAGATACCATAACCCAGGCAGCTTATCCCCACTGCACCTGATTAAGATGGTAAGATCTTGGACTCAAGCCCTGAACCTGATGCCATGATAACTGCGACTTGCAGGAGGTATTGGAGGGAGAGGGGAGTGAATGTATTTTTCAGGTGGGAGGAATACAAACATTTGTGGCTAGTGGGTAAAGTATACTGCTTTTTAAAGGTGTCCATAGGTTTTAATATTAATTCCACTAAAAAAAGACCATGGAACAACCTTAGTGACTTGCTCCTAATGAACAGAATATGTGACTATGATCCTGTGTGTATTCCAAGCCTAGGTGACAAAAGGCGATTCTGCCTTGCTCTGTATCTCAGGCTGCTAACTTGGAATCTAGCTCCCCATCTAGTGAGGAAGCCTAGGCCACAAAGAGGGTCTAGGTGTGTCAGTTTAAGTGTTTCTGCTACCTCCTGAACTGAAGTCCCAGGCAACAGCCAGCATCAACCACCAGACGTCAGTGAACAAATCTTCAAATGGATCCAACCCCAAACCTTTCAGTTGCCCCACCTGAAGCTGAGCAGGGCAGAGACTAGCTGTCCTGGCCACACTTTTCCTAACAGATATGTGAACAAAAGAAATCTAACCTTTGGGGAGTTTGTTAAGAAAAAAACAAAAATGATAAATTGAAAAGTGGATAAAAAAAAGAGAGAAGACACATAAACCTGTATAGGAGAAATTGTTCTCCATTAATGTAGGATGTAATAAATGTTAAGATTAATTTATTAACAACCAATGGTGCTAATGAGAAGAAGCAGATAACTAGAAGCAACATCTAAGAAGTTTTTCTCTCAGGTTTTCCCCAGTTAGGATCATATTAGCTGCTCATTTTCCATATATGGCCTTTATTATGTTGAGGTATGGTTCCTCTAAGCCTACTTTCTTGAAGTTTATATCATGAATGGATGTTATAGTTTGTCAAATTCTTTTTCTGCATCTATTGCAATGATATGACTTTATGCTTTTTTGAAAATTAATATGAGGTATCACATTCATTGATTTGCAAATATTGAACCACCCCTGCAAACCAGGGATAAATCCCATTTGGTTATAGTGAATGATTGAATGATTTTTTTAATGTTTATTTATTTTGGAGAAGGAGCACAAGCAGGGGAGGGACAGAAAGAGAGGGAAATACAGAAATCTGAAGTAGGCTCCAGGGTCCAAGCTGTCAACAGAGCCTGACACTGGGCTCAAACCGACGGACCATGAGATCATAACCTGAGCTAAAATTGCATGCTTACCTCACTAAGCCACCCAGCTGCCTCTGCCCCCGGTGAATGATTTTTTAATGTATTGTTGGATTCAGTTTGCTTATTTTGTTGAAGATTTTTGCATGTTCATCAGAGATGCTGGCCTGTAATTCTCTCTGTGGTGTCTTTATCTGGTTTTGGTATCACGGTAAAGCTGGCATAGAATAAATTTGGAAGTTTCCCTTCCTTTTATGTTTTTCTGGAACAATTTGAAAAGGACAGGTTAAACATTTTTTTTTTTTTTGTATTAGCTCTTCTTTACATGTTAAAATTTACGTCTGAAGGCATCTGGCCCTAGACTTGTGTTTGTTGAGAGTTTTTTGATTCCTGATTAAGTTTCCTTGCTGGTTATTGATTTTTTTTTCAAATTTTCTATTTCTTCTTGTTTTACTTTGGTAAGTTATATATTTCCAGGAATTTATTCAATTCTTCTAAGTTGTCCAACTTGTTGGCATACATTTTTTCACAATATTCTCTCGTAAATGTCTGTATTTCTGTGGTGTTGGTTCTTATTTCTACTCTCACATTTGTGGTTTTATTTATTTTGGTCTTTTCTATTTTCTTGTTGATTACTCTGGCTAACAATTTATCAGTTTTATTAATTTTTACAAAGAACCAGCTCTAGGTTTCATTGATCTGTTCTAGTATTATCTGTTTTTTGTTTGTCTATCATTCATTTCTGCTTTATTTTCTTTTTTTAATTTCATTTTGAGAGAGACCACACATGAGGGGGGGATGGGCAGAGAGCGAGAGAGTGAGAGAGAGAGGGAAAGAGAGAATCCCAGACAGGTTCCATGCTGCCAGCAGAGAGCCTAACATGGGGCTCGATCTCACAACTGTGAGATCATGACCTGAGCCAAAATCGAGAGTCAGACAATCAGTTAAGCCACCCAAGGGCCCCCTGCTCTGATCATTATTACTTGCTTTCTTCTGCTGGCTTCAGGCTTCATTTGTTGTTCTTTTTCTAGCTCCTTTAGGTGTAAGGTTAGGTTGTTTGAAATTTTTCTTGCTCCTTGAAGTAGGCTTATATTGCTATGTACTTCCCTCTTAGGACCACTTTTGCAGCATCTCAAAGGTTTCAGACCATTGTTTTGTTTTTTTTTTCATTTCCATTTGTATACACGTATTTTTTTAAGTTTCTTCTTGTATCTCTTGCTTAACCCATTCCAGTGTAGTAGCACGTTATTTAACCTGCATGTATTGTTTTTAATAATTAAGGCCCTTTTTTTTTATCCATTCTTGAGAATAGTCCATGTATAGTTGAAAACAACGTGTATTCTGTTTTAAGATGGAACGTTCTGAAAAAAAATCTCTTAAATCCAATCTGGTCCACTCTGTCATTCAAAGCCATTGTTTCTTTTTCTTTTTCTTTTTTTTTATTAAACATATGAAATTTTTTGTCAAATTGGTTTCCATACAATACCCAGTGCTCATCTCCACAGGTGCCCTCCTCAATACCCATCACCCACCCTCCACTCCCTCCCACCCCCATCAGCCCTCAGTTTGTTCTCAGTTTTTAAGAGTGTCTTATGCTTTGGCTCTCTTCCACACTAACATCTTTTTTTTCCCTTCCCCTCCCCCATGGATTCCTGTTAAGTTTCTCAGGATCCACATAAGAGTGAACACATATGATATCTGTCTTTCTCGTATGGCTCAAAGCCATTGTTTCTTTGGTGATTTTCTGTTAAGATGTATTTTTTGGTGATTTTTTTTTGTTAAGATGTGTTGATGTAAATGGGGTGTTAAAGTACCCTATTACTGTCTTATTATCAATTAGTTCCTTTATGTTGGTTATTGTTTTATGTACTTGAGTGCTCTCATGGTGGGTGCATAAATATTTACAATTGTTAGATCTTCCTATTGGATTGTACCCTTTATTATGATACAGTAGCATTCTTTGGCTCTTGCTACAGTCTTTGTTTTTGGTTTATTTATTTGGAGAGAGAGAGAGTTGGGGAGGGACATAGAAAGGGGGAGAGAAAATTTCAAGCAGCCTCCATGCTGTCAGCCTGGAGCCCAACATGGGGCTCAAAGCCACCAGCCATAAGATCATGACCTGAGCCAAGACCTAGTCGGTCGCTCAAATGACTGAGGCACCCAGGTGCCCCACAGTCTTTGTTTTAAGGACTCTTTTGTCTAACAAAAGTATCGCTATTTTTTCTTTTAACGTGATAAATTTTTCTCCATCCCCTCGCTTTCATTTTTTTTTTAAATAGAATTCATTGTCAACTTGGCTAATATAGAGTGTGTATAGTGTGCTCTTGGTTTTGGGAGTAGATTCCCGTGGTTCACACTTATAGACAACACCCAGGGCTCATCCCCAAAAGTGCCCTCCTCAATGCCCACCACCCACTTTCCCTTCTTACCCACCGCCCCCCATCAACCCTCTATTTGTTCTCTGCATTCGAGAGTCTCCTATGGTTTGCCCCTCTCCTTCTCTGTAACTATTTTTCCCCTTCCCTTCCCCCACGGTCTTCTGTTACGTTTCTCAAGTTCCACATAGGAGCAAAAACATATGATATCTGTCTTTCTGTGACTTATTTCATGTAGCATAATACCTTCTAGTTCCATCCATATTGCAAGAGATAGCACGATTTCACTCTTTCTCCTTGCCAGGTAGTATTTCAGTGTATATATAAACCACATCTCTTTATCCATTTATCAGTTGATGGGCATTTAGGCTCTTTCCACAATTTGGCTATTGTTGAAAGCACTGCTATAGACATTGGAGTACATGTGCCCCTATGAATCAGCACTCCTGTATCCTTTGCATAAATTCCCAGTAGTGTTATTGAGGGGTCGTAGGGTAGTTCGATTTTCAATTGTTTTGAGGAACCTACGCACTGTTTTCCAGAGTGGCTGCACCAGTTTGCATTACCACCAACAGTGCAAGCATCCCCTCACTTTCAATCTGCAGGTGTCTTTATGTCTAAAATGAGGTTTTTATAGGCAGCATACAGATGGCTCTTGTTTTTTAATCCATCCTGTCACCCTAGGTCTTTTGTTTGGAGTGTTTATTCCATTAATATACAAAGTAATTATTGACAGGTATGTATTTATTGTCATTTTACTACTTGTTTTGTGGTTGTTTCTGGAGATTTTCTAAATCCTTTATTGTTTTTCTCTCTTTGATGTCTTTCTAATTTGCTTTAATGATATATTTGGATTTCTTTCTCTTTATTCTTTGCATGGTTATTAGTGGGTTTTGTTATATGATAAGCATTAATTTGTATATCACCTCTTCTGTGTGTAGCAGTCTATATTAAATTGATGGTCACTTAAGTTAGAGCTCATTTTTTTCTCCTCCCCATGTTTTGATAAGCTATTATATTGTATATCCTTTTTTGGGGCATTCCTTGAGGATTTTTTTTTACAGAAATATACATTTTTACTGCTTTTACATTTCCTGCCTTTATACTGTCACTTTTGATCTCTCCTTTCCACTCAGAGTCCCCGATAATATTTCTTACAGGCTGATTTAGTGGTCACAAACTCCTTCCATTTTTGTTTGAGAAATTCTTTATCTCTCCTTCTATTATGAATGATAGCCTTACTGGATAGAGTATATTTGGCTGCAGATTCTTCTCATTCAGCACTTTGAATATATCATGCCATTTCCTTCTGCCTTGCAAAGTTTCGGTTGAAAAATCTCCTGCTAGCCTTGTGGGTTTTCCCTTGGAAGTGAATGACTTATTTTGCTGCTTTTAAGATTTGTAGCAGTGGGGCACCTGCGTGGCTCAGTCTGTGAAGCATGACTTGATCTTAGCTCAAGTCGTGACCTCGCAGTTCGTGCATTTAAGCCCTCCGGTGGGCTCTGCGCTGACAGCACAGAGAGTGCCTGGGATTCTCTCTCTCTCTCTCTCTCTCTCTCTCTCTGCCCCTCCCCTGCTTGTGTCTGCGTTTTGTCACGGAAATAAAAAAAAAAGCAAAAAACAAAACACTAAAACAAAAAAAGATGTTAGCAGTATATTTTGCAAATTTAATTACAGTATGTCTTGGGTGTTGATTTTGATGGAAGTTCTCTGTGCCTCCTGGATCTGGATGTCTGTGTTCTTCTCCACATTATGGAGTTTTTCAGTTATTGTGTCTTCAAATCAATTATCTGTCCCCTTCTCTCTGTCTTCTTCTTCTGGGACTCCTATCATATGAATGTTTTTACATTTGACCGAGTCACCGAGTGCCTTAAGTCTATTCTTGCATTGGATAATTCTTCTTTGTCTTCTTCAGCTTCACTGCTTTCCATTACTCTGTCTTCTAGGTCATTAATTTGTTCCTCTGCTTCTTCCAGCTTGCTGTTCATTTTTACTGCACTCTTCATCTCTGATTCTTCAACTCTTTTATGTCTGTGGTAAGGGTCTCTCGGATGTCTTCCATTCTTTTCTCAAGTCCAGTGAATATCCTTATGATCATGGTTTTAAATTCTCCATTAGGCGTGTTATTTACATCCGTCCCATTTAGGTCTCTGACCATGGCCTTATCCTGTCCTTTCATTTGGGATAAATGCTTCTGTCTTTTCATTTTGTCTGCGTATCTGCCAGCTTCTGTGTGTTAGAGAAGCCAGTTATGTCACCTGCTCCCGAAAGTAATGGACTTAGGAAAAAGACGTCGTGTAATGCCCAGGGTCTAGCACTTCAGGGAGTGTCACCAGTGTGTGCTGCATGTGTTCTGCTCTTGTGTTCTGGCTATGCTATCCTTTAGGCCAGTCGTCTGCAGAGGCTCTCGTCGCCTGGTCTGGTGAGTGTTTGGTCCCTGGCCTGAATGTAGCGGGTTTTAACTAGGTGTGCTATGGTCTGCTTATGGAATGAGACCTGTCACCACCTCTACTGGAACTGAGGCCAAGGGAAACTCTCTGGTTGGGAGATGTGGTGTGGGCAGGCATTTGTCCTGGTCTTCTGGGGGAGGGGTCTGCTGTGCTGGAACTCAAGCAAGAGTGATTGAGAAAGGTCGTTCCACCAGTGTGCAAGGGGGTGGTGTTTGGTGTAAGCAAGTTAGGTAACCAGTGTTAGCAATGCACTGCTTCCTGCAGGTGGCTTTATGTTTGTGGTGAGGGGCAGGAGAAGGAGATGGTGGCAGCCAGCGGCTTTGTTCCTACAGACAGGTCTCTCTGAACTTTGCCTCTGAGGGACGTGCTCTGAGAAGAGCAACTAATCTCCCCACTGTGTGCCCCAGGCACTCTTCAGACCACTGTACCCATGCTATATGCCCCCACGTTGTTTGCCTGCTCTCTGTCCATGAGCAGTGGAGTACCTCAGGGCTCTAAACCAGCTAAATCGGATGCCCTTGAAAACTCCAGACTTTACGCACTACTGGTTGCAAGAACTCACGAAATGCAGGCCCTCTTGTTTTCCAAGCCAGTGGCTATGGGGAAATGTTCTCTTTGTGTGTTCCCCTGTGCGTTTCTCTCTCTCACCCTTACCCACAACCTCGACTCCCTCCCCTCTGCAGAACCCAGGATCTGTTTCTCTTCTAGTCGACATTTCTGCATCAAGGAACTTCTTTGATGTGCCCTCTTCTCTCCCTTTTGTTGTGGAGTTTGTTCTGTCAGTCTTCAGGTCGATTTCTGGGGTTTTTAGGGTGAGCTGATCGTTATCTAGTTGTATTCGTGGGATGAGGCAAGCCTAGAGTCCTCCTACTCCTCTGCCTTCTTCCTGTCTCTAAGATCTTTTTCTAAGATTCCCTTCAATTCCAACAATTCTTACAAGTAGGAAGGAATGCCTCTTTAGAATGTCCCCTCAAGTTAAGGTAGAAGCACAGAGACATACGATTTGAAGCACAATAGTTGAAAAACTAGAAAGAGTCAATTTGATAACCAAAATTGGGCCTTTGGTCTGATTTCAATGAAAGGAAATAGGCAGCTTTGAGTATTTTTTAATCCATTGAATACTCAATCTTCATTCTCCTTTCCTCACTGGGGAAATAAAGAGAATGTCATGGAATCATTTTTCATCTTTTCAGTAGCAAAACAAATGTACTGTCCTTTAGCACTACTTCAATTAACTGCACATTCTCCTTTACCTTATTCCAACCTTCTTTGTGTGGGGAGGTAAGACCATTTCATCTTTGTGTTGTCCCACAATGCTTCTCCATATCATACAAGTTGGCTTCAAAAGTTTGTTGTCATTCAAATTACCAATGTAGTATTTGTCTCTGATAAATCAACTTAATACTACCGCAATTTGTACAGCTGTATTATTTTAATGATATAATGTTTATTCCATTAATTATACGCTGAGCTAAAACATATAGCTAAGCATATCTTTCTATTCAAGTGAAAGAAGGGGAAACAGGCTGCTGTGTTTTCCAAGAAAGTATGATCTGTGCCAAGAACAGGATTAACACCAGTGTTACACACAAGAACCAGGTCAGAAGAGGATCTCATTGTGAATTGCAAGATGACGGGTTAGCAAGATTGCTTAACAGGAAAGAGGAATAGCCTAGAGTTAATCTTTTCCTTCCTAGATGGTGAAAACTATGGATGAGTCTATGCATTATAATGAGATAATAAAATATAATGAAGTAAACGTTAGTAGACTGAGTCAAGAGATCCTATGGCCAAGATTTGATGGAAATGAAAGTGGGCAGCACTGACTGAGACACTAAAAGTTTGCACAGGCAGGGAACCTGGGTGGCTCAGTCAGTTGAGCCTCAACCTCTCAGGTCATGATCCCAGGGTCATGGGATCAAGACCCCTGTCAGCCTCCACACTAAGTGTGAAGCCTGCTAAAAATTCTCTCGTCTCTCTCTCTCTCTCTCTCCCTCTCTCTCTCTCTCATTCTCTCCCTACACAGCCCCCCATCCTGCTTGTGCCCGCTCTAAAAAATATATAAATATAAATAAATTAAATAAATAAATAAATAAATAGAAGTCTGAACACACTAAAGAAAGAGCATTTTATCTTTTTGAGCCTGACTTCACATCGAGTCATGGGGTCAACAAGGCAAAGGCTGGCAAAAGGGTCCTTCAAGAAACAAAAATCTCTATAGGAGCAAAGTTTAGTTCTACTACATTGACTTTTTATTATTACATAAGTGACTGGTAATTTGCAAGATAACTAGGAAAAAGTTTTCATAAAATTTGATATGGTACTGGCATAAGGACAGACATATAGATCAATGTATTAACATTGAGAATCTAAACATAAATTCTCACATTATAGTGAACTGATTTTCCACAAGGGTGACAGGCAATTAAATGGAATAAGACTAGTCTTTGTAACAAACGGTACTGGGACAAATGGATATCCACATGCAAAGCAATAAAATCAGACCTCTACCCCATAGCATATATACAAAATTAACTTAAAATCTAAGAGCTAAAATGATAAAACTCTTAGAAAAAAGCTTATGTGTATATGTTTGTGACTGGATTTGACAATGGATTCTTAGACATGACACCAAAAGACAAAAGCAGATTAAGTTTACTTCATCAAAATTAAAAACTACTATGCTTCAAATATCACCATCAAGAAAGTGAAAAGGCAAGTGACTAACTAGGAGAAAATACCTGAAAATCCCATATCTGCTCAGGGATTTGCATGTAGGACATTTAAATAACTCTTCCAATAATGAAAAGACAATCCAATATAAAAACACACAAAAGAATGGATTAGTTCTTTAAAGACGATACAGAAATGGATAATAATCACGTTAAAAGGGAGATGTTTGGGGTTCCTGGGTGGCTCAGTCAGTGAAGCTTCTGACTTGGGCTCAGGTCACGATCTCACGGTTCGTGGGTTCGAGCCCCGCATTGGGCTCTGTGCTGACAGCTGGGAGCCTTGAGCCTGTTTCAGATTCTGTGTCTCCCTCTCTATGACCCTCCCCTGTTCACGCTCTGTCTCCCCTGTCTCAAAAATGAGTAAAACGTTAAAAAAATAAAAAAAGAAGATGTTATATATATATATATATATATATATATATATATTTTTTTTTTTTTTTACCATGGAGTATTACTCAGCAATCAAAAAAAGGAATCTTGCCATTTGCAACTACGTGGATGGAAGTGGTGCGTATTATGCTAAGTGAAATTAGTAGGAGAAAGACAAAAATCATATGACTGCTCTCGTATGAGGACTTTAAGAGACAAAACAGATGAACAAAAGGAAAGGGAAACAAAAATAATATAAAAACAGGGAGGAGGACAAACACAGGAGACTCATAAATATGGAGAAAAAACTGAGGGTTTCTGGAGGGGTTGTGGGAGGGGGGATGTGCTAAATGGGCAAGGGGCATTAATGAATCTACTCCTGAAATCATTGCTTCACTAAATGCTAACTAATTGGGATGCAAATTAAACAAAAATAAAACTAAAGATACAACAAAAAGAGTAACACCCCCCGCCCTACCAAAAAATTTCTCAACCCAGGAAGCCTCTGGTTGGGGATTTAGGAGATAAGGACCTTCTCAAACTCTCACTGAAGGGTTGAGACTACAAGAGAAAGTCAGATTTCAAGATGACATGATCACTCAAAGCGTGCAGAAGTTTGAAACACGCTGAAAAATATTAGCAGGGACTCTCACACATCCGTATGCCAACGTTCACAGCAGCATTATTAACAGTAGCCAAAAGGTGGACTAAACCAAACGATCACTGTAGTATATATAAAATGTTGCTTTTTTAGACTCTCACAATGTTTTTATGAAAATCTCACTATAAACATCATTATGAGTTCAATCAATTTCATCTCTATAGAAAAATTCCATCGCTAGTACCAGATAGCAACAATATCAACCAAATATTTGGATAAGTGAGCCTTTCCATGTGATCCAAAACATTCTTATGTACTACTCCTAGTGAAATAAGGATTCCTTTTCAGTAGGACAGACATCAAGAGACTGACTTACTCTACTTGTCCTTAACAAGTTGCTCGGAAGATTGTGAATTTGGGCCGCTTGCTGTTTGATGGTTTCTTCTGGGCTGGCATTTTGCACTTCTAGCCTAAAACGCAGATCTTAAGGTAATTATTATCACACATAAGTTTCCAAAAATACCATATAATTTCTGAACAAATGAGGGTCTTACAGAAATTCTTTACATTGTATCAAGAGGAAGATTTGGCAATTGAGCCATTTTTTCTCGTTGTCTTTTGTGGATAAGGTGCAAAATTGAGATATAATGTGCCACAATTCTGCATTTCCAAATAACTCAAAGCTGGAATTTGTATCCAGTTTAACAAGGATATACTGGCATAACTAATACATTTCTCATACTACATTGCTTATCTGCTTAATAAAAAGCAATCTATTTTCTTTGAGGATTAAATTATACTTTTCCATATGATCTTACGTCTTCTCGGCATATCTTATGGCCTCTGCATGTTGATCCTTTGCTTCTTGCAACTAAAATAAAGAAAAAAATATAATTTTAACTACTGACAATCTAGTAGAACACCATCACCTGTTTCTGTAACTAAATGTTTTTTTTTTTATTTGAGAGAGAGAAAGAGAGAGAGAGAGAGAGAGAGAGAGAAAACACACACAAGTGGGGAATAGAGGCAGAGGTAGAGACAGAAAAAATCGTAGGCAGGCTCCAAGCTCAGGGTGAAGCCTGATGTGGGGCTCGGTCTCATGACTGCTCTCATGATGTGGGGTTTAGGATCATGACCTGAGTGGTCACCGTAATTCTAAAGGACGGCAACCCCTGACATTAAGTCCTTGCCCCTTGCTATCTGTGTTTTGAATTGCTCTTAAGGCTTCAAAACCAGATTCTCTAATTCACATTTCTAGCGTTGGCCCCTTTACCTAGGCCATGTGTACTTTTTGCTCTTCCATCTAGGTGCTCATAGACAACACCTCAACCGCACACTCAAAAATCATTACTTGACATGGAGTACCTTTGTAAACAGCTAATCGTGTACATTTTATTTGGACTCTTTTCGGTGTTACTTTGAGTGTGTCTTTCTTTTTGAGTCTTAGGGGGCACCCTTACCCTTAGGATGCTGACCAGCATACTTTGTCTCGCTTTTCTTTATAACACGACATTTATCACAAGGGCTGGATGATCACTGGTTTGCCTTTGTTTCCTTTTGAGTAATTTCTTCGTCCATAGAGATTTCAACATATGGAAGTCTTCTGAAGTTCCTTTCAGATGCATACTTGACTTTATTGTTAGGAAGGTTAAGTTGGCTAGAGCTACCTCTTCTTCCCAATCCAGATTCTTCACCTCAAAATTGTGTGCATCAAATGTCTTCACCCAGGTAGCCAATGGTTTGGGGATTCAGGAGATGATAAGGGTCTTCTAGAGAAGTCAGAGCTATGGACTGAGTTGGCTGAAAGCTATCTAAGTGTTTGTTTCACAGGGAACACCTTAAAGTGGCAGATAATTTCATGCCATAACCTTAATTCCTTTCTATGGGGATCTACAGAAAATCCCTCCTTATTCTTTAATAAGCTTCATCAGTTTCGGATATCCTTACAAATTTTAGTTTTTGAGACCCTAATGATTTCTTCAGGACACAGTAGCAGGACAATGCCTAGGACTCGCATTCATAGAAGACTGAACAACAGAGAGTCATGTTACTCACATGAAAAGTTCCCTGTTACTATTTGACTCATTTATAAGACATCTAGAAAAGAAAATAATTTTCAATGTCTCTTCAGCCACAAAAAGGACCAGTCAACAGAATGTTCTAATTCCCCTGACGGGTATAGCTGCCTAATGAAACTTGCATGTATATTATATAGTTTTGTGACTGATAGAAACGAGTTGGTCAGTGTATCTACCTCATTGCTCCCACTTAGGATTTACACTGAGAATCCTACAAAGGAGGGTGAGAGTGCGAGGACATTAAGGGTTCTGCTTGGAAAACAGTTGGGGTTTCACTACACATCAATAAATGAGAATCCTGAATGGCACATTAGTCTTTTCTGAGATTGAATTGTGAAATCTCTGAAAGGCTGATTAACTCAAGTGAGTGGAAAAAGAAAATGGGTTTCTGACCTTGCAATGGTAGGAGCACTATGTTACTAGGTAAGACCCTGACAGAGCAGCCATTTCTCCTTTTTCACTGGCGTTTCTTTTCCTTTACAAAATCCAACAAAGAGAAAAGTCCATTCCCTTGAGAAGGACGTTTGCATAACGACCTGCTAGTCATTCTTGATGAAGAGAATAAATTGCACACTTGTAATTACAAATTACAACAAATCATCGTTAAAATAACCCGTTCTCAAACTCTCACTGAAGGGTTAAGACTACAAGAGAAAGTCAGATTTCAAGATGACATGATCACTCAAAGCATGCGGAAGTTTGAAACACGCTGAAAAATATTAGCAGGGACTCTCACACATCCGTATGCCAACGTTCACAGCAGCATTATTAACAGTAGCCAAAAGGTGGACTAAACCAAACGCTCACTGTGGTATATATAAAATGTTGCTTTTTTAGACTCTCACAATGTTTTTATGAAAATCTCACTATAAACATCATTAGGAGTTCAATCAATTTCATCTCTATAGAAAAATTCCATCGCTAGTAGCAAATAGCAACGATATCAACCAAATATTTGGATAAGTGAGCTTTCCATGTGATCCAAAACATTCTTATGTACTACTCCTAGTGAAATACGGATTCCTTTTCAGTAGGACAGACATTAAGAGACCGACTTACCAAACTTGTCTTTAACAAGTTGCTCGGAAGATTGTGAATTTGGGCCGCTTGCTGTTTGATGGTTTCTTCCTGTCTGGCATTTTGCACTTCTAGCCTAAAATGCAGATCTTAAGATAATTATTCTCACACATAAGCGTAAAACAATACCATATAATATCTGAACAAATGAGGGTCTTACAGAAATTCTTTACATTGTATCAAGAGGAAGATTTGGGAATTGTGCCATTTTTCTCGTGTTTTGTGGATAAGGTGCAAAATAGAGATATAATATCCCAATTTTGCATTTCAAAATAGCTCAAAGCTGGAATTTGTATCCAGCTTAACAATAATATACTGGCATAACAAGTATATTTCTCGTACTACACTGCTTATCTGCTGTATAAATAAGGTATTTTCTGTGAGGTTTAAATTATACTTTTGCATATGATCTTACGTCTTCTCCGCATATCTTATGTCCTTTGCCTCTCGATCCTTTGCTTCTTGCAACTAGAATAAAGAAAAAAAATTTTAACTACTGACAATCTAGTAAAACACCATCACCTGTTTTTGTAACCAAATATTATTATTATTATTATTTTTTTTTACTTAGTGGGGCACAGAGAGAGAGAGAGAGAGAGAGAGAGAGAGAGAACGCCCGAATGGGGAAGGGAGTCATAGGGAGAGACAGAGAAACTTGTAAGCAGGCTCCAAGCTCAGGGTGAAGCCTGATGTGGGTCTCGGTCTCATGACCGGTCTCATGATGTGGAGTTTGGGATCATGACCTGAGTGAAAATTAAGAGTCAGGATGCTCAACCAACAAAGCCACCCAAGTGCCCCTGTAACTGAAATCTTATTGGACCCAGCCACACTCTCCCCTACATGCTGATTGATGGCTACTTTTCGGTCATAACAGCAGAGTGGAGCTGCTACAACAGAGACTGTGGCCTACAAAGCCGAAAATGTTTCAATACTCTTCCAGAATAGTTTACCAAACTTACTCTCTTACAAAAACATAACGTTGTTAATGTTTATAAATTATATATGATCAGATAAACATACAAATGTATCTACTGGTCAAATGGGGGAAATATAGGAAATTACCTTATGGTAAACATTTCTGTTCTCACATTACAAGCACTACATCAACTATGATTTTAAATATTCACATAGGTGAATGACATTGCTATTCTCGTGATTATGAAACTGAACATGCTATTTTCAGTGACAACGAGATATTTCATGGAAGAGTTTGACAAGCAGTATCCTAGTAGGAGCCAGAAAGCCTGGGTCTGAATTCCCAATTCTGCTCGTTATGAGCTCTATGACCTTGAGCACACTCCCTAATACTTCCATGTCTCAGTCTTTGCATCTGTAAAATGAAGGTAATGACAGCACCTACTGGGGCACCTGAGTGGCTCAGTCGGTTCAGTGTGTTGCTTTTGATTTCTGCTCAGGACATGATCTCAGCGTCACGTGATTAAGCCCCACATCGGGCTCTACGTGGACACCAAGGAGCCTGCTTGGAATTCTGTCTCTCTCTCTCTCTCTCTCTCTCTCCCTCTTTCTCACTCTCCCTACCTTCCCTTCCCCACAATCTGTCTCTCTCTCACTCTCTCTCTCTCTCTCTCTCAAAATAAGGAACCTTAAAAAAATGATCTCAAAATAAATAATAATAGTATCTACCTAAGTGGGATCTTGGTAATATAAATTTAGGAAATAATACATGAACAACTTACAAGGGTACGTGGCACATAGTCAGCTCTAAGTGTATGCATTTAGCATGATTACTGTTGCTGTATTTTGTGTTCCAATACAATGAGATAGTTTAGGCAGGTGGCATGCCAATACAAGTAGCCCCGTATGCAAACTATACTGAAGTTATTCTTCATATCACCACAAGTGGCAGCAAATGGGAGGATGAGGCCCAGAATCTCTCCTCAGTACTTCACACAACTTTCGCCAATGCCACTAGCAAACAGTACTTTTTTTCCCTCTTATAATACTTTCAACTAACATCCTCTCTATACCCTCAGTGGACAATGCTCACAGAGTAAAGTACAAATAGCACCGCCTAGACTGAGTAGTAGATGCTTTACATGACCATCAGAGGCAAGGGAAAGCCACTGATATGGAAATAATGGAGTCTTGCTAAACCAAATTTCCTCAATCATTTCATGCCCGTACTGTTTACGTTAGGCTGCTTTAGCAGGTACTCTGGTGAAGAGATTAAGGCTTTGTGGTAACAGCATATCAGAAAAGCTGGCCCCAGAGCTTTGCCGTTGGTAAAGTGCTACACATCTGTAAATCACAGCACCGGCTGCATAAGGAAGAAAGATTTCAATTTCTCCTTTTCTATTAACCATTTGCTTAAGTTTGAAACATTCTCCATCTATAACACTGCTTCTCCCCTTGCAGTGGACTCGAACATTCTTTAATGAATCATCTCATCCACAGATTCAAGTTTTCTTCACTTATTCCTTCTTTTACACTAAAATCTAACTTCCACTAAGAAAATTTGAGGGTCATAAAGGACCTTTTTTTAAAAAAAAATTATTAAAGTCTTTATCCTGCTTCACTTCTCACCAGCAGCTGAGAAAAATGATCATACCCTCCGTCTGCACTTCTAACCCCACCTTATTTCTGAAGGACGGCAACCCCTGACATTAAGTCCTTGCCCCTTGCTATCTGTGTTTTGAATTGCTCTTCAGGCTTCAAAAACAGATTCTCAAATTCACATTTCCAGCTTTGGCCCTTTACCTAGGCCATGTGTCCTTTTCGCTCTTCCATCTGGTGCTCATAGACATCCTCCTCAACCGCGCACTCAAAAATCATTACTTGACATGGAGTGCCTTTGTAGACAGCTAATCGTGTCCATTTTATTTGGGCTCTTTTCGGCGTTAGAGTGTGGCTTTCTTATTGAGTCTGAGGGGCACTTTTACCCTTAGGATGCTGACGAGCACACTTTGTCTCGCTTTTTTTATAGCACGACATTTATCACAAGGGCTGTATGATCACTGGTTTGCCTTTGTTTCCTTTTGAGTAATTTCTTAGTCCATAGAGATTTCAATTTACGGAAGTCTTCTGAAGTTCCTTTCAGACCCATACTTGGCTATATTGTTAGGAAGGTTAAGTTGGCTAGAGCTACCTCTTCTTCCCAATCCAGATTCTTCACCTCAAAATTGTGTGCATCAAATATCTTCACCCAGGTAGCCCCTGGTTTGGGGATTCAGGAGATAAGGGTCTTCTAGAGAAGTCAGAGCTATGGACTCAGTTGGCTGAAAGCTATCTAAGTGTTTGTTTCACAGGGAACACCTTAAAATGGCGGAGAACTTCATGCCATAACCCTAATTCCATTCTCTAGGGATCTACACAAAATCCCTCATTATTCTTTAATAAGCTTCATCAGTTTTGGATATCCTTGCAAATTTTAGTTTTTGAGACCTTAATGATTTCTTTAGGACACAGTAGCAGGACAATGCCTAGCACTCTCATTCATAGAAGACTGATCAACAGAGTGTCATATTACTCGCATGAAAAGTTCCCTATTACAATGTGACTCATTAATAAGACGTATAGAAAAGAAAGTAGTTTTCAATGTCCCTTCAGTCATAAAAAGGACCAGTCAACACAATGTTCTAGTTCCCCTGACGGGTATAGCTGCCTAATGAAACTTGCATGTATATTATATAGCTTTTGTGACTGACACAAACGAGTTGGTCAGTGTATCTACCTCATTGCTCCCACTTAGGATTTACAATGAGAATCCTACAAAGGAGGGTGAGAGTGGGATGACATTCACTGTTCCACTTGGAAAACAGTTGTGGTTTCACTACATAAATTAGAATCTTGAATGGCACATTAGTCTTTTCTGAAATTGAATTCTGAAATCTCTGAAAGGCTGATTAACTCAAGTGAATGGAAAAAAAATGAGTTTCTGAACTTTCAATGGTAGGAGCACTATGTTACTAGGTAAGGCCCTGACAGAGCAGCCATTTCTCCCTTTTCACTGGCATTTCTTTTCCTTTACAAAATCCAACAAAGAAAAAAGGCTATTCTTTGGAAAGGACGTTTGCATAATGACCTGCTAGTCATTGTTGATGAAGAGAATAAGTTGCAAATTTGTAATTATAAATTACAACATATCATCATTAAAAGAACTCTTTCTGAAACTCTCACTAAAGGGTTGGGTTTACAGCAGAAAGTCAGAATGCCAGATGAGATGATCACTCAAAGACTGAGGACGTTTGAAACACGCTGAAAAATATTAGCAGGGACTCACACATCTGTATGCCAATGTTCACAGCACCTTTATATACAAGAGCCAAAAGGAGGACTAAACCAAATGCTCACTGTGGTATATACAAAATGTTGCTCTTCTTAGATTCTCACAATATTTTTATTTAAATCTCACTACAAACATCATTACTTTATGAATTCAATCAACTTCATCTATATAGAAGAATTACATCACTAGTAGCAAGCAGAAACAATATCAACCAAATATTTTGATCGGTGAAATTTTCCATATGAGCCAAAACGTTCTTATGTACTACTACTAGTGACATAAGGATTCCTTTTCAGGACAATCATTAAGAGATCGACTTACCAAACTTGCCTTTAGCAAGTTGCTCTGAAGATCTTGAATTTGGGCCACTTGATGTTTGATGGTTGCTTCTTGCCTGGCATTTTTAACCTTTAGCCTAAAATGCAGATCTTAAGATCATTATTCTGACACATAATTTTAAAACTGTATCGTATAATTTCTGAACAAGTGAGGGTATTACAGAAATTCTTAAAATTGTATCAAGAGTATGATTTGGCAATTGTGCCAATTTTCTCGTTGTGTTTTGTGGTAATGGTGCAAAATTGAGAGATAAAATGCCAAAATTTTGCATTTCAAAATAGCTCAAAGCTGGAACTTGTATCCAGCTTAACAATGATATACTCGCATAACTAATACATTTCTCATAGTACACTCCTTATCTGCTTTATAAATAAACAAGTTATTTTCTGTGAGGTTTAAATTATACTTTAGCATATGATCTTTAATCTTCTCAGCGTATCTTACGGCCTCTGCATGTCGTTCCTGTGCTTCTTGTAACTAAAATAAAGAAAAAATAATACTTTTAAATACTGTCAATCTAGTTGAACACCATCACCTGTTTCTGTAACTAAATGTTTTTGTTTTTGTTTTGTTATTTTATACTTGAAAGAGAGACAGAGAGGGAGAGAGCTCACACAAGTGGGAAGGGAGTCAGAGGGAAAGACAGAGAAAAAGGTAAGTAGGCTGCAAGCTCAGGGTGAAGCCTGATGTGGGGCTCGGTCTCATGACCGGTCTCATGATGTGGGGTTTGGGATCATGACCTGAGTGGAAATTAAGAGTCAGGACGCTCAACCAACTAAGCCGCCTAAGCACCCCTGTAACTAAAATCTTATTGGACCCAGCCACACTCTCCTCTACATGCTGAATGATGGCTACTTTTAGGTCATAACAAAAGAGTTCAGCTTCTACAACAGAGACTATGGCCTACAAAGCCGAAAACATTTCAATACTGGTACAGAATAGTTTACCAATCTTACTCTCCTACAAAAACATAACGTTGTTAATGGTTTTAAATTATATATGATGAGATAAAAATACAAATGTGTCTACTGGTCAAATGGAGGAAATATAGGGAATTACCTTATGGTAAACATTTCTGTTTTCATATTCCAAGCACCATATCAACTATGATTTTCAATATTCACATAGGTGAATGACATTGCTGTTCTCGTGATTATGAAACTGAACATGCTGTTTTCAGTGACAACGAGATATTTCTCGGAAGAGTTTGACAAGCAGTATCCTAGTAGGAGCCAGAAAGCCTGGGTCTGAATTCCCAATTCTGCTGGTTATGAGCTGTATGACCTTAAGCACAGTACCTAAAACTTCCGTGTCTCAGTCTCTAAATCTGTAAAATGAAAGTCATAACAGCACCTACTGGGGTACCTGAGTGGCTCAGTCGGGTCAGCGTCTGGCTCTTGATTTCTGCTCAGGACATGATCTCAGGGTCACGTGATTGAGCCCCACATCGAGCTCTGCGTGGATAGTGAGGAGCCTGCTTGGCATTCTCTCTCTCTCTCTCTCTCTCTCTCTCTCTCTCCCTCTCTCTCTCTCTCTCTCCCTACCTGCTCTTCCCACAATCTCTCTCTGTCTCTCTCTCTGTCTCTGTCTCTCTCTCTCTCAAAATAAAGAATCTTATAACAGTGATCTGAAAAATAAATAATAATAGGATCTACCTCACTGGGATCTTGGGAATATAAAATTAGGAAATAATACGTGAACAACTTACAAGGGTACGTGGCACATAGTCAGCTCTAAGTGTATGCATTTAGCATGATTACTGTTGCTGTATTTTGCGTTCCAATACAATGAGATAGTTAAGGCAGGTGGCATGCCAATACAAGTGGTCCCCTATACAAATTATACTGAAGTCATTCTTCATACCACCGCAAGTGGCAGCAAATGGGGAGCATGAGGCCCAGAATCTCTCCTCAGTACTTCACACAACTTTCGCCAATGCCACTAGCAAACAGTACTTTTTTTTTCCCCACTTATAATAGTTTTAACTAACTCCCTGTCTATACTACTCAGTGGATAATACTCACGGACTACGGTACAAATAGCACCTCTTCCATTGAGTAATAGATGCTTTACATGACCATCAGAGGCATGGGAAAGCCACTGACATGGAAATAATGGAGTCTTGCTAAACCAAATTTCCTCAATCATTTCATGCCCACACTGTTTACATTAGGCTGCTTTAGCCGGTACTCTGATGAGGAGATTAAGGCTTTGTGGTAACAACATATCAGAAAAGCTGGCCCCAGAGCTTTGCAGTTGGTAAAGTGCTACACATCTGTAAATCACAGCACCGGCTGCATAAGGAAGAAATATTTCAATTTCTCCTTTTCTATTAACCATTTGCTTAACTTTTGACGCTTTGTCCATCTATCACGCTGCTTCTCCCCTTGCAGTGGACTCGAACATTCTTTAATGTATCGTCTCATCCACAGATTCAAGGTTTCTTCACTTATTTCCTTCTTATACACTAAAATCTAACTTTCACTCCTATCATTCCACTAAGACATTTTGAGGGTCATCAAGAACCTCTTTTTTTTTTTTTAATTTCATTAAGGTCTCTATCCTGCTTCACTTTTCAGCAGCAGCTGAGAAAAATGACCATGCCCTCCCTCTGCTCTTTTAACCACACCTTATTTCTGAAGGACGGCAACCCCTGACATTAAGTCCTTGCCCCTTGCTATCTGTGTTTTGAATTGCTCTTCAGGCTTCAAAACCAGATTCTCGATTTTCACATTTCCAGCTTTGGCCCCTTTACCTAGGCCATGTGTCCTTTTCGCTCTTCCATCTAGATGCTCATAGACAACATCCTCAACCGCGCACTCAAAAATCATTACTTGACATGGAGTGCCTTTGTAGACAGCTAATCGTGTACATTTTATTTGGACTCTTTTCAGTGTTACTTTGAGTGTGTCTTTCTTATTGAGTCTTAGGGAGCACCCTTACCCTTAGGATGCTGACCAGCATACTTTTTCTCGCTTTTCTTTATAACACGACATTTATCACAAGGGCTGTATGATCACTGGTTTGCCTTTGTTTCCTTTTGAGTAATTTCTTAGTCCATAGAGATTTCAATTTACGGAAGTCTTCTGAAGTTCCTTTCAGACCCATACTTGGCTATATTGTTAGGAAGGTTAAGTTGGCTAGAGCTACCTCTTCTTCCCAATCCAGATTCTTCACCTCAAAATTGTGTGCATCAAATATCTTCACCCAGGTAGCCCCTGGTTTGGGGATTCAGGAGATAAGGGTCTTCTAGAGAAGTCAGAGCTATGGACTCAGTTGGCTGAAAGCTATCTAAGTGTTTGTTTCACAGGGAACACCTTAAAATGGCGGAGAACTTCATGCCATAACCCTAATTCCATTCTCTAGGGATCTACACAAAATCCCTCGTTATTCTTTAATAAGCTTCATCAGTTTTGGATATCCTTGCAAATTTTAGTTTTTGAGACCTTAATGATTTCTTTAGGACACAGTAGCAGGACAATGCCTAGCACTCTCATTCATAGAAGTATCATCAACCGAGTATCATGTTACTCGCATGAAAAGTTCCCTGTTACTATGTGACTCATTAATAAGACGTCTAAAAAAGGAAGTAATTTTCAATGTCTCTTCAGCCACAAAAAGGACCAGTCAACAGAATATTCTAGTTCCCCTGACGGGTATAGCTGTCTAATGAAACTTGCATGTATATTATATAACTTTTTGACTGACAGAAACGAGTTGGTCAATGTATCTACCTCATTGCTCCAGCTTAGGATTTACAATGAGAATCCTCCAAAGGAGGGTGAGAGTGGGATGACATTCACTGTTCTGCTTGGAAAACAGTTGGGGTTTCACTACATATGAATAAATGAGAATCCTGAATGGCACATTAGTCTTTTCTGAGATTGAATTGTGAAATCCCCGAAAGTCTGGTTAACTCACGTGAATGGAAAAAAAAAAAAAATGAGTCTGAACTTTCAATGGTAGGAGCACTATGTTACTAGGTAAGTCTCTGACAGAGAAACCATTTCTCCTTTTTCACTGGCATTTCTTTTCCATTACAAAATCCAACAAGGAGAAAAGTCCATTCCTTTGAGAAGGACGTTTGCATAATGATCTGCTGGTCATTGTTAATGAAGAGAATAAATTGCAAACTTGTAATTACAAATTACAACAAATCATCATTAAAATAAACCGTTCTCAAACTCTCACTGAAGGGATGAGATTACAAGAGAATGTCAGAATTCAAGATCAAATGATCACTCAAAGATTGGGGATGTTGGAAACACGCTGAAAAATAGTAGCAGGGACTCTCACACATCTGTATGCCAACATTCACAACAGCATTATTAACAGTAGCCAAAGGTGGACTAAAATGCTCAATGTGGTATATATAAAATGTTGCTTTTTTTAGATTCTCACGTTTTTTTATGAAAATCTCAGTATAAACATCATTACTTTATGAATTCAATCAACTTCATCTATATAGAAGAATTACATCACTAGTAGCAAGTAGGAACAATATCAACCAAACCTTTGCAGCAGTGAGATTTTCCATGGGATCCAAAACATTCTTATGTACTAGTACTAGTGAAATACGGATTCCTTTTCAGGAGGACAGACATTAAGAGGTCGACTTACCAAACTTGTCTTTATCACGTTGTTCTCAGGATCTTGAATCTGGGCCGCTTGATGTTTGATGGTTGCTTCTTGTGTGGCATTTTTAACCTGTAGCCTAAAATGCAGATCTTAAGATAATTATTCTCACCCATAAATTTAAAACAACATCACATACTTTCTGAACAAATGAGGGTATTACAGAAATCCTTAAAATTTTGTCAAGAGGAAGATTTGGGAATTGTGCCATTTTTCTCATCGTGTTTTGTGGATAAGGTGCAAAATTCAGAGATAATATGCCACAATTCTGCATTTAAAAGTAGCTCAAAGCTGGAATTTGTATCCAGCTTAACAATGATATACTGGCATAACTAATACATTTCCCATACTACACTGTTTATCTGCTTTATAAATAAACAAGTTATTTTCTGTGAGGTTTAAATTATACTTTTGCACATGATCTTTCATCTCCTCAGCATATCTTATGGCCTCTCCATGTCGTTCCTGTTCTTCTGGCAACTAAAATAGAGAAAAAATTACTTTAACCACTGAAAATCTAGTAGAAAACCATCATCTGTTTCTTTAACTAAATTTTTTTTGACTTGAGAGAGACAGGGAGAGGGAGAGAGAGAGAGAGAGAGAGAGCATGCAGAAGTGTGGAAGAGAGACAGAGGGAGAGACAGAGAAAATTGTAAGCAGACTGCTAGCTCAGGGCGAAGCCTGATGTGGGGCTCGGTCTCATGACCGGTCTCATGATGTGGGATTTGGGATCATGACCTGAGTGGAAATTAAGAGTCAGGACCTCAGCCAACTAACCCGCCCAAGCGTCGCTGTAAATATTTTTGGAACCAGCCACCCTCTCCTCTACATGCTGATTGATGGCTACTTTGAGATCATAACAAAAGAGTTCAGCTTCTACAACAGAGACTATGGCCTACAAAGATGAAATGTTTCAATACTCTTACAGAATAGTTTACCAACCTTACTCTCCTACAAAAACATAACATCGTTAATGTTTTTAAATTATATATGATCACATAAATGTACAAATGTATCTATTGGTCAAATGGAGGATATATAGGAATTTACCTTATGGTAAACATTTCTATTTTCATATTCCAAGCACCACATCAACTATGATTTTACATATTCACATAGGTGAATTACGTTCCTATTCTCGTGATTATGAAACTGAACACACTGTTTTCAGCGACAAGATATTTCATGGAAGAATTTGAGAAGCAATATCCTAGTAGGGGCCAGAATGCCTGGGTCTGATTTCCCAGTTCTGCTCATTATGAGCTGTATGACCTTGAGCACACTACCTAAAACTTCCATGTCTCAATCTCTGCATCTGTAAAATGAAGGTAATAATAGCACCTACTGGGACATCTGAGTGGCTCAGTCGGTTCAGTGTCTGGCTCTTGATTTCAGCTCAGGACATGATCACAGGATCATGTAATTGAGCCCCACATCGAGCTCTGCATGGACAGTGAGGAGCCTGCTTGGGATTCTCTCTCTCTCTCCCTCTCTCTCTCTCTCCCTTTTTCTCTCTCTCCCTACATGCCCTTCCCCAAAATCTCTCTGTCTCTCTGTCTCTCTCTCTCAAAATAAAGGACTTTAAAAAAGTGATCTCAAAATAAATGATAATAGTATCTACCCCACTGGGATGTTGGGAAGATTACATTAGGAAATAATAGATGAACAACTTAGAAGGGTACGTGGCACATAGCTCTAAGTGTCTGCATGTAGCATGATTACTGTTGCTGTAGTTTGTGTTCAAATGCAATGTGATAGTTTAGGCAGGTGGCCTGCCAATACAAGTTTTCCCCCATACAAATTATACTGAAGTTATTCTTCATTCCACCGCAAGTGGTAGCATATGGGGAGCATGAGGCCCAGAATATTTCCTCAGTACTTCAAAAAACTTTGCCAATGCCACTAGCCTACAGTACTTTTTTCCACTTATAATCCTTTTAACTTACTTCCTCTCTATACCACTGAGTGCACAATGCTCACAGACTACGGTACAAATAGCACCTCCTTGACTGAGTAGTAGATCCTTTACAGGACCATCAGAGGCAAGGGAAAGCCACTGACATGGAAATAAATGAGTCTTGCGAAACTAAAGTTCCTCAATCATTTCATGTCCATACTCTTTACGTTAGGCTGCTTTAGCATGTACTCTGATGAAGAGATTAAGGGTTTGTGGTAAAAGCATATCAGAAAAGCTGTCCCCAGATATTTGCCTTGGTAAAGTAATACAAATCTGTAAATCACAGTTCTGGCTGTGTAAGAAAGAAAGACAAATTTAGCATGCTTTTTCATAGTGAGAGGGAAAAAAAACCTAAACATTTGATTGAACATTTCTCCTCTATTTGATTAAGTGCTTTCATTAATAGTTTTACTTATATAAGCGTGTGTGTGTGTGTGTATAGAGATATACACACATTTTTTAACGTTTATTTTTTGATACAGAGCACGAGTCTGAGTGGCGCAAAACGTGAGGGACACAACAGATCCAATTAGGCTCTGCTGACAGCAGAAAGCCCGATGCAGGGCTCCATCTCAAGAACATGGAGATCATGACCTGAGCCAAAGGCAGACTCTGATCGGATTGGACCCAGCCAGGCACCCCTCAATTTAGTATTTCATTTCTTAGCATACATTTAGAATAAAAGCTTTGCTATACCAATGTTTCCAAGAAGAATTTATTGATACGGTATAAAGTACTTAATTTTATCAGAAAAACTGTTAAGTTAAAGTATTTTCAATTTATACAAGGATAAGTACCACACATATCAAAGATTACTATCCCTTAAATGTATACTTAGGAAGATGAAATTACCTGTCATGAAAAAAATTAAAACAATGTCAAACAAAGGAGTGAATTGTTCTGCACAGGCTAGATGACAAGTGTCAAGAGAGTTAAAGCTAATGGGAGTTAGAACAGTCAGAGAAAGTTCATTGGAAAGGAGACTGTGAGCCAAGTCTGAATAACATAGGTTTACTCAAGAGGAACAGAAACTAAAAAGACAGTAAGGACAGCATGCGTAACGGCTGAGAGATGGTGAAATCAACCCAATTAACTCAGAGGATAAAATCTGATGGCAGAGACATTACAAACGGGTGTCCACACAAGAACTACATAAATGTTCATAAGCAGCAGTATTAATAGGCAAGAAGTGGACACAACCCAAAGGTCCATCAACTGATGAATGAACAAGGGTCTTAACCCACAATGGAGTACTGTTGACAATAAAAAGAAATGAAGCACTGATATAAGCTGTAACCAACACAGATGAACCCAGAAAACATTAAGTAAAGGTAGCTAGTCCCAAAGTACCACACGTTGTGTGACTCCACTTATATGAAATATTCACAAGAGGCAACTCCATTGAGAGACCAAGTAGTAGACTGGTGGTTGCCTGAGGCTGGGGGCAACGGGTAAGGGTTTCCTTTCAGGGTGACGAAAACATTCTACTTGATGGCAGTGATGGTTGCACGAGTGTACACAGAGACAGTGAACTGTGCGTGGCAAATGGGTGACTTTTATGGTATGTGTTTTGTACCTCAAAATAGCTTTAAAAAAACCCAATGGCAGGACACAGAGAATGTTCTTAACTCTCGCTTTTGGGCGCCCATACTATACATGATCTGAATATTTCCGTGCTTTGACAATATGTCTAAAAGGCAAAGAAAATGGAGGAAATGCCGAAATTCAAGTGGTTTGTTAAGCGATCTTTCTGTACAAGTCATCCTGAAATCAATATGCATTCTTCTCAAAAGTGAAGATGAGAACTAAGACAATTATCTGAAACATCCCATTAAACATTATCTTCTGATTTGACCCAGCTTGCCTCATCATGGTAATAGAGATATCATTAAAAAACACTGTTTAGTAGGGGACAAAAGTCTCTTGGGGCACCTGGGTGGCTACGTCAGTTAAGCGTCCAATTCTTGCTTTCAGCTCAGGTCATGATCTCATGGTTCATGAGACTGAGCCTCACACTGGCTCTACACTGACAGCATGGAGCCTGCTTGGGATTCTCTCTCTCTCCTCTCTCTACCCCTCCCCTGTTAACACGCATGCACACACTCTCTCTCACTCTTTTTCTCTCAAAATAAATAAATAAAATGTAAAAAAAAATTTAAATTAAAGAAAGAACAAAAAAAGTCTCTCAATTTCTGTGAGGAAGGATACAAAAGCCTCAACTTTCCTAAGAGTAAATATTATAAGAAAACAATGTATAACACAAATAGGAGAAGGAGAGGCAGAAGTTTACGAAATAAATGCATTGTAAAGATACTAAAATCATAATAAATTAATTATAATGAAAATACCAAAGAAAGCGGTCCATGGAAATTGGTATCCTAAAACACTTTATATTATTTAACCAGCTATAAGTTAGCTGTTGACAGGTTACATTTGCTACATACCTGACTTCTGATTTGACCTAATTTCTTCTTGAGATCCCGTGTTTCATCTTCCAGACGAAGATATGACGTAACCTCTGGGGAAGCCTCTGACATAGACTTTTTCTTCAGAGTATCAGCCAGTTCTTGTTGCAGTTGTCTCGCAACTACCTAATAAGACATTTCTGTTACTGATTTTCTAAATCATCTTATTATTAAATTATGTTAATAATAGACAACTCTCACATACGTACTTTGAGAAATATCAACACATACATCAATTCACCGTCGTTTTGTAACACATACACATTCCTGTTCACTGAATTCAGTTAAAGACACAAAAGGTGTTATCTCCCTGCCTAGTTCTGATTTTTATGGTGTCTCTTTCCAGTCTCAGCACGACAATTTCGTCCTGCAACATGTGGTTTTTCTTGTGTTTTCTCATGATTATCAGAAAGCTAAGTAAAACCAAGCACATTTTCAGATAGCACTGAATAAAATGGCAGTATCATGGTTTTCTTTGAAATGAAAGTATAATCTGTGTTTAAACAATGAAAAGGTTGCAGGGGGTGCCAGTGTGGTTCAGTTGGTTGAGTGTCTGACTCTTGATTTTGGCTCAGGGAATGATCTCACATTCTGTGGGTTCAAGCCTCGCATCAGGCTCTGTGCTGACAGTCAGGAGCCTGCTCAGGATTCTCGCTCTCCCTCTCCCTGCCCCTCCCCTTCTTGCATTCTCTTTCTCTCTCTCTCTCTCTCTAATGAATAAAGAAACATGAAAAGAAAGAAAGAAAGAAAGAAAGAAAGAAAGAAAGAAAGAAAGACAAAGAAAAGAAGGAAGGAAGGAAGGAAGGAAGGAAGGAAGGAAGGTAGGTTACAGAAAGTGAATATCCAACTGGAAAAAAAATAAAGTTGGCTCCAAATCTCAAATTTTAGACAAGCATAAGTTCCCAAAAGTTCAGAACTTTAACTGAAGATAATGAAGGCATGAAAGTCAAAAAGAACTTGTGAGAAAAGTGTTCAGAATCTCAGAATTGGAAAAGCCTTTCGCTGATTTACAACAAACCAGAAGGCCTAAAATAAAAGATTAATAAATCTGACTATACTTAAAAATTGAGTTTACAGTAGATATCGAACACAGCGACCCCACAGTAAAATCCTTAGCTCTGCATATACTCGGACAGATTAAATTTCCTAAAATTCTTCTTTCCTGAGAATATTTCATAGATATCTACTTTGCTACCATTTCTATAGTCAGTTATAAGAATTATATCTATTGATAACTGAAAAATCTAGGCACTGTACTATAATAGAAACACTTCTACATACATCAATGAACTCATTTGGTTATCACAATTCTAGAATGGAGAGATTAAAACGGTGAGCTGCAGGACTCTCCCCAGGTCTTCTCAGTCCACAACTAGTGCTCTTGCACCAACCACTGCCACTTCTCTAGTGTAAATACACAAGTACGAAAGAAGTCTTGTATTTCAAAATACTCATAGGAAATAAGGTGAAATTCATACATCTCTTAGAAAACCATGAGATGATTTACTGCTGCAATAACTTGCATTTCCTCTTCATGTTGAAAACAGTAATAAATATAAAGGAGGGGAAATACACTCAGCTATTTTATTAGGAATAAAATACCTATCAATAAATTATCATTAAGTATATACCACAGCATACCATTGTTATCAAAAGTTCCTTGTAATGAAATAGGATGCTACTTGAAGCAAAAGTGTTACTTTTCTCAAAAGTAGGAGACTTGATACCGAAAATATGATCAGTGAACTGGCTACACTTGTCCTCCTGTCCATTAGCGGAAGTGTTCACCTAAACTATTAATATATCAAGGCAGTGAAGTAACTGTTCAAAACTAAAACACATGTTGCTAGTAGCAATAGTTTTGAGATTAGGGAAAGCTCATCAATTCCTACAGAAAGTAATAAAAGCCTCTCTTTGGACGAGGACATTATGAATGTCACTAGTTGTTGCAGACAATGCATTTAATCAAGAATATTATTTTATCCAGTGAAGCAAAAATGCCACCGTCCCCCATGACCCTCCACTAAATATATGTGCTTTTAAAATCCTCTATAGTTTCCATGATGATCAGAGTTCAGTTTCATATGTACATATATATATATATATATATATATATACATATAGATACACACACACATATGTATATACACACACACACACACATACACACGGAGAAAAAAGTAACAATAACTAAAAAATAGAATGCATACAAATACATACACACATGAACTTCAAAATAACTAAAGAAGATACCTTAGAATTAGTTTTCTTATGAGCCATTTCTAGCTCCTTTTGCTTGCAAAAGAGATTGTTTAGACTTCCATCTTGTAAGACTCTGGCCTTCTGTTCTGGAGAAAGTTGCCACTGAGTGTCACTGCGCTCTTCTACAACCTGGAGACACATTTCATTATGATTCTGGTCTCATACCGTTAAAAAAAAGAAGGTCAAAAGCTGAAGAGGAGAACTTTAAAAAAAATGTTCAAAAGAACATAATCCCATGTTTTAATTTATTTTAAACCTAAAGAATATATATTGAGTCAAAGGGATACTATAAAATATATATGTATACTATTACACTATGTAATATAGATGGAAATACAGTTTTTATCAAAGACTGATTTACCTGATTTTTTGTGGCCTTCAATTCCGTGTTAAGCATTCTAAGAGCGAGTTCAACTTGTTGTTTTGTTTCAACTTCTTTCTTATATTCGTCTTCTTTTCTTCTTAACTTTTCCCTAATATTTTCATATAACATATCAGCATTTCTTCTTTCTTCTTCTTCTTCTTCTTGTTTTAAGGTACATCTGCAATTACATGTGCTTCTTTTAAAATTTGTTTTGTTAGACATAAAAAGTTCATTTTATGATCTGGTTCCACATAAGTTGGCTTATTATCCAAAAGAAAAATTTCTATGGTCTCCAATTGTTTTCCTTGTAGGGCTCATGTTTTTAATTTGTCACTTCAATGTCTTCCAAACCATACATACAGTTGAAAAGAAGCCAGGAGAAAGCATTATGAAACTTCGTTAGTTTTAGTCAGTAATAACTCTGGTAGGTGTTGTAGGAAAGGAAGTTTGAAATTATCCAGGAAAGTTAGAGTTGAAAATTACCCCCTTTCCCACAGGTATAATTATTCCTCCATAGGACAGATAATTCAGTTTCTCATTAAAAAGAGAAGTTGCTGTTTATAAGCAAGTTTATCAATTCACTGGAAATAAAATTTCCACTTGACGAAACCTTACAGGTACCTCCAAAATGATGTGCAGAGAAAGAGAGCATCTGTGGATGTTGTTTACACAACATACACGTGCAGATTACTGTCATCCAAGACTACGCTGACGAGTCTAATATCTGTTGCCTATGCTTTTTGTTTCTTCTTCCACAACACTTGCAACTTACCTTGTTGATGATTACCTACTTTATGAATCACTTAAACATCCCTTCTAGAACAACACAGGATACGTATTAATTAAGTAAACAATAAAGAGTAATATGACCTTTCAGCATACACTTTTGAATTAATTTTATCTACCTATGACAGAGATGCTGAAAAAACTTCTCAGTAACCACTTTCCGTATTACTTTTTTTAATGTTTATTCATTTTTGAGAGAGAAAGGGAGAGCCCATGCAAACAAAGGGGGGGGCAGAGAGAGAGAGAGAGAGAGAGAGAGAGAGAGAGTGAGGCAGAAAATCCGAAGTGGGCTCTGCACTGACAACACACAGCTCGATGTGGGGCTCGAACTCACGAACCCTGAGATCATGACCTGAGCCAAAGTCGGACGCTTGACTGACTGAGCCACCCAGGCGCCCCCATTTTACTTTGTTTAAATTTTTTATTGAGAGAGAGATGACGCAAGTGAGTGAGGGTGGAGAGAGGGAAAGAGAGACAGAATCCCACGAGGGGCAGACAGAGAGGGAGAGACAGAGTGAGAGAAGAGGAGCTCATCCAAAGCGGGGCTCGTGCTCACCCAAAGCAGGGCTCGAGCCCACCCAAAGCAAGGCTCAAACTCACGAGATCATCACCTGAGCCGAAGCCAGATGCTTAACCAGCTGAGCCACCCAGGCACCCCCACTTTACCTTTTAACCCCTGCATGTTAAGAAGCAAACGGAATCAATTTTGGCGGATTTTACTGTCTTGAGAAAAATGACCATTTTATATTCTGTTGGTAGGTACAGAAAGTAATATAAACTTTCATGAGAACAATTTAAAAATATGGATCAAAGACCTTTTTAAAATTTTTTATACTTTAACCAGATTACATTATATTGAAGAATTGACTCCAAGCAACTAACCAGACATGTAGAAACAGATTTATATAAAAGACATTCCTGACAGCATTAATTAAAATACAGAGAGATGAAAAACAAGCAGAATTCAATCTCTTAAATAATGATGTTTCTTGGACTATGGTGGACTTTCATATGGCCATTAAAATTGTGATTTGGAATATACATTAAAGTATTAGAAGTATTCACTGTTAAGAACTTGCTGTGTTATTGCCAAGAATCGCACACCTCACAACACTAAACAAGTATTCTTTCCAGGAAAATCCCATAAGGTAAGTCAGCAATTACAAAACTGCCCCTACACATCTGTAGTATAAAAGGAAACAGTTGAAATATTTCCTTAAAGCCAAGATGCTGTACCTCAAACTGCAGAATTCACGTTCCCATTCCACTTTTTGATGTTCTAACCGTGATATCATGTCTTTGGCTTCCTGTAGCTCGTTTTGTAGTGCACTAACCATTTTGTCCATTTTTGTCATTTTTCCCATAAGAAGTTTACAGTGATTTTTGTTAAGTTTCCTTAATTTCTCATAGGAAACACGTATATCTTGGATTTTCAAGAAGCCAGCAGAATCTGCATCGGAGAAGAAACAGAAATAAAATAGATGAGTACTTTTTGCATATACAGGCCTGTGCATCTTCAATTCACTCATTCACACATTGAGTAAATATATACCTTCAATGGAAGATGTTATACTCAGCTCTACAGATGCAATAGAGAAGACCCCTGGCTCTCGATTAGCTTAAAGTCTAGTGAAGGAGAAAGACAACTCAAATGGTAATTCTAAATTCAGATAGTTCCTATTAGAAGACAGAGTTCTGTGATCATAACTTGATCTAGATTGGGCCCAAGGAAGATAGATGTCCCTGAGGAAGAGATAAATATACTGAGGAATGAAGGATGAGCAGGAGACAATTAAGCAAAGGAGGAAGACAAGCACTCTCGACAGTCTAGAGCATGTGCCGAAGTTCCACTGTAATCTGCTTCTGGCCAAGATGGGGTAACACGTACTGATTGATCTTCCTACCTGAAGCAAGCAAAAACAAAACAGACAAAATACAATTTTAACATGATTTTCAAGACACAGAACTTCAGACAACAAAGGACAATGATCCCTGAAAACAAAACACGTTAGCCTAACACGTATGCCCAAGCTCACTGCCTTGAGAGAGTTTTCAGGCTACGACACAGGAGACATAAATTATTTAGGTAGATTTCACCAGACTCCTCGAGTCGTGGTGGCAAAACTGAGAGTCTGGTGAAGTCAAGGCAGATAGAGACGACAGGTCAGCATCCAGGAGAGGAGAAAGCAGGACACAGAAAGAACCCTGGGCATCTGCACAGGGTCCCCTTTGGCTATTCAGCAGAGTAACAACCAGTGCATACATGGAAGGAAGTCATCAAGGGAAAAAAAATCTGAAAAGAGTAGAGGAAACACTGCCTGGTGCTCCCACAGCACGAGGGACAGTATCTATTCACATTAGCTAAGATAGAAAAACTCATAATTTGCCTTAGGCTGATCACCACTCTGGATTCATCCAATAATTTGTAAGAGCAAGACTAAAGGATCCAACTGTTTGTAAGTAACTTAACTATATCTCCAAACAAAGCATGAAAAGATAACTAGAGGCATGGGAGCTATTGTTTTAAAAACCAAATAGTACTTACAGAGACGTAAATTATGTTAGCCATGAACAATACGATGGGTAGGAATAAACACATATTAGACATCACAAAACAAAGGACTGAAGTTTAACATTGGAAACCTGGGAGAAAACTTCAACTGGGAAATATACAATTGCCCAAAGAGGCAGGGGAAAGGGACAGGAAAAAAAAAATGGCCCAAATCTTCCTAAACCTCATGAAAACTATAATCCCACTGACCCAGGAAGGATATGTCTAGGAAAGAAGAAATGGAAGTCAACTCTTGTGATTTACCTGAACTCTATACGATGTGGTATAACATTACTGGAAGGGAGACTGTGATGCTGAAGCCATAGACTATAAACCCTAAACCAACCACTAAAGCAGCAAAACTGAAAAGTTCTAGCTAGGAAGCCTAAATAGATAAGTGAATAAATGAATACATGAATAAATGAATACATGAATGAATAAATAAATGGATAAAACTGAATCATAAAAATTACTCGATTAAAAGAAAGCGGAAAAAGAAGAGAACGGGAACAAGGAGCAGATAGGACAAATGCAAATCAAACAGCATGATGACATATTCAAATCAACTATCTCAAAAATCACAGTAAATGGCCATTTGTAGCAACGTGGATGGAACTGGAGAGTGTGATGCTAAGTGAAATAAGCCATACAGAGAAAGACAGATACCATATGGTTTCACTCTTATGTGGATCCTGAGAAACTTAACAGAAACCCATGGGGGAGGGGAAAGAAAAAAGAAAAAAAGAGGTTAGAGTGGGAGAGAGCCCAAGCATAAGAGACTCTTAAAACCTGAGAACAAACTGAGGGTTAATGGGGGGGTGGGAGGGAGGGGAGGGTGGGTGATGGGTATTGAGGAGGGCACCTTTTGGGATGAGCACTGGGTGTTGTATGGAAACCAATTTGACAATAAATTTCATATATTGAACAAAAACATCACAGTAAATGAAAACGGTCTAAAAGCCTCAACTAAAACGCAGACTGTCAGAATGGATAAAAAAGGAAGACTCAACTAGATGCCACCTATACAAAATGCACTTTAAATGTCAAGACAGAAATTTGTTCGAAAGACAGGAATATGATATACCACACTAACACTTGACCAAAGAAGGCTGAGCTAGAGTGGCTATATGAATAGCAGACAAAACAGTTTCAAGCAAAAAAAATATATATATATTACCAGCAATAAACAACAGGTCATTATATAATCATAAAAGGGTCAATTAAGAGCAATCTTAAATGTTCATGTATCTGTTAATAGCTTCAAAGTACATGAAGCAAAAATTGATAGAACTGAAAAGAGAAAGAGGCAAATTCACAATTATAGTCTGATATTTCAACACGCTCAACATCAGCAAGGGCATAGTAGACTTGGCCGCCACTATTCTTCTCAAGGATCTATGGAACACTTACCAAAAAAGACTATGTTCTGGGTCAAAAATAAATCTTAATAAAAGGAAGAAGTCAAGAGGCCTGAAGTCATAATAGTGTGTTCCCTGACCACAAAGCAATCAAATCAGAAATCAAGCACAAAAATATCTCTGGAAAATACTCAACTATTTGTGAACTACAGAACACATCGAAATATCCCCTGGGTCAAAGAAGTAATGAAAAAAGAAAAAAAAATTAGAAAGGATTCTGAACTGAATGAAAATGAAAACATAGTAGAATTTGTAGAGTCCTGCTTTAGTAGCACTCACATGAAGACTGATAGCACTGAATGTATACATTAAAAAAGAAGAGGGAAGTGCGGTGCTCCTTGCTGCCTTTGTGGCTCCTCCCCCAGCTTCCCAAGGCACCCTGCCCTGCCCCGCCCCACCCTGGCAGTGGCTGGAGAGCAGGTGCTTTGTTCACAGCGCACAGCAGGCACTTGGGTGGGTGGGGGCGGGGTCCGCCAATGCCGGGAATTGAAGGTGGGGGAGTAGCTGTAGGAGGAGACCCCCCTAGACTGAGGTGGGCATGGGTCGGGCCCCGGGTTCTGCTGGAGCGGGAGGCGGCGGCGGTGGCAGAGGCATGGTCCTTCTGGAAGGGAGAGCCCAATGCCTCTGCACCTGTCTCCCCTCCCTTCCTCTCCGCCCCTGCCATGGGTTTTGTGTTCTAGCTCCCCATCTTTTTCTCACTACCTACATCATCACCCTTCTTCCGACTTCGCTTCCCAGCTTCTTGCGACCCTTTCTCTCACTTAAGCCTCAGTTACTCAGGCTCTTTTCACCCTAGTCTTGCCGGAGACTTCATATGCCAGCAGTCTCTTTCATGGGATGTCCCCATCCTTCCCCTCTTCCCACATCCTATTCTGGGCTGATGGCAGCCAGAAATCCTTCCTATTGCGTTTACCGGCGGTTTCCACCTGGCCCTGAAGCTTGGTGCAGATCAAGTCCACCACACCCACGCTGAGAAGGACCCCTAGGAGAACCACTTGTCCCATGGTGGTATTGGACAATGTGTTCTCGATTTTCCTCTGGTTGCTTATTTTAGTCTGAGTATTTGTTACTCTCCACCGCTATACTTTACAAACGTATGTTTTGGTTGCATGACAAGGAGTTGGAAATGAGCCAGAGACCATTCGCAGGTAAGGAGAAGATTTAGACATTGAGGATTCAAGGAAGAAAGGAGAAACAGAATGTTAAGAAGGTTAGATTCCTGAAAGTATTTCGATATCTTTTGTGATCTGAGGAAGTAGAGATTACTGAGCCTACACAGATTGACATTTTGGGAGAAAATTTCATGGTGCTTGATTCGCTCTTGGAGTAACGTGAACACAAGTTCTCAAACCTGCATATTCTCTCAGTTGGAACCAGCTGTATATCTGAATGTTCACTTTCATCAGAACTTGTATCAGAGAAAGAATGGGAGTCTGCTTCAATGAAAATGACTACCTCTGGGACCTGAAAAGGGTCATTCTGTTTCCTAATAGTGTATATGACCATTTTCGTGGGAACAGATCAGGATTTTTACAGTTTACTTGGCGTATCCAGGACTGCAAACAGTAGAGAGATAAGACAAGCTTTCACGAAGTTGGCATTGAAGCTACATCCTGAAAAAAAAAAAAAAAAAAAAAGACGAATAACCCAGGGCGCCTGGGTGGCTCAGTCAGTTGAGCGTCCAACTTCCGCTTGCCTGGGTCATGATCTCACAGGTCGTGGGTTAGAGCCCCGCGTTGGGCTCTGTGCTGATGGCTCGGAGCCAGGGGCCTTCTTTGGATTCTGTGTCTCCCACTCTCTCTGCCCCTAACCCACTTGCATTCCGTCTCTGTCTCTCTCAATAGTAAATAAACACTAAATAAATAAATAAATAAATAAATAAATAAATAAATAAATAACCAACCAACCAACCTACCAACCAAATGAATAATCCTAACGTACAGAGTGATTTTCAAAAATAAATAGAGCATATGAAGTACTCAAAGATGACGATCTGTGGGAAAAGTATGACAAATACGGAGAGAAGGAACTTGCAGATGATCCAGAAGGTGGCCCGTATGAAAGCTGGGATTATGATCGTTTTGATTTTGGTGTTTATGATGATGATCTTGAAAGCATGACATTGAATAGAAGAGAAGTGGATGCTGCTGTTCATTGTGGAGAACTGTGGTTTGTGAACTTTTACTCCCCAGGATGTTCACTCTGCCATGAATTAGCTCCCACATGGAGAGACTGTGCTAAAGAAGTAGATGGATTGCTTCAAATTGGTGCTGTTAACTGTGGTGTTGATAGAATGCTTTGCCGAATGAAAGGAGTCAACGGATCTCCCAGCCTCTTCCTTTTTAGGTCTGGAACGGCCACGGTGAAATATCACGGGGACAGATCAAAGGAAAGTTTGGTGAGTTTCGCCATGCAGCATGTTAGAAACCCAGTGATGGAATTATGGACAGGAAATTGTGTTCACTCCATAGAAACTGCTTTTGCTGCTGGTATTGGCCAGCTGATCACTTTTTGTTGCAAAGGAGGAGATTGTTTAACTTCATAGACACGACTCAGGCTCAGGGGCATGTTGGATGGTCTGGTTAATGTAGGATGGATGGACTGTGCCACCCAGGACAAACTTTGTAAAAGTCTGGATATTATCACAAGTACTACTGCCTATTTTCCTCTGGCGCCCCATTAAATAACAGAGAGAAAAGCAGCATTTTGTTCCTTAATTCATTGGATGCTCGAGAAATATATTTAGAAATCATGCAGAATTTCCAGATTTTGAGCTACTTTTGGCAAATACACTAACGGATCGATTGTCTCATCATCTATGGCCCTTATCATTTAGTTTCGGAAAATATGAAAATCCAAATGATCCTGAGTTGAGGGAACTAAAAACTCTACTCAAAAGTGAACATATTCAAGTTGGCAAGGCTGACTGTCCCTCTGCACCAGACATCTGTAGTAACCTCTCTTTATTTCAGCCATGTCTAACAGTATTTAAAGGACAAGGAACCAAAGAATATGAAATTCATCATGGAAAGAAGATTCTATATGATATACTAGCCTTTGCCAAAGAAAGTGGTAATTCTCATGTTGCCACACTTGGACCTCAAAATGTTCCCGCCGATGACAGGAACCGTGGCTTGTTGATTTGTTTGTGCCATGGTGTCCACCATGTCAAGCTTTATTGCCAGAGTTACAAAAAGCATCAAAGCATCTGCGTGGTCAGCTTTAGTTTGGTACACTAGATGGTACGGTTCACGAGAGACCCTGTAACACGTATAACATTCAGGCGGATCCAACAACAGTTGTATTCAACCAATCCGAGGTTCATGGATAAGGACATCACTCTGCTGAACAACAGATCTTGGAATTCATAGAGGATCTTAGGAACCTTCAGCGACCTCCCTGACACCCACCACTTTCAATGAACTAGCTAAACAAAGAAACCATGATGAAGTCTGGATGGTTGACTTCTACTCCCATGGTGTCATCCATGTCAAGTCCTAATGCCAGAATGGAAAAGAATGGCCCAGACACTAACTGAACAGTTACTGTGGGCAGTATAGAATGCCAACAGTATCATTCTTTTTGTGCCCAAGAAAATGTTCAGAGATACCCTGAGATAAGATTCCCCTCCCCCAAAAACCAAATAAAGCTTTTCAGTATCACAGTTACAATGGCTAGAAGAGAGATTTGGGGCACGGGATTTCGACCTCAAGCATCCACAAATCTAATGACTCAGACTTTCGATGAAAAAGTTATACAAGGGAAAAATCACCGGGTGATTGAATTCTATGCTCCTTGGTGTGGACCTTGCCAAAATTTTGCTCCAGAGTTTAAGCTCTTGGCTAAGACGATGAAAGGAAAAGTGAAAGCTGGAAAAATAGACTGTCAGGCTTAGGCTCAGACATGCCAGAAAGCTGGCATCAGAGCCTATCCGACTGTTAAATGTTATCCCTATGAAAAAGCAAAGAGAAACATTTGGGGAGAGCAAATAGATGCCAGAGATGCAAAAGCAATCGCTGTCTTACTAAATGAAAAATTGAAAAATCTCCACACTCATGGAGAGAGAGATGAGGATGAAGTTTAATGATATGAAGATGAAGAAAAAAGAGAAAAGGAATTCTAACCCATGACATCAGAGGAACATCTTTGTAGGATGTTGCTACATTCTGGGTCACACTAAAGGAACATTATCTCAGAATTGTAATTGCACTGTCTGAATTCTGTACAACATTGGTATAAATGAAGGGTTTGCAAGCTTTTTCTGTAAAAGGCCAAACTGTAAATATTTTAACCTTTGTAAACCATATACTTTTGTCCCTTAGTACTTTGTTTTTGCTTTGTTTACAACCCTTTACAAAATCTAAAACTTTTCTTACCTCAGGGCCATACACAAACAAGCCAAGCCACATTCAGTCCATGGGCCATAGATTGCTGACCCCTGGAAATGATACTAAAACTGCCTGGCTCAACCAGGAGCCTGCTCTGTCAAGTACATACATGTCTAGGGTCTATTCCTTAAAGTTTTGTGGCTGGCCCGAAAGGAAATAATTTGGTATTTATTTACCTGTCTGAAAAATTGTGTGAAATGGATTGTGGCCATAGTGTAATTAAAAAAAACCACACACACACACACACACACACACACACACACACACAATGTGGCAAGCAGATAGCCTATTTTCATGGTGTATTATAGTAAAGAGATTTTCTTCTTTTTTCTTTCTAAAGGTTGAAGAACTGATTTTAATTTTTCACAATTGAGAAAAATTTTGGTAAAATAATGTCAATAGATTTCTACAGTATCTAGAAGAAGAAGAAGAAGAAGAAGAAGAAGAAGAAGAAGAAGAGAAGGGGGAGGGGGAGGAGGAGGAGGGAGGAGAAGGTAGACGGAGAGGAGGAAGAAGGAGAGGAAAAAGAAGAAGAAGAGGATGAAGAGGATAAGGAAGAAGAAAGGTCTGAAATCTATGACATTGGGTTCCACCTTTTGAAACTAGAAAACTAAAACAAATTAAACACAAACCAAGCAGAAGAAAGGAACTAATAAAGACAAAAATCACATGAAAGAAAGCAGAAAAACGATAGAGAATAATCAATGAAACCAAATGCTTTCAGGAGGTGAAAAAAAGGATAAATTTCTACCAAGACTGATCCCAAAATGAAGAGAAACAAGGGAAGTATTAACAATATATCAGAAATTAGTAATGTAACTAACATTACTGGAAATTCACAGATACTAAAAAAATAACAGAGTAATACTATGAACTTTATATAATTAATTTGACAACTCAGATGCAGTGGGTAAATTCCGTGAAAGACAGAAATTATCAAAGCTCAATCAAGAGTGAAGGGTGCCTGGCTGGCTCAGTTGGTAGAACATGTGACTCTTTTTTTTTTTTTATATATATGAAATTTATTGACAAATTGGTTTCCATACAACACCCAGTGCTCATCCCAAAAGGTGCCCTCCTCAATACCCATCACCCACCCTCCCCTCCCTCCCACCCCCCATCAACCCTCAGTTTGTTCTCAGTTTTTAACAGTCTCTTATGCTTTGGCTCTCTCCCACTCTAACCTCTTTTTTTTTTCCTTCCCCTCCCCCATGGGTTCCTGTTAAGTTTCTCAGGATCCACATAAAAGTGAAACCATATGGTATCTGTCTTTCTCTGTATGGCTTATTTCACTTAGCATCACACTCTCCAGTTCCATCCACGTTGCTACAAAAGGCCATATTTCATTTTTTCTCATTGCCAGATAGTATTCCATTGTGTATATATACCACAATTTCTTTATCCATTCATCAGTTGATGGACATTTAGGCTCTTTCCATAATTTGGCTATTGTTGAGATGGCCAACTCATCTTTGACAAAGCAGGAAAGAATATCCAATGGAAAAAAGACAGCCTCTTTAACAAATGGTGCTGGGAGAACTGGACAGCAACATGCAGAATGTTGAAACTAGACCACTTTCTCACACCATTTACAAAAATAAACTCAAAATGGATAAAGGACCTAAATGTGAGACAGGAAACCATCAGAACATGTGACTTTTGATCTCTGGATGGTGAGTTCAAGCCTCATGTTCGGTGTAAAGATTACTGAAATGAAGTGAAATGAAATGAAATGAAGTAAAATGAAATGAAATGAAATGAAATGAAATAAAATAAATAAAATAAAATAAAGGAAAAAAGAACAGATAAACTAACTAACTCTATATGTATAAAAGAAACTAAAGTCTTAGATAAAGATCTTTCCACAGAAAACAATTCCAGGGCCAAGTAGCTACACTAGTAAATTCATCCAACATTTTAGGAAGAAATGTTATCTATTCTACACAAAGTCTCCCCCCCAAAATGGAGAGGAGAAATATTTCTCACCTCATTCTATAAGGCTAGCATTACCTGAAACCAAAACTAGACAAAGATACTATAAGAAATAAAATTCTGTCATAAGCATGGGAGCACAATTTCTGAAGAAACCATCCACAAATCAAGTCTAACACTACATTAAAGAGGGGGGGTGTGTCAACATGGCAGAGAAGTAGGGGTACCTGAAATGACCACATCCCTCAAACACAGCAGTGAGGCAAGAAGATGTGGAAATCTAGGAATCCGGGCTACAGTGTGACACAAACATCTCCAGGGGCCCATGGGGACAACTTGCCAGGTCATGGAGATTTCTAATCTATTCTTTCTGCACCTCTTCTGTATCTCCTTCTTATTTTCCTTTCTCTCTCTCTCTCTCTCTCTCTCTCTCTCTCTCTCTCTCTTTCTCTCCCTCTCTTCCCTGCCTGGATTAAGTTGTATAGTTTCTCTGATTCTCTGCCTGGTCAATTTTTTGTCTTCTTCTCTTTTCCTTTGCCCCTGTCATTTCTCCCTTTGTATGAGATAAGGCATCTTCCATCACCCCCCCCAGTGTTTAAATTCTTTTCCAAGTTTACATTATGAACAAATCTAAGCACACCTGCTGGAATGGCCAACCCACCAATATGAGTAGGGAAATAAAGCAACCAGAGTCACAACAACAGAGAGCATGAAACACACTCCAAAGATACCTGTTGAAGGGCCAGTCCTGGATAGTATACGACCCCTTTTTAAAATAGTAGTGCTCACAGGTGCAGGACACATGACAACTAGGAAAACACATAAAGTACCGAACACTGAGGAAATGGAAGAATTCTCCTCAAAAGAAACTCCAGGAAGAAATGAGAGCTAGAGAATTGCTCAAAACAGATATAAACAATATATCGGTTCAAGAATTTAGAATAATAGGTGTAAGATTAACAGCTGAGCTTACAAAAAAGCATAGAAGTCAGCAGAGAATCTATTGCTGCAGGGATCAAGGAACTAAGAAATAGTCACAGCAATTAAGAAATACTGTAAATAAGATGCAAAATAAACTAGATGCAGTAACAGCAAAGAAGGAGGAAACAGAGGGGAGAATAAGTGACATAGAAGATGAAAGTATGGAAAATGATGAAGCCAAGAAAAAGGGTGATAAGAAAATATTAGACCATGAGGGGAGTATTAGAAAACTAAGTGATTCAATGAAATGTAATAATATCCGGATCATAAGAGTTCCAGTGTAAGAGAGAGAGAGAGAGACAGAGAAAAGGGCAGATGGTTTACTTGAACAAATTATAGGTGAGAACTTCCCTAATCTGGAGAAAAGGAAGCAGACATCCACATCCAGAAGGCACAGACAACTCTCTTCAGATTCAACAAGAATAGGTCTTCTCCACAGCATATCATAGTGAAACTGGCAAGTTACAAAGAGAAAAGAGATTCTGAAAGCAGCAAGGGACAAACGGGCCTTAACCTACAAGGGTAGACACATATGGGTACTAGCAGACCTGCCCGCTGAAACTTGGCAGGCCAGGAGGCGATGGTAGGAAAAAGTCCATGTGCTGAATAGGAAAATATGCTGCTAAGAATCCTTTCTCCAGCAAGGATGTCATTCAGAATAGAAGGAGAGATAGGCTTTCCCAGAAAACCAAAAACTACAAGAGCTCATGACCACTAAACCAGCCCTGCAGGAGATCCTAAGGAGACTCTGTGAGTGGAATGTTGTCAAGGCTACAAAGGACCAGAAACATCACCACAAGCATGAAAGCTCCAGACAACACAATGACATGAAATCCATATCTTTAAATAATCACTCTGAATGTGAAGGGACTAAATGCCCTTATCAAAACACATAGCGTATCTGAATGGATTAAAAAACAAACAAAATCCATCTATATGCTGTCTACAAGAGACTTATCTGAGACAGGAGGACACCATTAGATTGAAGGTTAGGGGATAGAGTACCATGTATTATGCTACTGGAAGTCAAAAGAAAGCTGGGGTAGCCATACTTAGATCCGACAAATGAGATTTTAAACCAAGACTCTAACAAGAGATGGCGAAGGGCATTATATCATAATTAAGGGATCTATCCATCAAGAAGAGCTAACAATTGTAAATGTTGGTGCCCCCAACTTGAGAGCCCCCAAACATATACATAGATTAATCACAAACCGAAGCATTCTTATTGATAATCATATGGAGATTGTAGGTGACTTAAATACTCCCTAACAACAATGGACAGATCACCTAGGCACAAAATCGGTAAAGAAACCAAGGCCCTGAATGATACGCTGGACCAGATGGATTCGACAGATCTGTTCAGAACTTTTCATCCAACAGCAGCAGAATACACATTCTTCTCGAGTGCACGTGGAACATTCTCCAAAACAGATCACACAGTGGGTCACAAAACAGCCCTCCATAAATATAAAAGAACTGAGATCACACCATGCATATTTTCAGATCACAACACTATGAAACTTGAAATCAAACAAAAGAAAAAGTTTGGGAAGCCTCTAAATGCATGGAGGTTGAAGAACATCCTACTGGAGAAAGAATGGGTCAACCAGACGATGAAAGCAAAAATTAAAAAAATATATATACAGGCAAATGAAAATGAAAACATGACAGTCCAACCCCTTCGGGATGCAGCAAAGGCAGCCCTAAAAAGAAAACATATCGCCATCCAGGCCTTTCTCAAGAAATAAGAACAATCCGAAATACAAAATCGAACCTCACACCTAAAGAAACTAGAAGAAGAACAGCAAAGAAACCCTACAACCATTAGAAGAAATAATAAAGATTAGAGCAGAAATAAACACTATAGAATCCAAAAGAAAACCCCGTAAAAACAAACAAACAAACAAAATAGTAGAACAGCTCAATGAATCTAAGAGCTGTTTTTGTTTAAAGAATAAATAAACTTGATAACCCCCTAGCCAGCTTTCTCAAAAAGAAAAGAGAATCCAAATAGATAAAATCACGAATGAAAAAGGAGAGGTCACAATCAACACCGCAGAAATACAACTATTAGAGAATACTATAAAAATGTATATGCCAACAAACTGGACAACCTGGAAGAAATGGACACATACCTAGACAACCACACATTACCCAAACTCAAATGGGAAGAAATAGAAAATATGAACAGACCCATAACCAGCGAAGAAATTCAATCAGTTATCAAAAATCTCCCAACAAATATGAGTCCTGGGCAAGAAGTCTTCCCACGGGAATTCTACAAGACATTTATTTATTTTTTTTATTTTTTTTAAATTTTTTTTTTCAACGTTTTTATTTTTAATTTTGGGACAGAGAGAGACAGAGCATGAACGGGCGAAGGGCAGAGAGAGAGGGAGACACAGAATCGGAAACAGGCTCCAGGCTCTGAGCTATCAGCCCAGAGCCCGACGCGGGGCTCGAAATCACAGACCGCGAGATCGTGACCTGGCTGAAGTAGGACGCTTAACCGACTGCGCCACCCAGGCGCCCCTCTACAAGACATTTAAAGCAGAGTTAATACCGATTCTTTTCCAGCTGTTGAACAAAGAAATGGAAGAAAAGCTTCCGGACTCTTTCTATGAAGCTAGCATTACCTTGAGACCCCACTAAAAAGGAGAATGACAGGCCAATATTCCTGACAAGCATGGATGTCAAAATTCTTAACAAGATACTGGCAAATCCAATTCGGCAGTATATGAAAGAATTCTTCACCATGATCAAGTGGGATTCATCCCTGGGCTACAGGGCTGGTTCAATATTCGCAAATCAATCAAAATGATACATCACCTTAATAGAAGAAAGGATACGGTCATTCATATGATCCTGTCAATAAATACAGAAATACATTTGACAAAATACAGCATCCTTTGTTAATAAGAAACCCTCAAGAAAGTTGGGATACAAGGAACATACCTTAACATCATAAAAGCCATATATGAGAAGCCTGCTGCGAATATCCTCAATGGGGAGAAACAGAGAACTTCCCCCCTACCCTGCCCGCCGAAGATAAGGAACACAAAAGGGCCGTCCACTCTCACCAGTGTTGTTGAACATAGTGTTGGAAGGCCTAGCCTCAGCAATCATACAACAAAATGAAATAAAACACATCTAAATTGGCAAAGAAGTTAAACTTTCACTTTTCGCAGATGGCATGATACTCTACATGGAAAACCTGAAAGACTCCACCAAAAAGCTGCTCCAACTGATACATGAATTCAGCAAAGTCACAGGATACAAAATCAACACACAGAAATTGATTGCACTTCTATATACCAATAATGAAGCCACAGAAAGAGAAATCAAGAAACTGAGCTCATTTACAATTACACCAAGAACCATAAGATACCTAGGAATCAACCTAACCAAAGCTATAAGAGATTTTTATCCTGAAAACTATAGAAAACATATCAAAGAAATTAAAGAAGACACAAAGAAATGGAAAAACCTTCTATGCTCATGGACTGGAAGAAGAAATATTGCAAATATGTCGATAACGACCCAAAGCAATGTACACATTCAGTGCAATCCCAATCAACGTTGCACCGGCATTCTTCTCAGAGCTAGAACAAACAATCCTACAATTTGTATGGAACCACAAAAGATCCCAGATAGCCAAAGTAATGTTGAAAAAGAAAACCAAAGCTGGAGGCATCACAATCCCAGACGTTAGCCTCTACTACAAAGCTGCGATCATCAAGGGAGTATACTATCGGCACAAAAAGAGACACAAAGGCGAATGGCATAGAATAGAGAATCCAGAAATGGACCCACAAATGTATGGCCAACTAAACCTTGGCAAAGCAGGAAAGAGTATCCAATGGAAAAAAGATAGGCTCTTTCGCAAACGGTGCTGGGAGGGCTGGGTAGCAACATGCGGAAGAATGAAACAGGACCAGTTTCTTACACCGTGCATAAACTCAAAATGGATGAAAGACCTCAATGTGAGAGAGGAAACCATCAACACCCTAGAGGAGAACACAGGCCACAACCTCTTTGACCTTGGCTACAGCAACTTCTACTCAACACATGTCCGAAGGCAAGGGACATAAAAGCAAAATTGGGCTCTTGGGACCTCATCAAGGTAGAAAGCTTCTGCACTTCAAAGGAAACAATCCACAAAATTAAAAGGCACCAACGGAATGGGAGAAGATATCTGCACATGACATATCAGATAAAGGATTAGTACCCATACTCTAGAAAGAATTGGCCGAACTCAACACCTGAAAAACAAATAATCCAGGGAAGAAATGGGCAGAAGACATGAATAGACACTTTTCCAAAGAAGACATCCAGACGGCCAACAGGCACATGAAAGGATGTTCAACGTCGTTCATCATCAGGGAAATACAAATCAAAACCACATTGAGATACCACCTCACACCGGTCAGGGTAGATAAAATTAACAACTCAGGAAACAACAGACATTGGTGAGGATGTGCAGAAATGGGAATTCTCTTGCACTGTCGGTGGGAATGCATGGTTGTTGCCGCTGCTCCGGAAAACAGTGTGGAGGTTTCTCAAAAAATTAAAAATAGAATTACCCTACAACCCAGCAATTGCACTACTAGGCATATATCCGAGGGATACAGGAGTGCTGATTCATAGGGGCACATGTGCCCCAACGTTTATACTATCAACAATCACCAAATTATGGAAAGAACCCAAATGTCCATCAACTGATGAATGGGTAAAGAAGATGTGGTTTATATATACAATGGATATTACTTGGCAATGAGAAAGAATGAAATCGTGCCACATGCAACAACATGGATGGAACTGGAGGGTACTATGTGAAGTGAAATAAGTCAGTCAGAGAAAAACAGATATCATATGTTTTCACTCATATGTGGATTTTGAGAAACTTAACAGAAGAACATGCGGGAATACAAGGGGGAAAATAGTTTCAAGCAGAGAGGGAGGCAAACCATAAGAAACTCTTAAATACAGAGAACAGACTGAAGGTTCATGGAGGGGTGGGGGAAAGGGAGAGTAGGTGATGGGCATTGAGGAGGGCACTTGTTGGGATGAGCACTGGGTGTGGTATGTAAGTAATGAATCATGGGAATATACTCCCAAAGCCAAGAGCACGATGTATACACTGTACGTTAGCTAACTTGACAATAAATTATATTTCATTAATTAATTAATTAATTAATTAATTAAACTACAGCCGTGTGTGTGTGTGGGGGGGGGGGGGAATCTCACAATACACTAAGGGATAACTTGTTGTTACCAAATGGGGTTTATCCCAGAAATGCAGAGTTGGTTTAAGATTCAAAAACCGTATCTATCTCCGTAGATAAAATATGTTCCTTGTCAAAATTCAACATCCATTCCTGATAAAAACTTTCGGCAATCCTGGAATACAAGGGAACTTCAATATGATGTAAAACAAAACAAGTCATGATAACTCTACAGCTAACGTTATATATAATGGTGAAAAACTGAATGCATTTCCTATAAGATCAGGAAGAAGACAGGAATGACATTCACTGAATGACTTCTTTTGTTCAGCACTGTACTAGCAGTTCTAGCCAATGGAATCAAACAAGATAAAGCAACAAAGGACATCCAGATAGAAAATGAAGTGAAACTGTCTCTATTAGGAATCACATGGTCACAAAATAGAAGTTGGCAAACTCCAGCCTATGGGCCACGTTACTTGTTTTGGTAAATTACATTTTATCAAAATACAGCCATGTCCATTAATTTATGCAGTATCTATTAGCTGCTCTTATAGTACAATGGAAAAGCTGATTAGTTGTGACGGAGAATGTATTGGCTACAAGTCTACAGTATTTACCATTGCTAGTAAAATAGTAGTTAAAAATGAATTTTTATGACCTTTGCTTATGTAGAAAATCTGACAGCATTAAGAAAAATGCTACTAGAATTAACAAATGAATTAATCATGGCACATGCATGACTCAGTCGGTTGAGTGTCTGTCTCTTGATTTCAGCTCAGGCTATGATCCCAGAGTCATGGGATGGAGCCCGATGTCAGGCTCGCACTGAACATGGAGACTACTTAAGATTCTCTCTCTCTCTCTCTCTCTCTCTCTCTTTCTCTCTCTCGATCTCTCTCTCTCTCTCTGCCCCTCTCCCCTGCTCATGTACTCACTCTAATATTAAATATATCTATACATATAAATTTATCAAGGTTGGAGGATACACAATCATTACACAAAAATCAACTGAATTTCTATATATTAGCTATAAAGAATCAAAAATTAAAATGTCGGGGTATCTGGGTGGCTCAGTTGGTTAAGCACTGGGCTCAGGCTCAGGTCATGATCTCACAGTTGGTGAGTTCAAGCCCCACGTCGGGCTCTGTACTGATAGCTTGGAGCCTGGAGCCAACTTCAGATTCTGTCTACCTCTCTCTCCGCCCCTCCCCAACTCATGCTCTGTCTCTCTCTCAAGAGTAAACATTAAAAAAAAATTAAATTTAAGATATATTATTTACAACTGCACTGAAAATAAAAAACAATCACAGTTAATATCAGAAAAGACAGAAAGACCTATACATTAAACACTACAAAATATTACTGAGAAAATTTTAAAAGGCCTATATCAAGGGAGAGATATATACTCTGTTCAGGGGTTAAAAGATTCAATATTGTCAAGAAGTCAATTCTCCCCAAATAAATCTGTAGATTCAACATAATCTAAACTTAAATTCCAGAAGACCACCAGAGTTGGTTTTTGTTTGTTTGTTTGTTTAAGAAACAGACAAACTGATTCTAAAATTCACGTGGAAATGCAAAGGATCCAGAGTAGCGGAAGAACACTGAAAAGAACACAGCAAGATGACAAACACTACCTGATTTCAAAAATCCTTATAAACTGGCAGTGATTAAAACAGCATAATATTGGTACAAAGATGGACAAAGAGATCAATGAGACAGAATAGAGCCCATACTTAAACCCACACATATGTGGCCAACTGATTATGACAAAGGAACAATGGCATAAAGTGGAGAAAACACAGCCTTTTCAATAAATGGTGCTGGAACAACTAGATATCCATATGCAAAAGAATGAACTTGTATCCATACTCTGTATCACAAATAAAAAAGAATATAAAATGGGTCATAGATCTAAATGCAAGACCTAAAACTATAAAACTTCTAAAAGAAAGCATGAGATAAAAGCTTTGTGACCTTGTGCTATGCAAATATTTCTTAGATATGAAAACCAAAAGCAACAATCATACAAGAACAAACGAATGTGTAAACCGGACTTCACCAAAAAGAAAAACTGCTCTTCAAAAACACTGTTGAGAGAAGGAAAAGTCACAGAGTGGGAGAAGAAAAACCTTGCAAAAAAAAAAGAGAAGTGAGAAAGGAACTGTATCTAGCTCTTTCCACCATCTTTCTGTGCCACCATCATGATGCATGTGAATGTCATGGCAGATGCTCCCCAAAGCATAACAATACTGAAGAGAGAAGCACACTCCAGGTTCTTACTAGGCCATGCTCCAAAGACATTGTCCACTTTCTAACTGTGATGATGAAGCATGGTTACACTGGTGAATTTAAAATCATTGATGATCACAGAGTTGGGAAAATTGTTGTGAAACTCACAGGCAGGTTAAGCAAGCATGGAGTGACTGGCCCCAGAATTGATGGACAATGCAAAGATCTAGAAAAATGGCAGAATAATCTGCTCAGTTTGGTTTCATTCTACTGACCACCTCAGCTACAGTCATGGACCATGAAGAAGGAAGATGAAAACACACAGAAGGAGAAATCCTGGGATTCTTTTTCTAGGGATGTAATACATATGTGCAAATAAAATGCCTCAGTGGAAACAACAACAACAACAACAAAAACCACAAAAAAAAGAAAACAAAGAAGGAACTGTGTCTAGGATATACAAAGAATTCTGAAAACTCAACAACTAGGAAAACAAACAAATTTTTAAAACAACCAAAGACTTGGACAATTCAAAGAAGATACACAGATGGCAAACAAGCACATGAAAATATGCTCACCATCATCCATTATTAGGGAAATGTATATTGAAACCATAATGAGGTACATACTAAATATCCATCCGAATGGCTAGGATTTAAAAAGCTGACAATACTAAGTGTTCATGAATATGTATGTAGGAATTGGTGCTCTCACAGACTGCTGGTGGGAATGGAAAACCGTACAACTCCTTTAGAAAACAATTTGGCAGCTTCATAATAAGGGAATATGAAGGGACATGAGATTTTTAAGGGTGATGAATATGTTAATTGTCTGGATTATGGTTATCGTTTCATACGTGTAAACATATGTCAAAACTATCAAATGACACACTTCATATATGTGCAGTTTACCTAACTAAAGCTGTTGGAAACAAAAAGCTCTTTCACAGGAAGAACGTCTAAAACACTGGATAAGACACAGACGGAAAGAAGGATGTAAAACCATACAAGATGAAGCCAGAGGACTGTGGCCTTCAACCTAATAGCAATGAGAAGTAATAGCTACGTTTTAAGCAAGGGGTACCATGATGAAAGACACATTTCTTAAAACATATACTAATTATGGTTGCAGTGTAGACCAAGGTCCTGGGAGGTAGAATGGCAGGGAAAACAGTCCTGAGGTTATTTCAGTCATCTAGGAGAAAAATAATGACCTGACCTGGGTGAAGGCACAGAAGAGAAGCAGAGTTAACAAACACATTAGATGTGCCATTCCCACTAAGAAAGGTACAGTAGAAATGATGACTCTTTGGCTGAGAGGATACAATAGTGCTCCTTTTATTTTAATATAAACCATATTTCTGAGATGAGCAGCTCTATAATACAGCAGTGCTCTATGGTGCAGTAGTAGGCAAGGTGTGCACATATTACTACAGCAATATACGTAAAAAGACTTCCTACCTTTACAATCCATGCCAAGTTGTTCAATCAGCAACATGAAATTCTTAGAGTAAGGCAACTCACAATGCTCTGAAGCTGTTTCAGATGACTGAATGAAGTCGACAAGGTCATCCATAGAGGTAATTTGCTTTTTGACCTACCAATGAATAATACCATTTCAAAATGTCCCCCAAATATTTATAAACTATACTAGGTGTAGAGAAGTGATAAATAACCATCTTTTTGTAAAAGCAAAAACAGGGGCACCTCACTGGCTCAGTCGGTTGAGCATCCGACTCCATTTTGGCTCAGGTCATGACCTCAGGGTTCCTGAGTTTGAGTCCCACGTTGACCTCCACAATGACAGCATGGAGCTTGCTTGGGATTCTCTCTCCCCCTCTCCCTCGACCCCTCCCCCACTTGTGCGTGCTCTCTCACAAAATACATTTTAAAAATAAGTGAATGAACATTTAAAAGCGAAACCACAGAGACTTTTTAAAAGAACAGATTTTTATCAAAAAGACACTGTTATCCATAGCTAGTATTTCTAAGTAACTTTTTCACAGCAAATGACTCTACAACAAAGGAACATTTTCTATTTTTTCACTACATCTTCCATAAAGTAATTTTTTGCCACTGAACAATATTCCTAACAAATATGTATCAAAATGATATAATAAAATAAAAATAAAATAAATAATAAATAAAATAAAATTACATTGTCTCTTTTGCTTACCTTGTTCTTTTTCTTAGACATTTTCTTTGCAGGTCTGAAAAAAACCCAACAATTCTTTTCAGGCAAATATTAAATACTTAAAATACAAAGCATATCTAAACCTATTGTTTCTGATATAAAATCTCTGCATTTGAAACTAATTTTCCACAAAGGGGATTTAACAACAGAGTAACATTAAACAACATCGAAAACATACTACTGCTAATATTAACAAAAAGGATTAGGTGTATCCAGTTCTAGTATATGTGCTGCTGAAGCAAGCACAACAAAGTACTAACGTTAGGTAAAAACTAACAAAAGCAAAGGAAAATCCTAATGCTACTTGCATTATTTGATAGGAATGATACCATTGTTTGTGTTGTTGTCATTTTACTAAAAATAAGCTTTTACTGGCACTAAAACCTACTTGGAAGTGCAAGTTAACTCCCTATATGAAAGAACCCCTTTTTAACAATCATGATATTAACGTGTTGAAGACTCACTATGCAACTACTCTCTAGGCATTACTATGAGCACTTTACATGTCTTCAAGGTATTTGAAGCCCCACAACAATCCTATGAAGTAGGTTATTATATTAGGTATTTTACACAGGAAGAAAATGAGGCACAGAAAGTCGAAGTGACTTGCCCAAGAAGCCCTAATCGCTGGCCAAGAACAGACCCTGAATTCAAACCCAGGAATGTGCCTTCAAAGCATGTGTTTTATACTATGTGGTTAAAGTAATACTCCAGTGTTTCTAACTAATATGACAGCAAATGAATCTATACTATGATTCGATTTCTAGCTATAGTGATACATAACAATTTCTGAATCTTACACATTTTTTAAGAGACTTTATACTTGGCAAGATGGGAAATCTACTTTCAATAAACTAAAGATTTGCTTCTTCTAGAGAAGTTCCTTAACAGGCATTCATTCATTCATTCATTCATTCATTCATTCCACTGTTTATTCCCACATTCAACACATACTTATTGAGCATACAATCTGTGTCAATGGCACTGTTGGTACTGGAAGCATGCTTTTGGTAATTTAGAGCTCTCTAGTCCAAAAGGAATAATCTGTTATGGATTACTAGTTTCTTTTCCAATTGTAAATAAACAAAATCTTCCCCTTTCCCCAGAACCTAAATAATATTAACTTAACAGAACCAGAAACTTTAAAGTCCCTAACAAAATCATAGCTATTTGTGATATTATCAAAGGCACTGGATATCTAAAAGCATCAAGGAAGGATTAGTTTTATTCAGAATGGCCTCAGTGCTTGCATACATTTATGATAAGGGTGTGTGTGTGTGTGTGTGTGTGTGTGTGTGTATACAACTATATACATATAGAACTTATACACATATACTTATATATACATATATAAGAAATTATACATATAATTTGTATATTATGCATATACATATACATATAATATGTATACTATACATATAATATACATATAATAAATATACATATACATACATACAAGAAATTATATAGCCATATATATATACATACTTGCATACATACATATATATTTTTAAATCTGCACATTCAATTGTATGAGAATACCCCATTGTGGAACCAATTCAGAATAAACCAACTTCTTTCACAAAATCACATGAAAAAGGGTACTAAAAACAATTACTATAATCTTTAAAAGATAATGTAATACAATCAACAAACTACCTAATGTTTGGAAACGCAAACAAAATTAAATTAACTAACCATGTCTATCTCTATTGATCATTTCCAACAGAATACATACTCTAAAAGCTCCCATCTTAAAATAAAAAGAGAAAGAAAATGCCTTTGCAATTCACATTCTTTTTCAGTTATCATCCATTTCTCTACTACCTTTCCCAATTAAAATGCTCTAAGGAGTTGTTTACACTTACTCACCTTCCATGCTTCCATGGTGACTACTGAAACTGCTCCTTGACAAAGTCACTTACCCTCATCACAACTTTTCAAGCAGTGTGTTTGATATGTTGAGTATTTCTTGCCTTAGCTTGGACCTACCTACACTACAGCATTTTATTTCCACAAAAGGTAATCACTGCTAAAATTCCTTCACAGGCACATAAAGAATTTATAGATTTTACCTGCTTTCATGCTGATCCTTTTCACTGAAATGGCTGCCATCATTCTTTTGTAGTGGACCACCAGTTAGGGAATCTGCCTTCTGCAACACTGGTGTGATTACAGATCCTTTTGATGTCCCTTTTTCATTTTCACCTTTCTTTAACTTCTTCATCTGTAAACCAGGTTCCCTCCTTTAAAAAAAAGCCATTAAAAAGCCATAAAAAGCCAATGTTTTCTAATAATTTTACTGAAAAAGAATAAAAAGACAATTTTCATCAAGTTCTGAATTTTACCCATCTGACTTAATTTGATTAATTCAGAGAACAGTGCTGAAGTACCAACCATACAAAAGGAAATACTCATCTGTTGCTTCAAACACAGGTAAATATACAATTAGAATACAATGTGATTTGTAAGAACTGACATGTGAAAAGCTGTAAGTGAGGACGAGAAAGGCTTTACTGAAGAGGGAAAATAAACAGCAGAGGTCACCAGGGAAAGAAACGGGAGAAAACCATTTTCTTAGAGATTAGAATGTGAGCACAAAGATTACACAGATGGCATCTAGGTGCCTTGAAAGGAAAAACTATAAGCTTATAGGAACTTGGAAAAAAAACCATAAAATACATGGAAGCAAGTAGTAAGAGATCAGTCAGGAAAGAAATTCTGAAGAACCTTGAAGGTTACACTAAAAAGTTAGAGTTCATTGCCTAAAGGCAGTGACTCTTAGACATGGGAGTAATAACTAGATGTGTGCTCTATTTTTGGGTTTGCTTTGAAATATAAGAACTCTTAATTTCAACAAAGTTTTAAAGTAGCATGAGGTCCATATAACATGAAAGAAGAAATCAAGGACATATCTTAGGGGAAAAACTACTTTTAAAATACCCGTATGTCAGAGCGATATCAGTATCATAGCTGAACAAGATGTACGTTGTTGCGTCTCCCCACCTACAACAAACTGGCATCTTATCCACCCATGGGCAAAACTGCCTTTGCAGGAGCTGTGAGAATCTAGCACTATATTCCAAGGGACCGAGGAAAAGTCTTGCCTACCCATGCATCAGGGAACAGGCAGACATACTACAGTCTAATCTGTGGACCTAGCAATAGCCCATAAAGTGCCTCCAGCCCCTCCCTCTCAGCCACATCGGGGAGTCCCTCGCTAGAAAACACTCTCTAAGATAATCACCCGTGGATGAGAGAGCCTTTTTGGAAAACCAGGTGTCCTGCAGAGAATTTCCAGCATCCCACTGGAGCAAAAAAATCAGGTGTGGACACACTGAAGAGGTAGTCATTAAAGACTGGAGGAGGTGACTGCTACTTCAAATGCAAAGACAGTAATGCAAAACTGCAAAGAACATAAAATATCAAGGAAATATGATACCATCAAAGGATCACAATAATCTTCCAGTAATCAATCAGAAACACAGGGAGATCTGTAATTTATTCAAAAGACAATTCAAAAATAGCAGTTTTAAGGAAACTCAGTGAGTTACAAGAAAAACACAAAAAGCCAATTCAATAAAATCAGAAAAACACACTATGAATAAAATGAGAAGCTTAACAAAGAGCTGGAAATAGTAAAAGCTAACTAAACAAAAATCCTGGAGCTGAAGAGTATAATGAAGGACATGAAAAAAGCAAGAGTGATCACTGACAGGAGATGGATCAAGCAAAAAAAAAAAATGTGAATTGAAAGACAGGAACTCTCAGATTATCCAGTCAGCAGAGAACAAAGTCAAAAGAATGAAAAAGAGTGAGGAAAGACTATGTGACTACAAGTGAACCCTCATAAGGCTATTAGGAGTTTCTCAGCAGAAACCTTACATTCCAGGAGGCAGTGGGATTACATATTCAAAGTGCTAAGAGAAAAAAGACAACCAATCAAGAATACTTTACTCAGCAAAATTATCCTTCAGAAGTCAAATTGAATAAATACATTTGATACACCGCATTAACAGGATAAAAAAATCATATCATCATCCCAGCATGTGAGGAAAAAGCATTTGACAAAATTCAACATCTTTTCAGGGTAAAAACTCTCAACAAAGTGGATACTGAATTATCACACCTGGACATAATGAAGCCCAAGATGATAAGCCCATAGCCAACATCATATGCAGTGGTAAAAAACTGAAAGCTTTTACTCTAAGTTCAAGAACAAGGCAAAGTTGCCCACTTGACCACTCCTATTCAACTGGATAGAGGAAGTCCTAGCCAAAGCAGTCAGGCAAGAGAAGGAAATAAAAGGCATCCGCATCAGAAAAGAAGAAATAAAACGGTCTTTGTTTGCAGATGACATATTCTTATATATAGAAAATCCTGAAGATACCACCAAAAAGCTGTTCCAAGGATGAAGGATACAAAATCAACATTAAGATGCAGGGGTGCCTGGGTGGCTCAGTCAGTTAAGCTTCTGACTTCGGCTAAGTTCATGATCTTGTGGTTTGTGGTTCAAGCGCCCTATTGGGCTCTGTGCTGACAGTTCAGAGCCTGGAGCCTGCTTTGGATTCTCTCTCTCTCTCTCTCTCTCTGTCTCTCTCTCTCTACCCCTCCCCTGTTAACACTCTGTCTCTTTAGCCTCTACTACAAAGCTGTGATCATCAAGACAGTATGGTGTTGGCACAAAAACAGACACACAGACCAATGGAATAGAATAGAAACCCCAGAGGTGAACCCACAAATGTATGGCCAACTAACCATTGACAAAGCAGGAAAGAGTATCCCATGGGAAAAAGAAGACAGTCTCTTTCTTCTGGGAGAACTGGACAGCAACATGCAGAAGAATGAAACTAGACGACTTCTCTTACACCATACACACAAATAAACTCAAAATGGATGAAGGACCGGAATGTGAGACAGAAAACCATCAAAACCCTAGAGGAGAAAACAGGAAAAAAACCTCTTTGACCTCCGCTGCAGCAATTTCTTACTTGACACATCTCCAAAGGCAAGGGAATGGAAAGCAAAAATGAACTATTGGGACCTCGTCAAGATTAAAAGCTTCTTCACTGCAAAGGAATCAATCAACAAAACCGAAAGGCAATAAAGAGAATGGGAGAAGATATTTGCAAATGACATATCGGATAAAGGAAGGGCTAATATCCAGAACCTGTAAAGAACTCACTAAACTCCACACCCACAAAACAAATAATCCAGGGAAGAAATGGGCAGAAGACATGAATAGACACTTTTCCAAAGAAGACATCCAGATGGACAACAGACACATGGAAAGATGCTCAACGTCACTCCTCATCAGGGAAATACAAATCAAAACCACACTGAGATACCACCTCACGCTGGTCAGAGTGGCTAAAATGAACAAATCAGGAGACTACAGATGCTGGCGAGGATGTGGAGAAACAGGAACCCTCTTGCACTGTTGGTGGGAATGCAAACTGATGCAGCCACTCTGGAAAACAGCGTGGAGCTTCCTCAGCTAATTAAAAATAGAACAACCCTATGACCCAGCAATAGCACTGCTGGGAATTTACCCAAGGGATACAGGAGTGCTGATGCATAGGGGCGCATGTACCCCAATGTATACAGTAGCACTTTCAACAATCGCCAAATTACGGAAAGAGCCTAAATGTCCATCACCTGACGAATGGAGAAAGAAGACGTGGTTTATATATACAGTGGGATAATACTTGGCAATGAGAAAGAGCGAAATCTGGCCATTTGCAACAACGTGGATGGAACTGGAGGGTATTATGCAAAGTGAAATAAGTCAGGCAGAGAAAGACAGATACCATATGATTTCACTTATATGTGGATCCTGAGAAACTTGACAGGAGACCATGGGTGGGGGGGGACGGGGGAAAAAAGTTACAGAGAGGGAGGGAGGCAAACAATTAGAGACTCGTAAACACTGAGAATAAACTAAGGGTTGATAGGAGGTGGGGGAGAGGGGAAAGTGGGTGATAGGCATTGAGAAGGGCACCTGTTGGGATGAGCACTGGGTGTTGTATGGAACCGATTTGACAATAGATTATATTTAGTAAAAAAAAAAAAATTACAAAATCAGCATCAAGAGATCAGTTGCATTTCCAAATAATAACAATGAAATAGCTGAAAAAGAAATAGAAGGAAAAAAAATCCCCTTCCTCAAAGCATCAAAAAGAACAAAATACTTTGGACTAAATTTAATCAAGTACTTTCTGAAAGATAGGTACAGTAAAAACTACAAGACATTGGTAAAAGAAACAGCAGAGACACAAACAAATGGGAAGATACCCCGTTGTTTATGGATTCGAAAAATTAGCATCATTAAATATCCACATTACCTGAAACCACCCACAGAGTCAATGCAATCCTTGTCAAAATTCCAATGACCTTTTTCACAGAAATAGGAAAAGCATTCCTCAAATGTGTAAGGAACAAGAAAGACCCCAAATAGCCAAAGCAATCCTAAGAAAGAAGAACAAAGCTGGAAGCATCACACTTGCTGGTGTCACACTATTACAAAGTTATGGTAATAAAAACCATATGAAGTTGTGCAAAAACAAACACAAAGATGAATGAAACAGAATCAAGAACCCAGAAATAAACCCATGCATAAGGTCAACTAAAAACCCATGCATAAAGTCTCTTTGTTAAGAGACCCAAGAATACTCAAAAGAGAAAAGGTAATCTCTTCAATACACGATGGTGAGAAAACTGGATATTAACATGCAAAAGAATAAAACTGTGCCTCTACCTTACACCGCTCACAAAAGTCAACCCAAACGCAAATAAAGACTTCTATATAAAATCTTAAATCATAGGTTGGAAGGGAAGATGGCGGCGTAGGAGGACGCTGGGCTCACCACGCGTCCTGCTGATCACTTAGATTCCACCTACACCTGCCTAAATAACCCAGAAAACCGCCAGAGGATTAGCAGAACGGAGTCACCAGACCCAAGCGCAGACGAGAGGCCCATGGAAGAGGGTAGGAAGGGCGGCGAGGCGGTGCGCGCTCCACGGACTGGCGGGAGGGAGCCGGGGCGGAGGGGCGGCTCGCCGGCCAAGCAGAGCCCCCGAGTCCGGCTTGCAAAAGCGGAGGGGCCTGACGGACTGTGTTCCGGCAGCAAGCGCGACTTAGCGTCTGGGAGGTCATAAGTTAACAGCTCTGCTCCGAAAGCGGGAAGGCTGGAGGACAAAGGGAGGGAGAGCTGCGGAGCCCCCGGACGACAGAGCTCAGTTTGGTGGGGAACAAAGGCGCTCGCCAGCGCCATCTCCCCCGCCCATCCCCCAGCCAAAATCCCAAAGGGAACCGGTTCCGGCCAGGGAAATTGCTCGCTCCGAGCAAACACCCAGCTCTGAGCAAACACCCAACTCTGTGCTTCTGCGGAGCCAAACCTCCGGCAGCGGATCTGACTCCCTCCGGCTGCCACAGGGCCCCTCCTGAAGTGGATCACCTAAGGAGAAGCGAGCTAGGCCTGCCCCCCCTGCCGCCGTGCACCTTGCCTACCCACCCCAGCTAATACGCCAGATCCCCAGCACCACAAGCCTGGCAGTGTGCAAGTAGCCCAGACGGGCCACGCCACCCCACAGTGAATCCCGCCCCTAGGAGAGGGGAAGAGAAGGCACACACCAGTCTGACTGTGGCCCCAGCGGTGGGCTGGGGGCAGACATCAGGACTGACTGCGGCCCCGCCCACCAACTCCAGTTATACACCACAGCACAGGGGAAGTGCCCTGCAGGTCCCCACCACACCAGGGACTATCCAAAATGACCAAGCGGAAGAATTCCCCTCAGAAGAATCTCCAGGAAATAACAACAGCTAATGAACTGATCAAAAAGGATTTAAATAATATAACAGAAAGTGAATTTAGAATAATAGTCATAAAATTAATCGCTGGGCTTGAAAACAGTATACAGGACAGCAGAGAATCTCTTGCTACAGAGATCAAGGGACTAAGGAACAGTCACGAGGAGCTGAAAAACGCTTTAAATGAAATGCAAAACAAAATGCAAACCACCACGGCTCGGATGGAAGAGGCAGAGGAGAGAATAGGTGAACTAGAAGATAAAGTTATGGAAAAACAGGAAGCTGAGAGAAAGAGAGATAAAAAAATCCAGGAGTATGAGGGGAAAATTAGAGAACTAAGTGATACACTAAAAAGAAATAATATACGCATAATTGGTATCCCAGAGGAGGAAGAGAGAGGGAAAGGTGCTGAAGGGGTACTTGAAGAAATAATAGCTGAGAACTTCCCTGAACTGGGGAAGGAAAAAGGCATTGAAATCCAAGAGGCACAGAGAACTCCCTTCAGACGTAACTTGAATCGATCTTCTGCACGACATATCATAGTGAAACTGGCAAAATACAAGGATAAAGAGAAAATTCTGAAAGCAGCAAGTAAACGTGCCCTCACATATAAAGGGAGACCTATAAGACTCGTGACTGATCTCTCTTTTGAAACTTGGCAGGCCAGAAAGAATTGGCACGAGATTTTCAGGGTGCTAGACAGCAAAAATATGCAGCCGAGAATCCTTTATCCAGCAAGTCTGTCATTTAGAATAGAAGGAGAGATAAAGGTCTTCCCAAACAAACAAAAACCGAAGGAATTTGTCACCACTAAACCAGCCCTACAAGAGATCCTAAGGGGGACCCTGTGAGACAAAGTACCAGAGACATCACTACAAGCATAAAATAGACAGACATCACAATGACTCTAAACCCGTATCTTTCTATAATAACACTGAATGTAAATGGATTAAATGCGCCAACCAAAAGACATAGGGTATCAGAATGGATAAAAAAACAAGACCCATCTATTTGCTGTCTACAAGAGACTCATTTTAGACCTGAGGACACCTTTAGATTGAGAGTGAGGGGATGGAGAACTATTTATCATGCTACTGGAAGCCAAAAGAAAGCTGGAGTAGCCATACTTCTATCAGACAAACTAGACTTTAAATTAAAGGCTGTAACAAGAGATGAAGAAGGACATTATATAATAGTTACAGGGTCTATCCATCAGGAAGAGCTAACAATTATAAATGTCTATGCGCCGAATACTGGAGCCCCCAAATATATAAAACAATTACTCATAAACAGAAGCAACCTTATTGATAAGAATGTGGTAATTGCAGGGGACTTTAACACCCCACTTACAGAAATGGATAGATCATCTAGACACACGGTCAATAAAGAAACAAGGGCCCTGAATGAGACATTGGATCAGATGGACTTGACAGATATATTTAGAACTCTGCATCCCAAAGCAACAGAATATACTTTCTTCTCGAGTGCACGTGGAACATTCTCCAAGATAGATCATATACTGGGTCACAAAACAGCCCTTCATAAGTTTACAAGAATTGAAATTATACCATGCATACTTTCAGACCACAATGCTATGAAGCTTGAAATCAACCACAGGAAAAAGTCTGGAAAACCTCCAAAAGCATGGAGGTTAAAGAACACCCTACTAACGAATGAGTGGGTCAACCAGGCAATTAGAGAAGAACTCAAAAAATATATGGAAACAAACGAAAATGAAAATACAACAATCCAAACGCTTTGGGACGCAGGGAAGGCAGTGCTGAGAGGAAAATACATTGCAATCCAGGCCTATCTCAAGAAACAAGAAAAATCCCAAATACAAAATCTCACAGCACACCTAAAGGAAATAGAAGCAGAACAGCAAAGGCAGCCTAAACCCAGCAGAAGAAGAGAAATAATAAAGATCAGAGCAGAAATAAACAATATAGAATCTAAAAAAACTGTAGAGCAGATCAACGAAACCAAGAGTTGGTTTTTTGAAAAAACAAACAAAATTGACAAACCTCTAGCCAGGCTTCTCAAAAAGAAAAGGGAGATGACCCAAATAGATAAAATCATGAATGAAAATGGAATGATTACAACCAATCCCTCAGAGATACAAAGAATTATCAGGGAATACTATGAAAAATTGTATGCCAACAAATTGGACAACCTGGAAGAAATGGACAAATTCCTGAACACCCACACTCTTCCAAAACTCAATCAGGAGAAATAGAAAGCTTGAACAGGCCCATAACCAGCGAAGAAATTGAATCGGTTATCAAAAATCTCCCAACAAATAAGAGTCCAGGACCAGATGGCTTCCCAGGGGAGTTCTACCAGACGTTTAAAGCAGAGATAATACCTATCCTTCTCAAGCTATTCCAAGAAATAGAAAGGGAAGGAAAGCTTCCAGACTCATTCTATGCAGCCAGTATTACTTTGATTCCTAAACCAGACAGAGACCCAGTAAAAAAAGAGAACTACCGGCCAATATCCCTGATGAATATGGATGCAAAATTTCTCAATAAGATACTAGCAAATCGAATTCAACAGCATATAAAAAGAATTATTCACCATGACCAAGTGGGATTCATTCCTGGGAATCAGGGCTGGTTCAACATTCGCAAATCAATCAACGTGATACATCACATTAACAAAAAAAAAAGAGAAGAACCATATGATCCTGTCAATCGATGCAGAAAAGGCCTTTGACAAAATCCAGCACCCTTTCTTAATAAAAACCCTTGAGAAAGTCGGGATAGAAGGAACATACTTAAAGATCATAAAAGCCATTTATGAAAAGCCCACAGCTAACATCATCCTCAACGGGGAAAAACTGAGAGCTTTTCCCTGAGATCAGGAACACGACAGGGATGCCCACTCTCACCGCTGTTGTTTAACATAGTGCTGGAAGTTCTAGCATCAGCAATCAGACAACAAAAGGAAATCAAAGGCATCCAAATTGGCAAAGATGAAGTCAAGCTTTCGCTTTTTGCAGATGACATGATATTATACATGGAAAATCCGATAGACTCCACCAAAAGTCTGCTAGAACTGATACATGAATTCAGCAAAGTTGCAGGATACAAAATCAATGTACAGAAATCAGTTGCATTCTTATACACTAACAATGAAGCAACAGAAAGACAAATAAAGAAACTGATCCCATTCACAATTGCACCAAGAAGCATAAAATACCTAGGAATAAATCTAACCAAAGATGTAAAGGATCTGTATGCTGAAAACTATAGAAAACTTATGAAGGTAATTGAAGAAGATTTAAAGAAATGGAAAGACATTCCCTGCTCATGGATTGGAAAAATAAATATTGTCAAAATGTCAATACTACCCAAAGCTATCTACACATTCAATGCAATCCCAATCAAAATTGCACCAGCATTCTTCTCGAACCTAGAACAAGCAATCCTAAAATTCATATGGAACCACAAAAGGCCCCGAATAGCCAAAGGAATTTTGAAGAAGAAGACCAAAGCAGGAGGCATCACAATCCCAGACTTCAGCCTCTACTACAAAGCTGTCATCATCAAGACAGCATGGTCTTGGCACAAAAACAGACACACAGACCAATGGAATAGAATAGAAACCCCAGAACTAGACCCACAAACGTATGGCCAACTCATCTGTGACAAAGCAGGAAAGAACATCCAATGGAAAAAAGACAGCCTCTTTAACAAATGGTGCTGGGAGAACTGGACAGCAACATGCAGAAGGTTGAAACTAGACCACTTTCTCACACCATTTACAAAAATAAACTCAAAATGGATAAAGGACCTAAATGTGAGACAGGAAACCATCAAAACCTTAGAGGAGAAAGCAGGAAAAGACCTCTCTGACCTCAGCCGTAGCAATCTCTTACTCGACACATCCCCAAAGGCAAGGGAATTAAAAGCAAAAGTGAATTACTGGGACCTTAGGAAGATAAAAAGCTTCTGCACAGCAAAGGAAACAACTAACAAAACTAAAAGGCAACCAACAGAATGGGAAAAGATATTTGCAAATGACATATGGGACAAAGGGCTAGTATCCAAAATCTATAAAGAGCTCACCAAACTCCACACCCGAAAAACAAATAACCCAGTGAAGAAATGGGCAGAAAACATGAATAGACACTTCTCTAAAGAAGACATCCAGATGGCCAACAGGCACATGAAAAGATGTTCAGCGTCGCTCCTTATCAGGGAAATACAAATCAAAACCACACTCAGGTATCACCTCACGCCAGTCAGAGTGGCCAAAATGAACAAATCAGGAGACTATAGATGCTGGAGAGGATGTGGAGAAACGGGAACCCTCTTGCACTGTTGGTGGGAATGCAAATTGGTGCAGTCGCTCTGGAAAGCAGTGTGGAGGTTCCTCAGAAAATTAAAAATAGACCTACCCTATGACCCAGCAATAGCACTGCTAGGAATTTATCCAAGGGATATAGGAGTACTGATGCATAGGGGCACTTGTACCCCAATGTTCATAGCAGCACTCTCAACAATAGCCAAATTATGGAAAGAGCCTAAATGTCCATCAACTGGTGAATGGATAAAGAAATTGTGGTTTATATACACAATGGAATACTATGTGGCAATGAGAAAAAATGAAATATGGCCTTTTGTAGCAACGTGGATGGAACTGGAGAGTGTTATGCTAAGTGAAATAAGCCATACAGAGAAAGACAGATACCATAGGGTTTCACTCTTATGTGGATCCTGAGAAACTTAACAGGAACCCATGGGGGAGGGGAAGGAAAAAAAAAAAAAAGAGGTTAGAGTGGGAGAGAGCCAAAGCATAAGAGACTGTTAAAAACTGAGAACAAACTGAGGGTTGATGGGGGGTGATGGGTATTGAGGAGGGCACCTTTTGGGATGAGCACTGGGTGTTGTATGGAAACCAATATGTCAATAAATTTCATATATATAAAAAATAAAAAAAAAGAAGTAGACAAATAAAAAAATAATAATAATAAAATCTTAAATCATAAAACTCCTAGAAGAAAACAGAGGATAAAATCTCCTTGACATAGATCTTACAAATGATTTAGGATAGGACATCCAAAGTACAAGCAATAAAAGCAAAAACAACCAATGCAATCAGCAATGTTTCTGCACAGCAAAAGAAACAAGCAACATGACGGAAAGGCAACCTATGGAAAGGATGAAAACATTTGCAAGCTACAAATATGAAAAACGTCAATATCTAAAATGTGTGAGGAATTCGTACAATTCAACAGCTAAAAACAAATATAATTACAAACTGGGCAAGGCACCTTAAAAGACGTCTCTCCTCAAAACATATTCAAAAATTTTTTTTTTCAACGTTTATTTTTTTTTGGGACAGAGAGAGACAGAGCATGAACAGGGGAGGGGCAGAGAGAGAGGGAGACACAGAATCGGAAACAGGCTCCAGGCTCTGAGCCATCAGCCCAGAGCCCGACGCAGGGCTCGAACTCACGGACCGCGAGATCGTGACCTGGCTGAAGTCGGACGCTTAACCGACTGCGCCACCCAGGCGCCCCTCCTCAAAACATATTCAAATAGCCAAGGGTACACAAGAAGGTGCTCGATATCACTATTCATCAGGGAAATGCAAATCAAAACTGCAGTATATAGATATCACTTTGACCTATTAAAATGGCTATTGTCAAAAAGACAAGAGATATCGTTGGCAAGGACGTACAGGAAAGGAATTCCTTGTACTCCTGTAGGACTGTAAATTGGGACAGCCACTAAGTAAAACAGTATGGTGGCTCCTCAACAAACTAAAGATAGAACCTCCATATGAGCCAATAATCCCATTTCTGGGTATATGTCTTAAAGACATGACATCCTTACCTTGGAGAGATATCTGCAGCCCTATGTTTATTGCAGCATTATTTACAATAGTCAAGAAACATGGGGCGCCTGGGTGGCTCAGTCGGTTAAGTGGCCGACTTCGGCCCAGGTCATGATCTCGCGGTCCGTGAGTTCAAGCCCCGCGTCGGGTTCTGTGCTGACAGCTCAGAGCCTGGAGCCTGTTTCAGATTCTGTGTCTCCCTCTCTCTGACCCTCCCCCGTTCATGCTTTGTCTCTCTCTGTCTCAAAAATAAATAAACGCTAAAAAGAAATTAAAAAAAATAGTCAAGAAACAACCTAAGAATCCATCACTGGATCCATGGATTAAAAATATGGTATACAGTTACAATGGAATATTTTCAGCCACAAACAAGAAGGAAATCCTGCCAGTTGTGACAACATGAGTGAAACTCGAGGGCTTTATCCTTAGTGAAAAGAAGTCAGACACAGGAAGACAAACACTGTATGATCTGACTTATATGTGGAATTAAAAAAAATTGCACGAAAAACAGAACAGACTGGTGGTTGCCAGGGTTAGGAGGCTGTGAGAAATGGGTAGATATTGGTCAAAGGGTACAAACTACCTGTTACAAGATTAATTAATTCTGGGTATTTAACGTGCAGGATGGTGATTACAGTGAACAATACTGTATCATATCATTTGAAAGTTGCTACAAGACTAGATCATCACAAACAAGAAATGATATTTATGTGAGATGATGGAACTATTGACACTATTGTGGTAATCATTTGACAATATAAAAGTGTATCAAATTAATACAGGTACACCTTACAGTTACACAGATGTATGTTACTTATATCTCATAAATCTGGAAACACTTAAAAAATTCAAAAGTACTCATATGTTATTATCTATCTCTCAGAAATAACAATCATCTGATTAGTTATGCTTTTGTTTAAAAAAAATGGTTTGCGGCGCCTGGATGGCTCAGTACGTTAAGTGTATGACTTTGGCTCTGTTGTGATCTAAGGGTTTGTGGCTTCGAGCCCCACATCGGGCTGTGTGCTGACATCCCAGAGTCTGGAGCCTGCTTCGGAATCTTTGTCTCCCCCTCTCTCTGCCCCTCCCCAACTCTCACTTTGTCTCTCTCCAAATGAATAAACATTTTAAAAAATTTTTAAAAATGATTTGGTAACTTTTGCATACTTTTCGCCTAATATCTAATCCTGATAGAAAAAAATGGGGGATTCACCAAAAAGAAAATTATAATTCTGTTTTCATGGACTAAATGCATGCAACAGAATATTATTACCATACAGCTACATACATTTCCAAAAATAATGAAATTACCCGCAGATTTTTTTAGGACTTAAACATGAGCCCCGAAGAGCACCAAAAACAAAAACAAAACTAACAATTGTGGTTTTTTTCAAAAAACTGTTATACAGATAACTTTTTTCGTGGAAATAACATCCAAGAAAAGAAGAATCTTTGTGAAAGCAATTATCAAACAATTCCTCTCGACCCAAACTTCAAAAATGAATCTGTAATTATAGAATTTGAAATAGCTTTCATTTTGAACCCAGTCAATAGAAGCAACTTTGAAGTAGAAAACATCTGGGGAAAGCCACCTCAAACTTAGAAAAACAAAACAAAACAAAACAAAACAAAACAAAACAAAAAGAAACCCTAACACGTAGCCATGGTAACAAGAAGCCACCAGAATCAGTTTTAAATGTGTTAATCAATGCCAACCAGCCCTACTCACCAACCAATCCATTTCAGCTCCTTCCTTCTGAAAGACAGCGAATAAAGGACAAAAATGACTCCAATACACATGCTTCAGCGTGCCAACCAATCCACAACAGTCTCACCCAAATAAGCATGGTGCTTTAGATGAAAAACCATTTAATTTTCTGAAAGTCCCCTAATTCTCAAATTCCACTCTTCCCCAAACCCCTGTATAAGAATAGCAGACTGCTCTGTTAAAAAAGACTATACCTAACCAGCATAGCTCGCTCTTATTTGTAAGTGATCAATTCCAACTTCATCTTTTTATTTCAGATATTGAGGGCTCATAATCTTTGGCAAGAATTTTTAAAGTCCTATAATAATTTGCCACCATATTTTAGTTTCCTTAATAATTATAAAGGAAGATTGCTATTCCTTTGATACATTTCACCATAATGAAAACTAACATAAATACAACTAAAAGAACAAGTAGGAAGTAAACACAATATTGGGCCCCCCAAAATCCAAAAACTGTACATAACTGACAGGCTTAGTTGTCAGAATGAACCCACGCCAAAGTTTGTCAAGGTGGGGGCTAGTATTATGTTAAAAACTATACACACAAGTTAAACTCCGTTCACTCAATAAACATTATTGAATAAGTACTATATAGACTAGAACATTTTCTAGGCACTGAGGACATGGCAATGAACAGATAACAATCCTACTCATGAGTGAAGTAAACATACAATAACAATAAGCTACACAGGCAAAATATACAGTATTAGAGGAGAAAAACTAAAGCAGAGAAATCACATTTTGATGTGTTATAGGGAAAAGGGTAGTTGAAGTACTAGTCAGGATGGCCAAGAAAGGCCTTGCTAAGAAAGTGACTTTTAAGCAAAAACCTGAAAGGAGAAACAAACAAAAAAGGAAAAAGCAAGCCATGAGGTATCTGAGGGAAAGCATTCCAGATAGAGTCAACAGCAAGCACAGAAGTATGTCCGAAGTACTTAAAGAGTAGTGAGAAATCAGTATGGCTGGACAGAATGAAAGGGGTAGAAAAGAGTTCAAGTCAGAGAGAGAGAAGGAGACACCTGATCATATACAGGCCTTGTCGGCATTAGGAAGAGTTTTGGCATGTACTCTGAGCGAAATGGGAGGCAATTAGGCTTTGAACAGAGGAAGGACACAATCCGACTTACGTTTTACTAGATCCAATGTGTTTAGAATTAACGGAAACAGAGGAAAAACCAAAGAAGAAACAAACAAACAAGAAGACCATTTAGTTACCTATTACACCAATATAAACAACAGATGATAGTCTATTGGTCATGGAAGATGTGTTTGGATTCTCGATATATTTGAAGGAAGACATGACAAGATTTGCTGACAGATGAGATGTCATGTGTATGAAAAAGAAAAAGAAAAGAGAAAGAAAAAGTGAAAGAAAGAAGAAAAAAAAAAGACAGGAGTCAAAGATGACACCAAGTTTTTTAGCAGAGCAACACATAGAACTGTTATTAACTCAATTAGGAAAGACATGCAAGGCAAATATTAAGAAAGAATATCAGGAGCTCAATTTGGGACATGTTAAGTTTGCAATAGCTATCCAGAAAGAGATATCAAGTGGGCAGTTTGATATGCGGGCCTGGAATTATGGAGAGAGATCCGGGCTGGAGATGTAAACTTGAGGATCATTAGAATATACAAGATAGTAAAAGTCAAGAGAAGGAAAATCAAAGGCAAATTCCTGGAAGACATCAATGGGTTAAAAGGTGGGGGACGAGAAGAAACAAGCAAATCAGGCTGAGGTGTACAGACTAGAAAGGCAGCGGGAAAATCAGGTGAGTGAGTGATAGCCTACAAGCAACATAGAGACAGAATTTTGGAGGAGAGAGTTTTCCATTGGGTCAAATATCGCTGAAAGGTTAAGTAAAATGAGATGTATGAAATTGTTTAGATTTATTAAAGTGAAAATCGGTGGTAACCTTGAAAAAACAATTCTGGAGGAGTGAGAGGGAAAATTGCTACAATGAATTCAAGAGTGGATGGGAGGGAGGGAAATCAGGATCAGAGAGTGAAGAAGGCTGTTGACAGATTTCATAGCTAAGTGGAATGGTCATGGTTGATCTAATTTTCTATTGTTGCTGTAGTTTTCAATTGTTACATACTGATTAGGTAGTATTTTTGTAATATTTGGAAGTCTTAAAAATTGCATATATGTAACACTAGGTTTTGTTTTTGTTTTTGTTTTTTTTGTTTTTTGTTTTTTGTTTTTGTTTTTGTTTTTTTTTTGCTTTTTTAAAATGCCAGACCAAGGTACAAAATAACTCACAAAATTATACACTGAGAAGACTCCTTAAATTTTTTCTAGATATATATAAGCTGATTACCATTTTTCTCATGCTTAGAAAGACCACAGAAAAACGAAGTTCCAAGGGCAGTATTTCGTGCTTGATAAAAATTATTAAACTCTAAGGGCACCTGGGTGGCCCAGTCCACAAAGCATCCAACTCTTGATTTCAGCTCAGGACATGATCTCTAGGTTCTCTAGCTTCGAGCTCTGCACTGACAGCATGGAGCCTCCTTGGGATTCTCTCTCTCCCTCTCTCTTTGCTCCTCCCCCACTCATGTGTGCATGCTCTCTCTCTCTCTCTCTCTCTCTCTCTCTCTCTCAAAATAAACATTTTTAAAACGTCACCCAACTCTAGGATATTTTATACTATCCAAAGTAATGAGTCATATTAAAATTTTATACACAGAAGTAAAAGGAGTTGGGAATGCAGAAAATAGTCCTACTTTGTAAACTGAATTGTCACAAATTGTACAACATGAAGGCACTGTTGAAAAATTTGGTGTGGTTCATGTTGAAATATAGTCTCTAAAAAGGCAGGATAATGGCATGCAAGCAAGGTACCTTTATAAAAATGATTCATTGCATTACCAGCATCTTGGTTTATAGCACAGGGGCCATGAAATGTTTATATAGAATATGAGACATGTTGCCACGTGAATCCTCTTGGCAATAATCAGATTAAGTTGAGGGTCCAACATTGGAGCACTCATGCACTGGGGAACAAAACCAAAAATCGAATAACTAGCAATTTTGTTGGTAGACTGCCAGTGTAGCAGGGAACTTCTGTTGCAATTCAGGAGATATTCAAATATTCTAACAAAATGTGCATAAGACATGACGTCAAACCAAACCAAATGCTTTAAATATACTTTGTTAAACCATCAGTACACATAGACCTAAATTCATTTTTTAAAATGGTCACATGCCCCATTACTTTATAGAAGTGAAACGTTACTTCCTTATTAATGAATGGATATTTAGCCTATCTCTGGGGCCCCTAGGTGGCTCAGTCTGGTGAACATCTGACTGTTGATGTTGGCTCAGGTCATGATCTTGTGGTCGTGAGATCGAGCCCTGTGTTGGCCTCTGCACTGTTAACGTGGAGTCTGCTTGGGATTCTCTCTCTCTCCCTCTCTGTCTCTGCTCCCCCTCAATGCTTGGGCTCCCGAGTGTGCACATTCTCTGTCTGTCTCTCAAAATAAGTCAATAAACATTTAGACTATCTCCTTCACATATATCCTTCACATATACATGTGACTATATCCTTCACATATACAATATCCTTCACATATACATGTAATATATATATATATATATATATATATATATATATATATATATATGTAACCTTAATATATCTGTCCTATTTTGTATATGTAATAATATATAATAAATGCCCTTATAGTGTGTGTGTGTGTGTGTGTGTGTGTGTGTGTGTGTGTTTGCACGTGCAGGCGCATGCGCTTGCTTATAGAAGTCATGTATTTCAGAAGGACCCAGTCCTGGCAATGAAACCATTGGAATAAAGAGATGACCTACCTGAAATATTTTTCTCACGTTATATTATTTATTTCTGACAGTGACAGAGACAGAGCACAAGCAGGGGAGGGGCAGAGAAAGAGGGAGGCACAGAATCTGAAGCAGGCTCCAGGCTCTGAGCTGTTAGCACAGAGCCTGACACAAGGCTCAAGCTCGTGAAGTGCAAGATCATGACCTGAGCCGAAGTTGGATGCTTACCCAACTGTGCCACCCAGGTGCCCCGACATATTTGAAATTTTGAAATACACTGCTAAATCACCTTTCAGAAGGGAGTTACCAATTTCATCCAACCACAGTGTCTAAGAATGTCATTTTCCTCACATTTCCTAACTTTGGTTATTTTATTTAATAAAATATTTATCACTATGACTGCAAAAAATGGTATCACATTGGTATTTACATTTTTCTCATTAGCACGTAGGATGAAATATCTCCACGAAAAATACGAAATTTGTTCATCATGAAGATTAGCTCAAACTAGAAAAGATTGTTGCATAGGAAAATAACAATTACCTACTATTTAAATATTGCTATAGGCTTACCTATCAGAATCTTTATTTTCTGTAATAGGCAATTGATGGTTATCAGTTTTTCCATTCTGTCTTTGTGCAATTAATCCAGCAGCCGCAGCATCATGTATGTTTTCTGATACTTCCATGTCACTTCCTCTGTGCTTCTTTTTTTCTTCAACCTTTAATGGAACTTGATACTAAAGGTAATTGTTACTTTAGTCAATAAAAAGAAGTTTTTTTCATTAACTTTATCAGTTGACACTTAGTTTGTCATAAATTCAATGGAGGAAAATATTTTGTGTTTACTTTATCATTACAAGTAATAGTAATTTTTATAAACTCTCCTTCATTTCTGTTGGAATTTTAAAAAGCAGAAGTTACCAAAATTTCTAAAAGGGCTTTCTTAATTTTGTACTTATTCATATCCACACTTTGCTACTGAGAATTCCCCACCCACCCCACCCCATCTGACCAAGAGATACAAAGAAATGAAAAGACAAGAGACAAAATGTGTCCTTTTCTTTCCTTACCACCTGGGATTTACACAACAGCCAGATTTAAAACATGGGACATGGAGGTGCTCCTGTAACAAAACCAGGAAGCTTTCCTCTTTCTGCACGGAGCTATTCTTTCCCTGACTGCCTTTTACAATTCTTTTTCTTTTGGATCCTAAGGTTCTCAAAAAAAGTGACAGTGTCCCCTAAAATTTATGAACCAAAGTTTGCCACAACACAAAAGGAACAAAGTGAAACAGACGTTAGGGTGGAATTCTGGGAAATTAGTAATGCTCTCCGAATCTCACATTCAATAACCATAAAACTTTATAGGGAGAGGGTATAAAAGTAATGATCACCTTTAATCCCATTTACTACTGATAATGCGAGTAAAACTCAAAAAGGTTAAATGATTTGTCCCAAGTTCCTAAAGTGGCATTCCCTAGCATTTTATGGCACCAAAAGAGACGATACAATTCTTGAATGCTGAATCAGAGAAATGACCACAAATTCATTAAATTAGTCAGATGCATGAAAAGTGTGACTTTCGCACAGTAAATTAATACCTTGATTTGGGACGAGGAGATTAGCTACTTATTCTTTTAAAGGAGGGTATCTCTAGATTTTGTCTATTTCTAAAGTCCACACATCTCAAAGCTCAGTTTTCTCCCTTGGAGTTAAATACTGAAGGTTTGCTGAAGGTTTATGCTACCTACATGGTAAAAATCACACAGGCCAAGAGGTATCATACTTTATTGAACATAAAGTGAAGGTTTGACTCAACAGAAACATTTGAGAATGAGATTAAAAAATGTGAAAAAAGGGGTGATCATACAAATAGCTGTTATTAAGCCTATCTCAAAGGGGTCATGTTGAAATACTAAGTTCCAAGATTGTGAATAAAGCAGACAAGACTGCCTATTTTTGTGGGGAATCAGCTTAGGAATTCCCTGAGCCTGAACTGATGGGTTAACTAGGCATAGAAAATTACAAAGCCATAGGATGCTCACACCCAAGTTTGGGTAAACAATATTAGGAATCTAGGTATAGAGAGGGCGGGGCAAAGGCTCCAAGACCAAGGTGTGAGACGTAAACAAGATTAGATATTCAGGAGGACACACTCCCCAATTTAGTCCTATGGCAGAAAGCTGCTTTCACAGGAAGGAAGGACCAAATGAGGTAAACAGGTAAATAGGGCTATAGGCTGTAGGCTGCAGGGTGAAGATGCCCAGAGGGGAGCTAATTAGCAAAAGAAAGGTGCCTTGTGGATCCTGAGGTAGCATCTGTCTTCTCCCCTAGACTAGCTAAGATAAACAGAGAAGCTGCCTCAGGTCAGCTGTTAACAACCATCTGCCAGGCGCCAGGATTTTGTTTTACATTGACCCTAACCCCTAACACCCTATATCTTGAAACCCCCTTTCCCTCATGCCCATGAGTTCATGTTCACAGATTGATTGTCTCTTTGTGCACATCCATCACCATGTTTGGAAGCCTTCTGATCCTATTAAAAACAGAGCAAGGACCCTTAATCCGGGCTCTTGTGTTCTCCGGGACATTAGCTGTCTCTCCCATTGTAATCCTGCATCCCGCTGCTGTCTTGCTAGACAAGCAAGAACCCTAGACCCAGAGTCTACAGACACATACTGAAACAATACATAGATTGCTTTAGCTGGGAACATGTGTTTATATTCCTTCTCTTAGTTATTGCTTCTTTCTCATTTTATTGTTTATGGAAATGCAATTTATATTTAAGCCAATATATTAAAAAAAAACAACCTGGAGATTATTATGTTTTTTAAGCAGTTTCTTTATGGTTATTCTGGTTCGTGAGGTCACATGGTACTTATATAGCTAAGTTAGTTTCCCAGTTCATATACTACTTGGAAGACTGACACTGAAACTTTAAGGAAAACAAATCACAAGAATGTTTCCCTGAACTCCTTTTTGTTAGATAGCAGAAATAATCTATTTCCAGACACAATTACTTATTTAGACAATTCCATTGTATGCACACTCTTGTTCTTTTGAGTGGAGAATCCGAATGGATCAGATAATTGCTAACGAGAAAAAACAAGAGTTTCCTTCCGTAAGGAAACACAGATCCAATGTGTCATTGGACCAGATGTATTCAGATATACATAGATATATATTGGCTTTAATATATACATTTATATACATGGATATCAACACCGATATATTGAGATCTTTTCATCCAACAGCAGTAGAACGCACATTCTTCTTAAGTGCACATAGAACATTCTCCAATATAGATCACATCCTGGGTCATAAAACATCCCTCCACAAATATAAAAGGAATGAGATCCTACCATGCATATTTTTAGATCACAACGCTCAGACACTGGGAATCAACCTCAAGAACAAAAACTCGAAAGCCTCCAAATACATGGAGGTTACAGAAGTTCCTACTCAAGACAGAATGGGTCCACCAGGCGATTAAGGAAGAAACTAAAAACCATATGGAAGCAAATGAAAATGAAAAAACGCAATCCAAACCCTTTAGAATGCAGCAAAGGCAGTCCTTAGAGTAAAATACATTGCAATCCAGGCCTATCTTCAGAAGCGAGGATGGTCCCAAATACAGAAACTAACTTCACTCCTAATCGAACTAGAAACACAGCAGCAAAGAAAGCCCAACGTCAGCAGAAGTAGGGAAACAAAAAAGCGTAGAGCAGAAATAAATCCTATAGAATCCAAAAACAAGGTTGCACACATCAATCAATCTAAGAGATGTGTTTTTTTAAAATAAGCAAAATTGATAACCCCCTAGCCACACTTCTCAAAAAGAAGAAAGAGAGGCCCAAACAGATAAAATCACAAATGAAAGACAAGAGATCACAACCAACACCACAGAAATACAACAAGGATCCGAGGATACTATGAAAAAGTATATGCCAACAACCTGGACAACCTGGAAGACATGGACAAATTCCTAGACACCCACACACTACCAAAAGCCAAACGGGAAGAAATAGAAAACGTGAACAGACCCATAACCCGTGAAGACATTCAATCAGTTATTAAAAATCTCCCAACAAAGATGAGTCCTGGGCAGGATGGCATCCCAGGGGAATTCTACCAGACATTTAAAGCAGAGTTAATCCTTCTTCTTCGCAAGCTGTTCCAAAAAAATAGAAACAGAAGGAAAGCTTCTGGACTCCTTCTGTGAAACCAGCATTACGTTGATTTCCAAAGCAGACAGAGACCCCACTAAAAAGCAGAATGACAGGCCAATGTTCCTGATGAACATGGATGCAAACCTTCTCAATAAGATACTAGCAAATGTAATGCAACGGTATATTAAGAGAATTATTTTCCAGGATCAAGTGCAATTCTTTCCTGGGCAGCAGGGCTGGTTCAATATTCACAAATCAATCAACATGACACGTCCCATGAAGAGAAGAAAGGATAAGAACCATATGATCCTGTCAATAGATGCAGGAAAAGCATTTGACAAAATACAGCACCATTTCTTATTACAACCCTCAAGAAAATCGGATAGAAGGAATAGACCTCCAAACCCTAAAAGCCACATATGAACAGGCCACAGCTAATAGCCTCCTCCATGGAGAAACACTGAGAGCTTTTCCCCTGAGATCAGGAACATGGAAGGGATTTCTACTCTCACCACTGTTGCTTAGCATAATGTTGGAAGTCCTAGACTCAGACATCACACAACAAAATGAATTAAAAGGCATCCAAGTTGACAACAAGAGGTCAAACTTTCACAGTTTGCAGATGACACGATAATGTATGTGGACATCCTGAAAGCCTCCACCAAAAAACTGCTAGAAAGGATACATGCATTCAGCAAAGCTGCAGGATTAAAATCAATGCACCCAAATCGGTTGCATGTCTATACACCAATCATGAAACATTAGAAAGAGATATCAAGGAATCGATCCCATTTACCACTGCACCAAACCATAAAACACCTAGCATTAAACCTAACCAAAGAGGTAAAAGATCTGTATGCTGAAAACTATAGACAACTTATGAAAGAAACTGAAGAACACACAAAGAACCCGGAAAATATCCCATGCTCATGGGTTGCAAGAACAAACATTGTTAAAATGTCAATACTACCCGAAGCAATCTGTACACTCAATGCAATCCCAATCAAAATAACAGCAGCATTCTTCACAGAACTAGAACAAACAATCCTAAACTTTGGGGAGAACCACAAAAGACCCAGACCAGAACAACCAAAGTAAGGTTGAAAAAGAAAACCAGAGTGGGGGAGGCATCACAATCCCGGACTTTAGCCTGTACTACAAAGCTGGACTCCTCAAATGCACGGTATTAGCTCCAAACAAGCACAGAGGCCAATGGAATAGAATAGAGAACCCAGAAATAGGCCCACAGATGTGTGGCCAACTAAGCTCCAACAAAGCAGGAAAGAGTAGCTAATGCAAAAAAGACAGTCTCTTTAGCTAATGGTGCTGGGAGAACTGGACAGCAACATGCACAAGAGTGAACCTGGACCACTTTCTTACACCTTACACAAACATAAACTCCAATGCATGAAAAAGCTTACCGTGAGACAGGAAACCATCAAAATCCTAGAGGAGAAAGCAGGCAACCACCTCTCTGACCTCGGCTGCAGCGATTACTTACTTGACATGTCTCCAAAGGCAAGGGAAAATAAAAGCAAAAGTGAACTTTTGGGACCTCATCAAGATACAAAGCTGCCACACAGCAAAGACAACAATCAACAACTTTAAAGGCAACCAACGGAATGGGAGAAGATATGTATTTGCAAATGGCATATCACATAAAGGGTTAGGATAAAAAAGTCTATAAAGAACTTGCCAAACTCAACACCCGGAAACCAAGTAAGCGAAGAAAGGGGCAGAGGACGTGAATAGACACTTTTCCAAAGGAGACACCCAGATGGCCAATGGACACATGCAAAGATGCTCAACATCACACATCATCCAGGAAATACAAATCAAACCCCACTGGGATAACACCTCAATCAGTCAGAGTGTGGTGGTGAAATACACACCCCTGGAAATAACAGATGTTGGCGAGGATGTGGCAAAATGGGAACCCTCTTGCACTGTTGGTGGCAATGCAAACGGGTGCAGCCACTCTGGAAAGCAGTGTGGAGGTTCCTCAAAAAATTAAAAGTAGAATTACAGCACTAGTAGGCATTTATCCAAAGGATACAGGAGTGCTGATTTGTAGGGGTTGTACCCCAGAATTGATAGCAGTTCTATCAACAATCGCCAAATTATGGAAAGAGCCCAAATGTCCATCAACCGATGAATGGCTAAAGAAGAGGTGGTGGTCTATCTACAACGGAATAATACGACCTGGCCATGAAAAAGAATGGAATCTTGCCATTTGCAACACTGTGGAAGCAACTGGAAGGTATGATGCTAAATGAAATAAGTCGGTCAAGAGAAAGATATCATGTTTTCACTCATATGTGGAATTTGAAAACTTCACACAAGACCATAGGGGAAGGGAAAGAAAAAAAATAGTTACAAATACCTAGAGGGAGGCAAACCATATGATGATCTTAAAAGACAGAGAACAAGCTGAGGGTTGGTGGGGGTGGGGAGTTAAGGGGGTGGAAAAAAGGGATGGTGGGCATTGAGGAAGGCACATGTTGGAGTAAGCCCTGGGGTTATCCGGAAGTGATGAATTCCATGAATCTACTCCCTAAGCCAAGACTACAATGTACACACTATATATTCCCTAACTGGACACTAAATTGTCAAATAATAAAAATAAAGAACAAATAAAGAATAATAATGAAAACAGGGGAGGGGCGCCTGGGTGGCTCAGTCAGTTAAGTCTCCGATTTTTGCTCACGTCATGAGCTCTTGGTTCATGACTTCGAGCCCCGCATCAGGCTCTCTGCTGTCAGCACAGAGCCTGATTTGGACCCTCTGTACCCCTCTCCCTACCCCTCTCCTTCTCCCTCACTTTCTCTCAAAAATAAACAAACACTAAAAATATTCTTAAGGAGTAAAAATAATACAATCACAAAAGCAGGGGAAAAAAACATGAGATTCAAGATTTCAACTCCATATTTTAACAGTAGTTTTAAGGATGTAAAATATGCTTTTACTAATATACACAAATAGTCATTTCTGTAATGAATAGCATTAAGAGTCATAAAAAGTTTTAACTGTGAAACACTAATTCAGGATTTTATAAGAATACTGCATTTTAAAAATTACTCTTGGGACGCCTGGGTGGCTCAGTCAGTTGAGCGTCCAACTCTTAGTTTCAGCTCGAGTCATGATCCCAAGGCCATGGGATCAAGCCCTGCGTCAGCTCCACACGAAGCATGGAGTCGGCTTGCGATTCATATGCTCCCTCACTCTCTCTCAAAAATCAACATTAAAAAAAATAGTAAAACGAATGAAAAAGTTAATCTTAAGGGACAAGATTTAAAGTATAGAAGAGAAATACAGGATTACAGAATTTTGAGCCATTTTCCAGGACTACCACGATGTCTAAGAAAAATATAAAAACCGATTTTAAACTTCATATAGTTTTATTATTCCACTGGGAACAGCATATGAAGAGCTCTAATTTCCTATCTACACCATATAGGAAGGTTGTTAAGGACCCGAGAAGGAATCTAGTATTAAGCAACTAATATATTTATGATCATCCAATTTGAAGATTTAAAGTCTTCCAATACATGTTTGATTATCAAGGAAGACTGAACATTCCCAGGAGGAAAGAAGAAAGGGACCCCCAAAAAAAAAATCAACTCAGCAGTCTTTCTCAGTTTTAGACATGAAAGAATTTAGGGGATAAATTGAACAACTATGAATACTAAAGTTTCCCCTGAATAATATAAAATGTATCTTGGGGTGCCTGGGGGAATCAGTCGGCTAAGCATCCGACTTCAGCTCAGGTCACGATCTCACGGTTCCTGAGCTCGAGCCCCGCGTGTCAGGCTCTGAGCTGTCAGCACAGAAGAAGCACAGCACAGAAGCCTGCATTAGATTCTGTGACAGCACAGAAGCCTGCGTCAGATTCTGTGTCTCCCTCTCTCTCTGCCATTGCCCCTCTCATGCTCCATCTCTCTCAAAAATAAATAAATATTGTTTTAAAAATGTATCTATTGTCGGAAATCTTTGAAAAAGTAAAAATCACCTCCTACAACGAATTTTGCATACCCTCTTGGCAACCTTTCATGCCTTATGATTCTGTCATGACAAAGAGTTCATATTAGACAAAAATTTATACATGTTGAGTTCATTCATTTGGAATGTGTGTATGTGTCTATTATATGCAGATACTATTAAAAAAAGAGTGGCACCTGGGTGGCTCAGCTGGTTAAGCGTCCACCTTGATTTTGGCTCAGGTTATTCAAGCTCTGTGTCGGGTTTGACACTGGCAGCACAGACCCTGCTTAGGACTCTCTCTCTCTCTCTCTCTGTCTCTGTCTTACTCTCTCTCTCTCTCAAAATACATAAACAATTGAAAACTTAAAATTAAAAAAAGATAAATCAGAATGCAGAAAACATATTTTATATATTTTTTCTTTCAGAGTGTGGCAGCTTAAGTGGCACCTGGGTAGCTCAGGCAGTTAAGCATCTTGATTTGGGCTCAGGTCGTCATCTCACAAACCGGTTTGTGAGTCTGAGCTATGCGTCGAGCTCTGTGCTGACAATGAAGAGCCTGTCTGGGATTCTCTATGTCTCTCCCCTCTCTCCCTGTCCCTACCCTGCTTGCTCTCTCTCTCAAAATAAATAAATAAGTTAAAAAAAAAAACAAATTCAGTGTCGCAGCTTCAAATTTAGTTTTTCATTTCACGGATAAAGAACCTTATTTACATCACCAGAAATTTTATTTAATGAAAAGAATAAATGTTTATTTCCTCTCTTTCTACTCTAAAAGACCTAAAATATGCCAAGATTATACCACACAGTAGGTTACCTTAGAAACCCCAAGAAAGACAATAACCAAAAAGTGAAAATTAGCAATCAACCTGGTATGGACTAAAACAGATTTCACTTTGCATTCCTTAGAAACACAGGTTTTGCTAAACTAAATCTAGGATATCACCTTTATTAAACTGAAAGGCAAGGGCAAAATTTCTTTCGGTTCTTCACAGAAATCAGCTGAAAGTCATTCAGAAGAGTCTAAGCATTTTTTGGTTGTTACCTGGCTTTTTTTTTCTTAACTTGCACTTAAAATATCCCCTCCCACATTTTATAATTTAAAGAGCATCTGCTCTGCCTTAATCCCACTATTGCTGCTGTGATTTTATGATACTTTCCCTCAACTCTTCATACTTTAAGTTCAACTCGCCCTTCTAAAATGAATTCTTCCCCTTCAACCCCCTCCTCATCTTCATATGCATCGAGCTATTCTTTCCAGCTGCCTTCTCCTTCTTTGCTTCCATAAAGGCATACCTGAGAATTATCTACTCCCACCAAACTTTCTAAATTTCAATCCTGTACCTTCCTCTCTGTTGTCATTACACTGATTTCTATTATGATCTTGAGGACTTCCATTTCTTCCTAAGATCCTTTTCATCATTATAAGGAGCAAGAGGATGGTACGGGTGGGGGCAGTATAAAACGAAACAACTTACCTTTGCAAGACCAAGGACACCTAACGTCTTGAGAGAAGGTTTCAGAAGAGATTTAGATGATGGTAAAACAGGAATAGGATCCCCATAAACTCTGACTTGTGGTTTGGAAAGAGTTTCAGCCATATCTCTATTTTCAGAATCAGGATTGTTGTCCTCAGATAAGGTTCCATCTTCTGGTTTCATAGTGCCACGTTTTGGTCTCACTTAGTAGAAAACAAAGTAAAGAGGACATGAAAATATCTGTAACTTCAAATTAGTGAATAACACAAGAAGGGACAAGAATTAATGAATAATATAAGTCTTCCAATAGCTTACTGTTTTTAATGAATTGCCAAGAAGAATGCAGTAGCTTTGCTATGCGTGATTTCGGGACATTCTAGAAAAGAATTAATAGCTGTAAGGATTACAAGAATCCAATTCGATAACATCATTGTAATATTCACCATTACCACATGAGCACCATTACACAAGGAACACAGGCTTTGGAATCATTCAAATGTAGATTCACTTCTCAGTTACGCCGTTTACTATTTATTACCAGTCTCCATTTCCTTATGTGGTGAGGATTACAAGAGATCTCATAAGTAGTCCCAAATGTTACTCGCCGTACCTGTAACTGATTAATATCGGGTAAATGCTTTACCAAAGTAACCTCAGATAAACATTGAACCCTAGGTAATTGAAAGCATGTTGAAAAAACTAACACTAAGAAATTTAAATATGTTATCTTGTGAAGTGTTTGCATGATTTAGACTGGCATGAACTATCTCTTGTAAGAGAAAATATACAAACGTACTCTTCAGTAGTATCTTATGTCGGTAAGTTGGAATTGCAAACAGTTTAAGTGGCTTCTGTTTCTCAAAACACTAAAGACAAATATGACTGTTTTTTTTTATATGAAGTTTATTGACAAATTGGTTTCCATACAACACCCAGTGCTCATCCCAAAAGGTGCCCTCCTCAATACCCATCACCCACCCACCCCTCCCTCCCACCCCCCATCAACCCTCAGTTTGTTCTCAGTTTTTTTTTTTTTTATGAAGTTTATTGACAAATTGGTTTCAATACAACACCCAGTGCTCATCCCAAAAGGTGCCCTCCTCAATACCCATCACCCACCCGCCCCTCCCTCCCACCCCCCATCAACCCTCAGTTTGTTCTCAGTTTTTAACAGTCTCTTATGCTTTGGCTCTCTCCCACTCTAACGTCCTTTTTTTTTTTTTTTACCTTCCCCTCCCCCATGGGTTCCTGTTAAGTTTCTCAGGATCCACATAAGAGTGAAACCATATGGTATCTGTCTTTCTCTGTATGGCTTATTTCACTTAGCATCACACTCTCCAGTTCCATCCACGTTGCTACAAAAGGCCATATTTCATTTTTTCTCATTGCCACGTAGTATTCCATTGTGTATATAAACCACAATTTCTTTATCCATTCATCAGTTGATGGACATTTAGGCTCTTTCCATAATTTGGCTATTGTTGAGAGTGCTGCTATGAACATTGGGGTACAAGTGCCCCTATGCATCGGTACTCCTGTATCCCTTGGGTAGATTCCTAGCAGTGCTATTGCTGGGTCATAGGGTAGGTCTATTTTTAATTTTCTGAGGAACCTCCACACTGCTTTCCAGAGCGGCTGCACCAATTTGCATTCCCACCAACAGTGCAAGAGGGTTCCCGTTTCTCCACATCCTCTCCAGCATCTATAGTCTCCTGATTTGTTCATTTTGGCCACTCTGACTGGCGTGAGGTGATACCTGAGTGTGGTTTTGATTTGTATTTCCCTGATAAGGAGCGACGCTGAACATCTTTTCATGTGCCTGTTGGCCATCTGGATGTCTTCTTTAGAGAAGTGTCTATTCATGTTTTCTGCCCATTTCTTCACTGGGTTATTTGTTTTTCGGGTGTGGAGTTTGGTGAGCTCTTTATAGATTTTAGATACTAGCCCTTTGTCCGATATGTCATTTGCAAATATCTTTTCCCATTCCGTTGGTTGCCTTTTAGTTTTGTTGGTTGTTTCCTTTGCTGTGCAGAAGCTTTTTATCTTCCTAAGGTCCCAGTAATTCACTTTTGCTTTTAATTCCCTTGCCTTTGGGGATGTGTCGAGTAAGAGATTGCTACGGCTGAGGTCAGAGAGGTCTTTTCCTGCTTTCTCCTCTAAGGTTTTGATGGTTTCCTGTCTCACATTTAGGTCCTTTATCCATTTTGAGTTTATTTTTGTAAATGGTGTGAGAAAGTGGTCTAGTTTCAACCTTCTGCATGTTGCTGTCCAGTTCTCCCAGCACCATTTGTTAAAGAGGCTGTCTTTTTTCCATTGGATGTTCTTTCCTGCTTTGTCACAGATGAGTTGGCCATACGTTTGTGGGTCTAGTTCTGGGGTTTCTATTCTATTCCATTGGTCTGTGTGTCTGTTTTTGTGCCAAGACCATGCTGTCTTGATGATGACAGCTTTGTAGTAGAGGCTGAAGTCTGGGATTGTGATGCCTCCTGCTTTGGTCTTCTTCTTCAAAATTCCTTTGGCTATTCGGGGCCTTTTGTGGTTCCATATGAATTTTAGGATTGCTTGTTCTAGGTTCGAGAAGAATGCTGGTGCAATTTTGATTGGGATTGCATTGAATGTGTAGATAGCTTTGGGTAGTATTGACATTTTGACAATATTTATTTTTCCAATCCATGAGCAGGGAATGTCTTTCCATTTCTTTAAATCTTCTTCAATTACCTTCATAAGTTTTCTATAGTTTTCAGCATACAGATCCTTTACATCTTTGGTTAGATTTATTCCTAGGTATTTTATGCTTCTTGGTGCAATTGTGAATGGGATCAGTTTCTTTATTTGTCTTTCTGTTGCTTCATTGTTAGTGTATAAGAATGCAACTGATTTCTGTACATTGATTTTGTATCCTGCAACTTTGCTGAATTCATGTATCAGTTCTAGCAGACTTTTGGTGGAGTCTATCGGATTTTCCATGTATAATATCATGTCATCTGCAAAAAGCGAAAGCTTGACTTCATCTTTGCCAATTTGGATGCCTTTGATTTCCTTTTGTTGTCTGATTGCTGATGCTAGAACTTCCAGCACTATGTTAAACAACAACGGTGAGAGTGGGCATCCCTGTCGTGTTCCTGATCTCAGGGAAAAAGCTCTCAGTTTTTCCCCGTTGAGGATGATGTTAGCTGTGGGCTTTTCATAAATGGCTTTTATGATCTTTAAGTATGTTCCTTCTATCCCGACTTTCTCTAGGGTTTTTATTAAGAAAGGGTGCTGGATTTTGTCAAAGGCCTTTTCTGCATCGATTGACAGGATCATATGGTTCTTCTCTTTTTTTTTGTTAATGTGATGTATCACGTTGATTGATTTGCGAATGTTGAACCAGCCCTGCATCCCAGGAATGAATCCCACTTGATCATGGTGAATAATTCTTTTTATATGCTGTTGAATTCGATTTGCTAGTATCTTATTGAGAATTTTTGCATCCATATTCATCAGGGATATTGGCCTGTAGTTCTCTTTTTTTACTGGGTCTCTGTCTGGTTTAGGAATCAAAGTAATACTGGCTTCATAGAATGAGTCTGGAAGCTTTCCTTCCCTTTCTATTTCTTGGAATAGCTTGAGAAGGATAGGTATTATCTCTGCTTTAAACGTCTGGTAGAACTCCCCTGGGAAGCCATCTGGTCCTGGACTCTTATTTGTTGGGAGATTTTTGATAACCGATTCAATTTCTTCGCTGGTTATGGGCCTGTTCAAGCTTTCTATTTCCTCCTGATTGAGTTTTGGAAGAGTGTGGGTGTTCAGGAATTTGTCCATTTCTTCCAGGTTGTCCAATTTGTTGGCATATAATTTTTCATAGTATTCCCTGATAATTGTTTGTATCTCTGAGGGATTGGTTGTAATAATTCCATTTTCATTCATGATTTTATCTATTTGGGTCATCTCCCTTTTCTTTTTGAGAAGCCTGGCTAGAGGTTTGTCAATTTTGTTTATTTTTTCAAAAAACCAACTCTTGGTTTCGTTGATCTGCTCTACAGTTTTTTTAGATTCTATATTGTTTATTTCTGCTCTGATCTTTATTATTTGTCTTCTTCTGCTGGGTTTAGGCTGCCTTTGCTGTTCTGCTTCTATTTCCTTTAGGTGTGCTGTTAGATTTTGTATTTGGGATTTTTCTTGTTTCTTGAGATAGGCCTGGATTGCAATGTATTTTCCTCTCAGGTCTGCCTTCGCTGCGTCCCAAAGCGTTTGGATTGTTGTATTTTCATTTTCGTTTGTTTCCATATATTTTTTGATTTCTTCTCTAATTGCCTGGTTGACCCATTCATTCGTTAGTAGGGTGTTCTTTAACCTCCATGCTTTTGGAGGTTTTCCAGACTTTTTCCTGTGGTTGATTTCAAGCTTCATAGCATTGTGGTCTGAAAGTATGCATGGTATAATTTCAATTCTTGTAAACTTATGAAGGGCTGTTTTGTGACCCAGTATATGATCTATCTTGGAGAATGTTCCATGTGCACTCGAGAAGAAAGTATATTCTGTTGCTTTGGGATGCAGAGTTCTAAATATATCTGTCAAGTCCATCTGATTCAGTGTCTCATTCAGGGCCCTTGTTTCTTTATTGACCGTGTGTCTAGATGATCTATCCATTTCTGTAAGTGGGGTGTTAAAATCCCCAGCAATTACCACATTCTTATCAATAAGGTTGCTTCTGTTTATGAGTAATTGTTTTATATATTTGGGGGCTCCGGTATTCGGCGCATAGACATTTATAATTGTTAGCTCTTCCTGATGGATAGACCCTGTAACTATTATATAATGTCCTTCTTCATCTCTTGTTACAGCCTTTAATTTAAAGTCTAGTTTGTCTGATATAAGTATGGCTACTCCAGCTTTCTTCTGGCTTCCAGTAGCATGATAAATAGTTCTCCATCCCCTCACTCTCAATCTAAAGGTGTCCTCAGGTCTAAAATGAGTCTCTTGTAGACAGCAAATAGATGGGTCTTGTTTTTTTATCCATTCTGATACCCTATGTCTTTTGGTTGGCGCATTTAATCCATTTACATTCAGTGTTATTATAGAAAGATACGGGTTTAGAGTCATTGTGATGTCTGTCTATTTTATGCTTGTAGTGATGTCTCTGGTACTTTGTCTCACAGGGTCCCCCTTAGGATCTCTTGTAGGGCTGGTTTAGTGGTGACAAATTCCTTCAGTTTTTGTTTGTTTGGGAAGACCTTTATCTCTCCTTCTATTGTAAATGACAGACTTGCTGGATAAAGGATTCTCGGCTGCATATTTTTGCTGTCTAGCACCCTGAATATCTCGTGCCAATTCTTTCTGGCCTGCCAAGTTTCAAAAGAGAGATCAGTCACGAGTCTTATAGGTCTCCCTTTATATGTGAGGGCACGTTTACCCCTTGCTGCTTTCAGAATTTTCTCTTTATCCTTGTATTTTGCCAGTTTCACTATGATATGTCGTGCAGAAGATCGATTCAAGTTACGTCTGAAGGGAGTTCTCTGTGCCTCTTGGATTTCAATGCCTTTTTCCTTCCCCAGTTCAGGGAAGTTCTCAGCTATTATTTCTTCAAGTACCCCTTCAGCACCTTTCCCTCTCTCTTCCTCCTCTGGGATACCAATTATGCGTATATTATTTCTTTTTAGTGTATCACTTAGTTCTCTAATTTTCCCCTCATACTCTTGGATTTTTTTATCTCTCTTTTTCTCAGCTTCCTCTTTTTCCATAACTTTATCTTCTAGTTGACCTATTCTCTCCTCTGCCTCTTCCATCCGAGCCGTGGTGGTTTGCATTTTGTTTTCCATTTCCTTTAAAGCGTTTTTCAGCTCCTCGTGACTGTTCCTTAGTCCCCTGATGTCTGTAGCAAGAGATTCTCTGCTGTCCTGTATGCTGTTTTCCAGCCCAGCGATTAATTTTATGACTATTATTCTAAATTCACTTTCTGTTATATTATTTAAATCCTTTTTGATCAGTTCATTAGCTGTTGTTATTTCCTGGAGATTCTTCTGAGGGGAATTCTTCCGCTTGGTCATTTTGGATAGTCCCTGGTGTGGTGAGGGCCTGCAGGGCACTTCCCCTGTGCTGTGGTGTATAACTGGAGTTGGTGGGCGGGGCCGCAGTCCGACCTGATGTCTGCCCCCAGCCCACCGCTGTGGCCACAGTCAGACTGGTGTGTGCCTTCTCTTCCCCTCTCCTAGGGGCGGGATTCACTGTGGGGTGGCGTGGCCCGTCTGGGCTACTTGCACACTGCCAGGCTTGTGATGCTGGGGATCTGGCGTATTAGCTGGGGTGGGAAGGCAAGGTGCACGGCGGCAGGGGGGGCAGGCTTAGCTCGCTTCTCCTTAGGTGATCCACTTCAGGAGGGGCCCTGTGGCAGCCGGAGGGAGTCAGATCCGCTGCCGGAGGTTTGGCTCCGCAGAAGCACAGAGTTGGGTGTTCGCGCGGAGCGAGCAATTTCCCTGGCCGGAGCCGGTTCCCTTTGGGATTTTGGCTGGGGGATGGGCGGGGGAGATGGCGCTGGCGAGCGCCTTTGTTCCCCGCCAAACTGAGCTCTGTCGTCCGGGGGCTCCGCAGCTCACCCTCCCTTTGTCCTCCAGCCTTCTCGCTTTCCGAGCAGAGCTGTTAACTTATGACCTCCCAGACGCTAAGTCGCGCTTGCTGTCGGAACACAGTCCGTCAGGCCCCTCCGCTTTTGCAAGCCGGACTCGGGGGCTCTGCTTGGCCGGCGAGCCGCCCCTCCGCCCCGGCTCCCTCCCGCCAGTCCGTGGAGCGTGCACCGCCTCGCCGCCCTTCCTACCCTCTTCCGTGGGCCTCTCGTCTGCACTTGGGTCCGGTGACTCTGTTCTGCTAATCCTCTGGCGGTTTTCTGGGTTATTTAGGCAGGTGTAGGTGGAATCTCCAAATATGACTGTTTAAATGTAGCTCCTTCTGGGATGCCTGGGTGGCTCAGTCAGTTAAGTGACCCACTTTTGATGTCAGCTCCGGTCATGACCTCACGGTTAGTGGGGTTCAAGCCACACATTGGGCTCTGTGCTGACAGAGTGGAACCTGCTTGAAATCCCCTCCTTGCCTCTCTGTCTGCCCCTCCCTACTAGCACTTGCTCATTCTCTCTCTCTCTCCCTCCCTTTCCAGGAGAAATACAAACATTACAAAAACATTTAGCTCAGCTCCTTCCAAGAAAGAGAAAAAGAATAATAAACCTTGTGGGGCAATGAGTCATGGATGAAAACCACACACAGACAGTAGAATTCCATAACCAATACGTTGACAATGGAGTTGACAGAAAGTGATGTACTAAAAGAACAGACACTAAAGTAATGTTTTCTGCAAGGAAATATTAGAGTAGGGGTAAACCATTAAAAAAGAGCATGGTGGTGGGAACACATAGGTTGCTCAGTCAGCTCAGCGTCCAACTTCAGCTCATGAGTCATGATCTCACGGTTTGTGGGTTTGAGCCCCACATTGAGCTCTGTGTTGACAGCTCCGAGCCTGGAGCCTGCTTTGGATTCTGTCTCCCACTGTCTCTGACCCTACCCCGCTTGCACTCTGTCTCTCTCTCTCGCTCCAAAATAAATAAACTTAAAAACATCAAAAATATCTTTAAAATCATCGGGGGAGAAGAGGAAAAAAGGAAAAAAAAAATGAGACATGACCAATCAATGAAGCATGAGCTTAAGACAAGGAAGAAAAGGAGAAATGTGAGCAAAATAAGGTAAGTGTAAACAACATGCATTTTTCAACAGGTACATAAGTAGGATTGGGAATATAGTATGAACAATAGTCTCTTTTAAACCTTTGAAAGATATATATCTATATCTATATATCTATATCTATATCTATATATCTATCTATAAAACTTATACATAAAACAGAGGCTTTGATTCACAATATATCCCCAATAATATTGACTTTAATCACACTACAGTTACCTGGTTATAAGTACTGTAATAAGGAATTTAATTTTTTTCACTATAAAATAAATTGTTCAATTACTGGCATCTATCACTTCCTAAAAGCTATAAATTACTACTAGACTAACAAAATAACAGAAAAAGAGAGGTTCCTAACACATCAACTTTCACTATGGAGAAAGAATTGGGAATGAGAATTCTAGGAAGAAATGGGAACCTTCAAAGGATGTATGTAATGGGACACAGATGGGGTTACACAAACAAAGGCTGAGGACTTTTTCTCTGCAATTCTAAGCTCACAATGGGAGGATACTAAAAATATACTGTAACCTTCTTTCTTATGTAACTCCTGATTTCCTCAATAGAATTCATTTGCGTTTATACATGTTAAACACTAAAACGGAATGTAAACTGAAGCCTGACTTTTTAAATTCACATATTTAATTGTGATATATCATGCGTATTTTGTTACTTTTCAAACTCCATTCTACGGAATTCCATTTCCCTACTCATTTATTCACATTCAAAGCCTATGACATTGTTTCTTCCAAGCAAGACTTTATTCTAGGAGCTCCAGGAGTCTGACAATTGTGTTTCCTAACCTCCAGGAGCTTATCATGACTGAGGGGCTTTGAAATGAATACTGAAATAAATATCAGATGTCTGAAACTTTACATTTTAGAATCTGACACAAGGACTAGGAGGAGATAGTGTTCAAAGCTACATATGAAAGATTTCTGAAATTAAAAATTGGACAACTTGGCTATGAAGAGCCTCTGCTCATAGAGCTACTCTTTTCAGCAAAACACGTATTCTTCAGGGAGATGCACAATTTTAACTTACTCTTCATGCAGTTATTTCAGAACTACAGGGGAACACTTTTGTAAGGTAAATGTTGAGAAATAATGTAAACATCTAAATTTCTACATTTTCTAATATTATTTTAGTCTAAATGTAGAACAAAGGATAGAGCCAAAGGAAAATCCTGTATGTCACCGAAATAAAACTTGCCCGGGGCCGGGGGGGGGGGCAACCTACAATAGATACTTGGACCCAATCAGGTTTCATTTAGGCATGAGTATCATCAGTCATGCTACTATCACAGTAAGAATCCTTATCCTTAAGCAAATGTCACATTTCCTCCATGATGGGAAAGCTTTTCCTAATATAATTTGACGGTCATTATATATTTTCCAGCCCATTCTTTTATAAGACTCCACCTGTAGGGTTTAGCAAAGTACAACAAAACAAAACAAAACATTCAACGCGTCATGTATCTGTAAAGTGGTTTGTTCTGGCTAACTTTCCATGACACACATAAAATGATGATACACAGGCTCCTCTTAAATGTTCAGAGTAAATAAGGGAGAAAACTCAATTCAGAGCAGGAAAGTGAGTTTCACAGGAGAGTACTTTACCTTGCTACCAAAATGTAAGACTTGGCTAGATGATGTAGGCCATGAATCATCAGGACCAGGTTTGTCAGAAAGCCTTTAGAGCAAAAATATACAACAAAAACATGTTCATTTATTTTAAAAGAAAATTTTAAAAATTAAGTGAAAGTTCAGCTATCTGTGTATTAAACCACGTTTCTTGGTATAATTAAAAGTTGGCCTCTGGTTTTTTCATTGAGTTTTATTTTAATTTCAGTAATAATAGCATCCAGTGTTATATTAGTTTATTAATATAGTGATTCACCAACTCCATACTCACCCCATGCTCATCATGACAAGGGCACTCCTTCATCCCCATCACCTCTTTCAGCCCTCCCACCACTCACCTCCTCTCTGGGAACCATCTGTTTGTTGTCGGCAGGTAAGAGCCTATTTCTTGGTTTGTCTCTCCTTCTTTTTTCTCCTTTGCTCATTTGTTGTTTCTTAAGTGCTACATGAGTAAAATCATATGGTATTTGTCTTTTCCTGACTTTTCTTAACATACTACTCTCAGGCTCCATCCTGATTACATCCTTGCCAAGTAAATGGCAAGATTTCATTGTTTTATGGTTGAGTAATATTCCAGGGTGTGTGTGTTTGTGTGTGTGTGTGTGTGTGTGTGTGTGTGTGTATGAAAAACATATACACACACAGATACATACATATAGAACTCCTGCGTTCACTCATTTGTCAATGGACGCTTGCACTGGCTATTGGAAATAATGCTGCAATAAACACAGGGGTGCGTGTGTCCCATGGAATTCGTGTTTTTTTTGTATTTTTTTGGGTAGTATCCAAAAGTACAATAACTGGATCATAGGAGAGTTCTCTTTTTAATTTTTTGAGGAATCTCCATACTGTTTTCCAGAGGGGCCGCACCCATTTGCATTTCCACCAACAGTGCAAGAGGTTTCCTTTGTCTCCACATCCTCGCAAACACTTGCTTCTTGTGTCTTGGAGTTTAGCCATTCTGACAGGTGTGACATGATATCTCGTTGTAGTTTTGGGGAGCCTTTTTTCCTGTGTCTGTTGACCATCTGTATATTGTCTTGGAAAAATGTCTGGTTATATCTTCTGCTCATTTTTAAACTGGGCTTTTTTGGAGGGGAGGATGTTTACTCATATCAATTTTTTATACTTTGTGGATACTAACCCTTACTGGATTTGCAAAATATTTGCAAATATGTTCTCCCATCCCAGAGGATGCCTTTTAGTTTTGATGTTTCCCTTCACTGTGCAAAAGCTTTGTAGGTTAATGTAGTCCCCATAGTTTATTCTTGCTTTATTTCCCTTGGCTCAGGAGACATAACTAGTAAAATGTTGCTACAGCCAAAGTCAGAGAAATGACGGCCTGTGCTCTCTTCAAGGATTTTTTATGGTTTAAGGTCTCACACTTAGGTCTTTAATTCATTTTCAGGTTATTTGTGTGTATGGTACAGAAATTGACCCAGGTTCATTCTTTGGAATGTGACTTGTCTGGTTTAACCAACACCATTTGGTGAAGAGACTGCCTTTTCCCCACTGGATAGTCTTTCCTGTTTGTGGAAGATGAACTGACCATACAGTGGTGGATTTATTTCTGGGCTTGTGGTTCTATTCCACTGAGCTACGAGGCTATTTTGTATGCCAGTACCCACCATCCTGTTTGGATTACTACAGCCTTGGAAGAAAACTTGAAATCTGAGACTGCGATACCTCCAGTTTTCCTCTTTTGCAATACTGCTTTGGCCATTCAAGTTCTTTTGTGGTTCTATACAACGTTTAGGCTTGTTTGTCTAGCTCTGTGACAAATGCTGTTGGTATGTTGACAGGGATTGCATGACATCTGTAGATGCCTTTGGGTAGTGCAGACACTTTAAAAATATGTATTCTTCCCATCTGTGAGCATCGGATGTGTTTCTCTTTCCGTCACCTTCAATTTCTTTCATCAGTGTGTTACGGTTTCTAGAGTACAGGTCTTTCACAATTTGGACCCTGTTTTAAAAAAAATTTCAGTTCTCTATTTTGACTCCACCTCTGCCAACCTGTGAAATCTCCAGGAAAGACCCAGTCTGAGTTTCCAATAACCAAATGTGACAGGCAGACAATGCTCTGAAATGGTTGAAAATGAAATGTATAAACGTTACCACAATGACTTCTCACCTCACATCTGTCAGAATGGCTCAGTTTCAACACACAGGAAACAACAAGGGTTGCTCAGGGTGTGGAGGAAAAACAACCCTTGTGCACCGGTCATGGGATATAAATTGGTATCGCCACAGTGAAAGCCACTATGGAGGGGCCTCAACGAATTAAAAACACAAATACCATAGGATCCAGTGATTCCACTACTGGGTATTTATTTACCCAAGGGAAATGGAGGTACTAATTTGAAAAGATATATGCACCCCATCTTTATTATAGCATTGTTTACAATAGACAAGATATGGAAGCAACCCAAGTGTCCACCAATACATGAAGAGACCACACACACACACACACACACACACACACACACACACACAATGAAATATTACGCAGCTATAAAACAGAATGAGATTTGCACATCATGGATGTACCTAGATGGTATGAGGGTAAGTGAAATAAGTCAGACAGAGAAAGACAAATCCTATATGATTTCACTTCTGTGTAGAATGTAAAATGGGGAATAAATGAACAAACAGAGCAAAAGCAGAAACAGCCCCATAAAAGCAGAGAATTGACTCTTGCCAGAAGGGAGGGGAGGTGGGGGGATTGACAAAATGGGTGAAGGGGAGAGGGAAGTTCAGTGTTCCAGTTATAGAATGAATAACCACAAGGCTCAAAGGTACAGCATAGGGAATCTAGTCAGTGGTATCGTAATACCATCATACTTTACCAGATGGGTGCTACACTTATGGCGAACATGGTGGACCATCCATTACATTGTGTGTCAGGTAGACCTCCGTTTAACTAAATATATCAAAGTTTGGGTTTCCCTGTTATGAGTGGTAGTACTAACTAGAGATTAAAAGATTAAAAGTTCCCACGGCCAACTTTGTTCCCACACTGGTCTTGCCTTATTTAGGTCCATAATAACTAGCAAGACATTCCAAGCCTTCAGGGGGCATTCAGCTACCCAAGGAGAGAGACTGCGATCAAATGGTCCTGGTAGTTGTGCCTCTATTTCTCTATATGCTGCCTGACTATTTTCTTCCCTATGAGCTCCCACTCCTACATCACTCTTCGGCACGGTTCTGTGGCATCCCCCAACCTTTCAATCTTTAGCCTATGAAGCCATACACTCCTACAACAAGGATGGGCTCAAATGACCGAGGGTAGGAACCACGTCCTGCTCCTGGAGAACAAGCGAACTGGGAGTCTCAGTCATCCACACAGTCACCTCAACATAGGCATGTTATCACCGATCCAGATGAAGCTCCCTTACTGATATGACAAGTCAGTCCTACCCCTGCCCAGCCCTACAAGTACATGGGAAGGGCATCACAGATTTAGGAAAAGAGGTGGAGTGAGGAGACAGCTTGCCTTGGGCCATACATCCCTGATGTTCGCAATCTCCACCCCTCATCCCCAATTCCTTGAGAGGATCTAAGCTATCCTCCCTCAGTTGGGCTGGAAGTAGGGGATATCATATTTCTATTTGCTGTAAACAGACTCTTCCCAGCAGCTCAAAGGATTGTTAATCTCTCTCATCAGAAAAGCTGAGGTATGCTCGCACCTTCAATGAAACCAACACACACAAAAGCAGAAACCTGCTTGTCACGACCCTCTTGAACTCTCTATTTGAATATGCCTTTCTAAACAACTCCCCTAATCCTGGGTCCTTCATTCCTGACATTCACCTTTATGTCACTTGTCATAAACCCCCATATTCTGACATCTTTCCTAAAACTCTTGTTTCTATCCAACTCAGTGTTGTTCTCCTTGAAACCTGGTCTCCTCTGCTAATTTGACTCTTACCCTCCTTCATTTTATTCATTAGACCCACTCCCCAGATTTCTATCATTGAAATATTTGTCTGCAAGATGAAGACAAAAAAACAAAGAAAGAAATGAAAGAAAGAAAGAAAGAAAGAAAGAAAGAAAGAAAGAAAGAAAGAAAAGAACCCGAATGTAAATCTCATTTCTGTGACTTATCATATCTAACTAGGTCACTTCAATCTCTTTTGAGTTTCAAACTGTCCATGTAAGCAACCATTCGGCAAGGAGGTTAAACAGAGGTTGAATTACCAGAGGGTATTTTGATGAATTAATCTCTGAGGTTCCCTAAATCTTGAGACTCTAAGTAGTTTTGATTTGGCCTCTGGAAAAATGGAGAGTCCTTAGCTGGCAGAAGGGGAAATATTAATGGGAAAAAAAAAGAAATACCAAGAAACCCAGAGAAGAAAGTAAAAAGGCACAAACACAGTACAGAAACGTCATAGGGAAAAAATCTCCAAAAAAGAAAAAGCTTCCTAGAACTAGTCAAGGGTACTAGTCCAAAGGGAAACCAGACTGGGAACTTAGGCAACAGAGAATCCTCGAAATATCCTAGCAATATCCTTGTGATAGAGACTGAATTTAATTAAGGTAACATGGTCTACAACTAGATACCCTTCCCTCACAGAAAACTCATTTGTCTCAAGAATAGGGGATATCACCACATCTAAGGAGATGCCTGACGACATCTTGCTTATTATGTAAAAGCCTTGACACCATGGCCATAGCTGACATCCATCCTAAAATCTGGGATGGTAAAAACAAGGGACTAGTTACCACTGCACTAATGACTTTTGTTAGCACTAGTGGTCAAATACATAAGGGCAAATGCTTGCACTAACCTGGTTTCTTAAGAAAACCCTAAATTAGAGTTCCGACATGATTAGCTTTGACATTCTGAGTTGATCTGCCCTAGGATCTGTATCTTCATCTCAGTGCTGCTGAGGAACCAGAGAATGGATGTGGAAGCTGCACAGGCTGACGGGAAAAGCCCCTCAGCTACCCATTAACTATGGAATCATGGTCGAGTCTTCAACCTCCCTGAACCACAGTTGCCAAAGTAATAAAAAGTAGGCTACAACAACACAGCTAGTTTGCAAAGCTATGCAATGCCTACATAACTTAACAGATGTTATGCATAGGATATAGTGTCTTGTCCAGGGTAGAACACGCAACAACTGGTTTTGTTCTCTGCGTTCCCTTAGGAAACACATAATTTTCAGTTCATTCATTTCACTTCCTTTCCTTTCATTTTCCATTTCATTTCATTTCATTCCTTTATACTTTGAGAGTGAGTGCACACAGAAATCGGGAAAGACATCCCAAGGAGGCTGTCAGCGCAAAACCCGACGTGGGGCTTGAACTCACAAACCTGAGTTGAAGTCAAGAGTCACACCCTTAACTGACTGAGCCACCCACGTGCCCCAACGAATGTCATTTTTACAAATCCAGAAAAATCCTACCTGGCTATAGAGTCTCCCTCAGCATTCTTATCTGCTCCTAAAGAAGAAAGCAAAATACATGTTAAATCAACAATCGAAAAATAGAGGAAATTACAAGTGTACGGCTTATGATTTGTGAAAAAGTATTGCTTTGGGACCACACCTGGAAACCACACTACACTGAATGGTAATTATCCCATTCGTAGGCTTAAAGCACTAAGAAATGTTACTTTCTCCTCTATATTGACCAAAAGCAAGAATGGGTTTTATCAAAATTTGACACCTACAGGTGAACTGATGTTTACAATGGCCATCACTGACCGACTCTATGACACTGGAGGAAAATGGTGTCGTTAGGAGAATGATTATCACAAGCTGACAATGTCAAACTGCAACTAGCATGATTTTTCTGGACTTCCACCCCTATAGAAGTTAAAAGAGAGTTTTTTTATTTTGCTGTAACACAGCAGAACTTCCCCAGCCATTTAGTAGAGACTGTTCAGAGTTAGGATGAAACAACACCTCACAAATGTGCTCCCTAGTTATTGTACTTTGCATCATGGCCAAACCATAACAAGCAGACTCTCCCTGGCCTTATTTCCAATGGCAAGGTAAGTTGGAAGGCTGTGGCATTCCAATTTGATAAACTTCTAACTTCTCGAGACTGTCTCCTTCCATTGCTAGAGAGTCTATCTAGACCCACTGAACATCACAGAGGATGATCCCAATGTTGGTACTATGTAGTGGCTCATGATGTCATTTTTCTCAACCCTCCCCATTGGGTGACACACATCTAGAAAAATCATGCTTGTTTTCATGGAAGGCATATGTCATCAGATCCTCTACTGATGAGCAACAAAACAAAACAAAGGGCAAAGAATATCTTGAATGCCTACATTCAATTAGTGGGGAATTTTAATTTTCTAAACATTCAACGATAGCCACTGTATGATTGTTACTATATGACACTCTTTAAAGAGCAAGACTATGGAGGTAAGGGTTGGGGTTAATGTAGGGAAAAAGGGGCACACCCCCAAGGACTATTTTTTAAATTTTTTTAACGTTTATTTTTTTTAGAGACAGAACATGAATGGGGGGAGGGTCAGAGAGAGAGGGAGACACATAATAGGAAGCAGGCTCCAGGCTCCGATCTGTCATTCCAGAGCCTGACACAGGGCTCGATCTCGTGAACCACGAGATCATGACTTGAGCCAAAGTCGGACACTTAACCGACTGAGCCACCCAGGCGCCCAAGCACAGAGGACTTGTAAGGCAGTGAAACTCTTTCACACGATACCACAAAGGTGGATTCACATCATTACACATTTGTTAAAACCCAAAGAATGTATAACACCAAGGCTGAACACTAATGCAAATTAGAGACATTGCCTGAAAATGAAGAGTTAGTGTCCATATAAAATGCACCACTCTTGTCAGGGTGCCTGGGTGGCTCAATTGGTTCAGCGTCCATGTCTGGATCTGAGATCAGGTCATGATCTCACAGTTCATGGAATCAAGTCCTGCATCAGGCTCTGTGCTGACAGCACAGGATTCTTTCTCCCTTCTCCCTCTGCCCCTTGGCTGCTCACACACATACATGCTCTCTCACTCAAAACTAAACAAAGGAACTGAAAAAAAATTACTACTAAAAATGGACCACTGTCGTGCAAGATGTTAACAACAGGGGAGGCTAGGCGTGTACGGGAGCATGGTATGGTATATGGAGACTCTCTGTACTTTCTATTATATTTTGCTGTGAACTTAAAACTGCTGAAAAAATAAGGATCATTAAACGTAAAAAACAATCAAACAAAGTACAACAACCATACTACCAAAGTAGTATCCATTGAAGCTACTCTTAGCATATATTAACCATGACAGTCACCTTGAGCATTAAGATAGAGATCAAAGTAACATAATAGGGGTACTGTCTCCCATATGGAAGTATATGAAAATACATAAAGCAAAATACAAAAATACAAGTTATTTGTATATTTAGGCAAGAAAACAATGGATGAATATGACCAAATATAACTATAAACAGGGATTCAGCACTGTATGAATCAAACCTGGGTTTTCCATATAATTGAGATTTTATTCTAATTTTAAATCAAAAATCATTATGCTGATCATATCTAAGAATCATAAGGAAAGCTTAATCATATAAAAAAAGATGATAATGACCTAATATTGCCCTAGCCTTTTTTGTACAAATACCTACTTCATATGGATGATGAAACTGAAACCAGTACCATGATAACCATCATTTTACTTGCTATTAAAATAAAATTTTAAGACACCACCAAAAATGAATTGAGGGCTGTAATTTCTATGCAGAAAAGGTTTCATCCAGCAGGCCAAAGATGGCTACCCTCAGAATATCCTACTTGAATGACTGGCCCTTGGTTGTTCCCTGGGATCTTGGATTTAAGGACGGTTTCCACCATTCCCTAGCTTGGTAATAGAAGCTCACTGTGCCTAAGTATTGGTAAAATCAGTGTGCTTAAGGCCGTACACTTGATTTCTTTTTGGAAACCTGGAATTTTGGGACATGCTAAGGAGAAGATGCCTATGTGCTTAGCATTTGATGAAAACCTCAGGCACTGAGTATCCATAAGCCTCGTACTGGCAGACAACATTTCACTTGTGCTGTCCTAATTTGATGCTGGAGGAATTAAGCACATCCTGCTAACTCCATAAAGATAGGATTCCTGGAAGCCTGTGCTTGGTCGACTCTGGACTTCACCCCATGCACCATTTGTCTGTGCTGATTGGCCTTTCTAGCCTCTCCCCATACCAAACCATAGGCAACAACTATATGCTGCGTCCTGTGAGATCTTCCAGTGAATAATCAAATCTGGGTGTCGTTGTGGTGCCTCTATCACAACGCATTATATGAAATTTTATTATTTGGGGTGATGTCATACACGTGGTACCAGTCAGAAGGTTATGTCACAGAATACCTTTCCTGGAATCTCTTTTTCTTGGTATTTGCCTTGAAAATTCCTACATTCCTATATATCCATGCGAAGAAAGGTTTAAAAGGAATAGATGAAATCATGATGTCACAAAGTGTGAAACAAGCAACAATCCTATTTTACTCAGTAAAAAAAAAAGAGAGAGAGAGAGAATCCTGGTGGTTGCCACCATGTTCTACCATACACAAGTTCCTCTCAAATATGAAAAGTCAGTTAATTTTTCCAACTAACTAGGACTTAGTTCATTTTTCTGGCAGATAGGAATGAAAAGAAGTAACAGGGATTGTTCTAGAAAAAACAGAACTATCAGACCCAGTATAAAAACATACTACTGATTATAGTTTTATGTTTCTTTCCTTTCCTTACTTTCTTAGAAAATTAAAAATATACTTCACCTATTAAAGGCAATCATTGCCAAAATAATCAAAAGTCATAATTACTGTATCCTCATTCCTGCTGCTCTCCTCTGTTCATCTGATAAAGTACTACACATTTTTCATGTCCAATTTACATGCTGGCACACAACTTGGAAACTTCTGAATCTTCTGAGAGTTCTCTCTCACCCCTTAACTTTTCATATTCAGGAATCACAGATTCGTATTACTATACTGTTTCAGTCTCTGCTTTGTCTTTTCCCTGCCATTGCCCTAGTCAAACATGAGTTCTTAACTGATAATTTTCGCAGGGAAAAAAAAAGCCACAAAATATTATTGTTATTTCTTAAATGAATAAAAAAAATATGCAAAACAAATGAGAAAGACACAAGGCCCTGAAAAAAAATTAATGGAATAAATTGAACCCCCTGACGTTTTCAATCTACACAGCTGAAAGTTTCACAATGGACTAATACTAGGCTAAGAAAACAAGAGCTTCCTTTGCCTCCCAGTCTCTTTATGTGGTTTCCTATAACCTATCCTCCATATGAGGGTTCAGCATGCTACGGCCACAGGTCAAACCCAACCTGCCATCTCGTTCTGTAAATAATGTTTTATTGGGGCATAGACCCATGTCTTCACTTACATATTGCTATGGCTGCTTTCACACTACAAGGGCAGAGCTGAGAAACCACATCACCTAAAATATTCACTGGCTCTTTAGGAAAAAGGCTTGGGGATCTTTATTTTATGCCATAACCAGAGTGTCCTAAACTCAAATCTAATCTTCTTAGTCTTCTGCTTCAAATTCTCCAAAATCCCTGCATCAAATACTGCTGGTTCTCTCCCTAAGAGCCATTCCATATTCTTCATTCTTGCTAGAGAATCACAACTTTATTTGGATATTTATTGTCTCCATACACAGAGAAGGTGGCCTCACCATGGCTTCAAAAAGAGAAAGGATTATTCTAAGCTAATCACAGTACCTGATTTACCAGGGACCAGTTTAGAAATGAGTATGTGACATAACCTAGTCTTTAAAATGTTAGAGGAAGTCTACTGCAAGCCTCTTCCTAGTGAAAAGAAACACCTAAAGCAAAGCAGTCCTTCCCACCCACTGGATGTTGCCATGTGAGAATATGATACCTGGAGCTGTTGCTAAATAGCCACCCTGGAAAGGAGAAATAAAAATACCACCAACTCCAGAACTGAACAAGTGATGACTGGGATCCTGATGACATCACTGAACCATCAAAACATTTCTGGTTCCTACTGTTTAGTCACTGTTAGAAGTCACCTATTATTTGCCGCTAAAAGCATTCTACTGAAGAAATTTCCCAAAGCCTATCAGGTAAGATCTACTCCTTTCTATAGCACTAACAAACTTCCATAAGCTTGTCTTACCTAGGTATTCACCTCATTCCCAACCATTCCCATAGCACACGTTTTCTACCAGCAAAACCCAACTGCTCATAAATCCTGCTAAGGTCACTCGTACACCTTCGCCTCTGCACTGCTGTGTACTCCGCCAAACACGTAATCGTGATAGTTTACAAACATTGTCAAACATACAAATGTTGGTCCTTCTGCCTCTCTACCTGGCAAACTGAACTCCTCACTCTGCATGCTTACCGTAGATTCTACCCAGTCCTTGAAAACTCAGATTCCTCACCGGGAACTTATGGTAACTGGAACAAATGCCAATACAAAATAACAATGATAATTATAAGCTCTATGAGACTCTGGCAGCCAGTAAGCACTAAATAGAGTAAATAATACAAATGGCAGTGGTAACAACGAACTCCTGGGGTGCAGAGACTGGTTTTTGAATGTTTGTATTCTACAACAACAGGATAACACTTAGTAGCTAACAGGCACTTAAGAGTTACTTGTGGGGGCGCCTGGGTGGCGCAGTCGGTTAAGCGTCCGACTTCAGCCAGGTCACGATCTTGCGGTCTGTGAGTTCGAGCCCCGTGTCAGGCTCTGGGCTGATGGCTCAGAGCCTGGAGCCTGTTTCAGATTCTGTGTCTCTCTCTCTCTCTGCCCCTCCCCCGTTCATGCTCTGTCTCTCTCTGTCCCAAAAAATAAATAAACGTTGAAAAAAAAATTAAAAAAAAAGAGTTACTTGTGAAGTGAACAAATGGACATGAATAAAAGTGATTCCTTTGAAAATTATTTTTAAAAACCACAGAAACTTTTCTGTTTCAAAAACCGCAGGGACAGCTCTATTCTGGTATGAGCACCTTAATGATCAAAACGCTGTCTGTTCTATCTTTACCTTTCCTGTAACTTCCAAAACTAACCTACAGAAATCCTTTGGTAACAGTCTACCAAGTTAAAGCTTTCTTCCTACTTTGCAGATTGTAAAGTGCACTAGGTGCCACAACTAGGGAGCAACAGTAGCATTTTTTGTGTGTGTGTGATTGTGAAACATCTTTGTGCTGTTATTATAATTTCTGGAGCCCAAGTTGCCCTATTTGAATACTTGCGAAGATAACATTTTGACTAATGGCAACAGAGTATCTTATTCTAACAAAATTACAGTGTCATGACAATTCTCCAACAAACAGAAGAAAACATTGTTCTAATGAAGTCAATATATCTTATTCTGGATTTGTTGTTGTTGTTTTTAAATGTTTATTTGTTTGAGAGGTACAGAACATGCATGTACAGGGGAGGGGCAGAGAGAGAAGGAAAAGGCAAAATGCCACACAGGCTCTGAGCTGTCAGCAAGGAGCCTGACAGAGAAGTCTGACACAGGACTCCAACTCACCAACTGTGAGATGATGATGACCTGAGCTGAAATCAAGAGTTGGACACTTAACCGATGCAGCCACCCAAGCGCCCCTCTCATTCTGTCTTGATTTATGAGGAGTGAAGTTGATAATGGTGAGACCTTGTTGAGACAATATGTGAAATAACCTATGCCTCTCAACAAGGCATTGCTTTTCTTCAGTACTCTTGGAAGCTATCTGTAAAAAAACAATCTCATTGGCAGTGCTGCACACTAGCTAAGATTTGCAGTTCTTATTATTTGCCATTTGCTTATGGTACCAGGAAAGTACTGTAGAATTCCCAGTTTGAGGGCTGGTTCATTTTTTAATGAGACAAATCGCTAGGTAACAATATTTACTAAATATACTCCATTTGTAAACATTTTATAAAAGATCCATTTTTATAACAAGTGCAATTTGTTACAATATGTTTATGGAGGAAACATAAAACATACTAACTTATCAATCTTTTTTCCTCTGGGCACCTGGATGGCTCAGTTGGTGAAGCATCTGACCTTGGCTCAGGTCGTGATCTCGCAGCTCACGAGTTCGAACCCCACATTGGGCTCTCTGCTGTCAGTGGTGGAGCCTGCTTTGGATCCTCTGTCTACCTTCCTCTGTCCCTCTCTTGCTCTCTCTCTCTCTCTCTCTCTCTCTCTCTCTCAAAATTAAATAAACAGTTAACAAAGCATTTTCGTATTTATTACACAAAGATGTCACATGGTATTTTAGGGGTCATGACTAAAATAATGAATTTCCTTTCAGATAATACTGCCTCATATTTTCAATTACCTACAGTTAACTTCTTAAATAATTCTGAACATTAGACTATAAAGAGAGAAATTAAGAAAGAAAAAAATATACATGCAATTTACACATTGGTGTTCTTTTCTTCATTGTTCTTTCATTATCAAAACACCCTTACTCTGACTTTACTTATGTTAGGACCACCAAGAGCAATTCACTATGTAAAGTCTTACCAGGATGGCTGTTTTGCAAAGAATTTTTAAGCATGATATCTTCTTTATGTCGGCAAATTATTTCGTAACTGCTATGTATAAAAAAGGGTGATAAATAATATTACTATCTTAACGCTGATATGAAAAACATTTACCAAATACATCAAATTCTTAGAGTATTTCAAATAATATCAGAGCAAATATCAAAACTTTAATTACCCCATATACTTCAAATTTGTACGTTCTAGAAGCTTTTCATTAAGTCTGTACTTAAAGAAGAAAAAAACAGGAAGATGAACCAGTCGTGAATTGAGGGCATTCTAGCTTAGTAAATTAGAACTAGCTTGCCAGGGGCACCTGGGTAGTTAAGCATCCAACTTTAGCTCAGGTCATGATGTCACGGTTTATGGCTTTGAGCCCCACGTAGGGCTCTGTGCTGATAGCGCAGAGCCTGGAGCCTGCTTCGGATTCTGTGTCTTCCTCTCTCTCTGCAACCACCCCCCACCCCAGCTCGTACTCCGTCTCCCTCTATCAAAAGCAAATACACATCAAATAGAAATGAGAATAATTAGAATTCGCTTGCCAGAATGGAAAGTGTTTGGAACTCAGAAGTCCTAGCTCTATAACCTATAGCTATTTGTTCTTGGAGAAGCCACTTCTCTTTGGCTCAAAATCTCCCTCTATAAAACAAGGGAAATTACTGCCTTATTTTATAAGGTTGATAAGAGGATTTAATGAGATATTATACCCAAAACATGGCCTCTCAGGCCATGGCCTCTTAGGTGATGCTCATTACTCTGGGAAGGGCAAGATGAGACCTTCCATGACTTCAGAAAAAGATGCTCCACAGGATTTAAACCGGTGGTCCAGGGGCACCTGGGTGGCTCAGTCCGTTGGGCATCCAACTCTTGATCTCAGCTTGGGTCTTGATCTCAGGCTCGTGAGTTCAAGCCCCATGTTGGACTCCACGCTGGGCTTGGAGCCTACTTAAAAAAAGGCAGGGGTACAGATCTGCTAACAAAGGAGAAAGAGAAGTCCGATCTCTTCCTGCAGCATCATTTGAACCTCTCTGACAGCTTAGAATGGTCCCAACTAACATCTTCTGGCAAACAACAACAACAACAACAACAACAACAACAACAAACAAAAAAACAAGATCCTCAAAGGGTAACTCATGAGGAAAGTCTAGGCTAAGATATAGGTTCCACATAAGGTCTTTGAGTGTGGAGGGACAGGGGTGTATGGCGAAAGCCAGGAGGCCCAGCTGCCCAAACAGGGTGCTGGTGCTTTGGGATAGCTGCTGAGCATATGTGCATGTGCAGTGAACAAAGAAACTTTGTAGCTTTGAAATCTAAGTGTGGAACACCATGAAGACTGAAAACTGGATCAGCAAGGGAATCCTGGGAGTAAAGGTCAATCACGACCTGACTGCAGCACCAGTTTCAATAGCAATGCTGCAGCAACAGAATCAAAGGAAACTGTAGAATGATCAGGATGTCCTTTTTTCCCCTCCAAATGACTTGTGAAAGAGGACTGTCTCTTTGGTCTTAGGGTGCTCCTTAGGTTCTTGGAAAATTCAAGGGACAGAGTACAGGAGATAGCCCTCAAAGGAAAGTAGAGGGTCTTCTACAAAACTGAACATGTCAAGACCCAAGTTACTAGTTAGAAAACACAGATGTAACATTATTTGTGTCCCATGCAGAGGGGTTATACTTGAAATGAAATGGATAATGTTAGGATCCTGGAGGATAAAGGTCTCAAAAGTCCTGAGATAAAGAATCCTGCACCCGTTCCTACTTCCAACTAGTCTAGTCCTTTGCTTGATTTCTGGCTAATGTTGTGGACTAACCGACTGCCATTCCAAAACTGCCTGAACAAACTACGAAATCCCATCTGTTACATATGAAGTTAACAGTTAAATTATTTTAAACCTCAGTTTAGTAATAACTAGCATTTTAATACAAACACTTACAGATTAAAACCCTTAATATAAGCATATTCATCTGCAGCCCATCCATATACATCTTGAGGAAAGGGATCAATACCTTGCTGAAGAAGAAGCCTGACTACATTTGTTGAGTCATAATTTACAGCAAGCATGAAGGCTGTTCTAAAATAACAGAGATAACTTCACTCTTAGGAATTGAGAGTTATTTAAACAGCTAATTTGATATACTTTATCAGGGTAATATCTTGCCTATCTGTTCAGAATCGACCATTTACATGTTTCAGTGTTCATCTGTGTAAATGATCTCCAAGAGTAAAATGAAGGGACAAAAAGGAAGCTTCTTGTCCCACTTGGGTAATGTATTATAGACTTGCTAATTTAACGTCGTTTGATAAACAAGAAACTATGCTAGGTCACTTATCTGAATAGGTAAAGATTTAAAAAAAAATAATTCCCCACGTCTTCCTTAATCTGATACAGTGCACTTCAAAGCCATCTAGAGGTCAAGCAAGTATAAAAATTATCTGCAGGCTCAAAATGATAATATTTTAATGCGAATGCTAACAAAAGAGGCATAAATACAGTTAACGATGCTGATAAGCATATGGTAGGCACTAAATTAAATGCTATGTATATAAAATATTATTTACGCACAACCACCCTTGAAGGATATATTATTATCCTCCTTTTCATATCAGGAAACATATTTAGTGATGATACGTAACACTCCCAAGGTCACAACACCTAGCCAGTAGGAAAGCTATGAATCAACTTAGTCTTGGGTGAATCTAAAGCACATCTCTTCCTTCTTTATCACCCACCTATAACTTATCCTCATTAAAGGATAAGTCTATACAGTTAAAGTTATCTTTCATCTTTCTACTCCTACCAATTGAAAATAAAATCAAAAGTACATATACTGGACATGAAAAAGGATAAAACCTGATGAGACTTGGTAATAGTAATTAATCATCACTTAGAGATCACCTAACGACATCAGTATTACTCAAAAAAAAAAAAAAACAATTTAAAGAAAAGCGTCATCCAAAAGACACAACTCCTATTTATGTTTAATATGCATCTTTTTTTAACATTTATTTGCTTTTGAGAGACAGAGCTCAAGCAAGGAGAGGGAGAGAGAGCGGGATACACAGAATCCAAAGCAGCTCCAGGCTCCAAGCTGTCAGCACAGAGCCCGGCGTGGGGCTCGAACCCACGAACCATGACATCATGTCCACAGCCAAAGTCATAGACTTAACCAACTGAGACACCCAGGCACCCCAATATACATCTTTGAAGGAAAAATGTATATGAAGTAGAAATTCTTTCTTTTTTAAGTTTATTTACAATTTATTTTGAGAAAGAGAGAGAGAGCACACGAGAGTGTGTGCAAGGGGCAGAGACACAGAGAGAGAGAGAGAAAGAGAGAGAGAGACAAGAGAGAGAGACAGAGAGAGACAGAGAGAGAGAAGGAGATATTGAGAATCCGAAGCAGGCTCTGCACTGTCAGCACAGAACCTGATGTGGGGTTCAACCCATGAACTATGAGATGATCACCTGAGCCAAAGTCGGATGCTTAACCAGCTGAGCCACCCAAGTGCCTCTATGAAGTAGAAGTGTAAAAAATACCATAAAAGGGTTAAGAAGGCCAATATTGTGCCATTAAGTAAATTAAGAGCTGAGAGTCCACCCTTTATAAAACTAAAATGAAATCCCTTTAGTTAACACAAAATCATGTGGCAGAAAAAAAAACAAAAAACAAACAAACAAACAAAAAACATTGCAGGAGCAACTGGATGACTCAGTTGGTTAAGCATCAGACTCTTGACCTCAGCTCGGGTCTTGATCTCAGAGTCATGAGTTCAGGCCCAGCGTTGGACTCCACGCCGAACATGGAACCTACTTAAAAATAAACACTGCAAATGACATGGGTCAACATCATCAACGAATATGAATTCTGCTATACCCTGTTCTTCATGTTGCCCAGTCAGAATAATTGCTTTCTACCTAACTGGTGATGTGTTGATATTTTTCACTATATAATTATAAATTAGTCTTCTTCTTCTGAAGTTAATCTTCCTGACTTGAATAATTATTACCACTGTAGAACCATACTAAGGTTTAAAAGAAAACTACTGCACCTTTTTAATTTATCCTCTGCATGTATATTTGCTGCCTTTTCTACCAGAACTTCCACTATTTGCTGTTTGTTTTCATTTACAGCAACTAGAAGTGGTGTGATGTTATCCTGTAAAAGAGCAAAAACAATTTAGAATTTACAAAATTATACCTTTCCATACGGAATTTTAAAACATACAAAAGATCCTCTAAACTTAAACATATAATACAAAAAGTAAATAAAAAATGGCCTCTTCCTTCCCACCACGGTGCTTTCACCTGCTGCTGCTTCTCTTTAAAATAGCCCTCCTCCCCTGGGGCATCTGGGTGGCTCAGTTGGTTAAGTGACCAACTGCAGCTCAGGTCATGAGCTCAGGGTTTGTGAGTTCGATCCCTGCATTGTGCTCTATGCTGGCAGCGCACAGCCTGGAGCCTGTTCCAGATTCTCTCTCTCTCTCTCTCTCTCTCTCTCTCTCTCTCTCAAAAAGAAATACACATTAAAATTTGTTTTTAATAAAATAGCCCTTCTCCACCTTCTTCAACAGATTATATGAAGTCATTCTCCCAAACTCACTTCAAACACTCACTGGTTCCAAGATCGTTGCTTCTATCACAGTACTTATCATGGTATACTGTAGTTATTGTTCCCTATCTAAACCAAGTGCTTCTTGAGAGCAGGGGCTATTTCTTATCTCTGTATCTCCAAACTCCAAAACACAGCAGTATATGCTTTAAGTACTTTTACTGAATTAATAACCTAAATGATGATCTCTGGAGTAGTGTTTCTTAAATTATCTTCCAAAGAATACCTTCTTTGCCAGAAGGTAAGTACTATGTCCCAATGGAAAGATTTCATGATCATCTATGTTTGAGAAATATTAGAAAACTGCATTATATGTCTGGCATTACAGAAATCCATGTAAATCTGCTCAGTCCCCATTTGACAATCCTTTTTGTGGCAAACATTCACATTTGAGGAATCAGAGTTTCAGGGATATAGTTTGGAGAGATTTCCGATAAAGATGAAGCTTTTCCCCAAGTTATACAAACTTGCTTGTCTTCTGTCAGTGGTATCAGGATCCACTGACATCCGAGATGTCAACATAAGGCATCGCTGCTCCAAATGGGTCACCAAGGAGATGGGCTCAGAACTCCAAGAGTTAAGCTTCAAATGAACTTTGATTACTTAATATTAAATAGCCCATGGGCTTTCTCCTATTATAAAATGCTAATTTTTTTTAATTTTTTTAACGTTTTTATTTTTATTTTTGAGACAGAGAGAGACAGAGCATGAACGGGGGAGGGTCAGAGAGAGGGAGACACAGAATCTGAAACAGGCTCCAGGCTCCGAGCTGTCAGCACAGAGCCCGACGCGGGGCTCGAACTCACGAACCGTGAGATCATGACCTGAGCTGAAGTCGGCCGCTTAACCGACTGAGCCACCCAGGCGCCCCAAAAATGCTAAATTTTTATCTTAACCCTTAGGAAGCTCCATATGAAATTTTATTGTCAATTATAATAATCCTGGGACCCTAATACATATCTACTTCTAAAAAAATCTGTATTCTAGTTGTATTCCAGTTTCCACTGGAATAGCTACTTACTTTATATTTTAGGCAAAATATAAATTGGAAATAAAAATATAATGGCTTATCAATAAAAATTCAAACACTGATTTATACAGATCATTTTTAGCATAATGAAAGTGACTACATTATTTGCATTTTTAGGGAACAATGCTGAGGAGAAAGAGAATATTGTCTGCAATAGGCATAACCTATTCAACTGTAACCATGATTAATCTAATACGGTTTGCAAATATTCCAATAGGAATACGATTATTCAAATTTTGTTTCTTTTAATGTTTATTTATTTTTGACAGAGAGAGACAGAGCCTGAGCGGGCAAGGGGCAGAGAGAGAGGGAGACACAGAATCCGAAGCAGGCTACAGTCTCTGAGCTGTCAGCACAGAGCCCCACACGGGGCTCAAACTCACAGACAGCGAGATCATGACCTGAGCCGAAGTCGGACGCTCAACCGACTGAGCCACCCAGGCACCCCAGGAATACGATTATTCATAGTACACAGAAGGAAAAAGTGTCTTGTTTTCAAACTAACTTATGGGGCACCTGGGTGGCTCAGCCAGTTAAAAGGCCGACTTCGGTTCAGGTCATGATGTCATGGTTTGTGAGTTCAAGCCCTGCATTGGGCTCTATGCTGACAGCTCAGCCTGGAGCCTGCTTGGGATTCTGTGTCTCCCTTTCTCTCTGCCCCTCCCCCACTCATGCATGTGGTCTCTCTCCTTCAAAAATCAATAAACGTTAAAAAAATGAATACAATACAAAAACAACTTAGAAAGTCTAACTTGGAAAATTCAATCCTATTCCGAAGACATTAACATAAAATACAAAATATATATTATAAATTAATATGGATTGCCTTGAAAACCTTGAAATCTTTATCAAAATAGACCATAAAACAGAGGCGCCTGGGTAGCTCAGTCAGTTAAGCATCTGACTCTTGACTTTGGCTCAAGTCATGGTCTCATGATTCATGAGTTCAAACCCAGTGCCTCCGAGGGATTCTCTCTCTCTCTTTGTCAAAATTAACTTTAAAAAAAAATTACCAAGGTTTCTTTGTGTCCAAAAGAGATCTGATTAGCGCAGTCTAAAATATATATATATATATACACATATATATACATATATATGTATATATATATGTATATATGTGTGTGTATAAATATATGTGTGTGTGTGTTTGTGTGTGTGTGTGTATACACACACACACACAAACACACACACACATATATATATATATATATATATATATATATATATATCATAAAACAGTAATTGTAAACGCAATGCTTATGGAGGCAAAGTAGGTGACTCGAGTAAGTGAAGAACCTAAGTGGGGACAGTAGCAAACTGGAGACACCCATACCTCATATAAAAAGGTCAGCCGCTGGAATGCATACCAAACAGTAATATGGGCTCAAAGTACCAGGTATGATTCTATAAGAAAAGTCTGAAATCCAGATTTCTGCATGAGTGTCATAATTTTAAATGTTGACTCAATGTATGGAGGAAACGAAACACATCCAGGGGCCAAATTTAGTCAATAGCCCACGGGTATTTTGGTTGTGCATAAAGCATATATTTGTATGTAAATCTTTCCTGAAGTATCAGTATCACGTTTTACCAAAAACTTAGGCCCCAACATGTAATAAAAAGTGCTATTAAGACTCATAAGAGGGGAGCCTGGGTGGCTTAGTCAGTTGAGCATCTGATGCTTGACTTCAGCTCAGGTCATGATCCCAGAGTTGTGGGACTGAGTCCTGCATCAAGCTTGGCACTGAGCTTGGAGCCTGCTTGAGGTTCTCCCTCTCTCCCTCTGCCCTTCTCCCCCACTCACACTCTCTCTGTCTAAAAGAATCACAACAAAAAGACTCGTAACACCCACCTTAAGAATTTTTCCAACGCTTATTAAAACTGCAATCTATCTGTGTTTAATTCTCCCAGACTGTTAATCAAATAGACAAATTAGTTCACAACTATGCTGAAACTAAATTATGAAAACAATTCCCAACTGTATTGTCACTAACTGCATTTCCATGTTTAAAACTACCATTTGGATTATGCCAGGGCTATATGAATTTAACAGACATCATAAGACAGTTGGTCACATAGCTTCAACTAATAAAGAAGTTTCAAGATTTTCTCCTATTGCAATCAGGAAAACACTGCTTGTAATAACCAAATGGCTATGAATATGAGAGAGAGAGAGAGAGAAAGAGAGAGAGAGAGCAAGCGTGAGCGAGTGGGGGAGGGGCAGGGAGAGAGACTCTCATGTGTCTCTGCACCATCAGTGCAGAGCCCAATGTGGGGCTCGAACTCACAAACCATGAGATCACAACCTGAGTGGAAGTCGGACGCTTAATCAACTGAAAAACCTGGGTACCCCTCCATTCAGTAGTTAGCTTCTTTTAAATTTTTTTTAAATGTCCACTTTTTGTGGAAGAGAGAGAAAGAGCATGAGCAGGGGAGGGGCAAAAAGAGAGGGAGACTACAGAATATGAAGCAGGCTCCAGGCTCTGTCTAAGCTGTCAGCACAGAGCCCAACACGGGGCTAGAACTTGTGAACTGTGAGATGATGACCTGAGCCTGAAGTCAGACGCTTAACCGACTGAGCCACCCACACACCCCAGTAGTTCTTAACCAAGAGTTGTAGCACAGTCTCAAAAAAAATATTTCTAAATATCCATGTCTATGTATACATGTTACTAGATTTACTCAAACTCTTCAGGAGAGAGTTTAGGCTTGTTAAAAAAAAATTGAAACTTCCCCAGGGCACGGGGATTCACCACCACAGTTCTAGCTGAGAGTGGTGCAGCAGACAATCACATCAGTCTCATCTATGTGGCCAACTCCCTCTATCATTTGAAGATTTAGCCAAAAGAATGACTTATCAAAACTGCATTTAATTTCCCTGAGCAGAGGTAGAACAGGGACTAAATGTAAAGTCAAAATGCAACTTGATTGCATTACTTTTAAACTTCTTACTTCCCATCAAGATATTCTAGATTTCAGAGCAGAGTTTAGACTCTTACCTAAGTGGCTGTTTCTGCCAGAATAGGATTATATGACAGTTAATTATTTGTTCTTTCTTCTCATTGCCCACGTAATCAACCACCTGTTCACTGCCAATCTGATTTCTTCTGAGTCCTCCTACACTTGGTCTCTAGGCAGGTTTGCAACTCACTGTTTCCCTAAGTAACAATTATTCCCCTCAAAAATTGAAGACTCCTTGACTAAACATATAAACTGAAGGGGAAAAAAAACAATAAAACAAACAGCCTCTTCTTGTTATTTTATCTCACTTGCCAAATTTCCAAATTGGCCTACTTAGTTCTGACTGCTCCCTCCTTTCCCCTTTTTTCTCTTAAGCCTTGGCCAATAAAAGATAAATCCCATTTTTATAAATCACTTTTTTTATCAAATAGGAACTTGTCAACAGCAGCGATGTTTTTTATTGTAAAATGCATTTGTTTTCTTTGAGGTTTAAGACAAAGCCTAGGGCAAATTTTGCTTTCCTGTGTTGTTTTTCACTAAAAAAAAAATTGGATGGGAAAAATATTTGAAAACAAAATAAGTTTTACCTTTAACAAATATATTGTTTTCATAAATATTTGCCATAAATACATAAAACAAAGCAGTATTCTCTGTTTCTTTAGAAGTATCCTCATTTAAAATGAAATCTTAGGGGTGCCTAGGTGGCTCAGTTGGTAGAGCATCCAACTTCGGCTCAGGTCTTAATCTCATGGCTCATGAGTTCATGCCCTGCATTGGGCTCTGTGCTGACAGCTGGGAGCCTGGAGCCTGCTTCAGATTCTGTGTCTCCCTCTCTCTGCCCTTCTCCCCCTCTTGTTCTGTCTCTGTCTCTCTCTCTCTCTGTCTCTCTCTCTCTCTCAAAAATAAATAAAATATAAGAAGAAAGGAAGGAAGGAAGGAAGAAGAAATCTTAGATAAATAAGTTATTGCCAAATATTTTCATTCAGGGAATCCTTGAACTTCCATATACATAAAATTGACCCTGCCCGTGTCAACCAAGGGTGTTCCTCTAGGGGCTTCAGCAGTGAAAGGTAATGCATGTCAAAGAAAAGGAAGGTGGGCCAGCAAGTGTGGCCATCATCTACTCCCCATGTACAGCTACAACCCTGCTGAGGAGCTACACAAGGTTGAGCAGGAGCTACTCTCTGAAGTGGGACACCCCAACATGGTACATGGCTGGCCGAGTGGTTACCAACACAAGTAGATGCCTTTGCTGGATGTCAAGACATGACCTGACCCCAATGCCCTCATCTTCAGAGCACCGGGGCCTGCAGTGCCCAGCACCTACAACCTGCTGCTTTCTCCTCCCGCTTGCACACATCCAAGCTCTCCCTGCTGGGTCTGGGTCTCCATTCCTCCTCCCACCTATCCCCAGCAGCACCCCTTGCCTAAGCCCCTGCATAGCACCCAGCCTCCATCATCACCTCACTCCCCTCTAGACCTCTAGTCCTTTATAGGCTCTGAGACTACCATCCACTTGTAGGCACTAATGGAAACATTTTCTTTCCGGGGTGGAAGGGTGGCTGGGAGATACAACTTTGCCCTTTCTGTGGGCACTACCTTTTTCTAGCCCTCCCTGACTTGGCATTGGAGTTACTTCCATGATGACAGGGCCTGAGGTATAGAATTCAGTGAGTGAGTGTGTGTGTGTGTGTGTGTGTGTGTGTGAAATAAAACATTTTGAGGCTAAAATATTCATGTATATATATATATATAAAATTTCAAATAATGTATAAATTAGTTCTTTACCTTATTTCTTGCTTCAGTATTCGCATTGTATAGCAGCAGCTTCTCTATTATGGATATATTATCACCAAAGGCCGCATAGTGGAGAGCAGTGTTGCCACTCACATCCCTAATATTTGGATCGGCACCATTTTCCAATAGTATGTTTACACATTTCTCTTCCTGGCACTGTACGGCCTGTCAGTGATATGCCAAGAAACAGAGTGTAAATTCTGAGAATTTAAAGTAAGCATGCCACAGGTTTCACCAATTCGTTTTGTTTCAAGGCAATAATTTCATTTTCATTCTAAGTAATGACATCAAATCCATCTCAGGCAGACATAGCTGGTACTACATACCTTCATGAGAGCTGTCCTGTTTTCATGATCACAGAGGTTAAGATGACATTTCCTCTCTACTAGGAGGGTCACCACTTCTGGATGACCATTGGCACAGGCCAAATGGAGAGCAGTCCTAAAAAAGTGAGAGGACTTTTTAGGAAATGATAGTGCACTCTCTCAAAACTTGCAGTTAATTCAGGAAATTGTAAACATTAAGTAGCATGTTATTCCTATGCCTCCAAAACAAAGATTCAGTTTTCCTCTGGAGAAAGTACAATATTTAGTAGTGATTACTCATCACACTAATAAAAGAGCAGCCTGTTTGAAGAGAAAGAGCATGACCTCGGGATTCAGCTCCACTTGGGTTTGAACCCTAGTTTAACTCTGTCACTCACTAGTTATTGCTTAGACTTATCCTCAATGTCCTCAACAAAAGGGGATAAAAATAGTAGTTGTCTCGTGTCACCTGGCTAGCTCAGTCTGAAGAGCATGTAACTTTTGATCTCAGGGTCGTGAGTTTGAAGCCCCACAGTAGGTGTAGAGATTGGTAAAAAAAGATAATAATAAAATAAAATGCCATGAAATGAAATAAAATAAAATAAAATAAAATACTGAGTAGTTATCTCACAAGACCTCGTTGTGATGCTTAAATGAGGATCTATGCAAGTATTTAGAACACTTCCTAGCACAAATAACATCTCAATAGTTGTTGGATAATATAATTTTTACAATTACTACTGCTTTACATAGACAACACTTCAATTAGCTACCTTGATACAATTACACCTACTTTGCAGATATGTTTTAAGGATTAGCAAGAATAGTGCATTTCAATGATTCTAAGATGCTTATTTTGTCACATTTTAATACCTCTGACATTGGAATGCAATTTATAACTCAAAATGTCTTACAACTGTAAATGGCAGGACTTTAAAAAAATAATTGGTATACCAAATAGTGGGACACCATAGAATCTTGGTGCCTTCCATTATGTGAAATGATGGTATATACAATAGGTCTATTGCAGTTCTAGTCATATGATTGGCACTTAAAGAAATTTTAGTTCTGAAAAGCATTATAGGAAAAGAGGACTAAATTAAAAAAAGGAAAACATTTTTAAGAACTTCTTACTTTGCTTCTCAAGAAAGTTTAAGCCACAGGAAACTCAGGATTCCAATGACTAGGAACAGTTCATTTTATTAAATATTGAGGTCTATCTACAGACTGTACGAAAATCAAGTATTTCCAGCGATCGATATTAGTAGTTACTACTCTCATAAATTTCAGAAGGTCAGCTAAAGCTTATCTTTTACAATTTCCTATCTTCAGAAACTTTGAAAGGAAGGAGGAAAACTTCCCATTGAGATTAAGTCCTAATACTTCAATGTAAAATTTCTCATCTTAGGGGTGCCTTGCCGGCTCAGTCAGTAGAGCATAGGACCTTGATCTCAGGGTTGTAAATTTGAGCCCCCGATGGGTATAGAGATTACTTAAAAATAAAATCTGGTGCAGAGCCTGCTTTAGATGCTCTGTCCCTCCTCTCCCTTTCCCCCTCCCCCTGCTCATGCTTTCACCCTCAACAATAAATAACACTTAAAACATAAAGTAAACAAGATAAAAGCTGGGGCACCTGGGTGGCTCAGTCTGTTAAGCGTGCAGCTCTTGATCTGGGCTCAATTCATGATCTCATGTTCACTGGCTCAAGCCCCGTGCTGGGACTCTTTGAAAAGTGTATTGGAAAAGTTCCTGCTTTCAGCACGGGGCCTGCTTGGGATTCTCTCTCTGTCCTTCCATTCCCCCCACCCCCACCCCACCCCATCCCTCTCAAAAATAAATAAATAAACTTAAAAAATAATATCTTTAGAAAATAAATAAATAAAATTCCTCATCTTGCTCATACTGTGCAAAATAAAGTCTTTGAGAACAAAAGAATCTTGGGTAGAGTATGTCCGCTATATAATATATGTGCAGGTTCTAGGTGATAAATAAACAGATGGAAAGAGTGGATAAATACATTTGGAGAGTTCAATATTTTTAAAGAAAAGGTATATAAAGGAAAGCATACTTCTGAAACAGTAAATAATCCCTTATATTTGCTAGGTCTTATTTTTTTCATAAGCACACAACTAATATATTTTATTTTCATGATTAATATAAATCATTTACCTATTACACGTAATAAAGCTACCTATAACAGAAAACTTATGTATATGCTTAATATATGCATAATAAAATCTACAAGTGCAAATAAAAATATTCCCTTTACTTCTGAAGAGGCCAAAAGCTGTCCAAATGTGCCAATCCTCAAAAAACATTTTAATTAACTCACTTTTCTTTTTTTTTTTCAACGTTTATTTATTTTGGGGACAGAGAGAGACAGAGCATGAACGGGGGAGGGGCAGAGAGAGAGGGAGACACAGAATCGGAAACAGGCTCCAGGCTCTGAACCATCAGCCCAGAGCCTGACGCGGGGCTTGAACTCACGGACCGCGAGATCGTGACCTGGCTGAAGTCGGACGCTTAACCGACTGCGCCACCCAGGCGCCCCAATTAACTCACTTTTCTTATTTTACATCCAAAAATATTTTTTAACACAAAGTGAGAAATTATTTTTATGTATATAAGATCAATATTCTTGCTCTTCTCCAGGATCACTTCAACGACAATAAACCCTTTCTGTTGATAATAAACTTTTAATAGGACCTTTATACACCTTTTCCTGTAGAAAGCACAGATTTTCTTTGAAGGCAAAGAAAAATGCATGTAAATACAAAGGCTCAGAAATAACAAATGTCGTCACATTTTGTGCATTTTTGGGCTTAACATAAAACCGTAGTCTGCTTGTGTGTACCTATGATCACACTGATTTTTGTTCTCACTTAATGATCCACTAAAGCACAGCTCTGCATCTCTGTGTATATCTATTATCTATGCCACTTTCAATGATCACATATCCATCTTAGGGATGTAATGACATTTACTTATAAAAGCCATTATACGAGTTCTTCTTAATACATTGCTATTTTAAATAGTGCTGAGAAAAGCAAAATGTATGTCATTTATCTCTAGTGATTTCCTAAAGATATTTTAGTACAAATAAAATTGATGGGTAAAAGGAATACCTATTTTTTAAATGTGGTACTTACACCAAATTGTCTATTGGAAAGTCGAAAACAAACTTTAAGCGGCAGTATAAGCACCATCACTCTATTTTCACAAAGGTTGTAGATGGAAAAGTGTATTTCAGTCCCTTTTTCACTTAAATTTCTTTTTTCCCAGGGACACTATATTTCCCTATGTCCACTGGTCCCTTGTAGATATGCAAAGAAATACTTTGCACGATTTCAAATTACACGTTTTTGTTCGTTTTGATTTCAAAGACTTCCCTGTAAAACGAAGATAGATTCTGTTGTCTGATACAAATATGTTGTAAATATTTGCAAGTGCATTGTCTTTTATTTTAATAATATTATTTTCTGATAGAGGCTTTTAGTTTTTTATGTTGCTAAATCAATCTCCAGAATTCTTGATTTAAAAAAATATTTTTTAATATTTATTTATTTTTCGGAGACAGAGACACAGCGTGCAAGCAAGGGAGGGGCAGAGAGAGAGGGAGACACAGAATCTGAGCTGTCAGCACAGAGCCTGAAGCGGGGCTCGAACCCACAAAGCACGGATCATGACCTGGGCCAAAGTCAGATCGCTTAACCAACTGAGCCACCCAGGGGCCCCAATTTTTTTTTTTTGAGAGAGAGAAATAGAGAAATAGAGAGAGAGAGAGAGAGAGAGAGAGAGAGGCGCAACACAGAATCCCAAGCATGTTCCACATTGACAGCAGGGAGCCCATCAAAGGGCTTGAACCCACGAACACCTGAGATTATGACTTGAGCCGAAATCAAGAGTCAGAGGCTTAACTGAGCCACCCAGTCACCCCCCAAAAGTCTTGCTTTTCAAGTCATTCTTAGGATGGGTAAATAGGCATTTGTGGGATTTTTTTCTGTTACTTTTCTAATTTTGCATATTACAATTTTTAAATTGATATCCCATCTGGAACTTATTTTAGGGAGATAAAATGCTAACAAGTTTTCTCCAAATCGGCTGTTTCTCCACTACTTATGAATAATTCACCTTCTCCTACTAATATGAAATGTCACCAGTATCAAATTCAAAAGTCTTATGTATATTTGAGCGTTGGTCATGTTCTACTCTGCACCACTCCTTTATCTGTCTTTTCAGCTGTGTGTAAATGAATAATTTGTGGAAATTTCAGGTACATTTTGATATCTGGAAGGGCAAATCTACTTCCTATATAAAAACATAAGTTCTTAGGTTAATTCCAGTTCATTAGCATACAGTGTTCTATCAGTTTCAGATGTACAAGATAGTGAGTCCAAAAATTTCCTTAATGACATCACAAGAAGAGCATGTGTAGCTCAAAATTCTTAAAACCAGGATGCTTTCATTTGCTTTACCTAACACTGACAAATACAGGAAGGGTACACATTTTGAGAAAAAGGAGTCCTCCTATTCAGAGCCATCTTCCACTTCAAAATGTCCTTCCAAGGTCCCTCAGGAAATAGCACACACACCTAAGTGTACACAGACATAAACTGGATACTGGATTTTGTCCCAAGAATTTCTAGCCCAGAAGTTGATTACAGGAATTCTTTCTCCCATTATGCACTTTTCTATGAAGTTATGGTATGAAAATGAGTCCATTAAAAACAACATGTTGTCGACACTTAATTTCGTGTGTATTACTATTGAAATTTGGGTAAATCACGTCAAACTTGAGAGTCAAGTGGTCTATTCAGGAATTAACGAGTACGTGCCAGGGCAGCTGAAGACTTTGTATTTGCCGCTCACGCTGTCGGCCTGGTGCTAGACCACGTAGGGTTCCCACGACCGAGGGGCAGTGGGACCTCAGGAGGGAAGAGAACCCAGCCCCCCGAGGGAGGGCTCGGATGCACAGGTAGAGCTAGGCCAGGTGTGCTCTTCTCCCAGGTCCGTCCCACCTCCTCCCTGCCAGCCTCCAAGCCCCTATTACCTGTTCATCTTGTCTCTATCATCCACGCCATTTTCCGCGAAGAACAGAATCTGCTGCACTTGCGCTGCGTTGCCCACGCAGGCAGCCTTGTGGATCTTTCTGAGATCTCTGTCTTGGACATGGTAACCCAGCAGCAAGTTGTCAGTTGTACTGTTCTTCTGCCCAACGCCCCTGCCCTGCCTCTGCAAGCCAGAAGCGGAGCCCAAGGGCGACATGCCCTTCTCCCTCCCGAACCGCCAAATCCTCTTCATTGCGAAGCCTGCGGGCTCCACAGAGACTTCACCCCGCCCTCCCTTTCCACTGCCTCCCGAGCCCAACACTAGCGCCGGAGACAGGCCAAACCCGCCTGGCCACAACACCCCAGCAGTGAGGATCCGCGTTTGGGTAGCTGCCACTTCTCAGTAACCGGCAACAAGGGATCCCGCCAAACACAAACGCGCTTGCGCACTTCAGAAGAGGCAACCAGTGCGCATGCGCACAGAGGCCTAACTGTCAACGGTACCCACAGCTCCGACGCGCCCCTCGCCAGGCCCAGCGCGGGGCAGCGAACAGAGGGGAGGGGGCTCCGGTGGGGAGTGGGGCGGGGTCCAAAGCCACGGAACCTAGCGGGAGCCGGCACCTCTGCTCGCCACGCTCGGGACTCGCCTCGGCACCCTTCTCGCCCCACGCGCGCCTCCCGAGGGGCCCCTCCCCCGCGCCGCGGCCCAGGGTGCAGCCAGGCGGCCCTGCCTGGACCGCGGGAAGGGGTGGAGGTGGGGGCGTGAGGAGGGGATAGGGGCCGGGCCCGGGGCCGCGACGCGGGCGAAGCCTGGAGCCCGCTGCAGCCGCCACCGGATCCCGGGATGGGACAAGAGACTGCGGCGGAAGCCAGCATCTCCCAGCCTGGGGCTCCGGGGGCCGCGGAGCCAAAGCCGCCGCCGCCGCCACCGCCGCCGCCGCCGCTGTTGCCTCTGCTGCTGAGACCAGGCTGGAGATGGGTGAGTTGACCCTGGCATCCCAGGGAACCCGCTCCGCAGCCCCTCCATCCACGCCCTCCTCCCGGCCCTCCAACTCCATCTCCGCGCTCCGGGCATAACCACCCTCCCACGACGTCAGGGCTCCCACAGCCCACTCCCTCCCTGAGCGTGACCTTTGGGGTAGGAGTGGGAGCCCCGGGCCCGGGGGTTGGGGGCGTGGAGACAGAGAGGTGAGGGCCGGATGCCAGGGAGACTACTGGATGCCAGGGAGACTGTAGGGCCCCGGGCCTACAGGGGAACTGCGATCAAAGGGCAGGGGGCTCCGATAGGGGAATGGGGTGGGGTCCGGAGCCGGGGAGCCTGGCGGGAGCCGGCACCTCTTCTCGCCTAGCTCGGCCTCCCCTTGACACCGCTCTCGCCCCACACACCCTTCCTGTGGGGGGCCCTCCCCCGCGCCGCGTCCCAGGGTGCAGCTTTGGCGGCCCTGCCTGGAAGGCGGAAGGGGTGGAGGTGGGGGCGTGAGGCGGGGATGTGGGCCGGGCGCGGGGCCGCGAGGCCCGCGATGCCGGGCGCATGCCTCAGCCTCCGCCAGAGCCTGAAATGGGGTCAGAGGCTGCAGCAGACGCCAGCATCTGCCCGCTGGGGCCTTAAGGGCCGCGCAGCCATCCCTGCTGCCGCCGCCGCCGCTGTTGCCTGCGCTGCTGAGACCAGGCTGAAGATGGGTGAGTTGACCCTGACGTCCAGGGTGACCCTAGCCGCAGCCCCTCCATCCCCGCACTCCTGGCCCTCCGCCTCCATCTCTGGGCTCCCGGCACAACCCCTACCCCGCCAAGCCGTCAGGACTCCCACAGCCCCCTCCCTCCCTGAGCCTCACCCTATGGGCGGGAGTGGGAGCCCCAGGACCAGGGTTGGGGGCATAGAGACAAGGATGTGGGGGCGGGATTCCAGGGAGACTACTGGGCTCTGCCCCCCCCTCCCCCAACAGGCTGGCCCCAGGACCTTCCCAGGCCCTGGAGGGCAAAGCCTCATGCCTTAGATCCCCTCCCTAGGCCTGGGCAGGGGCAACCCCTAGGCGCTGGGCTCAAAAGGCTCTTTGTGAGCTGTGCCCCCCACTCCCCAAGCCTCCAGCGGGGTCCTGGAAAAGGGCGGGTGCAGAGGCTGGGACTGTGGCTGCTTGTCTGGACCAGGCGGAGGGGCGTGGGGAGAGCACCCCTAGTCCTTTCGTTGGGTTTGGGGCAGGGGGTGGGGGGCGCGTCCAGGCTCATGTGCTTTTCACTGCACTGCCCAGGGTGGGGAAGGGAACCTGGCTGGAGGAGGGCTCTATCAATATCTGCAAATAGTGGGTTCTGGAAGCTGGGTTGGGGAGGATAGCTTGGATGTAAGTCAGAATGGTGGCACCTGAGCTGGAGTGCCATGAGAAGCAGAGGTGGGTCTCAGCCAGCCCTAGTAGCTGGAGGTCACGTGACTCTCCTGGCTCTGGAAGACTCCCTAGAAGGCCTGTGGGCAGGAATACTACCCCAGAGAGACCCCTCCATGGCCCCCCAGAACTGGCACTGCCCCATTCACATAGCACTCCTTGCCACTCCTGGGACACCAGTCATGACCTGCCTTGATGGGGAGCTGTGGATACTGGCGGATCACCTCCCCGGGCAGGGCAGGTACTGAAGATCCAGGCCTCTGGGTGCTGAGGAGATAGGCACAGGGGCTTGGGAAAGTTTGGAAGAGTTTCTGCCAGTCCAGGGAAGAGAGAGAAGTTGCTGGAAGAGTTGGCTTGCTCAGCACTAAAGGGAAGAGCACTCTAGGTAGAGGGAATGGCTGGAGCAGAGGCTGTGAGATGTGAGCACCTGGTCGGGGTGGAGAGTTGTGGAAGGGGGGGCTGGTCAGGCACGGGAGTGACCCATGTGAACGAAGGGAAGAAGGGCCAGGTGGAGGTGAGGTGTCAGGCCATCCCAGCGAGCTGGCACACGCAAGCTCCCAAGGACAGCGAGGAGCTGATGGGGCGGCAGTGCTGCCATCTGGCTCAGCAGCCCCTCTGGAGTCTGCCCAGGGTCCCTGCTGTGGTCAGGGCTGCTTGGCCCACATCTGCCGGTGGCTGGACCACCCCAAGCAAGTCTGCTTTCTGAGTCTCAGTGTCCACATCTGTCAAATGGGGAGACTCCTCCACAGGGTTGTGGGGAGGTCTGCATGAGGTGATGAGTGTAGGGAGCCCAGCCCCTGAGAAGGCCTCGGGAAATCCTTGGCCGCTGTGCCAGTATGTGTACCTGGAAAATGGGGGCATTGATGTCAGCTGGTGGGCCAGGCTAACTTTACCCTGTGGCGATGAGGATCCTGTGAGGGCTGGATGTGACCCAGGGAAGCCAGGGCTGGGGGCCCTGCAAGTCCGTGTGATCACGCTATTCTGGAAGAAGAGAGAAGCAGTGGGTATCGGCCGGGGCAGGGTGGTCCTCCTTAGCCATGGCATTCAACGGACCCTGCTGTGTTCCTCAAGGCCAAAGCCTCTTTGTTCTCCTTGCTGCACAATGCACCCCTTCCTCCTAGTCAGCCCTAGCCCTGCACATGGGGGGCCAGGGCTCCCTTCCAGAAGGTTCTTCAGACACTGAGACCAACAAACGCAATATCTTCCTGTGAGGGGCACTGTCATGGGCAGCCGGGTGGAGAGGACACAGACCTTAGCCCCAGGAGAATGGAATCTAGTTGGGCAGCAAAACCAGTTGGGCCTCCATGGTCTTGCGTAGCACTGTGCTGGCTGCTTAGCGGTGTGGGGGGGGGGAGGGCCGGGGTTGTGGGGGGTGGGGGGCTGGGCGTTGCAATAATTGCACCTTGGGACAGTCAAGGGCAGAAGTTAAAAGCAAGGACTCCAGATTCAGTGGCCCAGGTTCAAATCTCAACTCTGCCACTTCTTGTGTGAACGTGGACTGGTGACTCTGCCTCTCTGTGCCTCTGTTTCCTTGCCTCTAAAATGGGAACGAGGCACACTAGTGCTATTTGAACAGCTTGGTTCAGTTTCTAGTGGGAATTTATGCCCCCTTTTCCAGAATGGGTCTCCCAGTTCACCCCTGCGTCCTGGAAGACTACACAGCCTGCTCCAGTAGGCGATCGTCTTCCTCTTGTGTGTGAGTCCCTATAGGCGGGGGCCTGCCTTTCTGTGTCCGTTGCTTGGGCAGGGGGCAATGGTGTGCTGGCAACAGGCCCTCTGGGAGAAAAAGGTACCTGATAAACAGCGTTGGCAGGTTTCCATGGTGTAAATCTTCCAGCAAGGCCCATTTGAGGCTTCCAACAGCTTAACCTTCTCGCAGTGGGAGCTGGTCCATGCCAGTTTTAGCACCCAGGCATTCAGTAGGTGCTTAATAAAGGATGGTTGAATAAGGAGAGAAGGCTCCAGAGACTTGGAGAGCTGTCAGGCCATACTGTAGCTGAGAGAGGGAGGCATCCGACAGGCTGAGGCCAGGACAAGAGACCACTCTGAATAAGTAACCCGTGGTGAGATGGAGGGCAGAGGGGAAGGAGGACTGGTGTCCTCCCTTCCTGGGAACCTCTGCACCTCTGACCCTGCGTCACTTCTGCTCTGGATCCTCTTGACCTTGGCCTGGTTTGGGCTGTCTGCACAGAATGACCTAACTGGATCCCAAGCATTAACCTGACAGAGCTCTGAGAAATGGTCCAGACGGGTCTCAAACGTCAGATTCTATTCCCTTGCTTATGCTGTTCCCTCTGCCTGAATGTCTGTTCCACCCACTTCTTCCTATGTGCCCTGAAACTCTGTCACCCTTCAAAAGCCTCCTCCACCCCAAATCCCACAGACCCTCCCCCCCTTCTGCTGTTTCTCTGGCCTTGCAGCCCCTCTCGTGTGTACCCTGCCTGCCCATAAAAATATTAGTAGCTAACATTGCATCTGGACAACAACCTGTGATAGAGGTACTGGGATAATCCTTTTTGCAGATGGGGGAATGGAGGCTCTGTCTTGTTAACGACCACCCATCCTTTGCCTCTCGGCTTCAGCATCCGTTAGTTGTGCAGAGAGGCTCCTTGCTGTGGGCTGGGCAGAGCACCACTTCTCTTTCTTCAGTGTGTTTGCTGTGGCATGTTCCACTAGGCCATGATAATCCCTTTTGCAGATGGGGGAATGGAGGCTCTGTCTTGTTAACGACCACCCATCCTTTGCCTCTCGGCTTCAGCATCCGTTCGTTGTGCAGAGAGGCTCCTTGCTGTGGGCTGGGCAGAGCACCACTTCTCTTTCTTCAGTGTGTTTGCTGTGGCGTGTTCCACTAGGCCGTGAGTTCCCTATCCTATAGGAGCTTGAATGAATGAATGAATGAGTGAGTGAATGACTTTCAGCCCCAGGGAGCATCCCTGTTCTTTTACCCATTCCTCCTCCCTTTCCATCCCTGTGGGAGGAGACTGACCCTCCAGAGGGCAGCCTCACACCATGGAGGGATGGTCACAGGGACCCTGCTTAGCCACACCTGCCAGAAGGGAAGGGGAAGTGAGGCTTTGGGCGGGGCTGAAACCAGGCATGGTAGAAGGGTAGTGGTCCGCCCTCCTGTGGTCTAGAGTGGGGCTGACATGGGCCCACAGCACTGCCTGTAACCCAGGAAGTTAACGGGGTCCCAAAATACGTTTTCTTGCACCGCCCCAAGTGGAAATTCCCCTGTTGGCCCACTTATTTTCGTTTTATCTAGAAAAATAAAGTTGGAAATAATCATTCACACACCCTAATTACTCCGTTGTTTTATGAATTTAGAGCCTGTTTGACTCTAGACTTTGGCTCCTGCTGAAGGAGGAATCCCCTGGGAGGGGCAGGGTGAGGTGCCAAGGCAGGAGGCCAGAGCCTGCTCTGACGCTGGGACCTCCTCGGCGTCTGACCTCCAGTTGCCCTCTCCTGGCAGGCTGGGAACTTCCCAGAAGCAGCAGCCCAGATGGGGGTCTAAGCAAGGGAGGGTGGCCAGAGGCAGTCTCCAGGATTCTGATTGACCGGGGCCCATAATGGATGACTTCCCAGGCTGTTCTACCCCACCTTGACCTCTGAGTCATAATTTGCTGCTATTTATCGAGCACTTACTATGTGCTGGGCGCTGGGCCAAGCACTTTGTCGGCATCATCTCAGCTACGCCTGCTAACTTCCCTTGAAGCAGGTACTATTATTCTCCCCATTTGGCAGTTTGAGGGTGCCTGGGGCCCGGGGCACAGGGCCGAGAAGTGGTGGGGCTGCGATTGTATCCAGCCTGTAGGACCCCCATAGCCCGATGGGGCCCCTTGGATAGGCCCCTCAGTCACTCAAAATGGAACGGTCTCTGAAGCCTGGATGCCCGAGACAACCACGTCACTGGTGTCCTGGCCTCCAGGCCACCCTCCTTGTGGCCCTGATTGCCACTCCCTTCTTCCCCATAGTCCTGGGGCTCTGTCTCTGGAAGCCCCGTGTAGCCTCACCTGGGCGGCTTGGGGAAAATACAGACTTCCCAGGCCCTGCCACACCCCGCTGAGTCAGAATCCCACTAGTGGTCAGTTCAGGCAGAGCCAGCTCTGGTCCCATCTGGAACTTGGAACAGCCCAGATCAGTCTCCAGTCTTTGAGCCAAGGCCCACAGGGTGTGGGTGATGGGTCCAAGGTCATACCTGCCAAAAGGACTAGAGCAGAGGCTGTGAGGCTCCTCCACCATGGCCGAGAGGTCCAGGGAATGGGTCAGAGGGATTCTGTCTGTGCGGGATGACCTCTTTCAGAGCCAATAAACCACAGTACCTGGCCCCAAAGGGCCCCCAGGCAAACCCCCTCTCAGAGGTGTCCAGGACTGCTGTGGGGCCTGGTGTGTTATTGCTGTCATGGAAGTTCGAGGCCATACCTGAGTAGGGGCAGTGGTCCTGCAGCCACCAGTGGGGTATGTAACAGACTCTGTGGTCTGCCTCCAGGCACTGGCATGTGGGGAGGGCAAAATGCACCAGCACCCCACCCAGACTAGAATCCAGGTGCTGGCTTCCCCCACACACACCTCCCCCACCCTCGCCCCACCCCGCCACTGGGCCTTTGCAGATGCTATCGCTCTGTCTGCAGTGGCCTTCCCCTCCTCTCCTGGCAGGTGCTGGCTCATCCTTTAAGACACCTCCAGGAAGCCCTGCCTGACTCCCACCCCAAGGGCCAGGCTGACCCACCGTGCCAGGATTTCCATCCAGCTGCTCCACAAGATGCTGAGAACCTGGAGGGCCTGGTCTGAGATGCCAGTGGAGTGGACAGGGAAAGCAGCTGTAAGGTGCAGCCCAGTTCAGGCGACTGTCCCTGCAGCCCAGAGAGGAGACCAGGCTGGGGAGCCTTGAGGCCAGATAGCTAGCCAAACGTGCCCATTTCACAGAGGGAACGTTGAAGGCCCGAGGTGCTTGGGACTGACCCAGAGCACCCTGGGGAGTGGTTGGTAGTCCCTTTGTGGCTTGTAAGAGGAGAGCCCAGGGCTATGTGGCCGTACCCCTCCCCCACTCCGGTCCCCAGCTGGAGCATTTGTCTGCAGGATCCAGGTCAGGTCTGAGGGGGATGGGAAGAAGCCCAGGAGAGCAAAGTCCCCAGGGCTCAGGTCTGCACTGGGTCTTCCCATGCGGAGGACAAAGCTCCTTAGAGAAAATGCTTGCTGTCCAAAAGCTGGCAGGAAATCCACATCGATAGCTCATTCCAGCAAGAAGGTGCACGGGAAAAAAAGCGTGTGAGAACTTAGGCCAAATGTTAGCCCCAGGGATGGTGGGTGATATTACCCTTCTTTCGCCGTGGTTTTCACATTTCCTAGGTTGTAGGTGAAACCTTTATAACCAGAAAAATGAAGTTACCATGTAAAGGAGAGAGGTCTAAGAAAAGGTGCCCTGAGACCAGCCAGCTCCCCATTCATGAGACTCTGGGGTCACCAAGTGTGAGTGGCTTCCAGAGGGACCCTGCCCCCGGGCCCATCCCCCAGAACAGGCGCGCCTGGGGCAGACAGCTTAGCCTGTGTGTCTCTCTTTCTCGGAATTTGGGTCAGAGAGAGTCCAGACCTGGGGCTACTGGGATGTAGCACGCCCAGAATTCCATTCAAACCTCTGCTGTCCTTCCTGTCCTGTGGGTTAGGCCTCAGGGCCCTCACCTTCCCACCTCCACCTGGAAAGCCACCCCACCCCACCCCACCCCAAGATGCCCTCTGCCCCTCCCAGCCAGAGGTGGCCCTAGGGCTATTTGCTTCACCTCCATCCGGGTGCCCAGGTGGGAGTGTAGCACTGTTGACTGCCTTCCTTACTGACTCTGGCTGCGAAGTGCCTTTCCAGGGGGTCCTCCTACAATGTAGTCAAGTTCGACCTCGTGGAAATGGTCTTTGGAATCACAGCTGAGCCTTGATCCTGGGTGAGGATTCGATGTCCGTCTCCCCCATATACCTAGTACAGAGCACCCATTCATTCGGTCAGCTGTCATTCAGCCAAGTGCCAGGGCCCAGGCTAGGTGCCAGGGCACAGCTCTGCTGACTTGAGGGTGTGACGTGTCTGTGTTTTTGAGCACATCACCTGCACGCACACACAGCGTGAGCATCTCTGTCATATGTGAACTCTGGTCTTTGAGGCTGTGACAGTGTGTAATCCTGCCGGGACTCCGGGCACACCTGGTTAATTCATTCTGCAAGTGCTTAACAGACACCCACTAAGGAAGTACCAGGCTCTGACCCCAAAGAAAAATGACCCAAGGTCTCTGTCCTCGGGAAGTGCCATCTTGGGGGCTGTTGCCATGCGGACTGGTGGGGGCAGAAGCCAGCAGGGCTGGGGGTGGTCAGAAACGTGGGCCTGGAGACACAGGGAAGAGTGGGGAAGAGTGTTCCTGCCCAGCTGTGAGTATGATCTCCAGTATCCCCTTCAGCCCAGTGACCTGGGGCCTGGGACAGGCCTCCCCAGCTATTTTCATGCCCTAAAGCAGCCCTGAGGGCCGACGGAACTGGAGCTTCAGGTGGTGACCTGTGGGCTCCGACTGCTGGGGGCTGGGAGAGAATACAGGGAATGAAAATGAAGCATGTGGGCTGGAGAACCTGCCTGGGCTGCAGACCTTTCTGAGAGGCGAACTTGGGGACCAGGCACCAGAACACAGCACCTGGAAAGTAGAACCCCGTGATCCAGACCAGAGAAGCGGGATCACGGAACTCAGAGGAGGAAGATGGAGCAGCAGACCTAGAATGTGGGCCTTGTAGAACCTGGAACACTCAAGTCAGCCAGAAGCTGGGAGATCCAGTCTGTGCCCCCGATGGTCAGTGGGGGAAACTGAGGTCCGGCAGGAACGGGGAGGTCTTGAGCATTGGTGAGCTGCAGTGGCACGCACGTGGTCTCTGCTGAGCCAGGACCTCTCCACAGCTCGCTGCTGCCTGACCTGGGGCGAGTCCTGTCCCCTCTCCAAACCTCAGTTTCCCCCTCTGTGAAATGGTCACGTGATGGTGAGACAAGATGGAGCACTTCACCTGGTGCTCAGGCTCTCCCGGCAAGCTTAGTGGCATTGCTAAGGCCTGGACCCTGGCCACTTGACTCCTGAATGACTCTGTCCCCTTGTGGTGATGGTCTGGTCACTGCTGTTCCTTTCTCTTCTTTCTCACACTCAGTGGGACATTTGGGCACTTGCGGCCCTTTTCCGGAATGCTCTCGGGATCTAGCAGAGGGAAAAGACTAATCAGAGGAGCAAGAACAGACTGGCGGCTCCATATGAAGGAGCAGGCCCCGGTGCCTACAGCCCTGCATGGTGCCCTGTGCCATTTGGTGAATGCTTCTTGAGTGTCCCCCGGTGGAGACAGTCGGGTCCTGAGCCGAGGGCACCATGGCCCCTCGAAGGCAGGGGTGGGCAGAGTTGGATTGGGAAGGGAAAAGAGAAAGGGCTCTATGTTCCAGCTCCACAGAGGCTCCCCAGGCGCACCTGCTCCAGGCCACCTCTCCTGAAGGAGGTGGAAGACCTTGCTTGGGCTCCCAGAGAGCCGGAGCTGTAGGATCTGGGCCAGGAGCAGCCTGGTCACTTCCCCAGATCCCCGTGAGGCGGTGTTACCAGCCCCCGCTTTTCTGCCTCCAAGAGAGTAGGATTCCAGAGATGGGGGCGGGGGGGCAGAACCAGGATCCCAGCCCATCCTTTGAGCCAGCAGCAGCCGGGCATAGTGCCAGGCACTGATGGGGTGAACCAGGGGCGAACTGAGCACCCAGGGGTGAACTGAGATCCCTTCCTGTTTCCCCTCCTTCCTTGCCGGGTCTCCTCCGGACCATCAGCCATCCTGCTCAGAGCGCTTTGAAGGCTGGAGCCCTTCCCCGTGTCTCCGCTCTCCACCACTTCCCTCCCATTGTGGGGGACCCGTCGAGTTCCTGTCCATGAGCCACCTCATCGGGGTGTGCCTTGCCCAGGCAGGACTAGACTTTTTCCAACCCCAGACCAGTTGTGAGAGCCCAGCAGCACTGACTGCAGCTGCAGGTGTGTGGATTTGGGGGCGGAGGGGGGCTGTCGTCAGCACCTCCTTTGCATCAGGCTCTGTGCTGGGGCCCCAGGAGAGTTGCTCAGCACCGTCCAGTGTAGGGTGAGGAGCCCTGCGGGGCAGGCCAGGGGTGAGGCAGCTCAGTCCTTCCTCAGTCTGGGGGAATTGCAGTTCAGCTGAGCCTACCTTGGCAGGGAGTGAAAGATTACACAGAAACTTGGAGCCTCCTAGAGGATTTGGACTTTATCCTGGGAGCAGATGTTCCAAGCTGAGAGGGACAACATCAGATGTGGCTTTGCTAGGCTCGTGGGGCTCAAGCCAGGAACCCCTTCCCTGGCAAGGCTGCTGCTGATGTCCAGGTGAGCGTGGATGGTGGCACAGGCAGTGTGGGACAGTGGCACAGGGGGCCGGGTGGGACGACGAGTACCTGGGCATTGAAGCGATGTGCCTGGCAATGGGGAACTCGAGGTCAGCGAGAAGCCAGATTCAGGATGACTGCCGGGCTCCTGGCCTGGGAGACTGGGTGGATGGTCACGTCTCGGGTTATCAGCTCAGGTTTCCGGAACCACAATTTGAGCAAGTTCTTTGTGCCTGGTTTTGCGGCAGAGGGTCCCAGGCAGGATGGGAGCCAACTCTGAGCCCAGGCCTCTGCCCTCTAGCTTGGCCCAGACCCTGCCGGGTCTGCTCGTCTCTCTCCCTTCACCCTACAGCACTTTAGCCTCTTGAGTGCACGGCTGCACCTCGCAACTGTGCCCTCTACACATGGGGGAGCGCCACTCCACTCCTGCTACCTGGGTACACGGGGACCGCCTTCTGCACTGGCTCACCGCCGACCCTGTGCATTGATGTGTCTCATCCTCTCGCTGTGCAAGGGCATTTCCCCCAGGCCACAAGGCGCAGCTCCTGTAACAAAGCCTCTCTGCACTATAGCTTGAATCTGTCACCCTCCTGGCCCTGTGCTAGAGCAGGCTTCAAGAGGACAGACGAGGGCTGGGGCACACCCTCCCCTCCCCTCCCCCACCTCAGGCCTGTGGGCTAGAGATGGAGCTGAAGCTCCGTGCTGAAGTGGCCCTTTGTACATTGTCCCCCTGGAGGATGGGGGAGCCTGGTGGGAGGGGCTGGCACTGCCCGACACCATGTGCTGATCTCAGGGGCACTGAGGATCCAGGTGGGGAGTGCGGGAAGTGGGGGGGGCTCACTGGGCCTGGGATCAGGGGAGAACACCGTGCCATGTATGGGCTCGCACTGACCGGGCCTGCCGCCCCACACTAGAGGGTACTTGTCACTCAGAGTCTGTCATCACTTCTCAGGCAAAGTGTGTCATCACGCACCAGTTGTTTAGGGAGCGTCTGCTCCTGGCCAGGCTTTGTTCTAGGGGGTGGGGCTCCACTGTGACCTGTGACCAGTGACTGAGGCTTGCAGGCTTAAGATGACCCTGCTCTCCTGTTGACATTCTGAGCACCAGGGTGTGGGTGGGGGAGACAGACCACGAACAGGTAAACAAGGAGACGGCTAGCTTCCGCTGTGAGTGCTGGGGAGCAGAAGACCTGGGCAGGGGTCAGCCGCTGTAGCTGGGGGGCCAGGAGGGCCCCTCTGAGCAGGCAGCCACATTCCAGGCCTAGGAGCAGCCAGTGGGAGGACCCTGAGACGGAAAGGTGGGGACCGTGACTGGAGCCGAGTGGACGAGGGCGGCGAGGGCAGCAAAGATTCGAGGACCAGATTGGCGGGGTCTGTGGGCCCAGAGAGGAGTTTGGATTTCATTCTGAGGGAGACTAGTGTGCGATCGTGTCGAGGGGAGGGTCTTGTGGGAGGAGGTTGGGTGGGGTGGGGGAGGGGGTACGTGGCCTGGTGGGGACTTTGCAGTGACAGAATTTGTGGGGCTCGGTGCCAAATGAAAATACAGTCCCCGAGGGGCACCTGGGTGTCTCAGTGGTTTAAGCATACGACTCTTGATTTCTGCTCAGGTCAGGAGTCCAGGGTTATGGGATTGAGCCCTGCGTCTGGCTCCGCATCGAGCCTGGAGCTTTTTTGAGATTCTCTCTCTCTCTCTCTCTCTCCATCTGCCCTCGCCCACTCTTGTGTGTGATCTCTCTCTCTCTCTCTGTCTCTCTCTCTCTCTCTCTCTCTCTCTCTCCCCCAAATAAAATAAAATAGAGGCACCTGGGTGGCTCACTTGGTTGACCACTTCAGCTCAGGTCATGATATCGAACTTCGTGGGTTTGAGCTCTGTGTCAGCCTCTGTGCTGACAGCTCAGAGTCTGGAGTCTGCTTCAGATTCCACATTTCCCTCTCTCTCTCTGCCACTCCCCTGCTCACGCTCGGTCTCTGTCTCTCAAAAATAAACATAAAAAAAGATAAAGTAATGAAAAGAAAAAAACGAATGAAATCACAACTATATTCAGTTAATCTGAGAAATGCAAAGTTTGTTTAACATGAGCAAATGATGTAATTCCCCACATTAACAAATACTTTATTTTATTTTTTATTTTTACTTTTTTAATTTAATTTTTTATTTTTCAGAATTTACATCCCAAATAGCATAGAGTGAAGCAATGATTTCAGGAGTCGATTCCTTAGTGCCCTTGACCATTTAGCCCATCCCCCCTCCCACTACCCCTCCAGCAACCCTCAGTTTGTTCTCCATATTTGTGAGTCTCTTCTGTTTTGTCCCCCTCCCTGTTTTTATATTATGTTTGTTTCCCTTCCCTTATGTTCATCTGTTTTGTCTCTTACAGTCCTCATACGAGTGAAGTCATATGATTTTTGTCTTTCTCTGACTGACTAATCTCACTTAGCAGATTACCCTCCAGTTCCACCCATGTAGTTGCAAATGGCAAGATTTCATTCTTTTTGATTGCCGAGTGATATTCCATTGTATCTAGATACCACATCTTCTTTATCCATTCATCCATCGATGGACATTTGGGCTCCTTTGCATTCTTTGGCTATTGTTGATAGTGCTGCTATATACATGGGGTGCATGTGTCCCATCGAAACAGCACACCTGTATCTCGTGGATAAATGCTTAGTAGTGCAATTGCTGGGTCGTAGGGTAGTTCTATCTTTAGTTTTTTGAGGAAACTCCATACTGTTTTCCAGAGTGGCTGCACCAGCTTGCATTGCCACCAACAATGCAAAAGAGATCCTCCTTCTCCACATCCTCGCCAACATCTGTTGTTGCCTGAGTTGTTCATGTGAGCCATTCTGACAGGCAGAAGGGGTTAGCTAGCTCAGTGTGGTTTTTATTTTTATTTCCCTGATGATGAGTGATGTGGAGCATTTTTTCATGTGTCAGTTGGCCATCTGGATGTCTTCTTTGGAGAAGTGTCTATTCATGTCTTTTGCCCATTTCTTCACTGGATTATTTGTTGTTTGGGTGGTTGAGTTTGAGAAGTTCTTTGTAGATTTTGGATACTAACCCTTTATCTGATATGTCATTTGCAAATACCTTCTCCCATTGTGTCAGTTGCCTTTTCGTTTTGCTGATTGTTTCCTTCGCTGTGCAGAAGGCTTTTTGTCTGATGAGGTCCCACTAGTTCATTTTTGCTTTTGTTTCCCTTGCCTCCAGAGACGTGTTGAATAAGAAGTTGCTGCGGCCAAGATCAAAGAGGTTTTTGCCTGCTTTCTCCTTGAGGATTTTGATGGCTTCCTGTCTTGCATTGAGGTCTTCCATCCATTTTGAGTTTATTTTTGTGTAAGAAAGGTGTAAGGAAGTGGTCCAGGTTCATTCTTCTGTCCAGTTTCCCAGCACCGCTTGCTCAGGAGACTCTCTTTATGCCATTGGATATTCTTTCCTACTCTGTGAAAGATTAGTTGGCCATACGTTTGTGGGTCCATGTCTGGGTTCTCTATTCTGTTCCATTGATCTGAGTGTCTGTTCTAGTGCCAGTACCATATTGTCTTGATGATTACAGCTTTGTAGTATAGGTTGAAGTCTGGGATTATGATGTCTCCTGCTTTGGTTTTCTTTTTCAAGATTGCTTTGGCTCTTTGGGGCCTTTTCTGGGTCCATACACATTTTAGGATTATATGTTCTAGCTCTGTGAAGAATGCTGGTGTTACTTTGATACGGATTGCATTGAATATGTAGATTGCTTTGGGTAGTATCGACATTTTAACAATATTTGTTCTTCCTATCCAGGAGCATGGAATCTTGTTGCCATTTTTTTGTGTCTTCTTCAATTTCTTTCATAAGCTTTCTGTGGTTTTCAGTATATACATTTTTCACCTCTTTGGTTAGATTTATTCCTAGGTATTTTGTGGCTTTTTGTGCAACCGTAAATGGGATCGATTTCTTGATTTCTCTTTCTGTTGCTTCATGTTGGTGTATAGGAATGCGATTTCTGCGCATTGATTTCATATCCTGCAAATTTGCTGAATTCAGGAATCCGTTCTAGCAGTTTTGTGTGGCATCTTTCGGGTTTTCCATATAGAGCATCGTGTCATCTGCAAAGAGGGAAAGTTTGACCTCCTCCTGGCTGATTTGGATGTCTTTTATTTCTTTGTGTTGTCTGACTGCAGAGGCTAAGACTCCCAATACTGTGTTGAGTAACAGTAGCGAGAGTGGACATCCCTGTCTTGTTCCTGACCTTAGAGGGGAAACTCCCATTTTTCCCCACTGAGGATGATATTACCATTATGATCTAGAGGTATGCTCCTTCTCTCCCTACTTTCTTGAGGCTTTTTATCAAGAAAGGATGCTGTATTTTCTCAAATGCTTTCTCTGCATCCATTGAGAGGGTTATATGGTTCTTGCCCTTTCTTTTATTGATGTGATGAATCACGTTAATTGTTTTGCAGATATGGAACCTGCCCCGCATCCGAGTTATAAATCCCGCTTGGTCGTGGTGAGTAATACTTTTCATGTATTGTTGGATCCGGTTGGCTAATATCTTGTTGAGAATATTTGCATCCATGTTCCTCAGGGCAAGTTGCCTATAGTTCTCCTTTGTAGTGGGGTCTCTGACTGGTTTTGGAATCAGGGTAATGCTGGCTTCATAGAAAGAGTTTGCAAGTTTTCCTTCCATTTCTATCTTTTGGACCAGTTTCAAGAGAATAGGTGCTAACTCTTCCTTATATGTTTGGTAGGATTTCCCCCTGGAAAGCCATCTGGCCCTGGACTCTTGGTTTTTGGCAGATTTTTGATTACTAATTCGATTTCCTTACTGGTTATGGGTCTGTTCAAATTTTCTATTTCTTCCTGTTTCAGTGTTGGTAGTGTATATGTTTCTAGGAATTTGTCCATTTCTTCCAGATGACCCATTTTATTGGCATATAATTGCTCATACTATTCTCTTATTATTGTTTTTATTTCTGCTGTGTTGGTTGTGATCTCTCCTCTTTCATTCTTGATTTTACTTATTTCGGTCCTTTCCTTTTTTCTTCTTTGACCAGACTGGCTAGTGGTTGATCAATTTTGTTAATTCTTTCAAGGCACCAGATTCTGGCTTGATTGATCTGTTCTACTGGTATGTTTGTGGGTTGGTTGGTTTGTTTGTTTGTTTGTTTCGATAGCATTAATTTCTGCTGTAATATTTATTATTTCCTGTCTTCTGCTGGTTTGGGTTTCATTTGCTGTTCTTTTTCCAGCTCCTTAAGGCGTAAGGTTAGGTTGTGTATCTGAGATCTTTCTTCCTTCTTTAGGAAGGCCTGGATTGCTATATATTTTCCTCTTATAACCGACTTTGTTGTGTCCCAGTGGTTTTGGGTTGTGGTGTTATCCCTTTCATTGACATCCATATATTTTTCCATTTCCTCTTTAACTGCTTGGTTGGCCCATTCATTCTTTAGTAGGATGTTCTTCATTCTCCAAGTATGTGTTACCTTTCCCAATATTTTCTTGTGGTTGATTTCGAGTTTCATAGTGTTGTGGTCTGAAAATATGCACGGTATGATCTCAATCTTTTTGTACTTACTTAGGGCTGATTTATGTCCCAGTATATGGTCTATTCTGGAGAACGTTCCATGTGCACTGGAGAAGAAAGTATATTCTGCTGGTTTAGGATGTAATGTTCTGAATATATCTGTTAAGTCCATCTGGTCCAGTGTGTCATTCAAAGCCATTGTTCCCTTCTTGATTTTTTTTCTTTTGATTAGATGATCTGTCCATTGCTGTGAGTGGGGTGTTGAAGTCTCCTACGATTATGGTATTACTATCGATGACTTTCTTTATGTTTGTGATTAATGATTTACATATTTGGGTGCTGTCACATTTGGCGCATAAATATTTACAATTGTTAGGTCTTCTTGGTGGATAGACACCTTCATTATGACATAATGCCCTTCTGCATCCCTTGATGCAGTCTTTATTTTAAAGTCTAGATTGTCTGAGATAAGTATGGCTATTCTACCTTTCTTTGGCTGACCATTAGCATGATAGATGGTTCTCCATCCCCTTGTTTTCAATCTGAAGGTGTCTTTAGGTCTAAACTGGGTCTCCTGTAAACAGCATATAGATGGACCTTGTTTTCTTATCCATTCTGTTACCCTATGCCTTTTGATTGGAGCATTGAGGCCACTGACATTTAGAGTGAGTACTGAAAGATATGAATTTATTGCCATCATGATGCTTGTACACTTGGAGTTTCTGGTGGTGTTCTCTGCTTTCTAATCTTCGTTGCTTTTGGTATATATATATATATATATATATATACATATATATATATATGTATATATATATATGTTTTCAACTTTTCTTCCCTCAGAAAGTCCCCCTTAAAATTTCTTGCAGGGCTGGTGTAGTGGTCACAAATTCCTTTAATTTTTGTTTGTCTGGGAAACTTTTTCTCTCTCCTATTTTGAGTGACAGCCTTGCTGGATAAAGAATTCTTGGCTGCATTTATTTTTTTATATTATTTATTTAATGTTTATTTTTTTTTGACAGAGAGAGAGAGACAGAGACGGTGAGACAGAGCATGAGCAGAGGAGGGGCAGAGAGAGAGGGAGACACTGAATCTGAAGCAGGCTACAGGCTCTGAGCTGTCAGCACAGAGCCCGACATGGGGCTCGAACTCACATACCGCAATATCATGACGAGAGCCGAAATCGGACGCCTAACCGACTGAGCCACCCAGGCGCCCCTGCATATTTTTCTGATTCAGCACACTGAATATATCCTGCCACTGCTTTTGGCCTGCCAAGTTTCTGTGGATAGGTCTGCTGCAAACCTGATCTCTCTTCCCTTTTAGGTCAGGGAACTTTTTTTTTTTTTCCCTTGCTGCTTTCATGATTCTCTCCTTGCCTGAGTATTTTGTGAATTTGACTATGATATGCGTTGTTGATGGTCGGTTTTTGCTGAATCTAATGGGGGGGTCCTCTGTGCTTCCTGCATTTTGATGTCTGTGTCTTTCCCCAGGTTTCGTAAATGTTTTCTGCTATGATTTGCTCACATAACCCTAATACACCTATATCTCTCTCTTCCACTTCTGGGCCCCTATGATTCTGCTGTTGTTCCTTTTTAATGAGACACTGGTTTCTCTAATGCTTAAATCGTGCTCTTTTGCCTTAATCTCCCTCTTTTTTTTCTGCTCCGTTATTCTCTATGAGTTTGTCCTCTATATCGCGGATTCTCTGTTCTGCGTTGTCCATCCTTGCCGCCACTGCATCCATCCATGATTGCAGCTCAGTTATAGTATCTTTAATTTCATTCTGGCTATTTTTTCCTTCTTTTATCTCTGCAGAAAGGGATTCTAATCTATTTTCGACCCCAGCTAATATTCTTATTATCGTGATTTTAAATTCTGGTTCAGACATCTTGCTTGTATCTGTGTTGGTTAAATCCCTGGCTGTCGTTTCTTCATGCTCTTTCTTTTGGGGTAAATTTCTGCTGAATTCTGTGGTTCAGGTTGTGCAGATTGTTGTGTTACTCCTCCGATCAGTGTTCTAGGTGTGTAGGGTGGTTTCGTGTTGGCCTGGCTGTATTTCATGGATGGGAGACACACACAAAACTTCCATGCTCTTCCGCCATCTTGGCCTCACCCCCCATTCACAAATATTTTAAAAACGTATCTCAGGGTGCCTGGGTAGCTCAGTCGGTTAAGCATCCAACTTAGGCTCAGGTCATGATCTCACAGTATGTGTGTTTAAGCAGCATGTGGGGTTCTCATTGGGCTCGCCACTGTCAGCGCAGAGTTTGCTTCAGATCCTGTCTCCCTCTCTCTCTGCCCCTCCCCTGCTGGCTTGCTTGGTCTCTCTCAAAAATAAACAGTTAAAAAAATTATCTCAATAGATGTGAAATAAACATCTTTTCACATTCAATATTCATTCATGACAGAACTTAGAAAACTAGTATTATAAGGGAACTTCCTTAATATACTTGTAGCAGAAAGACCCTAAGTGACCCCATTATATCTGCCCTTGAGTACTGTCACCTTTTCTTTATAATTATTTTCTCTTAAGATCTGTGACTTGACTCTAGCTTTTAGAATATGGCAAATGTAAAGGAATGTTGCAGACATAATTCAGTTAATTCAGAGTCAATCAAAAGAGGATCATGCTAGGCAAACCTGATCTAATCATGTGAATACACTTCAAGGAGGCCTGAGCCTTCTCTGAAGTGACATTCTCCTTGCTGGCCTCCTAAACTAAGCGGCCGTATTAAGGAAGTCTATGTGGCCAAGAACAAGGAACAGCCTTGCTCTAGGCTGAATATTTGTGTCCCCACTCACCCAAATTCATGTGTTAACTCTTAATGTTCAACGTGATAGTATTCAGAAGTGGGGGATGTGGGAAATGATGAAGTCACGAAGGTGGAGCCCTCATGGATGGGATTAGTGCCCTTATAAAGGAGGGCTGTGAGAGCTCCCTTGGCCCTGCGCCAAGCAGGAAGACCAGCGTCCATGAACCAGGAAGCAGGACGTCGCTGTACACTAAATCTGCCAGTGCCTTCATTTTGGACTTCCCAGCTTCCAGAAGGGTGAAAAATAAAACTTACTTTTTATTAGCCTATGGTATTTTGTTAGAGCAGCCCAAAAGGACTAAGACAAGTGTCTGGGAACGCTTAGGACCTAAGCCTCCAACTAGCCGACAATTAGCAAAGAGCTGTGGAAATGAGTCCAGTCATACAGTCACAAGGAAATTCTCTTAAAAACAAACTCAATGGGCTTGGAAGCAGATTCTTCCCCTTTGAAGCGCCCAAATGGGGAAGCACAGTCTAGCGGACACCTTGGCTACAGCCTTGTGAGAACCTGAACAAAGGACTCAGCTAAGCCATTGCTTAGCTTCTGACCCATAAAAATGTGAGATAAATGTGTGGGGCTTTAAGACACTGTGTTGATGGTGATCTGTTGTAAACGGCAAGAGCAAACTAAGAGACTAATAAAAGACATACACTTTTAAAAACCCCGCTATCTACATAGTTACAGAAAACTACTTTTACATGTTGCAATTTCAAGAAGACATGAACGCTCACTATCCTCACATTTACTCAACGTCATTCTTGTAGTAGGAAAGAAAAAAAAATGAAAGCTCTAGGAATTGGGAAAAAATGCCACTATTTATAGATTATATGTCACTGCATGTACCAAATCCAAAAGAATCTGCAGACAAAACACTCGAGTAAGAAACAATATATTGTGGGGAATAAGCTTAGATAATTAAAAGACTAGTTCTTTGGAAAAATCAGTATAAGAAATTTCTTTCCTTACAAACTGTTGGCCGATTCGATGCAATTCCAAAGAGAAACGGCTTTGGAGAGCTTGCCAAGTTGATTATAAAGGACCTGTAGAGCCCTTCCTTCCTTTCCTCTTTATCATCCCCAACATTTTAGTTCCCAGTCCTAGAAACAGAGGCATGGAGTTGTGGGGGTCCAGAGTGAGGTGTTGGAGCTTAGAATGGGGAAGGCATTACGTGTAGGACAGTCACCCTGCACAGTGTTGGAGCTCAAGTGAGAGCAATCCTGAAAGGTGAATGGTATAGAATAATGAAGTATCACAGACTGAACAGGGTAGGGAGGCATCTGCACAGGGGAAGAATAGCCCAGCATGGGTTTTCAGAACCTGCAGGGGGGCAAATCATCTGCAGAAGAGGTGGCCTGGCACAGGGTGTCTGAGAAAGGAGATATTTACATGTCTCAAAGTACTTCCCCATAAAATACTAAATAATTGGAAAGTGGAAAGTTAACATTCCAGGTGAGAAACCTGGCAGATACTACCTCCAGTGGCCAACATTAACATCACCAGTATGGGGACAATTCAAAATTGTAGGTCACATGATAGGATGCAAAGAGTAGGTTGTAGTGATACTCTTGTGAAACATGTATGGTCTGAATTTTACCATAAGGAAACCTAAGAAAAATCCACATTGAAAGACATTCCACATTACTGGAATTTAGTCGTCAAAAGGTTAAAAGTCATGAAAGTCAAGGAAAGACAAAGGAAGTGTTCTAGAGTGAAAGAGACTAAGACATACAACTGAATTCAATACATGGCTCTGAACAGGACCTTCCTTGGTATAACGTATACTACAGATAAGTGACCAAACTTAAAAAGAATTATGAGGAATAAATGATAGAATTATACTGAACATTTGAACAAAACAGTTTTAATGGGTGCACTGACTACACACAGATTTTTTTTTTCAGTACTGGAAATGTATTTTCTTTCATAATTTTCTTCATGGTATTTTTTTCTGTAGCTTACTTTATTTTAAGAATAGAGTATGATACATATACAAAAGATTATTGGTAGTAGTAGTGGTTAAGTCTTTGGTGGTCAAAAGTTGTTCATGGCTTTTTGACTGTGGGGGGCAGGGTCAGAGCCCTTAACCCCATTGTTTAAGAGTCGAGTGTATTAGAGTTAATGTTCTTATTGTGACGGTTGTATGGTAGTTATGTGGAATGTACTGACTTGTAGGATTTAAATGCTACAGGAATCAGGCATCCCATTAGCAATTCACTTGCAAATGGCTCTGGGGCAGGGGGGGGGTTCTTTTTTTTTTCTCTCTAATTTTTCTTTTCTCTAACTTTGTTTCTAAAAAGCAATTCAAAAATAAATAAATAAATAAATAAATAGAAAAGGTGAAAAGCCTTAGGCAAATCTTATTTCTCCATGTGGAAAGAGCTACGAATCAGTGTTTACAATTAAAATTATAGATAGGTTCTATGGCACTATAAAAAAATTGTAGTATGTATAAACATTGGCAATAGCCATAGCAGGAATACATCAAAATAACGTCTAAATCTTTAGGCCCACATATAGTCATAAAAATTGGAAAATACAAAAAGCCATCCATGAACACTACTGAAGTGTTAATGACAACTTGGTTGTTTGGGTGCTGTTCAAACGGCTGGTAGTGGAGCAGTCTGATGGTGCTAAAACCCTCTAGTGCTGGTTTCCACGTACAAAATGTGCTTAAAAGTTAATGAGATGCCAAGAAACATAGTTTAAAATATTATAAAGATTTTCATTACACACATATGATACAAAAACATTTTCCTTTAATCAAGACTTTACCATATAGTGTGTTCAATTGGGAAACAATGAAAATGTTTGGTAAGCATCCAGTAAATTTTTTCTATTTATTTTTCAAATCATATAATTTTTGTTCAAAATCTGTACATATTCTCGTGACGCTTTCCATACTGGATCTTGATTTAGAATTGAATCATCCGTAGATACTAAAGGAGTTCTACAAGATCCTCATTCAAATTCGGTAGCAGCTGAAAAGGAAAAGAAAGAATTATCTTCTTTCTCCAAAATAATTTTCACTACAACTGATGAAAAAAAAAAGAAGAAAAGAAAAAGAAAAGGAAAAGAAAAAAAGAAAGTTGGGGCCTTTATGAGTGTTAAGAAAAATGAAAAATACCTACGTACAACTGCAATATGAAACCCAAGGTTAGTATTAAATATATTTTGCTCAGGGTTGCACACTGAACTAATTGCTATTGTGGATAAATATCAGAGTTTCTGGTTTTTTCATTACAAGGTGAAATTACAAGATGAGGACACAGTCCACCCTGAACAATCATAAACTATAAACGGAAAAATCAAACAGGCATTTCCAGAGCCAAGTATACAGATGTAAGTGACAGGTATAAAACACAGCACTACTGGAACATACGGAAGGGACATCCCAGTTTTGTGTCAATATTGTCTGCTCTTTGGTGAAGGTGATATGTCAGCTGATACCTGAAGGACAAGGAAAAAGTATGCTAGGGAGAGGGAAGAAGCACATACAAAGAGCTAGAAGTGAGGAAGAACACTTGTGCAATTGTGAGTAGTTTAGTTTGACAAGGTGCTAGAGCAAAGCAGCAGAGTAGGGCAAAGAGTGAGAGACAAGGCTGAATGATCTGGCAAGAAGCAAACTGATTTGGGTGTTTTCATTCCATGCTAAGGAATTTGAAGTTTTACCCAAGGGCAAAAGCAATGACAAAATCAATGAGTGATGATTGAAACCCGTTACCTGTCAATGGCAGCTATATGACCTCTAATTACTTAACCAAGCATTACTAGGATGACTTTGGCATTTTGGGTCTTCTATCACTAGCAGAAACGACAATTTGATAAAGCACACCTTTTCTGAGACTTGTGCAGGTTGACAGTTCCATAGGGATGGCACCAGTGAAGGAAGATTGTCGCCAGAAATAATAACAGATATAGACTTAGGGAGATTGAAAACACTTCTTTAACGTTTATTTATTTTTGAGAGAGAGGCAAACCACAAGCGGGCAGGGGCACAGAGAGAGGGAGACACAGAATCTGAAGCAGGCTCCAGGCTCCGAGCTTTCAGCACAGAGCCCTCTGTGGGGCCTGAACCCACCTGAGCTGAAATCAGTCGCCCAACCGACTGAACCACCTGCTTGCCCCTAGACTTGTGGGAGATTTTAAAAGAGCTATGACACATGAGGACTAAATGAGGAAGAAGTGTGTTCTTCATTATGCTCGTGCTTTTACATTTTTTATTAGATATGTACAAAAAATGTGAATGTAGTATCTATTCTCCAAACAACGGAAAGGGATGCCATTTACTATTTATAGTTTATTTCAGAAATCAATGATATCTACCTTCATACATTTTGGCAGCATACCTTCTTCTAGTTCTCTGGTTATTCTTTCCTCCAACTCCTGCCGCGTCTGAAATAAGCCAAATATTATTTAGAATGTGTAAGGTAAACAAAAGACATGGTAGGGATTATATATAGCTTAGGACATGTGGTCTTGAACTAATACTTGTAGAGATTAAACCAAAGTTAGGGATTGCTTAAACAGAAAAACTATCACATGAATAAAATAAATTCCTACCTATTTTATTTTAGTTTTAGATAACGGAGAACAGATACATACATACATGCACACACACATACACATACACACACACACGTATATATGTATACATATATACGTGTGTGTGTGTATACATATATATAATATGTGTATGTTATATATATAATGTATTATGTGTATTATATTAATATATCTAATATGTGTACATTATATATATATATATAATGCTATTTATGTGAGTCTGATAAAAAGCACAATTAATATTGATCTATTGAATATGTATAATCTTGAAATGTGATGTTGGATCTTACTGGGACAAAAAAGTTTAAACAAGAATCATATTGTATGCTGAATTATTACTTGGAAATGATTAGAAATACTGCCATTTATGAAAGTTTAATCAGTTTTTTACCTTAATGAATTGTTCCTTAAAATGGGCTTTCCATTTTTTCACTTGTAGAAAACCAAAATTTGAAGGAATGCTTTTTGCTGTTAATTTTCCAGGACTGACTCTTAAATACATATAAAATGAAGAAAGTGGGACTGTCTTACTGTCATGTGGAAATTCTACTGGCAAAAATTGAGTAAAAATGTTTTGCTATCTGTATTATGACTAAAACACTTATTTCCTTTCATATGCACACAAAGATTTCAGAAAATCGCTTTGAAGAAAGGAAAAATAGGGGGTTACAACAGTTTCCAAACTTAGCTTCTGATTTATAACTTTCTCCATTAGCGATAAGGAAAACAACATACAATTTTCAATTGTAACTTTGTTTCCTTTCTCCAAATTAGGACCAAGTTTTGAAACACTTGACTTATTAAAGTTATGGTTATCCACTTTGAAATGTGTACGAATATTTCCAACTACAGGTGACCCATGAATAACACAGGGGTGGGGTACAGTCAAAAACCTGTATATAATTTTTCATCCCCCCAAAACTTAATTACTAATAGCCTACTGTTGACCGGAAGCCTTACCGGTAAAATAAACAGTCGATTCATACATGTTTTGTACAGTAGAATAAGCTAGGGCGAAAAATGACATTGAGAAAAACGGAAGGAAGAGGAAATACACTTACAGTACTGTACAGTATCCAAAAATAATCCATGTGTAAGTAAAGTAGACCCACACAGTTCAAAACCATGTTGGTCAAAGGTCAACTGTATATTACAACTGTTCCTGTCTAGAATGTACTTATTTACATCTTTCTTAGACAAGGTAGCCTCTCCCTGAATGCCCCAAACGGGCTCCAAAATAGTGTACAGAACATAATCAACACTGTGGTGATAAGGATTCCAATGTCTTTACAAACTTAGGTGTGAGGACAAATGTTTTGGCTGACATGCTTCCCAATATTTTCAGAGACTGTTTTCCCTAATACCTTTTTTTAATTGAAGTATAGTTGGCATACAATGTTACACTAGTTTTTCAGTATACAAATTCAGATTGGACCATGGTATACACTATGCTATGCTTGCTACCGTACATGTAGTTACCCTCTGTCACCATACAACATTAATACAATATTGTTGACGATATTCCATATGCTGTATTCTTCATTCCTGTGACTTATTTACTTTATAACTGGAATTTGTACCTCTTACTCCCCTTCATCTATTTTGTCCATACCTCTCTACCCACCGCCCCTCTAGCAACCACCAATTTGTGCTCTGTAGTTATGATTCTGTTTGTGCACTTGTTTTGTTTTTTTTATATTCCACATGTAAGTGAAATCAGATGGTATTTATTTGTCTTTCTGCGATTTATTTCCCCTCGCATAATACCCTCTACGTCTATCAATGTTGTCACAAATGGCAAGATCTCATTCTTTTTGATAGCTGAGCTATATTTCATTGTATACATATTACACATTGTCTTTATCCATTCATCTCTCCATGGACACTTAGGTTGCTCCCCTATTTTGGTTATCGCAAACAATCTTTCCATAAACATAGGGATGCATACAACTTTTCAAATTAGTGTTTTCATTTTCTTTGGGTAAATACGCAGCAGTGGAATTAATGAATATCTATTTTTAAGTTTTTGAGGAACCATAACACTTTTTTGACAATAGCATTATATTCAGGCCTTATAAAATGAATGGGGCAACATGACTATACCAGACTTATAAAACTAATAACTCAATACCAGGTGATGGGGGAAGGCTTTATTCAAACAATATTATATTACCATTAATAAATACGATATAAAATATAAACCACGTTTTTTATATGACATGACTTAAGGAGCTACCAAGGTAATGTTGCATCTTTTCCCCAAAAGCTCTTTTCCTAAATATTTACCTCTGTGACCTTTATGTTTATATCTAGGTAAAAACTGTGTTTCGATGGTGAAAATAGCTTTCCAGTCCATGAATTAGAACACATGTGTACTCTTGTGTATACCTTTCCATTGATCCAAAATATAAGAGGGTGAGAAAATTATACACAGAAAAACTATATATCAGCAAATTTTAATTCAAAGAATATTTTTAAAGGATTTTTAATTAGAAGGATTTTCTCATTAACTGTTAACATACAATTATGGCCCATAGAAATCTAAGGTTCGGTTGGGGACACTGCAGGATTGAGGGACAAGGAAGTCACAGCCGTAGTCTCCATCTCTCCTTTAGTTAGACAGCTCTATTTCTCTCTGTTTTACACAATACAGTTTAATGCAAAAAAAAAAAAAAACTACGTTCTATTGTTTGAAAAAAAATTATTTTGAAGATATAAAAGTCACTAATTTAGTCAAAATCCCGAATTTTGCGTAATAGACAAAAAGGTCTCAGAGAGAGTGTACTTTGCCTGAGGTCATGAAACCAACTAGATGCAGACCAGGAATACACTTGTGGTCTTACCAAGCCTACAGTTCTATGCCAGTTACTTCCTCATAGTCAGGAAAAATACGTGTATTTAAAGTATAACTCAGAGAAAATGAATACATAAAACTTTGCCATGTGGCTCAGTAATGCTTAGGTTTGAGGCACACAATAGTAGCTCTCTAACTAAATTACAAATGTTAAAGTCATGAATGAAAATAAAGGAACAGAAATTATGTTAACTCCTTTTAGTAGCCGTCAATTTTTAAGCACAACTTTTTAAATTTTTAAAAAAATTTTTTTAACGTTTATTTATTTTTGAGACAGAGAGAGACAGAGCATGAACGGGGGAGGGTCAGATAGAGGGAGACACAGAATCTGAAACAGGCTCCAGGCTCTGAGCTGTCAGCACCGAGCCCGATGCGGGGCTCAAACTCAAGGACTGCGAGATCATGACCTGAGCTGAAGTCGGCCGCTTAACCGACTGAGCCACCCAGGCACCCCAAGCACAACTTTTTTAAACCACAGGACAGAGAACTTGAAAGAGAAAATCTTTAGGTGAAGCAAGCAAGCTGAAACTGAGGAAATTCTTCCTGAAAGCATTATTTTTTCCTTCCAAAGAAAATTTGTTTTGTCAAAATCGATCAACAAATGAGTGAACCCATGGTGTGGTTATTTACAGCAAAATTTAAAACCCAACACAGATTTCTCCTTCCCTTCTAGCATGCTTCTGTCTAACCTCTCATCATTCGTTGGTATGTACAAAAGACACAATTCACTTTATTTATAATTTAAATCCAGTCGGAAATTATAGGTGAACCTTCACTTCTCACATGTGGACTTATCTCTGTCTCCCTCCCGACGGGAAGGGAGACTCACCTAACGGGTGAATTTGGGAGACGGAGCTAAGCAGTGCTTATGTGTTTCTGGATCTCCTCTTTGAAAAGATGTGCCTGCCCACAGTAACATGAATTTGGGTCTGCTCTCAGCTCTGTGGTAAGCACCCGGCCCCCGGGGTGGGGGTCAAGCATTTGTTTCCTCAATTTACAACTGTGTGGGGAAGTGCCCGATTTGGGAGGAAGCCCAAAGTGGCTAACATAACCTAAATCGTATCCTCCAATTTGTTAGTGTTTATTAGTAATAAAGCTACTAAGTTTCTCTCCATCTCCCTGTCTCCTGTGTTCTGAATTTAGAAAGAGAAGAGCAGGGTTACTTGCCCCCTACCCAGTGTCACCTGTCACAGCTCCACCAAGAAAAATGACTAGACGACACTTACAGAAACATTCTCTTCTTCCTTGACTTCATAATTAACGTACATTGTTCAAAAGCATCGCTCACTCGAAAGAGAGAAAAAGTTGAAAGGAACCGTTTTAAGAACAAACATAGAAAGTCAGACAAACTGAGGACACAGAGGAATACATTCCAAATGAAAGAACATGACAAAACCTAAGAAAAAAAACTAAGTGAAACAGAGATAAGTAATATACCTCATAAAGAGTTCAAGGTAACGGTCATAAAGATGCTCAGTGAACTCGGGAGAAGAATGAATGGATCCAGTGATAACATCAACAAAGAGATAGAAAATATAAAAAAGAACCAATCAGAGCTGAAGGATACAATAACAGAAATGACAAATACACTAGAGGGAATCAACAGCAGATAAGAAGATGCAGAAGAACAGATCAACAATTTGCAAGACAGGGTAGTAGAAATCATCCAAGCCAAAAAACAAAAAGAAAAAAGAATTTTAAAAATGAGGCTAGGTTAAGGGACCTGTGGGACAACATTCAGTGTAATAATACTTGCATTCAAGGGGTTCCAGAAAAAGAAAAGACAAAGGGGCAAAGAACTCATTTGAAGAAATAAAAGCTTCATTTTAAAAATTCAAATATTTGCTTGATTTAGCTATTTATAAAATGCTCTACAATCACTCATCAAGATATTTTATAAAAATGGAAACAAAGGTGGTATAAGTCCAAAAAAAAAAAAAGGAAAAAGAAAAAAGAGTGCCATAAATAAGAAAGCAATTAAAGATGTATTCTCGTGTAAGAAACTAGCAACACTTTTAACTTAAAAGAGAAATTAACCTTTTTAGTGTTACAAGTTGATTTAATTCATAAAAAGGACTTACCATGGATTCTTTTTTTTTTCTTTTTTTTTAGAGTAGCCTCCATGCTTAGCGTAGAGCCCAATGCAGGACTTGAATTCATGACCCTGAGATCAAAACCTGAGCTGAGATCAAGAGTTAGACGCTGAACCGACTGAGCCACCCAGGCACCCCTCTGGATTCTTTTAAATAGTAAACATTCATATGTCGTTAAGTGTTTGGAGGATGATCATTCACTGACATACAGGGGTGGACAAACTGGATTATAGCAAAACTTTCAAGTGTTAATGAACCACTGCCAACTGAAAATAAGTCCAAGCATCTAAGTGTACCTGTGGTTACCAGGCAATAACATTTACTTTCCAAAATCAAATTTAAATGAAAGCTTTTCAAGAAATTTAACATGGGTAAGTTTAGTTATATTTACTGAATACAGTTAATGCTAGGTGTCTCTTGCGGCACACCTGGGTGGCTCAGTTGTTTTTAGTGTCCAAATCTTGATTTTGACTCAGGTCATGATCTCATGGTTTTGAGACCGAGCCCCACATTCGGCTCTGTGCTGAGCACGAAACCTGCTTGGGATTCTCTATCTCCCTCTCCTTTTGCCCCTCCCCTGCATGCACTCACTCATTCTCTCACTAAAATAAAATAAAAATAAGTATCTCTTAGAAATGAGAGATCAAGGGACTAATATACATATAATATATATTATATATTAATATTATATAACTAATATTAATATTATATTAAATATTAATATTATATTATAATGTATTATATTATATTTTATTATATTAAAATTATATTAATATTATATAAATATAATATTATATATAATATATATATATATATATATAAAATTTACCTCCGTTCTTTCTTAGCACATATAATGCTGACTTTTATCTCGTATGTGTTAGTTACTTCAACTCAGAATTTTGCCAAATTAAAAGCAACAACATCAGATATCTGAAACCCAAACTAAACAGATACTATAACTAACCTTCCACAAGGAAGCCTCCCTGTCGTCATATGACAGCCGTGGGTTTATGGTAGGAATCACTAAGTTTCCTCTTGGAGTAAAGTTTCCATTGAGTACTAAATTATTTTCAAAATGTCCACAATAAGGTGGTTCCAGGCCTGGGCTCATAGTAAGGGTCCTGAGTAAAGTTTGGTGCTGCTGTCTCTCCACAAGAAAATTTGTATTGCTCTCTGACAGTCTCTCCTTAGCCCTGTGAAGATTAAAAAACACAAATACATTTTCTTTTCCCCTAAATCATTCCTAAATGACATACATTTTTTTTTTTAGGTTTCCATAATAGTAAATAGCATTTGCCATTGAACAGTGTTTTAACACTGAACATGTGACGGAGCACACCTACTCTCTAAAATTATACTTTTAAAATTGCTCTAAAGAAATACTTATGTTTCCAGGGGGATTCCTAACTAACAATTCAAGTTAGGGAAGGGAGAGAAGTGGCTATCAGTGATGTACATGGGTTAACAAATAATACTTGCTGTCTTCTGGAATGGCTGTACTGACAGGATCCTTCAGGATGCCATTATATATACATACTTGTATTTAGTAAACCTGTTTACAGATGTAAAACTAAACCATCCCTCAAAGACATTTTCAAGCGTTTGCTTTCACCACTCTTGTACATTTCACTTTTTATCTCAAAGAAACTGAGCATTTGACACTGAGGAATCATTGAGACCAACAATCTCTAGGGGAGATAGTAGATGACAGACGTGTGATCAGAAAGAACTAAAACAGCTACAGAGGCAATTAGCTTATAACAGTTACCAAGGCACTGGAGGCAGAATCTGCCCTTTCTGTCTTCAGTCTTCCACAGGCCTCCCTCCCACCATGGTGCTCTTTTTAGCCACTTCGGGAATTATACTACCCTTCAGCCCTGTGTGAGTCCTTCTGCATTTCACCCGGATGCCTTTATGTAAAGTAGAAAAAGCATAAAGGATAGTTTGTCTCAAGGCCCACTCTAGGAATCATACCAAAGGTCACAATCAAGAGAATAAATGTACCAAGCTGCCAGGATGAGTAGTAGTAGTACCTGACCTTTTAGGTTAAAGATGTAATCTTCCAAAAAGAAACTCATCGACATTTCTATTTAGGGCAATTCTGACAAGCAATTTTATAATAATATGCTTCTAAATGAGAAAGCTTCGAACAATGCACTTAAAGACTAGCAGATCCGATCAATGGAAAATATACAGGGCGGGGGGTGCGGGGGTGGGGTGGGGGACGAGGTCCTGTAAAACCGAAAAAAAGAGAAGGGATGCAAACTGTCCTGGACTAACATTTCAAAGATAAGTTCACTTAGAAACCTCATTTTCCAAAATAACACGATCTAGTTGGCTTTCACTTCCTACTCATCTCATGATCTCGGCTCCACAGAAATTATGCTTTAGAGGCAAATTAATAAGCTAAATTTCTTGTCTATGATTCTGTGTTGACTTACCTGTTCAGCTTATTTCTCAAGGACTTTCTAAGTTTTAATTCTTCTAGGTAGAGTTGCCTGTAGGTTTCCAACTCTGTTTTAGTAGATCCTTGAGAAGTCTTCATTGTAGAGATCTGAGATTCCAGATCTTTAATTCTAAGTTCCATTTTATTTATCGTTGAAGCATGATCATTTTCTCTTAACTGGTCCAAGTTTTTTCGAGCTGCTGCTTGTTCCTAATGAAAAAAAATTAACAGGATAGTTTCAAAATAGGTATAATCTGAATAATTAATTATACCTGTTTCCTTTAGTTCTGAGTCAAAGTTTCAGAGAGAAATTTTAAATGAAAAAAAGCTCAAGTGTAAAATATTTATCATCAATGTCAACTGAATTAAACATGATTTATAAAATTAAAGTTCAATCATTCCTGTATTAGTATTCACGCAATCTGATAATTCAAATAATAGAATCAATGAGAAAATTTTTAAAGTCAACAATAAACTTAAGAATAATCCAAGTACAGTGCAATGTTTAAATCATAATTTTTCTTTTCCTCTTCATAGTGAGACTAGTTGTTTAAATCATCATTTTTTCTTATCCTCTCGATTTAGTAGGAATAATGATGAAAACTGAAATCTTTAAAGGGAGGAACAAATGCCTCCAGAAATCTACAAATTACCATAAAGCAAGTAGAGGAAACCCCTACAATACATCTATCCAAAATGTAATTTGCAGTAAAATGAATTAAAGCACATTACAGATCAATCAATTAACCTGTAAAAACAGGTTGACTTCGTGTAATTTTTCTACTATGTCCAGTCGTGCTCTTTCTTCAATCTCCCGTTTATACTGCTCCACTTGACTGCGTTCTACCATATTCATTTCCATAAATTGCTTCAATTTTACTACTTCTTGCTGTAACTTCTTGTTGTTGCTCTCTAGTTTTTCACGTTCTTCTTCGAAAGCTTTCATTGATAATAACTCTTGTTGAAGAACTTGATTTTTTGCGTCCAGGTGTAGACATTTTGAAGATGTAGTTTCCAGTTCTGTTGTAAGGACATCAGCCTGCATGAATAAAACACTATAGTTTGGAAGGGAGTGAAAAGAGTCTAACTCAAAACTACTATGAACATTTTTTTTCAGATTTTAAGTAATCTCTACACCCAGTGTGAGGCTTGAACTCACAATCTCAAGATCAAGAGTAACTGAGCCAGCCAGGCACTCAAATTTTTAAATAAACTCATTTGCAATAAAATGTTACCTGTCTTAGAATGTGGAACCTTAAACAAGTCAGAAAATCAAGAGACACGTTAAAGACATTAGGTGTTACTGAAATAGATCTTTGCTATCATTCTCTTTAGTACACAACATTTGCACTTGATTCTATACTTTTATTTTTCTATGATTTTTTCATATCTTTCTTTCATAAAATAAGTCCCCTCTTAGGAGAAAGTCTCTTAGCCCTTCCCCCATCTTAACACTCCATAGCTTTTAAAGAAGTTTTAGCAATATCATATTGACTTATGTATGCCCAAGTCAACAAATACGTCCCAAGATAAGACTCTGGAAATAAGACTCTAATTCATGAATCTATAAGTAATGCTTCTAATGCCACGGCCTGTTTCTGAACTGCAAATGTTTTATGCTAATTTGAACCGCATTCCCAGGAGAAATGATTCTCCGGGATGTGTTCAGAAATCACATCTCCCAGTATAAAACTTTAATTGGATGATCCAAATATGTTTTTGAGGCAAAATTTTTTTTTAATTCAATACTGTTATCTTGTAATCCTTTGTTACTTTCTAGAAAATAAGAGATCATACTAAACAAAAACAACCACAACAACAAAACTGGCTGGAGTTTCAGTGATGCTGAGTTGGGAACGACTTCCATCCATTCTATATGATTGGTAAGACAAGGTGAGTGGATGTGGTGGTTTTATAAATTCCTTGATACTTCTGTGAAAATCCCTCCCCTTAAATATATGCTGGCTTCAGTAACTGGTTTCTCGTGAACAGAACATGCAGAACTGCTGTGATTTTTAAGGCCAGCTTAGAAAATGTGATACAGCTTCCTTCTGACTTTCTTTCTCTAGGGAAGCTCACCCTTAGAACGCAGCCACCACGTGGTGAGGAATCCCAGGCTACCTAGTGAGTCTTCATGTAGATACTCCAGCTGAGACTAGCCAACGTCCTAGCCAAAGGCCAGCCTCAACAGCCAAACACGTGCGTGAACAAGCCTTTAGATGATTCTAGTCTCCAGCTTCCAGTTATGCCAGCTGATGCCAAATGAAGAAGAAATGAGTTGCCCTACTCTGCTTTGCCTAAACTAAAGATTGGTGAACAAGAGAAATGCTCTTTTGAACTAGTAGGTTTTGAGGTGGCTTATTACGCAGCAGTAAATTACTACCACAGATACTGATACTAAAAATGGTGTGCTGCTATTCAAAAAAACCTGAAACTAAACTTCCTTTGAACCAGGAGGTAGGTCGAACCTGGAAAGATGTAGAAAAGTGTAAGAATGAGACCCAAAAAGGGCCTCCACAAGACTCTTAGTGGAAACCTGATGGCCTGTGAAGAGGCTGACAGCAAGGGTTTCTAAGCAAGTGAAGAAAATGACACTGGACGAAAGGGAAGTCATGCTACAAAATACCTGAAAGTAAAACGGATAGGAAAGAGAAACTAAAGAAAGACTATGCAACTGAAAGGAACCAGGACTTACTGGGTTCAAGTATCTGTTTCTCATTTACAGCCTCTCTACATGTTGAACTGTCAAATAATGCTAAAATAAAGAAATGGCTTTTGGGTTCAGAGAAACTCCAGGGTGCTACCAGGAAAACAGAAAGATTTAAGGTATGCCTCCAATTTCTTTAAGGATCTTAAGACTATAAGATTTTTTTTAAAGTGGGTTCCACACCCGACATGGGGCTTAAACTCAGCACCCAGAGATCAAGTGTCACATGCTCTACCAACTGAGCCAGCCAGGAGCCCCAAAAGTAGACGAATTTTAAAGGCGTTGTCCTGTAAGAGCTTCACAGGAAACCTGAAGCGAAAAGCTTATCTCAAAAGGACTTGGGAGGGTCGCTTTGCTAAAACACGGCATGAAATCCAGTAATATTTACAGAAAACTAAAAAAGGTAAGAGATATATAGTAGCAAACATACTATTTGCTACCTTGGACTAAAAGGGGCCAAATAGTGCAAAATGAAAAGAGGCCTTTGGGTCTTAGAAGTCCCACAGGGAGGAAGCAGGATGAAAAAACAGCTGCAAATACAGGTCATTCCTTATGAAAAGGAAGGAACTAAGAGCTCAAGGAGTAAAGAAAGGGAAAAGACATGGAGAAAGTATTCTCGTGGTTAGGACTAAGTCCTAACTTAAGAACTGACAGCATGCATCAGGCTATATTTCAAAACTCTTATGGACTAGGGTGCTTCCCATCTTCTTTTTCTGAATGGGTGAGTCCTCAGCAGTTGACTAGACTGTTGCATTTGTGAGTGGTAAATAACTGTCTCTTTCATTCTCAAGTCCTCATATTGAGAACACTTGCACTCAAGGGGCTATACTTGAGATACCATAACCCAGGCAGCTTATCCCCACTGCACCTGATTAAGATGGTAAGATCTTGGACTCAAGCCCTGAACCTGATGCCATGATAACTGCGACTTGCAGGAGGTATTGGAGGGAGAGGGGAGTGAATGTATTTTTCAGGTGGGAGGAATACAAACATTTGTGGCTAGTGGGTAAAGTATACTGCTTTTTAAAGGTGTCCATAGGTTTTAATATTAATTCCACTAAAAAAAGACCATGGAACAACCTTAGTGACTTGCTCCTAATGAACAGAATATGTGACTATGATCCTGTGTGTATTCCAAGCCTAGGTGACAAAAGGCGATTCTGCCTTGCTCTGTATCTCAGGCTGCTAACTTGGAATCTAGCTCCCCATCTAGTGAGGAAGCCTAGGCCACAAAGAGGGTCTAGGTGTGTCAGTTTAAGTGTTTCTGCTACCTCCTGAACTGAAGTCCCAGGCAACAGCCAGCATCAACCACCAGACGTCAGTGAACAAATCTTCAAATGGATCCAACCCCAAACCTTTCAGTTGCCCCACCTGAAGCTGAGCAGGGCAGAGACTAGCTGTCCTGGCCACACTTTTCCTAACAGATATGTGAACAAAAGAAATCTAACCTTTGGGGAGTTTGTTAAGAAAAAAACAAAAATGATAAATTGAAAAGTGGATGAAAAAAAAGAGAGAAGACACATAAACCTGTATAGGAGAAATTGTTCTCCATTAATGTAGGATGTAATAAATGTTAAGATTAATTTATTAACAACCAATGGTGCTAATGAGAAGAAGCAGATAACTAGAAGCAACATCTAAGAAGTTTTTCTCTCAGGTTTTCCCCAGTTAGGATCATATTAGCTGCTCATTTTCCATATATGGCCTTTATTATGTTGAGGTATGGTTCCTCTAAGCCTACTTTCTTGAAGTTTATATCATGAATGGATGTTATAGTTTGTCAAATTCTTTTTCTGCATCTATTGCAATGATATGACTTTATGCTTTTTTGAAAATTAATATGAGGTATCACATTCATTGATTTGCAAATATTGAACCACCCCTGCAAACCAGGGATAAATCCCATTTGGTTATAGTGAATGATTGAATGATTTTTTTAATGTTTCTTTATTTTGGAGAAGGAGCACAAGCAGGGGAGGGACAGAGAGAGAGGGAAATACAGAAATCTGAAGTAGGCTCCAGGGTCCAAGCTGTCAACAGAGCCTGACACTGGGCTCAAACCGACGGACCATGAGATCATAACCTGAGCTAAAATTGCATGCTTACCTCACTAAGCCACCCAGCTGCCTCTGCCCCCGGTGAATGATTTTTTAATGTATTGTTGGATTCAGTTTGCTTATTTTGTTGAAGATTTTTGCATGTTCATCAGAGATGCTGGCCTGTAATTCTCTCTGTGGTGTCTTTATCTGGTTTTGGTATCACGGTAAAGCTGGCATAGAATAAATTTGGAAGTTTCCCTTCCTTTTATGTTTTTCTGGAACAATTTGAAAAGGACAGGTTAAACTTTTTTTTTTTTTGTATTAGCTCTTCTTTACATGTTAAAATTTACGTCTGAAGGCATCTGGTCCTAGACTTGTGTTTGTTGAGAGTTTTTTGATTCCTGATTCAGTTTCCTTGCTGGTTATTGATTTTTTTTTCAAATTTTCTATTTCTTCTTGTTTTACTTTGGTAAGTTATATATTTCCAGGAATTTATTCAATTCTTCTAAGTTGTCCAACTTGTTGGCATACATTTTTTCACAATATTCTCTCGTAAATGTCTGTATTTCTGTGGTGTTGGTTCTTATTTCTACTCTCACATTTGTGGTTTTATTTATTTTGGTCTTTTCTATTTTCTTGTTGATTACTCTGGCTAACAATTTATCAGTTTTATTAATTTTTACAAAGAACCAGCTCTAGGTTTCATTGATCTGTTCTAGTATTATCTGTTTTTTGTTTGTCTATCATTCATTTCTGCTTTAATTTCTTTTTTTAATTTCATTTTGAGAGAGACCACACATGAGGGGGGGATGGGCAGAGAGAGAGAGAGTGAGAGAGAGAGGGAAAGAGAGAATCCCAGACAGGTTCCATGCTGCCAGCAGAGAGCCTAACATGGGGCTCGATCTCACAACTGTGAGATCATGACCTGAGCCAAAATCGAGAGTCAGACAATCAGTTAAGCCACCCAAGGGCCCCCTGCTCTGATCATTATTACTTGCTTTCTTCTGCTGGCTTCAGGCTTCATTTGTTGTTCTTTTTCTAGCTCCTTTAGGTGTAAGGTTAGGTTGTTTGAAATTTTTCTTGCTCCTTGAAGTAGGCTTATATTGCTATGTACTTCCCTCTTAGGACCACTTTTGCAGCATCTCAAAGGTTTCAGACCATTGTTTTGTTTTGTTTTTTTTTTCATTTCCATTTGTATACACGTATTTTTTTAAGTTTCTTCTTGTATCTCTTGCTTAACCCATTCCAGTGTAGTAGCACGTTATTTAACCTGCATGTATTGTTTTTAATATTTAAGGCCCTTTTTTTTTATCCATTCTTGAGAATAGTCCATGTATAGTTGAAAACAACGTGTATTCTGTTTTAAAATGGAACGTTCTGAAAAAAAATCTCTTAAATCCAATCTGGTCCACTCTGTCATTCAAAGCCATTGTTTCTTTTTCTTTCTTTTTTTTTTTTATTAAACATATGAAATTTTTTGTCAAATTGGTTTCCATACAATACCCAGTGCTCATCTCCACAGGTGCCCTCCTCAATACCCATCACCCACCATCCACTCCCTCCCACCCCCATCAGCCCTCAGTTTGTTCTCAGTTTTTAAGAGTGTCTTATGCTTTGGCTCTCTTCCACACTAACATCTTTTTTTTCCCTTCCCCTCCCCCATGGATTCCTGTTAAGTTTCTCAGGATCCACATAAGAGTGAACACATATGATATCTGTCTTTCTCGTATGGCTCAAAGCCATTGTTTCTTTGGTGATTTTCTGTTAAGATGTATTTTTTGGTGATTTTTTTTGTTAAGATGTGTTGATGTAAATGGGGTGTTAAAGTACCCTATTACTGTCTTATTATCAATTAGTTCCTTTATGTTGGTTATTGTTTTATGTACTTGAGTGCTCTCATGGTGGGTGCATAAATATTTACAATTGTTAGATCTTCCTATTGGATTGTACCCTTTATTATGATACAGTAGCATTCTTTGGCTCTTGCTACAGTCTTTGTTTTTGGTTTATTTATTTGGAGAGAGAGAGAGTTGGGGAGGGACATAGAAAGGGGGAGAGAAAATTTCAAGCAGCCTCCATGCTGTCAGCCTGGAGCCCAACATGGGGCTCAAAGCCACCAGCCATAAGATCATGACCTGAGCCAAGACCTAGTCGGTCGCTCAAATGACTGAGGCACCCAGGTGCCCCACAGTCTTTGTTTTAAGGACTCTTTTGTCTAACAAAAGTATCGCTATTTTTTCTTTTAACGTGATAAATTTTTCTCCATCCCCTCGCTTTCATTTTTTTTTTTAAATAGAATTCATTGTCAACTTGGCTAATATAGAGTGTGTATAGTGTGCTCTTGGTTTTGGGAGTAGATTCCCGTGGTTCACACTTATAGACAACACCCAGGGCTCATCCCCAAAAGTGCCCTCCTCAATGCCCACCACCCACTTTCCCTTCTTACCCACCGCCCCCCATCAACCCTCTATTTGTTCTCTGCATTCGAGAGTCTCCTATGGTTTGCCCCTCTCCTTCTCTGTAACTATTTTCCCCCTTCCCTTCCCCCACGGTCTTCTGTTACGTTTCTCAAGTTCCACATAGGAGCAAAAACATATGATATCTGTCTTTCTGTGACTTATTTCATGTAGCATAATACCTTCTAGTTCCATCCATATTGCAAGAGATAGCACGATTTCACTCTTTCTCCTTGCCAGGTAGTATTTCAGTGTATATATAAACCACATCTCTTTATCCATTTATCAGTTGATGGGCATTTAGGCTCTTTCCACAATTTGGCTATTGTTGAAAGCACTGCTATAGACATTGGAGTACATGTGCCCCTATGAATCAGCACTCCTGTATCCTTTGCATAAATTCCCAGTAGTGTTATTGAGGGGTCGTAGGGTAGTTCGATTTTCAATTGTTTTGAGGAACCTACGCACTGTTTTCCAGAGTGGCTGCACCAGTTTGCATTACCACCAACAGTGCAAGCATCCCCTCACTTTCAATCTGCAGGTGTCTTTATGTCTAAAATGAGGTTTTTATAGGCAGCATACAGATGGCTCTTGTTTTTTAATCCATCCTGTCACCCTAGGTCTTTTGTTTGGAGTGTTTATTCCATTAATATACAAAGTAATTATTGACAGGTATGTATTTATTGTCATTTTACTACTTGTTTTGTGGTTGTTTCTGGAGATTTTCTAAATCCTTTATTGTTTTTCTCTCTTTGATGTCTTTCTAATTTGCTTTAATGATATATTTGGATTTCTTTCTCTTTATTCTTTGCATGGTTCTTAGTGGGTTTTGTTATATGATAAGCATTAATTTGTATATCACCTCTTCTGTGTGTAGCAGTCTATATTAAATTGATGGTCACTTAAGTTAGAGCTCATTTTTTTCTCCTCCCCATGTTTTGATAAGCTATTATATTGTATATCCTTTTTTGGGGCATTCCTTGAGGATTTTTTTTTACAGAAATATACATTTTTACTGCTTTTACATTTCCTGCCTTTATACTGTCACTTTTGATCTCTCCTTTCCACTCAGAGTCCCCGATAATATTTCTTACAGGCTGATTTAGTGGTCACAAACTCCTTCCATTTTTGTTTGAGAAATTCTTTATCTCTCCTTCTATTATGAATGATAGCCTTACTGGATAGAGTATATTTGGCTGCAGATTCTTCTCATTCAGCACTTTGAATATATCATGCCATTTCCTTCTGCCTTGCAAAGTTTCGGTTGAAAAATCTCCTGCTAGCCTTGTGGGTTTTCCCTTGGAAGTGAATGACTTATTTTGCTGCTTTTAAGATTTGTAGCAGTGGGGCACCTGCGTGGCTCAGTCTGTGAAGCATGACTTGATCTTAGCTCAAGTCGTGACCTCGCAGTTCGTGCATTTAAGCCCTCCGGTGGGTTCTGCGCTGACAGCACAGAGAGTGCCTGGGATTCTCTCTCTCTCTCTCTCTCTCTCACTCTCTCTCTCTCTGCCCCTCCCCTGCTTGTGTCTGCGTTTTGTCACGGAAATAAAAAAAAAAGCAAAAAACAAAACACTAAAACAAAAAAAGATGTTAGCAGTATATTTTGCAAATTTAATTACAGTATGTCTTGGGTGTTGATTTTGATGGAAGTTCTCTGTGCCTCCTGGATCTGGATGTCTGTGTTCTTCTCCACATTATGGAGTTTTTCAGTTATTGTGTCTTCAAATCAATTATCTGTCCCCTTCTCTCTGTCTTCTTCTTCTGGGACTCCTATCATATGAATGTTTTTACATTTGACCGAGTCACCGAGTGCCTTAAGTCTATTCTTGCATTGGATAATTCTTCTTTGTCTTCTTCAGCTTCACTGCTTTCCATTACTCTGTCTTCTAGGTCATTAATTTGTTCCTCTGCTTCTTCCAGCTTGCTGTTCATTTTTACTGCACTCTTCATCTCTGATTCTTCAACTCTTTTATGTCTGTGGTAAGGGTCTCTCGGATGTCTTCCATTCTTTTCTCAAGTCCAGTGAATATCCTTATGATCATGGTTTTAAATTCTCCATTAGGCGTGTTATTTACATCCGTCCCATTTAGGTCTCTGACCATGGCCTTATCCTGTCCTTTCATTTGGGATAAATGCTTCTGTCTTTTCATTTTGTCTGCGTATCTGCCAGCTTCTGTGTGTTAGAGAAGCCAGTTATGTCACCTGCTCCCGAAAGTAATGGACTTAGGAAAAAGACGTCGTGTAATGCCCAGGGTCTAGCACTTCAGGGAGTGTCACCAGTGTGTGCTGCATGTGTTCTGCTCTTGTGTTCTGGCTATGCTATCCTTTAGGCCAGTCGTCTGCAGAGGCTCTCGTCGCCTGGTCTGGTGAGTGTTTGGTCCCTGGCCTGAATGTAGCGGGTTTTAACTAGGTGTGCTATGGTCTGCTTATGGAATGAGACCTGTCACCACCTCTACTGGAACTGAGGCCAAGGGAAACTCTCTGGTTGGGAGATGTGGTGTGGGCAGGCATTTGTCCTGGTCTTCTGGGGGAGGGGTCTGCTGTGCTGGAACTCAAGCAAGAGTGATTGAGAAAGGTCGTTCCACCAGTGTGCAAGGGGGTGGTGTTTGGTGTAAGCAAGTTAGGTAACCAGTGTTAGCAATGCACTGCTTCCTGCAGGTGGCTTTATGTTTGTGGTGAGGGGCAGGAGAAGGAGATGGTGGCAGCCAGCGGCTTTGTTCCTACAGACAGGTCTCTCTGAACTTTGCCTCTGAGGGACGTGCTCTGAGAAGAGCAACTAATCTCCCCACTGTGTGCCCCAGGCACTCTTCAGACCACTGTACCCATGCTATATGCCCCCACGTTGTTTGCCTGCTCTCTGTCCATGAGCAGTGGAGTACCTCAGGGCTCTAAACCAGCTAAATCGGATGCCCTTGAAAACTCCAGACTTTACGCACTACTGGTTGCAAGAACTCACGAAATGCAGGCCCTCTTGTTTTCCAAGCCAGTGGCTATGGGGAAATGTTCTCTTTGTGTGTTCCCCTGTGCGTTTCTCTCTCTCACCCTTACCCACAACCTCGACTCCCTCCCCTCTGCAGAACCCAGGATCTGTTTCTCTTCTAGTCGACATTTCTGCATCAAGGAACTTCTTTGATGTGCCCTCTTCTCTCCCTTTTGTTGTGGAGTTTGTTCTGTCAGTCTTCAGGTCGATTTCTGGGGTTTTTAGGGTGAGCTGATCGTTATCTAGTTGTATTCGTGGGATGAGGCAAGCCTAGAGTCCTCCTACTCCTCTGCCTTCTTCCTGTCTCTAAGATCTTTTTCTAAGATTCCCTTCAATTCCAACAATTCTTACAAGTAGGCAGGAATGCCTCTTTAGAATGTCCCCTCAAGTTAAGGTAGAAGCACAGAGACATACGATTTGAAGCACAATAGTTGAAAAACTAGAAAGAGTCAATTTGATAACCAAAATTGGGCCTTTGGTCTGATTTCAATGAAAGGAAATAGGCAGCTTTGAGTATTTTTTAATCCATTGAATACTCAATCTTCATTCTCCTTTCCTCACTGGGGAAATAAAGAGAATGTCATGGAATCATTTTTCATCTTTTCAGTAGCAAAACAAATGTACTGTCCTTTAGCACTACTTCAATTAACTGCACATTCTCCTTTACCTTATTCCAACCTTCTTTGTGTGGGGAGGTAAGACCATTTCATCTTTGTGTTGTCCCACAATGCTTCTCCATATCATACAAGTTGGCTTCAAAAGTTTGTTGTCATTCAAATTACCAATGTAGTATTTGTCTCTGATAAATCAACTTAATACTACCGCAATTTGTACAGCTGTATTATTTTAATGATATAATGTTTATTCCATTAATTATACGCTGAGCTAAAACATATAGCTAAGCATATCTTTCTATTCAAGTGAAAGAAGGGGAAACAGGCTGCTGTGTTTTCCAAGAAAGTATGATCTGTGCCAAGAACAGGATTAACACCAGTGTTACACACAAGAACCAGGTCAGAAGAGGATCTCATTGTGAATTGCAAGATGACGGGTTAGCAAGATTGCTTAACAGGAAAGAGGAATAGCCTAGAGTTAATCTTTTCCTTCCTAGATGGTGAAAACTATGGATGAGTCTATGCATTATAATGAGATAATAAAATATAATGAAGTAAACGTTAGTAGACTGAGTCAAGAGATCCTATGGCCAAGATTTGATGGAAATGAAAGTGGGCAGCACTGACTGAGACACTAAAAGTTTGCACAGGCAGGGAACCTGGGTGGCTCAGTCAGTTGAGCCTCAACCTCTCAGGTCATGATCCCAGGGTCATGGGATCAAGACCCCTGTCAGCCTCCACACTAAGTGTGAAGCCTGCTAAAAATTCTCTCGTCTCTCTCTCTCTCTCTCTCTCTCCCTCTCTCTCTCTCTCATTCTCTCCCTACACAGCCCCCCATCCTGCTTGTGCCCGCTCTAAAAAATATATAAATATAAATAAATTAAATAAATAAATAAATAAATAAATAAATAAATAGAAGTCTGAACACACTAAAGAAAGAGCATTTTATCTTTTTGAGCCTGACTTCACATCGAGTCATGGGGTCAACAAGGCAAAGGCTGGCAAAAGGGTCCTTCAAGAAACAAAAATCTCTATAGGAGCAAAGTTTAGTTCTACTACATTGACTTTTTATTATTACATAAGTGACTGGTAACTTGCAAGATAACTAGGAAAAAGTTTTCCTAAAATTTGATATGGTACTGGCATAAGGACAGACATATAGATCAATGTATTAACATTGAGAATCTAAACATAAATTCTCACATTATAGTGAACTGATTTTCCACAAGGGTGACAGGCAATTAAATGGAATAAGACTAGTCTTTGTAACAAACGGTACTGGGACAAATGGATATCCACATGCAAAGCAATAAAATCAGACCTCTACCCCATAGCATATATACAAAATTAACTTAAAATCTAAGAGCTAAAATGATAAAACTCTTAGAAAAAAGCTTATGTGTATATGTTTGTGACTGGATTTGACAATGGATTCTTAGACATGACACCAAAAGACAAAAGCAGATTAAGTTTACTTCATCAAAATTAAAAACTACTATGCTTCAAATATCACCATCAAGAAAGTGAAAAGGCAAGTGACTAACTAGGAGAAAATACCTGAAAATCCCATATCTGCTCAGGGATTTGCATGTAGGACATTTAAATAACTCTTCCAATAATGAAAAGACAATCCAATATAAAAACACACAAAAGAATGGATTAGTTCTTTAAAGACGATACAGAAATGGATAATAATCACGTTAAAAGGGAGATGTTTGGGGTTCCTGGGTGGCTCAGTCAGTTAAGCCTCTGATTTGGGCTCAGGTCACGATCTCACGGTTCGTGGGTTCGAGCCCCGCATTGGGCTCTGTGCTGACAGCTGGGAGCCTTGAGCCTGTTTCAGATTCTGTGTCTCCCTCTCCATGACCCTCCCCTGTTCACGCTCTGTCTCCCCTGTCTCAAAAATGAGTAAAACGTTAAAAAAATAAAAAAAGAAGATGTTATATATATATATATATTTTTTTTCCCATGGAGTATTACTCAGCAATCAAAAAAAAAAGGAATCTTGCCATTTGCAACTACGTGGATGGAAGTGGTGTGTATTATGCTAAGTGAAATTAGTAGGAGAAAGACAAAAATCATATGACTGCTCTCGTATGAGGACTTTAAGAGACAAAACAGATGAACAAAAGGAAAGGGAAACAAAAATAATATAAAAACAGGGAGGAGGACAAACACAGGAGACTCATAAATATGGAGAAAAAACTGAGGGTTTCTGGAGGGGTTGTGGGAGGGGGGATGTGCTAAATGGGCAAGGGGCATTAATGAATCTACTCCTGAAATCATTGCTTCACTAAATGCTAACTAATTGGGATGCAAATTAAACAAAAATAAAACTAAAGATACAACAAAAAGACTAACACCCCCCGCCCTACCAAAAAATTTCTCAACCCAGGAAGCCTCTGGTTGGGGATTTAGGAGATAAGGACCTTCTCAAACTCTCACTGAAGGGTTGAGACTACAAGAGAAAGTCAGATTTCAAGATGACATGATCACTCAAAGCGTGCAGAAGTTTGAAACACGCTGAAAAATATTAGCAGGGACTCTCACACATCCGTATGCCAACGTTCACAGCAGCATTATTAACAGTAGCCAAAAGGTGGACTAAACCAAACAATCACTGTAGTATATATAAAATGTTGCTTTTTTAGACTCTCACAATGTTTTTATGAAAATCTCACTATAAACATCATTATGAGTTCAATCAATTTCATCTCTATAGAAAAATTCCATCGCTAGTACCAGATAGCAACAATATCAACCAAATATTTGGATAAGTGAGCCTTTCCATGTGATCCAAAACATTCTTATGTACTACTCCTAGTGAAATAAGGATTCCTTTTCAGTAGGACAGACATCAAGAGACTGACTTACTCTACTTGTCCTTAACAAGTTGCTCGGAAGATTGTGAATTTGGGCCGCTTGCTGTTTGATGGTTTCTTCTGGGCTGGCATTTTGCACTTCTAGCCTAAAACGCAGATCTTAAGGTAATTATTATCACACATAAGTTTCCAAAAATACCATATAATTTCTGAACAAATGAGGGTCTTACAGAAATTCTTTACATTGTATCAAGAGGAAGATTTGGCAATTGAGCCATTTTTTCTCGTTGTCTTTTGTGGATAAGGTGCAAAATTGAGATATAATGTGCCACAATTCTGCATTTCCAAATAACTCAAAGCTGGAATTTGTATCCAGTTTAACAAGGATATACTGGCATAACTAATACATTTCTCATACTACATTGCTTATCTGCTTAATAAAAAGCAATCTATTTTCTTTGAGGATTAAATTATACTTTTCCATATGATCTTACGTCTTCTCGGCATATCTTATGGCCTCTGCATGTTGATCCTTTGCTTCTTGCAACTAAAATAAAGAAAAAAATATAATTTTAACTACTGACAATCTAGTAGAACACCATCACCTGTTTCTGTAACTAAATGTTTTTTTTTTACTTGAGAGAGAGAAAGAGAGAGAGAGAGAGAGAGAGAGAGAGAGAGAGAAAACACACACAAGTGGGGAATAGAGGCAGAGGTAGAGACAGAGAAAATCGTAGGCAGGCTCCAAGCTCAGGGTGAAGCCTGATGTGGGGCTCGGTCTCATGACTGCTCTCATGATGTGGGGTTTAGGATCATGACCTGAGTGGTCACCGTAATTCTAAAGGACGGCAACTCCTGACATTAAGTCCTTGCCCCTTGCTATCTGTGTTTTGAATTGCTCTTAAGGCTTCAAAACCAGATTCTCTAATTCACATTTCTAGCGTTGGCCCCTTTACCTAGGCCATGTGTACTTTTTGCTCTTCCATCTAGGTGCTCATAGACAACACCTCAACCGCACACTCAAAAATCATTACTTGACATGGAGTACCTTTGTAAACAGCTAATCGTGTACATTTTATTTGGACTCTTTTCGGTGTTACTTTGAGTGTGTCTTTCTTTTTGAGTCTTAGGGGGCACCCTTACCCTTAGGATGCTGACCAGCATACTTTGTCTCGCTTTTCTTTATAACACGACATTTATCACAAGGGCTGGATGATCACTGGTTTGCCTTTGTTTCCTTTTGAGTAATTTCTTCGTCCATAGAGATTTCAACATATGGAAGTCTTCTGAAGTTCCTTTCAGATGCATACTTGGCTTTATTGTTAGGAAGGTTAAGTTGGCTAGAGCTACCTCTTCTTCCCAATCCAGATTCTTCACCTCAAAATTGTGTGCATCAAATGTCTTCACCCAGGTAGCCAATGGTTTGGGGATTCAGGAGATGATAAGGGTCTTCTAGAGAAGTCAGAGCTATGGACTGAGTTGGCTGAAAGCTATCTAAGTGTTTGTTTCACAGGGAACACCTTAAAGTGGCAGATAATTTCATGCCATAACCTTAATTCCTTTCTATGGGGATCTACAGAAAATCCCTCCTTATTCTTTAATAAGCTTCATCAGTTTCGGATATCCTTACAAATTTTAGTTTTTGAGACCCTAATGATTTCTTCAGGACACAGTAGCAGGACAATGCCTAGGACTCGCATTCATAGAAGACTGAACAACAGAGAGTCATGTTACTCACATGAAAAGTTCCCTGTTACTATTTGACTCATTTATAAGACATCTAGAAAAGAAAATAATTTTCAATGTCTCTTCAGCCACAAAAAGGACCAGTCAACAGAATGTTCTAATTCCCCTGACGGGTATAGCTGCCTAATGAAACTTGCATGTATATTATATAGTTTTGTGACTGATAGAAACGAGTTGGTCAGTGTATCTACCTCATTGCTCCCACTTAGGATTTACACTGAGAATCCTACAAAGGAGGGTGAGAGTGCGAGGACATTAAGGGTTCTGCTTGGAAAACAGTTGGGGTTTCACTACACATCAATAAATGAGAATCCTGAATGGCACATTAGTCTTTTCTGAGATTGAATTGTGAAATCTCTGAAAGGCTGATTAACTCAAGTGAGTGGAAAAAGAAAATGGGTTTCTGACCTTGCAATGGTAGGAGCACTATGTTACTAGGTAAGACCCTGACAGAGCAGCCATTTCTCCTTTTTCACTGGCGTTTCTTTTCCTTTACAAAATCCAACAAAGAGAAAAGTCCATTCCCTTGAGAAGGATGTTTGCATAACGACCTGCTAGTCATTCTTGATGAAGAGAATAAATTGCACACTTGTAATTACAAATTACAACAAATCATCGTTAAAATAACCCGTTCTCAAACTCTCACTGAAGGGTTAGGACTACAAGAGAAAGTCAGATTTCAAGATGACATGATCACTCAAAGCGTGCGGAAGTTTGAAACACGCTGAAAAATATTAGCAGGGACTCTCACACATCCGTATGCCAACGTTCACAGCAGCATTATTAACAGTAGCCAAAAGGTGGACTAAACCAAACGCTCACTGTGGTATATATAAAATGTTGCTTTTTTAGACTCTCACAATGTTTTTATGAAAATCTCACTATAAACATCATTAGGAGTTCAATCAATTTCATCTCTATAGAAAAATTCCATCGCTAGTAGCAAATAGCAACGATATCAACCAAATATTTGGATAAGTGAGCTTTCCATGTGATCCAAAACATTCTTATGTACTACTCCTAGTGAAATACGGATTCCTTTTCAGTAGGACAGACATTAAGAGACCGACTTACCAAACTTGTCTTTAACAAGTTGCTCGGAAGATTGTGAATTTGGGCCGCTTGCTGTTTGATGGTTTCTTCCTGTCTGGCATTTTGCACTTCTAGCCTAAAATGCAGATCTTAAGATAATTATTCTCACACATAAGCGTAAAACAATACCATATAATATCTGAACAAATGAGGGTCTTACAGAAATTCTTTACATTGTATCAAGAGGAAGATTTGGGAATTGTGCCATTTTTCTCGTGTTTTGTGGATAAGGTGCAAAATAGAGATATAATATCCCAATTTTGCATTTCAAAATAGCTCAAAGCTGGAATTTGTATCCAGCTTAACAATAATATACTGGCATAACAAGTATATTTCTCGTACTACACTGCTTATCTGCTGTATAAATAAGGTATTTTCTGTGAGGTTTAAATTATACTTTTGCATATGATCTTACGTCTTCTCCGCATATCTTATGTCCTTTGCCTCTCGATCCTTTGCTTCTTGCAACTAGAATAAAGAAAAAAAATTTTAACTACTGACAATCTAGTAAAACACCATCACCTGTTTTTGTAACCAAATATTATTATTTTTTTTTTTTACTTAGTGGGGCACAGAGAGAGAGAGAGAGAGAGAGAGAGAGAACGCCCGAATGGGGAAGGGAGTCATAGGGAGAGACAGAGAAACTTGTAAGCAGGCTCCAAGCTCAGGGTGAAGCCTGATGTGGGTCTCGGTCTCATGACCGGTCTCATGATGTGGAGTTTGGGATCATGACCTGAGTGAAAATTAAGAGTCAGGATGCTCAACCAACAAAGCCACCCAAGTGCCCCTGTAACTGAAATCTTATTGGACCCAGCCACACTCTCCCCTACATGCTGATTGATGGCTACTTTTCGGTCATAACAGCAGAGTGGAGCTGCTACAACAGAGACTGTGGCCTACAAAGCCGAAAATGTTTCAATACTCTTCCAGAATAGTTTACCAAACTTACTCTCTTACAAAAACATAACGTTGTTAATGTTTATAAATTATATATGATCAGATAAACATACAAATGTATCTACTGGTCAAATGGGGGAAATATAGGAAATTACCTTATGGTAAACATTTCTGTTCTCACATTACAAGCACTACATCAACTATGATTTTAAATATTCACATAGGTGAATGACATTGCTATTCTCGTGATCATGAAACTGAACATGCTATTTTCAGTGACAACGAGATATTTCATGGAAGAGTTTGACAAGCAGTATCCTAGTAGGAGCCAGAAAGCCTGGGTCTGAATTCCCAATTCTGCTCGTTATGAGCTCTATGACCTTGAGCACACTCCCTAATACTTCCATGTCTCAGTCTTTGCATCTGTAAAATGAAGGTAATGACAGCACCTACTGGGGCACCTGAGTGGCTCAGTCGGTTCAGTGTGTTGTTTTTGATTTCTGCTCAGGACATGATCTCAGCGTCACGTGATTAAGCCCCACATCGGGCTCTACGTGGACACCAAGGAGCCTGCTTGGAATTCTGTCTCTCTCTCTCTCTCTCTCTCTCTCTCTCTCTCTCTCCCTCTTTCTCACTCTCCCTACCTTCCCTTCCCCACAATCTGTCTCTCTCTCACTCTCTCTCTCTCTCTCTCTCAAAATAAGGAACCTTAAAAAAATGATCTCAAAATAAATAATAATAGTATCTACCTAAGTGGGATCTTGGTAATATGAATTTAGGAAATAATACATGAACAACTTACAAGGGTACGTGGCACATAGTCAGCTCTAAGTGTATGCATTTAGCATGATTACTGTTGCTGTATTTTGTGTTCCAATACAATGAGATAGTTTAGGCAGGTGGCATGCCAATACAAGTAGCCCCGTATGCAAACTATACTGAAGTTATTCTTCATATCACCACAAGTGGCAGCAAATGGGAGGATGAGGCCCAGAATCTCTCCTCAGTACTTCACACAACTTTCGCCAATGCCACTAGCAAACAGTACTTTTTTTCCCTCTTATAATACTTTCAACTAACATCCTCTCTATACCCTCAGTGGACAATGCTCACAGAGTAAAGTACAAATAGCACCGCCTAGACTGAGTAGTAGATGCTTTACATGACCATCAGAGGCAAGGGAAAGCCACTGATATGGAAATAATGGAGTCTTGCTAAACCAAATTTCCTCAATCATTTCATGCCCGTACTGTTTACGTTAGGCTGCTTTAGCAGGTACTCTGGTGAAGAGATTAAGGCTTTGTGGTAACAGCATATCAGAAAAGCTGGCCCCAGAGCTTTGCCGTTGGTAAAGTGCTACACATCTGTAAATCACAGCACCGGCTGCATAAGGAAGAAAGATTTCAATTTCTCCTTTTCTATTAACCATTTGCTTAAGTTTGAAACATTCTCCATCTATAACACTGCTTCTCCCCTTGCAGTGGACTCGAACATTCTTTAATGAATCATCTCATCCACAGATTCAAGTTTTCTTCACTTATTCCTTCTTTTACACTAAAATCTAACTTCCACTAAGAAAATTTGAGGGTCATAAAGGACCTTTTTTTAAAAAAAAATTATTAAAGTCTTTATCCTGCTTCACTTCTCACCAGCAGCTGAGAAAAATGATCATATCCTCCGTCTGCACTTCTAACCCCACCTTATTTCTGAAGGACGGCAACCCCTGACATTAAGTCCTTGCCCCTTGCTATCTGTGTTTTGAATTGCTCTTCAGGCTTCAAAAACAGATTCTCAAATTCACATTTCCAGCTTTGGCCCTTTACCTAGGCCATGTGTCCTTTTCGCTCTTCCATCTGGTGCTCATAGACATCCTCCTCAACCGCGCACTCAAAAATCATTACTTGACATGGAGTGCCTTTGTAGACAGCTAATCGTGTCCATTTTATTTGGGCTCTTTTCGGCGTTAGAGTGTGGCTTTCTTATTGAGTCTGAAGGGGCACTTTTACCCTTAGGATGCTGACGAGCACACTTTGTCTCGCTTTTTTTATAGCACGACATTTATCACAAGGGCTATATGATCACTGGTTTGCCTTTGTTTCCTTTTGAGTAATTTCTTAGTCCATAGAGATTTCAATTTACGGAAGTCTTCTGAAGTTCCTTTCAGACCCATACTTGGCTATATTGTTAGGAAGGTTAAGTTGGCTAGAGCTACCTCTTCTTCCCAATCCAGATTCTTCACCTCAAAATTGTGTGCATCAAATATCTTCACCCAGGTAGCCCCTGGTTTGGGGATTCAGGAGATAAGGGTCTTCTAGAGAAGTCAGAGCTATGGACTCAGTTGGCTGAAAGCTATCTAAGTGTTTGTTTCACAGGGAACACCTTAAAATGGCGGAGAACTTCATGCCATAACCCTAATTCCATTCTCTAGGGATCTACACAAAATCCCTCGTTATTCTTTAATAAGCTTCATCAGTTTTGGATATCCTTGCAAATTTTAGTTTTTGAGACCTTAATGATTTCTTTAGGACACAGTAGCAGGACAATGCCTAGCACTCTCATTCATAGAAGACTGATCAACAGAGTGTCATATTACTCGCATGAAAAGTTCCCTATTACAATGTGACTCATTAATAAGACGTATAGAAAAGAAAGTAGTTTTCAATGTCCCTTCAGTCATAAAAAGGACCAGTCAACACAATGTTCTAGTTCCCCTGACGGGTATAGCTGCCTAATGAAACTTGCATGTATATTATATAGCTTTTGTGACTGACACAAACGAGTTGGTCAGTGTATCTACCTCATTGCTCCCACTTAGGATTTACAATGAGAATCCTACAAAGGAGGGTGAGAGTGGGATGACATTCACTGTTCCACTTGGAAAACAGTTGTGGTTTCACTACATAAATTAGAATCTTGAATGGCACATTAGTCTTTTCTGAAATTGAATTCTGAAATCTCTGAAAGGCTGATTAACTCAAGTGAATGGAAAAAAAATGAGTTTCTGAACTTTCAATGGTAGGAGCACTATGTTACTAGGTAAGGCCCTGACAGAGCAGCCATTTCTCCTTTTTCACTGGCATTTCTTTTCCTTTACAAAATCCAACAAAGAAAAAAGGCTATTCTTTGGAAAGGACGTTTGCATAATGACCTGCTAGTCATTGTTGATGAAGAGAATAAGTTGCAAATTTGTAGTTATAAATTACAACATATCATCATTAAAAGAACTCTTTCTGAAACTCTCACTAAAGGGTTGGGTTTACAGCAGAAAGTCAGAATGCCAGATGAGATGATCACTCAAAGACTGAGGACGTTTGAAACACGCTGAAAAATATTAGCAGGGACTCACACATCTGTATGCCAATGTTCACAGCACCTTTATATACAAGAGCCAAAAGGAGGACTAAACCAAATGCTCACTGTGGTATATACAAAATGTTGCTCTTCTTAGATTCTCACAATATTTTTATTTAAATCTCACTACAAACATCATTACTTTATGAATTCAATCAACTTCATCTATATAGAAGAATTACATCACTAGTAGCAAGCAGAAACAATATCAACCAAATATTTTGATCGGTGAAATTTTCCATATGAGCCAAAACATTCTTATGTACTACTACTAGTGACATAAGGATTCCTTTTCAGGACAATCATTAAGAGATCGACTTACCAAACTTGCCTTTAGCAAGTTGCTCTGAAGATCTTGAATTTGGGCCACTTGATGTTTGATGGTTGCTTCTTGCCTGGCATTTTTAACCTTTAGCCTAAAATGCAGATCTTAAGATAATTATTCTGACACATAATTTTAAAACTGTATCGTATAATTTCTGAACAAGTGAGGGTATTACAGAAATTCTTAAAATTGTATCAAGAGGATGATTTGGCAATTGTGCCAATTTTCTCGTTGTGTTTTGTGGTAATGGTGCAAAATTGAGAGATAAAATGCCAAAATTTTGCATTTCAAAATAGCTCAAAGCTGGAACTTGTATCCAGCTTAACAATGATATACTCGCATAACTAATACATTTCTCATAGTACACTCCTTATCTGCTTTATAAATAAACAAGTTATTTTCTGTGAGGTTTAAATTATACTTTAGCATATGATCTTTAATCTTCTCAGCGTATCTTACGGCCTCTGCATGTCGTTCCTGTGCTTCTTGTAACTAAAATAAAGAAAAAATAATACTTTTAAATACTGTCAATCTAGTTGAACACCATCACCTGTTTCTGTAACTAAATGTTTTTTTTTTGTTGTTGTTATTTTATACTTGAAAGAGAGACAGAGAGGGAGAGAGCTCACACAAGTGGGAAGGGAGTCAGAGGGAAAGACAGAGAAAAAGGTAAGTAGGCTGCAAGCTCAGGGTGAAGCCTGATGTGGGGCTCGGTCTCATGACCGGTCTCATGATGTGGGGTTTGGGATCATGACCTGAGTGGAAATTAAGAGTCAGGACGCTCAACCAACTAAGCCGCCTAAGCACCCCTGTAACTAAAATCTTATTGGACCCAGCCACACTCTCCTCTACATGCTGAATGATGGCTACTTTTAGGTCATAACAAAAGAGTTCAGCTTCTACAACAGAGACTATGGCCTACAAAGCCGAAAACATTTCAATACTGGTACAGAATAGTTTACCAATCTTACTCTCCTACAAAAACATAACGTTGTTAATGGTTTTAAATTATATATGATGAGATAAAAATACAAATGTGTCTACTGGTCAAATGGAGGAAATATAGGGAATTACCTTATGGTAAACATTTCTGTTTTCATATTCCAAGCACCATATCAACTATGATTTTCAATATTCACATAGGTGAATGACATTGCTGTTCTCGTGATTATGAAACTGAACATGCTGTTTTCAGTGACGAGATATTTCACGGAAGAGTTTGACAAGCAGTATCCTAGTAGGAGCCAGAAAGCCTGGGTCTGAATTCCCAATTCTGCTGGTTATGAGCTGTATGACCTTAAGCACAGTACCTAAAACTTCCGTGTCTCAGTCTCTAAATCTGTAAAATGAAAGTCATAACAGCACCTACTGGGGTACCTGAGTGGCTCAGTCGGGTCAGCGTCTGGCTCTTGATTTCTGCTCAGGACATGATCTCAGGGTCACGTGATTGAGCCCCACATCGAGCTCTGCGTGGATAGTGAGGAGCCTGCTTGGCATTCTCTCTCTCTCTCTCTCTCTCTCTCTCTCTCTCTCTCTCCCTCTCTCTCTCTCTCTCTCCCTACCTGCTCTTCCCACAATCTCTCTCTGTCTCTCTCTCTGTCTCTGTCTCTCTCTCTCTCAAAATAAAGAATCTTATAACAGTGATCTGAAAAATAAATAATAATAGGATCTACCTCACTGGGATCTTGGGAATATAAAATTAGGAAATAATACGTGAACAACTTACAAGGGTACGTGGCACATAGTCAGCTCTAAGTGTATGCATTTAGCATGATTACTGTTGCTGTATTTTGCGTTCCAATACAATGAGATAGTTAAGGCAGGTGGCATGCCAATACAAGTGGTCCCCTATACAAATTATACTGAAGTCATTCTTCATACCACCGCAAGTGGCAGCAAATGGGGAGCATGAGGCCCAGAATCTCTCCTCAGTACTTCACACAACTTTCGCCAATGCCACTAGCAAACAGTACTTTTTTTTTCCCCACTTATAATAGTTTTAACTAACTCCCTGTCTATACTACTCAGTGGATAATACTCACGGACTACGGTACAAATAGCACCTCTTCCATTGAGTAATAGATGCTTTACATGACCATCAGAGGCATGGGAAAGCCACTGACATGGAAATAATGGAGTCTTGCTAAACCAAATTTCCTCAATCATTTCATGCCCACACTGTTTACATTAGGCTGCTTTAGCCGGTACTCTGATGAGGAGATTAAGGCTTTGTGGTAACAACATATCAGAAAAGCTGGCCCCAGAGCTTTGCCGTTGGTAAAGTGCTACACATCTGTAAATCACAGCACCGGCTGCATAAGGAAGAAAGATTTCAATTTCTCCTTTTCTATTAACCATTTGCTTAACTTTTGACGCTTTGTCCATCTATCACGCTGCTTCTCCCCTTGCAGTGGACTCGAACATTCTTTAATGTATCGTCTCATCCACAGATTCAAGGTTTCTTCACTTATTTCCTTCTTATACACTAAAATCTAACTTTCACTCCTATCATTCCACTAAGACATTTTGAGGGTCATCAAGAACCTCTTTTTTTTTTTTTTTTAATTTCATTAAGGTCTCTATCCTGCTTCACTTTTCAGCAGCAGCTGAGAAAAATGACCATGCCCTCCCTCTGCTCTTTTAACCACACCTTATTTCTGAAGGACGGCAACCCCTGACATTAAGTCCTTGCCCCTTGCTATCTGTGTTTTGAATTGCTCTTCAGGCTTCAAAACCAGATTCTCGATTTTCACATTTCCAGCTTTGGCCCCTTTACCTAGGCCATGTGTCCTTTTCGCTCTTCCATCTAGATGCTCATAGACAACATCCTCAACCGCGCACTCAAAAATCATTACTTGACATGGAGTACCTTTGTAGACAGCTAATCATGTACATTTTATTTGGACTCTTTTCAGTGTTACTTTGAGTGTGTCTTTCTTATTGAGTCTTAGGGAGCACCCTTACCCTTAGGATGCTGACCAGCATACTTTTTCTCGCTTTTCTTTATAACACGACATTTATCACAAGGGCTGTATGATCACTGGTTTGCCTTTGTTTCCTTTTGAGTAATTTCTTAGTCCATAGAGATTTCAATTTACGGAAGTCTTCTGAAGTTCCTTTCAGACCCATACTTGGCTATATTGTTAGGAAGGTTAAGTTGGCTAGAGCTACCTCTTCTTCCCAATCCAGATTCTTCACCTCAAAATTGTGTGCATCAAATATCTTCACCCAGGTAGCCCCTGGTTTGGGGATTCAGGAGATAAGGGTCTTCTAGAGAAGTCAGAGCTATGGACTCAGTTGGCTGAAAGCTATCTAAGTGTTTGTTTCACAGGGAACACCTTAAAATGGCGGAGAACTTCATGCCATAACCCTAATTCCATTCTCTAGGGATCTACACAAAATCCCTCGTTATTCTTTAATAAGCTTCATCAGTTTTGGATATCCTTGCAAATTTTAGTTTTTGAGACCTTAATGATTTCTTTAGGACACAGTAGCAGGACAATGCCTAGCACTCTCATTCATAGAAGACTGATCAACAGAGTGTCATATTACTCGCATGAAAAGTTCCCTATTACAATGTGACTCATTAATAAGACGTATAGAAAAGAAAGTAGTTTTCAATGTCCCTTCAGTCATAAAAAGGACCAGTCAACACAATGTTCTAGTTCCCCTGACGGGTATAGCTGCCTAATGAAACTTGCATGTATATTATATAGCTTTTGTGACTGACACAAACGAGTTGGTCAGTGTATCTACCTCATTGCTCCCACTTAGGATTTACAATGAGAATCCTACAAAGGAGGGTGAGAGTGGGATGACATTCACTGTTCCACTTGGAAAACAGTTGTGGTTTCACTACATAAATTAGAATCTTGAATGGCACATTAATCTTTTCTGAAATTGAATTCTGAAATCTCTGAAAGGCTGATTAACTCAAGTGAATGGAAAAAAAATGAGTTTCTGAACTTTCAATGGTAGGAGCACTATGTTACTAGGTAAGGCCCTGACAGAGCAGCCATTTCTCCCTTTTCACTGGCATTTCTTTTCCTTTACAAAATCCAACAAAGAAAAAAGGCTATTCTTTGGAAAGGACGTTTGCATAATGACCTGCTAGTCATTGTTGATGAAGAGAATAAGTTGCAAATTTGTAGTTATAAATTACAACATATCATCATTAAAAGAACTCTTTCTGAAACTCTCACTAAAGGGTTGGGTTTACAGCAGAAAGTCAGAATGCCAGATGAGATGATCACTCAAAGACTGAGGACGTTTGAAACACGCTGAAAAATATTAGCAGGGACTCACACATCTGTATGCCAATGTTCACAGCACCTTTATATACAAGAGCCAAAAGGAGGACTAAACCAAATGCTCACTGTGGTATATACAAAATGTTGCTCTTCTTAGATTCTCACAATATTTTTATTTAAATCTCACTACAAACATCATTACTTTATGAATTCAATCAACTTCATCTATATAGAAGAATTACATCACTAGTAGCAAGCAGAAACAATATCAACCAAATATTTTGATCGGTGAAATTTTCCATATGAGCCAAAACGTTCTTATGTACTACTACTAGTGACATAAGGATTCCTTTTCAGGACAATCATTAAGAGATCGACTTACCAAACTTGCCTTTAGCAAGTTGCTCTGAAGATCTTGAATTTGGGCCACTTGATGTTTGATGGTTGCTTCTTGCCTGGCATTTTTAACCTTTAGCCTAAAATGCAGATCTTAAGATAATTATTCTGACACATAATTTTAAAACTGTATCGTATAATTTCTGAACAAGTGAGGGTATTACAGAAATTCTTAAAATTGTATCAAGAGGATGATTTGGCAATTGTGCCAATTTTCTCGTTGTGTTTTGTGGTAATGGTGCAAAATTGAGAGATAAAATGCCAAAATTTTGCATTTCAAAATAGCTCAAAGCTGGAACTTGTATCCAGCTTAACAATGATATACTCGCATAACTAATACATTTCTCATAGTACACTCCTTATCTGCTTTATAAATAAACAAGTTATTTTCTGTGAGGTTTAAATTATACTTTAGCATATGATCTTTAATCTTCTCAGCGTATCTTACGGCCTCTGCATGTCGTTCCTGTGCTTCTTGTAACTAAAATAAAGAAAAAATAATACTTTTAAATACTGTCAATCTAGTTGAACACCATCACCTGTTTCTGTAACTAAATGTTTTTTTTTTTTTTGTTATTTTATACTTGAAAGAGAGACAGAGAGGGAGAGAGCTCACACAAGTGGGAAGGGAGTCAGAGGGAAAGACAGAGAAAAAGGTAAGTAGGCTGCAAGCTCAGGGTGAAGCCTGATGTGGGGCTCGGTCTCATGACCGGTCTCATGATGTGGGGTTTGGGATCATGACCTGAGTGGAAATTAAGAGTCAGGACGCTCAACCAACTAAGCCGCCTAAGCACCCCTGTAACTAAAATCTTATTGGACCCAGCCACACTCTCCTCTACATGCTGAATGATGGCTACTTTTAGGTCATAACAAAAGAGTTCAGCTTCTACAACAGAGACTATGGCCTACAAAGCCGAAAACATTTCAATACTGGTACAGAATAGTTTACCAATCTTACTCTCCTACAAAAACACAACGTTGTTAATGGTTTTAAATTATATATGATGAGATAAAAATACAAATGTGTCTACTGGTCAAATGGAGGAAATATAGGGAATTACCTTATGGTAAACATTTCTGTTTTCATATTCCAAGCACCATATCAACTATGATTTTCAATATTCACATAGGTGAATGACATTGCTGTTCTCGTGATTATGAAACTGAACATGCTGTTTTCAGTGACGAGATATTTCACGGAAGAGTTTGACAAGCAGTATCCTAGTAGGAGCCAGAAAGCCTGGGTCTGAATTCCCAATTCTGCTGGTTATGAGCTGTATGACCTTAAGCACAGTACCTAAAACTTCCGTGTCTCAGTCTCTAAATCTGTAAAATGAAAGTCATAACAGCACCTACTGGGGTACCTGAGTGGCTCAGTCGGGTCAGCGTCTGGCTCTTGATTTCTGCTCAGGACATGATCTCAGGGTCACGTGATTGAGCCCCACATCCAGCTCTGCGTGGATAGTGAGGAGCCTGCTTGGCATTCTCTCTCTCTCTCTCTCTCTCTCTCTCTCTCTCCCTCTCTCTCTCTCTCTCTCCCTACCTGCTCTTCCCACAATCTCTCTCTGTCTCTCTCTCTGTCTCTGTCTCTCTCTCTCTCAAAATAAAGAATCTTATAACAGTGATCTGAAAAATAAATAATAATAGGATCTACCTCACTGGGATCTTGGGAATATAAAATTAGGAAATAATACGTGAACAACTTACAAGGGTACGTGGCACATAGTCAGCTCTAAGTGTATGCATTTAGCATGATTACTGTTGCTGTATTTTGCGTTCCAATACAATGAGATAGTTAAGGCAGGTGGCATGCCAATACAAGTGGTCCCCTATACAAATTATACTGAAGTCATTCTTCATACCACCGCAAGTGGCAGCAAATGGGGAGCATGAGGCCCAGAATCTCTCCTCAGTACTTCACACAACTTTCGCCAATGCCACTAGCAAACAGTACTTTTTTTTTCCCCACTTATAATAGTTTTAACTAACTCCCTGTCTATACTACTCAGTGGATAATACTCACGGACTACGGTACAAATAGCACCTCTTCCATTGAGTAATAGATGCTTTACATGACCATCAGAGGCATGGGAAAGCCACTGACATGGAAATAATGGAGTCTTGCTAAACCAAATTTCCTCAATCATTTCATGCCCACACTGTTTACATTAGGCTGCTTTAGCCGGTACTCTGATGAGGAGATTAAGGCTTTGTGGTAACAACATATCAGAAAAGCTGGCCCCAGAGCTTTGCCGTTGGTAAAGTGCTACACATCTGTAAATCACAGCACCGGCTGCATAAGGAAGAAAGATTTCAATTTCTCCTTTTCTATTAACCATTTGCTTAACTTTTGACGCTTTGTCCATCTATCACGCTGCTTCTCCCCTTGCAGTGGACTCGAACATTCTTTAATGTATCGTCTCATCCACAGATTCAAGGTTTCTTCACTTATTTCCTTCTTATACACTAAAATCTAACTTTCACTCCTATCATTCCACTAAGACATTTTGAGGGTCATCAAGAACCTCTTTTTTTTTTTTTAATTTCATTAAGGTCTCTATCCTGCTTCACTTTTCAGCAGCAGCTGAGAAAAATGACCATGCCCTCCCTCTGCTCTTTTAACCACACCTTATTTCTGAAGGACGGCAACCCCTGACATTAAGTCCTTGCCCCTTGCTATCTGTGTTTTGAATTGCTCTTCAGGCTTCAAAACCAGATTCTCGATTTTCACATTTCCAGCTTTGGCCCCTTTACCTAGGCCATGTGTCCTTTTCGCTCTTCCATCTAGATGCTCATAGACAACATCCTCAACCGCGCACTCAAAAATCATTACTTGACATGGAGTACCTTTGTAGACAGCTAATCATGTACATTTTATTTGGACTCTTTTCAGTGTTACTTTGAGTGTGTCTTTCTTATTGAGTCTTAGGGAGCACCCTTACCCTTAGGATGCTGACCAGCATACTTTTTCTCGCTTTTCTTTATAACACGACATTTATCACAAGGGCTGGATGATCACTGGTTTGCCTTTGTTTCCTTTTGAGTAATTTCTTCGTCCATAGAGATTTCAACATATGGAAGTCTTCTGAAGTTCCTTTCAGACCCATACTTGGCTATATTGTTAGGAAGGTTAAGTTGGCTAGAGCTACCTCTTCTTCCCAATCCAGATTCTTCACCTCAAAATTGTGTGCATCAAATATCTTCACCCAGGTAGCCCCTGGTTTGGGGATTCAGGAGATAAGGGTCTTCTAGAGAAGTCAGAGCTATGGACTCAGTTGGCTGAAAGCTATCTAAGTGTTTGTTTCACAGGGAACACTTTAAAGTGGTAGATAATTTCATGCCATAACCCTAATTCCTTTCTGTAGGGATCTACACAAAATCCCTCGTTATTCTTTAATAAGCTTCATCAGTTTTGGATATCCTTACAGATTTTAGTTTTTGAGACCTTAATGATTTCTTTAGGACACAGCAGGACAATGCCTATCGCTCTCATTCATAGAAGTATCATCAACCGAGTATCATGTTACTCGCATGAAAATTTCCCTGTTACTATGTGACTCATTAATAAGACGTCTAAAAAAGGAAGTAATTTTCAATGTCTCTTCAGCCACAAAAAGGACCAGTCAACAGAATATTCTAGTTCCCCTGACGGGTATAGCTGTCTAATGAAACTTGCATGTATATTATATAACTTTTGTGACTGACAGAAACGAGTTGGTCAGTGTATCTACCTCATTGCTCCAGCTTAGGATTTACAATGAGCATCCTCCAAAGGAGGGTGAGAGTGGGATGACATTCACTGTTCTGCTTGGAAAACAGTTGGGGTTTCACTACATATGAATAAATGAGAATCCTGAATGGCACATTAGTCTTTTCTGAGATTGAATTGTGAAATCTCCAAAAGTCTGGTTAACTCACGTGAATGGAAAAAAAAAAAATGAGTCTGAACTTTCAATGGTAGGAGCACTATGTTACTAGGTAAGTCTCTGACAGAGAAACCATTTCTCCTTTTTCACTGGCATTTCTTTTCCATTACAAAATCCAACAAGGAGAAAAGTCCATTCCTTTGAGAAGGACGTTTGCATAATGATCTGCTGGTCATTGTTAATGAAGAGAATAAATTGCAAACTTGTAATTACAAATTACAACAAATCATCATTAAAATAAACCGTTCTCAAACTCTCACTGAAGGGATGAGATTACAAGAGAATGTCAGAATTCAAGATCAAATGATCACTCAAAGATTGGGGATGTTGGAAACACGCTGAAAAATAGTAGCAGGGACTCTCACACATCTGTATGCCAACATTCACAACAGCATTATTAACAGTAGCCAAAGGTGGACTAAAATGCTCAATGTGGTATATATAAAATGTTGCTTTTTTTAGATTCTCACGTTTTTTTATGAAAATCTCAGTATAAACATCATTACTTTATGAATTCAATCAACTTCATCTATATAGAAGAATTACATCACTAGTAGCAAGTAGGAACAATATCAACCAAACCTTTGCAGCAGTGAGATTTTCCATGGGATCCAAAACATTCTTATGTACTAGTACTAGTGAAATACGGATTCCTTTTCAGGAGGACAGACATTAAGAGGTCGACTTACCAAACTTGTCTTTATCACGTTGTTCTCAGGATCTTGAATCTGGGCCGCTTGATGTTTGATGGTTGCTTCTTGTGTGGCATTTTTAACCTGTAGCCTAAAATGCAGATCTTAAGATAATTATTCTCACCCATAAATTTAAAACAACATCACATACTTTCTGAACAAATGAGGGTATTACAGAAATCCTTAAAATTTTGTCAAGAGGAAGATTTGGGAATTGTGCCATTTTTCTCATCGTGTTTTGTGGATAAGGTGCAAAATTCAGAGATAATATGCCACAATTCTGCATTTAAAAGTAGCTCAAAGCTGGAATTTGTATCCAGCTTAACAATGATATACTGGCATAACTAATACATTTCCCATACTACACTGTTTATCTGCTTTATAAATAAACAAGTTATTTTCTGTGAGGTTTAAATTATACTTTTGCACATGATCTTTCATCTCCTCAGCATATCTTATGGCCTCTCCATGTCGTTCCTGTTCTTCTGGCAACTAAAATAGAGAAAAAATTACTTTAACCACTGAAAATCTAGTAGAAAACCATCATCTGTTTCTTTAACTAAATTTTTTTTGACTTGAGAGAGACAGGGAGAGAGAGAGAGAGAGAGAGAGAGAGAGAGAGCATGCAGAAGTGTGGAAGAGAGACAGAGGGAGAGACAGAGAAAATTGTAAGCAGACTGCTAGCTCAGGGCGAAGCCTGATGTGGGGCTCGGTCTCATGACCGGTCTCATGATGTGGGATTTGGGATCATGACCTGAGTGGAAATTAAGAGTCAGGACCTCAGCCAACTAACCCGCCCAAGCGCCGCTGTAAAATATTTTTGGAGCCAGCCACCCTCTCCTCTACATGCTGATTGATGGCTACTTTGAGATCATAACAAAAGAGTTCAGCTTCTACAACAGAGACTATGGCCTACAAAGATGAAATGTTTCAATACTCTTACAGAATAGTTTACCAACCTTACTCTCCTACAAAAACATAACATCGTTAATGTTTTTAAATTATATATGATCACATAAATGTACAAATGTATCTATTGGTCAAATGGAGGATATATAGGAATTTACCTTATGGTAAACATTTCTATTTTCATATTCCAAGCACCACATCAACTATGATTTTACATATTCACATAGGTGAATTACGTTCCTATTCTCGTGATTATGAAACTGAACACACTGTTTTCAGCGACAAGATATTTCATGGAAGAATTTGAGAAGCAATATCCTAGTAGGGGCCAGAATGCCTGGGTCTGATTTCCCAGTTCTGCTCATTATGAGCTGTATGACCTTGAGCACACTACCTAAAACTTCCATGTCTCAATCTCTGCATCTGTAAAATGAAGGTAATAATAGCACCTACTGGGACATCTGAGTGGCTCAGTCGGTTCAGTGTCTGGCTCTTGATTTCAGCTCAGGACATGATCACAGGATCATGTAATTGAGCCCCACATCGAGCTCTGCATGGACAGTGAGGAGCCTGCTTGGGATTCTCTCTCTCTCTCCCTCTCTCTCTCTCTCCCTTTTTCTCTCTCTCCCTACATGCCCTTCCCCAAAATCTCTCTGTCTCTCTCTCTCAAAATAAAGGACTTTAAAAAAGTGATCTCAAAATAAATGATAATAGTATCTACCCCACTGGGATGTTGGGAAGATTACATTAGGAAATAATAGATGAACAACTTAGAAGGGTACGTGGCACATAGCTCTAAGTGTCTGCATGTAGCATGATTACTGTTGCTGTAGTTTGTGTTCGAATGCAATGTGATAGTTTAGGCAGGTGGCCTGCCAATACAAGTTTTCCCCCATACAAATTATACTGAAGTTATTCTTCATTCCACCGCAAGTGGTAGCATATGGGGAGCATGAGGCCCAGAATATTTCCTCAGTACTTCAAAAAACTTTGCCAATGCCACTAGCCTACAGTACTTTTTTCCACTTATAATCCTTTTAACTTACTTCCTCTCTATACCACTGAGTGCACAATGCTCACAGACTACGGTACAAATAGCACCTCCTTGACTGAGTAGTAGATCCTTTACAGGACCATCAGAGGCAAGGGAAAGCCACTGACATGGAAATAAATGAGTCTTGCGAAACTAAAGTTCCTCAATCATTTCATGTCCATACTCTTTACGTTAGGCTGCTTTAGCATGTACTCTGATGAAGAGATTAAGGGTTTGTGGTAAAAGCATATCAGAAAAGCTGTCCCCAGATATTTGCCTTGGTAAAGTAATACAAATCTGTAAATCACAGTTCTGGCTGTGTAAGAAAGAAAGACAAATTTAGCATGCTTTTTCATAGTGAGAGGGAAAAAAAACCTAAACATTTGATTGAACATTTCTCCTCTATTTGATTAAGTGCTTTCATTAATAGTTTTACTTATATAAGCGTGTGTGTGTGTGTGTGTGTGTAGAGATATACACACATTTTTTTAACGTTTATTTTTTGATACAGAGCACGAGTCTGAGTGGCGCAAAACGTGAGGGACACAACAGATCCAATTAGGCTCTGCTGACAGCAGAAAGCCCGATGCAGGGCTCCATCTCAAGAACATGGAGATCATGACCTGAGCCAAAGGCAGACTCTGATCGGATTGGACCCAGCCAGGCACCCCTCAATTTAGTATTTCATTTCTTAGCATACATTTAGAATAAAAGCTTTGCTATACCAATGTTTCCAAGAAGAATTTATTGATACGGTATAAAGTACTTAATTTTATCAGAAAAACTGTTAAGTTAAAGTATTTTCAATTTATACAAGGATAAGTACCACACATATCAAAGATTACTATCCCTTAAATGTATACTTAGGAAGACGAAATTACCTGTCATGAAAAAAATTAAAACAATGTCAAACAAAGGAGTGAATTGTTCTGCACAGGCTAGATGACAAGTGTCAAGAGAGTTAAAGCTAATGGGAGTTAGAACAGTCAGAGAAAGTTCATTGGAAAGGAGACTGTGAGCCAAGTCTGAATAACATAGGTTTACTCAAGAGGAACAGAAACTAAAAAGACAGTAAGGACAGCATGCGTAACGGCTGAGAGATGGTGAAATCAACCCAATTAACTCAGAGGATAAAATCTGATGGCAGAGACATTACAAACGGGTGTCCACACAAGAACTACATAAATGTTCATAAGCAGCAGTATTAATAGGCAAGAAGTGGACACAACCCAAAGGTCCATCAACTGATGAATGAACAAGGGTCTTAACCCACAATGGAGTACTGTTGACAATAAAAAGAAATGAAGCACTGATATAAGCTGTAACCAACACAGATGAACCCAGAAAACATTAAGTAAAGGTAGCTAGTCCCAAAGTACCACACGTTGTGTGACTCCACTTATATGAAATATTCACAAGAGGCAACTCCATTGAGAGACCAAGTAGTAGACTGGTGGTTGCCTGAGGCTGGGGGCAACGGGTAAGGGTTTCCTTTCAGGGTGACGAAAACATTCTACTTGATGGCAGTGATGGTTGCACGAGTGTACACAGAGACAGTGAACTGTGCGTGGCAAATGGGTGACTTTTATGGTATGTGTTTTGTACCTCAAAATAGCTTTAAAAAAACCCAATGGCAGGACACAGAGAATGTTCTTAACTCTCGCTTTTGGGCGCCCATACTATACATGATCTGAATATTTCCGTGCTTTGACAATATGTCTAAAAGGCAAAGAAAATGGAGGAAATGCCGAAATTCAAGTGGTTTGTTAAGCGATCTTTCTGTACAAGTCATCCTGAAATCAATATGCATTCTTCTCAAAAGTGAAGATGAGAACTAAGACAATTATCTGAAACATCCCATTAAACATTATCTTCTGATTTGACCCAGCTTGCCTCATCATGGTAATAGAGATATCATTAAAAAACACTGTTTAGTAGGGGACAAAAGTCTCTTGGGGCACCTGGGTGGCTACGTCAGTTAAGCGTCCAATTCTTGCTTTCAGCTCAGGTCATGATCTCATGGTTCATGAGACTGAGCCTCACACTGGCTCTACACTGACAGCATGGAGCCTGCTTGGGATTCTCTCTCTCTCCTCTCTCTACCCCTCCCCTGTTAACACGCATGCACACACTCTCTCTCACTCTTTTTCTCTCAAAATAAATAAATAAAATGTAAAAAAAAATTTAAATTAAAGAAAGAACAAAAAAAGTCTCTCAATTTCTGTGAGGAAGGATACAAAAGCCTCAACTTTCCTAAGAGTAAATATTATAAGAAAACAATGTATAACACAAATAGGAGAAGGAGAGGCAGAAGTTTACGAAATAAATGCATTGTAAAGATACTAAAATCATAATAAATTAATTATAATGAAAATACCAAAGAAAGCGGTCCATGGAAATTGGTATCCTAAAACACTTTATATTATTTAACCAGCTATAAGTTAGCTGTTGACAGGTTACATTTGCTACATACCTGACTTCTGATTTGACCTAATTTCTTCTTGAGATCCCGTGTTTCATCTTCCAGACGAAGATATGACGTAACCTCTGGGGAAGCCTCTGACATAGACTTTTTCTTCAGAGTATCAGCCAGTTCTTGTTGCAGTTGTCTCGCAACTACCTAATAAGACATTTCTGTTACTGATTTTCTAAATCATCTTATTATTAAATTATGTTAATAATAGACAACTCTCACATATGTACTTTGAGAAATATCAACACATACATCAATTCACCGTCGTTTTGTAACACATACACATTCCTGTTCACTGAATTCAGTTAAAGACACAAAAGGTGTTATCTCCCTGCCTAGTTCTGATTTTTATGGTGTCTCTTTCCAGTCTCAGCACGACAATTTCGTCCTGCAACATGTGGTTTTTCTTGTGTTTTCTCATGATTATCAGAAAGCTAAGTAAAACCAAGCACATTTTCAGATAGCACTGAATAAAATGGCAGTATCATGGTTTTCTTTGAAATGAAAGTATAATCTGTGTTTAAACAATGAAAAGGTTGCAGGGGGTGCCAGTGTGGTTCAGTTGGTTGAGTGTCTGACTCTTGATTTTGGCTCAGGGAATGATCTCACATTCTGTGGGTTCAAGCCTCGCATCAGGCTCTGTGCTGACAGTCAGGAGCCTGCTCAGGATTCTCGCTCTCCCTCTCCCTGCCCCTCCCCTTCTTGCATTCTCTTTCTCTCTCTCTCTCTCTCTAATGAATAAAGAAACATGAAAAGAAAGAAAGAAAGAAAGAAAGAAAGAAAGAAAGAAAGAAAGACAAAGAAAAGAAGGAAGGAAGGAAGGAAGGAAGGAAGGAAGGTAGGTTACAGAAAGTGAATATCCAACTGGAAAAAAAATAAAGTTGGCTCCAAATCTCAAATTTTAGACAAGCATAAGTTCCCAAAAGTTCAGAACTTTAACTGAAGATAATGAAGGCATGAAAGTCAAAAAGAACTTGTGAGAAAAGTGTTCAGAATCTCAGAATTGGAAAAGCCTTTCGCTGATTTACAACAAACCAGAAGGCCTAAAATAAAAGATTAATAAATCTGACTATACTTAAAAATTGAGTTTACAGTAGATATCGAACACAGCGACCCCACAGTAAAATCCTTAGCTCTGCATATACTCGGACAGATTAAATTTCCTAAAATTCTTCTTTCCTGAGAATATTTCATAGATATCTACTTTGCTACCATTTCTATAGTCAGTTATAAGAATTATATCTATTGATAACTGAAAAATCTAGGCACTGTACTATAATAGAAACACTTCTACATACATCAATGAACTCATTTGGTTATCACAATTCTAGAATGGAGAGATTAAAACGGTGAGCTGCAGGACTCTCCCCAGGTCTTCTCAGTCCACAACTAGTGCTCTTGCACCAACCACTGCCACTTCTCTAGTGTAAATACACAAGTACGAAAGAAGTCTTGTATTTCAAAATACTCATAGGAAATAAGGTGAAATTCATACATCTCTTAGAAAACCATGAGATGATTTACTGCTGCAATAACTTGCATTTCCTCTTCATGTTGAAAACAGTAATAAATATAAAGGAGGGGAAATACACTCAGCTATTTTATTAGGAATAAAATACCTATCAATAAATTATCATTAAGTATATACCACAGCATACCATTGTTATCAAAAGTTCCTTGTAATGAAATAGGATGCTACTTGAAGCAAAAGTGTTACTTTTCTCAAAAGTAGGAGACTTGATACCGAAAATATGATCAGTGAACTGGCTACACTTGTCCTCCTGTCCATTAGCGGAAGTGTTCACCTAAACTATTAATATATCAAGGCAGTGAAGTAACTGTTCAAAACTAAAACACATGTTGCTAGTAGCAATAGTTTTGAGATTAGGGAAAGCTCATCAATTCCTACAGAAAGTAATAAAAGCCTCTCTTTGGACGAGGACATTATGAATGTCACTAGTTGTTGCAGACAATGCATTTAATCAAGAATATTATTTTATCCAGTGAAGCAAAAATGCCACCGTCCCCCATGACCCTCCACTAAATATATGTGCTTTTAAAATCCTCTATAGTTTCCATGATGATCAGAGTTCAGTTTCATATGTACATATATATATATATATATATATATACATATAGATACACACACACATATGTATATACACACACACACACACACATACACACGGAGAAAAAAGTAACAATAACTAAAAAATAGAATGCATACAAATACATACACACATGAACTTCAAAATAACTAAAGAAGAGGGGCGCCTGGGTGGCGCAGTCGGTTAAGCGTCCGACTTCAGCCAGGTCACGATCTCGCGGTCTGTGAGTTCGAGCCCCGCGTCAGGCTCTGGGCTGATGGCTCAGAGCCTGGAGCCTGTTTCTGATACTGTGTCTCCCTCTCTCTCTGCCCCTCCCCTGTTCATGCTCTGTCTCTCTCTGTCCCAAAAATAAATACACATTGAAAAAAAAAAAAAAAAAAAAAATAACTAAAGAAGATACCTTAGAATTAGTTTTCTTATGAGCCATTTCTAGCTCCTTTTGCTTGCAAAAGAGATTGTTTAGACTTCCATCTTGTAAGACTCTGGCCTTCTGTTCTGGAGAAAGTTGCCACTGAGTGTCACTGCGCTCTTCTACAACCTGGAGACACATTTCATTATGATTCTGGTCTCATACCGTTAAAAAAAAGAAGGTCAAAAGCTGAAGAGGAGAACTTTAAAAAAAATGTTCAAAAGAACATAATCCCATGTTTTAATTTATTTTAAACCTAAAGAATATATATTGAGTCAAAGGGATACTATAAAATATATATGTATACTATTACACTATGTAATATAGATGGAAATACAGTTTTTATCAAAGACTGATTTACCTGATTTTTTGTGGCCTTCAATTCCGTGTTAAGCATTCTAAGAGCGAGTTCAACTTGTTGTTTTGTTTCAACTTCTTTCTTATATTCGTCTTCTTTTCTTCTTAACTTTTCCCTAATATTTTCATATAACATATCAGCATTTCTTCTTTCTTCTTCTTCTTCTTCTTGTTTTAAGGTACATCTGCAATTACATGTGCTTCTTTTAAAATTTGTTTTGTTAGACATAAAAAGTTCATTTTATGATCTGGTTCCACATAAGTTGGCTTATTATCCAAAAGAAAAATTTCTATGGTCTCCAATTGTTTTCCTTGTAGGGCTCATGTTTTTAATTTGTCACTTCAATGTCTTCCAAACCATACATACAGTTGAAAAGAAGCCAGGAGAAAGCATTATGAAACTTCGTTAGTTTTAGTCAGTAATAACTCTGGTAGGTGTTGTAGGAAAGGAAGTTTGAAATTATCCAGGAAAGTTAGAGTTGAAAATTACCCCCTTTCCCACAGGTATAATTATTCCTCCATAGGACAGATAATTCAGTTTCTCATTAAAAAGAGAAGTTGCTGTTTATAAGCAAGTTTATCAATTCACTGGAAATAAAATTTCCACTTGACGAAACCTTACAGGTACCTCCAAAATGATGTGCAGAGAAAGAGAGCATCTGTGGATGTTGTTTACACAACATACACGTGCAGATTACTGTCATCCAAGACTACGCTGACGAGTCTAATATCTGTTGCCTATGCTTTTTGTTTCTTCTTCCACAACACTTGCAACTTACCTTGTTGATGATTACCTACTTTATGAATCACTTAAACATCCCTTCTAGAACAACACAGGATACGTATTAATTAAGTAAACAATAAAGAGTAATATGACCTTTCAGCATACACTTTTGAATTAATTTTATCTACCTATGACAGAGATGCTGAAAAAACTTCTCAGTAACCACTTTCCGTATTACTTTTTTTAATGTTTATTCATTTTTGAGAGAGAAAGGGAGAGCCCATGCAAACAAAGGGGGGGGGCAGAGAGAGAGAGAGAGAGAGAGAGAGTGAGGCAGAAAATCCGAAGTGGGCTCTGCACTGACAACACACAGCTCGATGTGGGGCTCGAACTCACGAACCCTGAGATCATGACCTGAGCCAAAGTCGGACGCTTGACTGACTGAGCCACCCAGGCGCCCCCATTTTACTTTGTTTAAATTTTTTATTGAGAGAGAGATGACGCAAGTGAGTGAGGGTGGAGAGAGGGAAAGAGAGACAGAATCCCACGAGGGGCAGACAGAGAGGGAGAGACAGAGTGAGAGAAGAGGAGCTCATCCAAAGCGGGGCTCGTGCTCACCCAAAGCAGGGCTCGAGCCCACCCAAAGCAAGGCTCAAACTCACGAGATCATCACCTGAGCTGAAGCTAGATGCTTAACCAGCTGAGCCACCCAGGTACCCCCACTTTACCTTTTAACCCCTGCATGTTAAGAAGCAAACGGAATCAATTTTGGCGGATTTTACTGTCTTGAGAAAAATGACCATTTTATATTCTGTTGGTAGGTACAGAAAGTAATATAAACTTTCATGAGAACAATTTAAAAATATGGATCAAAGACCTTTTTAAAATTTTTTATACTTTAACCAGATTACATTATATTGAAGAATTGACTCCAAGCAAGTAACCAGACATGTAGAAACAGATTTATATAAAAGACATTCCTGACAGCATTAATTAAAATACAGAGAGATGAAAAACAAGCAGAATTCAATCTCTTAAATAATGATGTTTCTTGGACTATGGTGGACTTTCATATGGCCATTAAAATTGTGATTTGGAATATACATTAAAGTATTAGAAGTATTCACTGTTAAGAACTTGCTGTGTTATTTCCAAGAACCGCACACCTCACAACACTAAACAAGTATTCTTTCCAGGAAAATCCCATAAGGTAAGTCAGCAATTACAAAACTGCCCCTACACATCTGTAGTATAAAAGGAAACAGTTGAAATATTTCCTTAAAGCCAAGATGCTGTACCTCAAACTGCAGAATTCACGTTCCCATTCCACTTTTTGATGTTCTAACCGTGATATCATGTCTTTGGCTTCCTGTAGCTCGTTTTGTAGTGCACTAACCATTTTGTCCATTTTTGTCATTTTTCCCATAAGAAGTTTACAGTGATTTTTGTTAAGTTTCCTTAATTTCTCATAGGAAACACGTATATCTTGGATTTTCAAGAAGCCAGCAGAATCTGCATCGGAGAAGAAACAGAAATGAAATAGATGAGTACTTTTTGCATATACAGGCCTGTGCATCTTCAATTCACTCATTCACACATTGAGTAAATATATACCTTCAATGGAAGATGTTATACTCAGCTCTACAGATGCAATAGAGAAGACCCCTGGCTCTCGATTAGCTTAAAGTCTAGTGAAGGAGAAAGACAACTCAAATGGTAATTCTAAATTCAGATAGTTCCTATTAGAAGACAGAGTTCTGTGATCATAACTTGATCTAGATTGGGCCCAAGGAAGATAGATGTCCCTGAGGAAGAGATAAATATACTGAGGAATGAAGGATGAGCAGGAGACAATTAAGCAAAGGAGGAAGACAAGCACTCTCGACAGTCTAGAGCATGTGCCGAAGTTCCAGTAATCTGCTTCTGGCCAAGATGGGGTAACACATACTGATTGATCTTCCTACCTGAAGCAAGCAAAAACAAAACAGACAAAATACAATTTTAACATGATATTCAAGACGCAGAACTTCAGACAATTGAGGACAATGATCCCTGAAAACAAAACACGTTAGCCTAACACGTATGCCCAAGCTCACTGCCTTGAGAGAGTTTCCAGGCTATGAAACAAGATAAATAAATTATTTAGGTAGATTTCACCAGACTCCTTGAGTCGTGGTGGCAAAACTGAGAGTCTGGTGAAGTCAAGGCAGATAGAAACGACAGGTCAGCATCCAGGAGAGGAGAAAGCAGGACACAGAAAGAACCCTGGGCATCTGCACAGGGTCCCCTTTGGCTATTCAGCAGAGTAACAACCAGTGCATACATGGAAGGAAGTCATCAAGGGAAAAAAAATCTGAAAAGAGTAGAGGAAACACTGCCTGGTGCTCCCACAGCACGAGGGACAGTATCTATTCACATTAGCTAAGATAGAAAAACTCATAATTTGCCTTAGGCTGATCACCACTCTGGATTCATCCAATAATTTGTAAGAGCAAGACTAAAGGATCCAACTGTTTGTAAGTAACTTAACTATATCTCCAAACAAAGCATGAAAAGATAACTAGAGGCATGGGAGCTATTGTTTTAAAAACCAAATAGTACTTACAGAGACGTAAATTATGTTAGCCATGAACAATACGATGGGTAGGAATAAACACATATTAGACATCACAAAACAAAGGACTGAAGTTTAACATTGGAAACCTGGGAGAAAACTTCAACTGGGAAATATACAATTGCCCAAAGAGGCAGGGGAAAGGGACAGGAAAAAAAAAATGGCCCAAATCTTCCTAAACCTCATGAAAACTATAATCCCACTGACCCAGGAAGGATATGTCTAGGAAAGAAGAAATGGAAGTCAACTCTTGTGATTTGCCTGAACTCTATACGATGTGGTATAACATTACTGGAAGGGAGACTGTGATGCTGAAGCCATAGACTATAAACCCTAAACCAACCACTAAAGCAGCAAAACTGAAAAGTTCTAGCTAGGAAGCCTAAATAGATAAGTGAATAAATGAATACATGAATAAATGAATACATGAATAAATAAATAAATGGATAAAACTGAATCATAAAAATTACTCGATTAAAAGAAAGCGGAAAAAGAAGAGAACGGGAACAAGGAGCAGATAGGACAAATGCAAATCAAACAGCATGATGACATATTCAAATCAACTATCTCAAAAATCACAGTAAATGGCCATTTGTAGCAACGTGGATGGAACTGGAGAGTGTGATGCTAAGTGAAATAAGCCATACAGAGAAAGACAGATACCATATGTTTTCAGTCTTATGTGGATCCTGAGAAACTTAACAGAAACCCATGGGGGAGGGGAAGGAAAAAAGAAAAAAAGAGGTTAGAGTGGGAGAGAGCCCAAGCATAAGAGACTCTTAAAACCTGAGAACAAACTGAGGGTTAATGGGGGGGTGGGAGGGAGGGGAGGGTGGGTGATGGGTATTGAGGAGGGCACCTTTTGGGATGAGCACTGGGTGTTGTATGGAAACCAATTTGACAATAAATTTCATATATTGAAAAAAAACATCACAGTAAATGAAAACGGTCTAAAAGCCTCAACTAAAACGCAGACTGTCAGAATGGATAAAAAAGGAAGACTCAACTAGATGCCACCTATACAAAATGCACTTTAAATGTCAAGACAGAAATTTGTTCGAAAGACAGGAATATGATATACCACACTAACACTTGACCAAACAAGGCTGAGCTAGAGTGGCTATATGAATAGCAGACAAAACAGTTTCAAGCAAAAAAAATATATATATATATTACCAGCAATAAACAACAGGTCATTATATAATCATAAAAGGGTCAATTAAGAGCAATCTTAAATGTTCATGTATCTGTTAATAGCTTCAAAGTACATGAAGCAAAAATTGATAGAACTGAAAAGAGAAAGAGGCAAATTCACAATTATAGTCTGATATTTCAACACGCTCAACATCAGCAAGGGCATAGTAGACTTGGCCGCCACTATTCTTCTCAAGGATCTATGGAACACTTACCAAAAAAGACTATGTTCTGGGTCAAAAATAAATCTTAATAAAAGGAAGAAGTCAAGAGGCCTGAAGTCATAATAGTGTGTTCCCTGACCACAAAGCAATCAAATCAGAAATCAAGCACAAAAATATCTCTGGAAAATACTCAACTATTTGTGAACTACAGAACACATCGAAATATCCCCTGGGTCAAAGAAGTAATGAAAAAAGAAAAAAAAAATTAGAAAGGATTCTGAACTGAATGAAAATGAAAACATAGTAGAATTTGTAGAGTCCTGCTTTAGTAGCACTCACATGAAGACTGATAGCACTGAATGTATACATTAAAAAAGAAGAGGGAAGTGCGGTGCTCCTTGCTGCCTTTGTGGCTCCTCCCCCAGCTTCCCAAGGCACCCTGCCCTGCCCCGCCCCACCCTGGCAGTGGCTGGAGAGCAGGTGCTTTGTTCACAGCGCACAGCAGGCACTTGGGTGGGTGGGGGCGGGGTCCGCCAATGCCGGGAATTGAAGGTGGGGGAGTAGCTGTAGGAGGAGACCCCCCTAGACTGAGGTGGGCATGGGTCGGGCCCCGGGTTCTGCTGGAGCGGGAGGCGGCGGCGGTGGCAGAGGCATGGTCCTTCTGGAAGGGAGAGCCCAATGCCTCTGCACCTGTCTCCCCTCCCTTCCTCTCCGCCCCTGCCATGGGTTTTGTGTTCTAGCTCCCCATCTTTTTCTCACTACCTACATCATCACCCTTCTTCCGACTTCACTTCCCAGCTTCTTGCGACCCTTTCTCTCACTTAAGCCTCAGTTACTCAGGCTCTTTTCACCCTAGTCTTGCCGGAGACTTCATATGCCAGCAGTCTCTTTCATGGGATGTCCCCATCCTTCCCCTCTTCCCACATCCTATTCTGGGCTGATGGCAGCCAGAAATCCTTCCTATTGCGTTTACCGGCAGTTTCCACCTGGCCCTGAAGCTTGGTGCAGATCAAGTCCACCACACCCACGCTGAGAAGGACCCCTAGGAGAACCACTTGTCCCATGGTGGTATTGGACAATGTGTTCTCGATTTTCCTCTGGTTGCTTATTTTAGTCTGAGTATTTGTTACTCTCCACCGCTATACTTTACAAACGTATGTTTTGGTTGCATGACAAGGAGTTGGAAATGAGCCAGAGACCATTTGCAGGTAAGGAGAAGATTTAGACATTGAGGATTCAAGGAAGAAAGGAGAAACAGAATGTTAAGAAGGTTAGATTCCTGAAAGTATTTCGATATCTTTTGTGATCTGAGGAAGTGGAGATTACTGAGCCTACACAGATTGACATTTTGGAAGAAAATTTCATGGTGCTTGATTCGCTCTTGGAGTAACGTGAACACAAGTTCTCAAACCTGCATATTCTCTCAGTTGGAACCAGCTGTATATCTGAATGTTCACTTTCATCAGAACTTGTATCAGAGAAAGAATGGGAGTCTGCTTCAATGAAAATGACTACCTCTGGGACCTGAAAAGGGTCATTCTGTTTCCTAATAGTGTATATGACCATTTTCGTGGGCACAGATCAGGATTTTTACAGTTTACTTGGCGTATCCAGGACTGCAAACAGTAGAGAGATAAGACAAGCTTTCACGAAGTTGGCATTGAAGCTACATCCTGAAAAAAAAAAAAAAAAAAAAAAACGAATAACCCAGGGCGCCTGGGTGGCTCAGTCAGTTGAGCGTCCAACTTCCGCTTGCCTGGGTCATGATCTCACAGGTCGTGGGTTAGAGCCCCGCGTTGGGCTCTGTGCTGATGGCTCGGAGCCAGGGGCCTTCTTTGGATTCTGTGTCTCCCACTCTCTCTGCCCCTAACCCACTTGCATTCCGTCTCTGTCTCTCTCAATAGTAAATAAACACTAAATAAATAAATAAATAAATAAATAAATAAATAAATAAATAACCAACCAACCAACCTACCTACCAACCAAATGAATAATCCTAACGTACAGAGTGATTTTCAAAAATAAATAGAGCATATGAAGTACTCAAAGATGACGATCTGTGGGAAAAGTATGACAAATACGGAGAGAAGGAACTTGCAGATGATCCAGAAGGTGGCCCGTATGAAAGCTGGGATTATGATCGTTTTGATTTTGGTGTTTATGATGATGATCTTGAAAGCATGACATTGAATAGAAGAGAAGTGGATGCTGCTGTTCATTGTGGAGAACTGTGGTTTGTGAACTTTTACTCCCCAGGATGTTCACACTGCCATGAATTAGCTCCCACATGGAGAGACTGTGCTAAAGAAGTAGATGGATTGCTTCAAATTGGTGCTGTTAACTGTGGTGTTGATAGAATGCTTTGCCGAATGAAAGGAGTCAACGGATCTCCCAGCCTCTTCCTTTTTAGGTCTGGAACGGCCACGGTGAAATATCACGGGGACAGATCAAAGGAAAGTTTGGTGAGTTTCGCCATGCAGCATGTTAGAAACCCAGTGATGGAATTATGGACAGGAAATTGTGTTCACTCCATAGAAACTGCTTTTGCTGCTGGTATTGGCCAGCTGATCACTTTTTGTTGCAAAGGAGGAGATTGTTTAACTTCATAGACACGACTCAGGCTCAGGGGCATGTTGGATGGTCTGGTTAATGTAGGATGGATGGACTGTGCCACCCAGGACAAACTTTGTAAAAGTCTGAATATTATCACAAGTACTACTGCCTATTTTCCTCTGGCGCCCCATTAAATAACAGAGAGAAAAGCAGCATTTTGTTCCTTAATTCATTGGATGCTCGAGAAATATATTTGGAAATCATGCAGAATTTCCAGATTTTGAGCTACTTTTGGCAAATACACTAACGGATCGATTGTCTCATCATCTATGGCCCTTATCGTTTAGTTTCGGAAAATATGAAAATCCAAATGATCCTGAGTTGAGGGAACTAAAAACTCTACTCAAAAGTGAACGTATTCAAGTTGGCAAGGCTGACTGTCCCTCTGCACCAGACATCTGTAGTAACCTCTCTTTATTTCAGCCATGTCTAACAGTATTTAAAGGACAAGGAACCAAAGAATATGAAATTCATCATGGAAAGAAGATTCTATATGATATACTAGCCTTTGCCAAAGAAAGTGGTAATTCTCATGTTGCCACACTTGGACCTCAAAATGTTCCCGCCGATGACAGGAACCGTGGCTTGTTGATTTGTTTGTGCCATGGTGTCCACCATGTCAAGCTTTATTGCCAGAGTTACAAAAAGCATCAAAGCATCTGCGTGGTCAGCTTTAGTTTGGTACACTAGATGGTACGGTTCACGAGAGACCCTGTAACACGTATAACATTCAGGCGGATCCAACAACAGTTGTATTCAACCAATCCGAGGTTCATGGATAAGGACATCACTCTGCTGAACAACAGATCTTGGAATTCATAGAGGATCTTAGGAACCTTCAGCGACCTCCCTGACACCCACCACTTTCAATGAACTAGCTAAACAAAGAAACCATGATGAAGTCTGGATGGTTGACTTCTACTCCCATGGTGTCATCCATGTCAAGTCCTAATGCCAGAATGGAAAAGAATGGCCCAGACACTAACTGAACAGTTACTGTGGGCAGTATAGAATGCCAACAGTATCATTCTTTTTGTGCCCAAGAAAATGTTCAGAGATACCCTGAGATAAGATTCCCCTCCCCCAAAAACCAAATAAAGCTTTTCAGTATCACAGTTACAATGGCTAGAAGAGAGATTTGGGGCACGGGATTTCGACCTCAAGCATCCACAAATCTAATGACTCAGACTTTCGATGAAAAAGTTATACAAGGGAAAAATCACCGGGTGATTGAATTCTATGCTCCTTGGTGTGGACCTTGCCAAAATTTTGCTCCAGAGTTTAAGCTCTTGGCTAAGACGATGAAAGGAAAAGTGAAAGCTGGAAAAATAGACTGTCAGGCTTAGGCTCAGACATGCCAGAAAGCTGGCATCAGAGCCTATCCGACTGTTAAATGTTATCCCTATGAAAAAGCAAAGAGAAACATTTGGGGAGAGCAAATAGATGCCAGAGATGCAAAAGCAATCGCTGTCTTACTAAATGAAAAATTGAAAAATCTCCACACTCATGGAGAGAGAGATGAGGATGAAGTTTAATGATATGAAGATGAAGAAAAAAGAGAAAAGGAATTCTAACCCATGACATCAGAGGAACATCTTTGTAGGATGTTGCTACATTCTGGGTCACACTAAAGGAACATTATCTCAGAATTGTAATTGCACTGTCTGAATTCTGTACAACATTGGTATAAATGAAGGGTTTGCAAGCTTTTTCTGTAAAAGGCCAAACTGTAAATATTTTAACCTTTGTAAACCATATACTTTTGTCCCTTAGTACTTTGTTTTTGCTTTGTTTACAACCCTTTACAAAATCTAAAACTTTTCTTACCTCAGGGCCATACACAAACAAGCCAAGCCACATTCAGTCCATGGGCCATAGATTGCTGACCCCTGGAAATGATACTAAAACTGCCTGGCTCAACCAGGAGCCTGCTCTGTCAAGTACATACATGTCTAGGGTCTATTCCTTAAAGTTTTGTGGCTGGCCCGAAAGGAAATAATTTGGTATTTATTTACCTGTCTGAAAAATTGTGTGAAATGGATTGTGGCCATAGTGTAATTAAAAAAAACCACACACACACACACACACACACACACACACACACACACACAATGTGGCAAGCAGATAGCCTATTTTCATGGTGTATTATAGTAAAGAGATTTTCTTCTTTTTTCTTTCTAAAGGTTGAAGAACTGATTTTAATTTTTCACAATTGAGAAAAATTTTGGTAAAATAATGTCAATAGATTTCTACAGTATCTAGAAGAAGAAGAAGAAGAAGAAGAAGAAGAAGAAGAAGAGAAGGGGGAGGGGGAGGAGGAGGAGGGAGGAGAAGGTAGAAGGAGAGGAGGAAGAAGGAGAGGAGGAAGAAGGAGAGGAAAAAGAAGAAGAAGAGGATGAAGAGGATAAGGAAGAAGAAAGGTCTGAAATCTATGACATTGGGTTCCACCTTTTGAAACTAGAAAACTAAAACAAATTAAACACAAACCAAGCAGAAGAAAGGAACTAATAAAGACAAAAATCACATGAAAGAAAGCAGAAAAACGATAGAGAATAATCAATGAAACCAAATGCTTTCAGGAGGTGAAAAAAAGGATAAATTTCTACCAAGACTGATCCCAAAATGAAGAGAAACAAGGGAAGTATTAACAATATATCAGAAATTAGTAATGTAACTAACATTACTGGAAATTCACAGATACTAAAAAAATAACAGAGTAATACTATGAACTTTATATAATTAATTTGACAACTCAGATGCAGTGGGTAAATTCCGTGAAAGACAGAAATTATCAAAGCTCAATCAAGAGTGAAGGGTGCCTGGCTGGCTCAGTTGGTAGAACATGTGACTCTTTTTTTTTTTTTATATATATGAAATTTATTGACAAATTGGTTTCCATACAACACCCAGTGCTCATCCCAAAAGGTGCCCTCCTCAATACCCATCACCCACCCTCCCCTCCCTCCCACCCCCCATCAACCCTCAGTTTGTTCTCAGTTTTTAACAGTCTCTTATGCTTTGGCTCTCTCCCACTCTAACCTCTTTTTTTTTTCCTTCCCCTCCCCCATGGGTTCCTGTTAAGTTTCTCAGGATCCACATAAAAGTGAAACCATATGGTATCTGTCTTTCTCTGTATGGCTTATTTCACTTAGCATCACACTCTCCAGTTCCATCCACGTTGCTACAAAAGGCCATATTTCATTTTTTCTCATTGCCAGATAGTATTCCATTGTGTATATATACCACAATTTCTTTATCCATTCATCAGTTGATGGACATTTAGGCTCTTTCCATAATTTGGCTATTGTTGAGATGGCCAACTCATCTTTGACAAAGCAGGAAAGAACATCCAATGGAAAAAAGACAGCCTCTTTAACAAATGGTGCTGGGAGAACTGGACAGCAACATGCAGAAGGTTGAAACTAGACCACTTTCTCACACCATTTACAAAAATAAACTCAAAATGGATAAAGGACCTAAATGTGAGACAGGAAACCATCAGAACATGTGACTTTTGATCTCTGGATGGTGAGTTCAAGCCCCATGTTCGGTGTAAAGATTACTGAAATGAAGTGAAATGAAATGAAATGAAGTAAAATGAAATGAAATGAAATGAAATGAAATAAAATAAATAAAATAAAATAAAGGAAAAAAGAACAGATAAACTAACTAACTCTATATGTATAAAAGAAACTAAAGTCTTAGATAAAGATCTTTCCACAGAAAACAATTCCAGGGCCAAGTAGCTACACTAGTAAATTCATCCAACATTTTAGGAAGAAATGTTATCTATTCTACACAAAGTCTCCCCCCCAAAATGGAGAGGAGAAATATTTCTCACCTCATTCTATAAGGCTAGCATTACCTGAAACCAAAACTAGACAAAGATACTATAAGAAATAAAATTCTGTCATAAGCATGGGAGCACAATTTCTGAAGAAACCATCCACAAATCAAGTCTAACACTACATTAAAGAGGGGGGGTGTGTCAACATGGCAGAGAAGTAGGGGTACCTGAAATGACCACATCCCTCAAACACAGCAGTGAGGCAAGAAGATGTGGAAATCTAGGAATCCGGGCTACAGTGTGACACAAACATCTCCAGGGGCCCATGGGGACAACTTGCCAGGTCATGGAGATTTCTAATCTATTCTTTCTGCACCTCTTCTGTATCTCCTTCTTATTTTCCTTTCTCTCTCTCTCTCTCTCTCTCTCTCTCTCTCTCTCTTTCTCTCCCTCTCTTCCCTGCCTGGATTAAGTTGTATAGTTTCTCTGATTCTCTGCCTGGTCAATTTTTTGTCTTCTTCTCTTTTCCTTTGCCCCTGTCATTTCTCCCTTTGTATGAGATAAGGCATCTTCCATCACCCCCCCCAGTGTTTAAATTCTTTTCCAAGTTTACATTATGAACAAATCTAAGCACACCTGCTGGAATGGCCAACCCACCAATATGAGTAGGGAAATAAAGCAACCAGAGTCACAACAACAGAGAGCATGAAACACACTCCAAAGATACCTGTTGAAGGGCCAGTCCTGGATAGTATACGACCCCTTTTTAAAATAGTAGTGCTCACAGGTGCAGGACACATGACAACTAGGAAAACACATAAAGTACCGAACACTGAGGAAATGGAAGAATTCTCCTCAAAAGAAACTCCAGGAAGAAATGAGAGCTAGAGAATTGCTCAAAACAGATATAAACAATATATCGGTTCAAGAATTTAGAATAATAGGTGTAAGATTAACAGCTGAGCTTACAAAAAAGCATAGAAGTCAGCAGAGAATCTATTGCTGCAGGGATCAAGGAACTAAGAAATAGTCACAGCAATTAAGAAATACTGTAAATAAGATGCAAAATAAACTAGATGCAGTAACAGCAAAGAAGGAGGAAACAGAGGGGAGAATAAGTGACATAGAAGATGAAAGTATGGAAAATGATGAAGCCAAGAAAAAGGGTGATAAGAAAATATTAGACCATGAGGGGAGTATTAGAAAACTAAGTGATTCAATGAAATGTAATAATATCCGGATCATAAGAGTTCCAGTGTAAGAGAGAGAGAGAGAGACAGAGAAAAGGGCAGATGGTTTACTTGAACAAATTATAGGTGAGAACTTCCCTAATCTGGAGAAAAGGAAGCAGACATCCACATCCAGAAGGCACAGACAACTCTCTTCAGATTCAACAAGAATAGGTCTTCTCCACAGCATATCATAGTGAAACTGGCAAGTTACAAAGAGAAAAGAGATTCTGAAAGCAGCAAGGGACAAACGGGCCTTAACCTACAAGGGTAGACACATATGGGTACTAGCAGACCTGCCCGCTGAAACTTGGCAGGCCAGGAGGCGATGGTAGGAAAAAGTCCATGTGCTGAATAGGAAAATATGCTGCTAAGAATCCTTTCTCCAGCAAGGATGTCATTCAGAATAGAAGGAGAGATAGGCTTTCCCAGAAAACCAAAAACTACAAGAGCTCATGACCACTAAACCAGCCCTGCAGGAGATCCTAAGGAGACTCTGTGAGTGGAATGTTGTCAAGGCTACAAAGGACCAGAAACATCACCACAAGCATGAAAGCTCCAGACAACACAATGACATGAAATCCATATCTTTAAATAATCACTCTGAATGTGAAGGGACTAAATGCCCTTATCAAAACACATAGCGTATCTGAATGGATTAAAAAACAAACAAAATCCATCTATATGCTGTCTACAAGAGACTTATCTGAGACAGGAGGACACCATTAGATTGAAGGTTAGGGGATAGAGTACCATGTATTATGCTACTGGAAGTCAAAAGAAAGCTGGGGTAGCCATACTTAGATCCGACAAATGAGATTTTAAACCAAGACTCTAACAAGAGATGGCGAAGGGCATTATATCATAATTAAGGGATCTATCCATCAAGAAGAGCTAACAATTGTAAATGTTGGTGCCCCCAACTTGAGAGCCCCCAAACATATACATAGATTAATCACAAACCGAAGCATTCTTATTGATAATCATATGGAGATTGTAGGTGACTTAAATACTCCCTAACAACAATGGACAGATCACCTAGGCACAAAATCGGTAAAGAAACCAAGGCCCTGAATGATACGCTGGACCAGATGGATTCGACAGATCTGTTCAGAACTTTTCATCCAACAGCAGCAGAATACACATTCTTCTCGAGTGCACGTGGAACATTCTCCAAAACAGATCACACAGTGGGTCACAAAACAGCCCTCCATAAATATAAAAGAACTGAGATCACACCATGCATATTTTCAGATCACAACACTATGAAACTTGAAATCAAACAAAAGAAAAAGTTTGGGAAGCCTCTAAATGCATGGAGGTTGAAGAACATCCTACTGGAGAAAGAATGGGTCAACCAGACGATGAAAGCAAAAATTAAAAAAATATATATACAGGCAAATGAAAATGAAAACATGACAGTCCAACCCCTTCGGGATGCAGCAAAGGCAGCCCTAAAAAGAAAACATATCGCCATCCAGGCCTTTCTCAAGAAATAAGAACAATCCGAAATAAAAAATCGAACCTCACACCTAAAGAAACTAGAAGAAGAACAGCAAAGAAACCCTACAACCATTAGAAGAAATAATAAAGATTAGAGCAGAAATAAACACTATAGAATCCAAAAGAAAACCCCGTAAAAACAAACAAACAAACAAAATAGTAGAACAGCTCAATGAATCTAAGAGCTGTTTTTGTTTAAAGAATAAATAAACTTGATAACCCCCTAGCCAGCTTTCTCAAAAAGAAAAGAGAATCCAAATAGATAAAATCACGAATGAAAAAGGAGAGGTCACAATCAACACCGCAGAAATACAACTATTAGAGAATACTATAAAAATGTATATGCCAACAAACTGGACAACCTGGAAGAAATGGACACATACCTAGACAACCACACATTACCCAAACTCAAATGGGAAGAAATAGAAAATATGAACAGACCCATAACCAGCGAAGAAATTCAATCAGTTATCAAAAATCTCCCAACAAATATGAGTCCTGGGCAAGAAGTCTTCCCACGGGAATTCTACAAGACATTTATTTTTTTTTTTTTATTTTTTTTAAATTTTTTTTTCAACGTTTTTATTTTTAATTTTGGGACAGAGAGAGACAGAGCATGAACGGGCGAAGGGCAGAGAGAGAGGGAGACACAGAATCGGAAACAGGCTCCAGGCTCTGAGCTATCAGCCCAGAGCCCGACGCGGGGCTCGAAATCACAGACCGCGAGATCGTGACCTGGCTGAAGTCGGACGCTTAACCGACTGCGCCACCCAGGCGCCCCTCTACAAGACATTTAAAGCAGAGTTAATACCGATTCTTTTCCAGCTGTTGAACAAAGAAATGGAAGAAAAGCTTCCGGACTCTTTCTATGAAGCTAGCATTACCTTGAGACCCCACTAAAAAGGAGAATGACAGGCCAATATTCCTGACAAGCATGGATGTCAAAATTCTTAACAAGATACTGGCAAATCCAATTCGGCAGTATATGAAAGAATTCTTCACCATGATCAAGTGGGATTCATCCCTGGGCTACAGGGCTGGTTCAATATTCGCAAATCAATCAAAATGATACATCACCTTAATAGAAGAAAGGATACGGTCATTCATATGATCCTGTCAATAAATACAGAAATACATTTGACAAAATACAGCATCCTTTGTTAATAAGAAACCCTCAAGAAAGTTGGGATACAAGGAACATACCTTAACATCATAAAAGCCATATATGAGAAGCCTGCTGCGAATATCCTCAATGGGGAGAAACAGAGAACTTCCCCCCTACCCTGCCCGCCGAAGATAAGGAACACAAAAGGGCCGTCCACTCTCACCAGTGTTGTTGAACATAGTGTTGGAAGGCCTAGCCTCAGCAATCATACAACAAAATGAAATAAAACACATCTAAATTGGCAAAGAAGTTAAACTTTCACTTTTCGCAGATGGCATGATACTCTACATGGAAAACCTGAAAGACTCCACCAAAAAGCTGCTCCAACTGATACATGAATTCAGCAAAGTCACAGGATACAAAATCAACACACAGAAATTGATTGCACTTCTATATACCAATAATGAAGCCACAGAAAGAGAAATCAAGAAACTGAGCTCATTTACAATTACACCAAGAACCATAAGATACCTAGGAATCAACCTAACCAAAGCTATAAGAGATTTTTATCCTGAAAACTATAGAAAACATATCAAAGAAATTAAAGAAGACACAAAGAAATGGAAAAACCTTCTATGCTCATGGACTGGAAGAAGAAATATTGCAAATATGTCGATAACGACCCAAAGCAATGTACACATTCAGTGCAATCCCAATCAACGTTGCACCGGCATTCTTCTCAGAGCTAGAACAAACAATCCTACAATTTGTATGGAACCACAAAAGATCCCAGATAGCCAAAGTAATGTTGAAAAAGAAAACCAAAGCTGGAGGCATCACAATCCCAGACGTTAGCCTCTACTACAAAGCTGCGATCATCAAGGGAGTATACTATCGGCACAAAAAGAGACACAAAGGCGAATGGCATAGAATAGAGAATCCAGAAATGGACCCACAAATGTATGGCCAACTAAACCTTGGCAAAGCAGGAAAGAGTATCCAATGGAAAAAAGATAGGCTCTTTCGCAAACGGTGCTGGGAGGGCTGGGTAGCAACATGCGGAAGAATGAAACAGGACCAGTTTCTTACACCGTGCATAAACTCAAAATGGATGAAAGACCTCAATGTGAGAGAGGAAACCATCAACACCCTAGAGGAGAACACAGGCCACAACCTCTTTGACCTTGGCTACAGCAACTTCTACTCAACACATGTCCGAAGGCAAGGGACATAAAAGCAAAATTGGGCTCTTGGGACCTCATCAAGGTAGAAAGCTTCTGCACTTCAAAGGAAACAATCCACAAAATTAAAAGGCACCAACGGAATGGGAGAAGATATCTGCACATGACATATCAGATAAAGGATTAGTACCCATACTCTAGAAAGAATTGGCCGAACTCAACACCTGAAAAACAAATAATCCAGGGAAGAAATGGGCAGAAGACATGAATAGACACTTTTCCAAAGAAGACATCCAGACGGCCAACAGGCACATGAAAGGATGTTCAACGTCGCTCATCATCAGGGAAATACAAATCAAAACCACATTGAGATACCACCTCACACCGGTCAGGGTAGATAAAATTAACAACTCAGGAAACAACAGACATTGGTGAGGATGTGCAGAAATGGGAATTCTCTTGCACTGTCGGTGGGAATGCATGGTTGTTGCCGCTGCTCCGGAAAACAGTGTGGAGGTTTCTCAAAAAATTAAAAATAGAATTACCCTACAACCCAGCAATTGCACTACTAGGCATATATCCGAGGGATACAGGAGTGCTGATTCATAGGGGCACATGTGCCCCAACGTTTATACTATCAACAATCACCAAATTATGGAAAGAACCCAAATGTCCATCAACTGATGAATGGGTAAAGAAGATGTGGTTTATATATACAATGGATATTACTTGGCAATGAGAAAGAATGAAATCGTGCCACATGCAACAACATGGATGGAACTGGAGGGTACTATGTGAAGTGAAATAAGTCAGTCAGAGAAAAACAGATATCATATGTTTTCACTCATATGTGGATTTTGAGAAACTTAACAGAAGAACATGCGGGAATACAAGGGGGAAAATAGTTTCAAGCAGAGAGGGAGGCAAACCATAAGAAACTCTTAAATACAGAGAACAGACTGAAGGTTCATGGAGGGGTGGGGGAAAGGGAGAGTAGGTGATGGGCATTGAGGAGGGCACTTGTTGGGATGAGCACTGGGTGTGGTATGTAAGTAATGAATCATGGGAATATACTCCCAAAGCCAAGAGCACGATGTATACACTGTACGTTAGCTAACTTGACAATAAATTATATTTCATTAATTAATTAATTAATTAATTAATTAAACTACAGCCGTGTGTGTGTGTGTGGGGGGGGGAATCTCACAATACACTAAGGGATAACTTGTTGTTACCAAATGGGGTTTATCCCAGAAATGCAGAGTTGGTTTAAGATTCAAAAACCGTATCTATCTCCGTAGATAAAATATGTTCCTTGTCAAAATTCAACATCCATTCCTGATAAAAACTTTCGGCAATCCTGGAATACAAGGGAACTTCAATATGATGTAAAACAAAACAAGTCATGATAACTCTACAGCTAACGTTATATATAATGGTGAAAAACTGAATGCATTTCCTATAAGATCAGGAAGAAGACAGGAATGACATTCACTGAATGACTTCTTTTGTTCAGCACTGTACTAGCAGTTCTAGCCAATGGAATCAAACAAGATAAAGCAACAAAGGACATCCAGATAGAAAATGAAGTGAAACTGTCTCTATTAGGAATCACATGGTCACAAAATAGAAGTTGGCAAACTCCAGCCTATGGGCCACGTTACTTGTTTTGGTAAATTACATTTTATCAAAATACAGCCATGTCCATTAATTTATGCAGTATCTATTAGCTGCTCTTATAGTACAATGGAAAAGCTGATTAGTTGTGACGGAGAATGTATTGGCTACAAGTCTACAGTATTTACCATTGCTAGTAAAATAGTAGTTAAAAATGAATTTTTATGACCTTTGCTTATGTAGAAAATCTGACAGCATTAAGAAAAATGCTACTAGAATTAACAAATGAATTAATCATGGCACATGCATGACTCAGTCGGTTGAGTGTCTGTCTCTTGATTTCAGCTCAGGCTATGATCCCAGAGTCATGGGATGGAGCCCGATGTCAGGCTCGCACTGAACATGGAGACTACTTAAGATTCTCTCTCTCTCTCTCTCTCTCTCTCTCTCTCTCTCTCTCTTTCTCTCTCTCGATCTCTCTCTCTCTCTCTGCCCCTCTCCCCTGCTCATGTACTCACTCTAATATTAAATATATCTATACATATAAATTTATCAAGGTTGGAGGATACACAATCATTACACAAAAATCAACTGAATTTCTATATATTAGCTATAAAGAATCAAAAATTAAAATGTCGGGGTATCTGGGTGGCTCAGTTGGTTAAGCACTGGGCTCAGGCTCAGGTCATGATCTCACAGTTGGTGAGTTCAAGCCCCACGTCGGGCTCTGTACTGATAGCTTGGAGCCTGGAGCCAACTTCAGATTCTGTCTACCTCTCTCTCCGCCCCTCCCCAACTCATGCTCTGTCTCTCTCTCAAGAGTAAACATTAAAAAAAAAATTAAATTTAAGATATATTATTTACAACTGCACTGAAAATAAAAAACAATCACAGTTAATATCAGAAAAGACAGAAAGACCTATACATTAAACACTACAAAATATTACTGAGAAAATTTTAAAAGGCCTATATCAAGGGAGAGATATATACTCTGTTCAGGGGTTAAAAGATTCAATATTGTCAAGAAGTCAATTCTCCCCAAATAAATCTGTAGATTCAACATAATCTAAACTTAAATTCCAGAAGACCACCAGAGTTGGTTTTTGTTTGTTTGTTTGTTTAAGAAACAGACAAACTGATTCTAAAATTCACGTGGAAATGCAAAGGATCCAGAGTAGCGGAAGAACACTGAAAAGAACACAGCAAGATGACAAACACTACCTGATTTCAAAAATCCTTATAAACTGGCAGTGATTAAAACAGCATAATATTGGTACAAAGATGGACAAAGAGATCAATGAGACAGAATAGAGCCCATACTTAAACCCACACATATGTGGCCAACTGATTATGACAAAGGAACAATGGCATAAAGTGGAGAAAACACAGCCTTTTCAATAAATGGTGCTGGAACAACTAGATATCCATATGCAAAAGAATGAACTTGTATCCATACTCTGTATCACAAATAAAAAAGAATATAAAATGGGTCATAGATCTAAATGCAAGACCTAAAACTATAAAACTTCTAAAAGAAAGCATGAGATAAAAGCTTTGTGACCTTGTGCTATGCAAATATTTCTTAGATATGAAAACCAAAAGCAACAATCATACAAGAACAAACGAATGTGTAAACTGGACTACACCAAAAAGAAAAACTGCTCTTCAAAAACACTGTTGAGAGAAGGAAAAGTCACAGAGTGGGAGAAGAAAAACCTTGCAAAAAAAAAAGAGAAGTGAGAAAGGAACTGTATCTAGCTCTTTCCACCATCTTTCTGTGCCACCTTCATGATGCATGTGAATGTTGTGGCAGATGCTCCCCAAAGCATAACAATACTGAAGAGAGAAGCACACTCCAGGTTCTTACTAGGCCATGCTCCAAAGACATTGTCCACTTTCTAACTGTGATGATGAAGCATGGTTACACTGGTGAATTTAAAATCATTGATGATCACAGAGTTGGGAAAATTGTTGTGAAACTCACAGGCAGGTTAAGCAAGCGTGGAGTGACTGGCCCCAGAATTGATGGACAATGCAAAGATCTAGAAAAATGGCAGAATAATCTGCTCAGTTTGGTTTCATTCTACTGACCACCTCAGCTACAGTCATGGACCATGAAGAAGGAAGATGAAAACACACAGAAGGAGAAATCCTGGGATTCTTTTTCTAGGGATGTAATACATATGTGCAAATAAAATGCCTCAGTGGAAACAACAACAACAACAACAAAAACCACAAAAAAAAGAAAACAAAGAAGGAACTGTGTCTAGGATATACAAAGAATTCTGAAAACTCAACAACTAGGAAAACAAACAAATTTTTAAAACAACCAAAGACTTGGACAATTCAAAGAAGATACACAGATGGCAAACAAGCACATGAAAATATGCTCACCATCATCCATTATTAGGGAAATGTATATTGAAACCATAATGAGGTACATACTAAATATCCATCCGAATGGCTAGGATTTAAAAAGCTGACAATACTAAGTGTTCATGAATATGTATGTAGGAATTGGTGCTCTCACAGACTGCTGGTGGGAATGGAAAACCGTACAACTCCTTTAGAAAACAATTTGGCAGCTTCATAATAAGGGAATATGAAGGGACATGAGATTTTTAAGGGTGATGAATATGTTAATTGTCTGGATTATGGTTATCGTTTCATACGTGTAAACATATGTCAAAACTATCAAATGACACACTTCATATATGTGCAGTTTACCTAACTAAAGCTGTTGGAAACAAAAAGCTCTTTCACAGGAAGAACGTCTAAAACACTGGATAAGACACAGACGGAAAGAAGGATGTAAAACCATACAAGATGAAGCCAGAGGACTGTGGCCTTCAACCTAATAGCAATGAGAAGTAATAGCTACGTTTTAAGCAAGGGGTACCATGATGAAAGACACATTTCTTAAAACATATACTAATTATGGTTGCAGTGTAGACCAAGGTCCTGGGAGGTAGAATGGCAGGGAAAACAGTCCTGAGGTTATTTCAGTCATCTAGGAGAAAAATAATGACCTGACCTGGGTGAAGGCACAGAAGAGAAGCAGAGTTAACAAACACATTAGATGTGCCATTCCCACTAAGAAAGGTACAGTAGAAATGATGACTCTTTGGCTGAGAGGATACAATAGTGCTCCTTTTATTTTAATATAAACCATATTTCTGAGATGAGCAGCTCTATAATACAGCAGTGCTCTATGGTGCAGTAGTAGGCAAGGTGTGCACATATTACTACAGCAATATACGTAAAAAGACTTCCTACCTTTACAATCCATGCCAAGTTGTTCAATCAGCAACATGAAATTCTTAGAGTAAGGCAACTCACAATGCTCTGAAGCTGTTTCAGATGACTGAATGAAGTCGACAAGGTCATCCATAGAGGTAATTTGCTTTTTGACCTACCAATGAATAATACCATTTCAAAATGTCCCCCAAATATTTATAAACTATACTAGGTGTAGAGAAGTGATAAATAACCATCTTTTTGTAAAAGCAAAAACAGGGGCACCTCACTGGCTCAGTCGGTTGAGCATCCGACTCCATTTTGGCTCAGGTCATGACCTCAGGGTTCCTGAGTTTGAGTCCCACGTTGACCTCCACAATGACAGCATGGAGCTTGCTTGGGATTCTCTCTCCCCCTCTCCCTCGACCCCTCCCCCACTTGTGCGTGCTCTCTCACAAAATACATTTTAAAAATAAGTGAATGAACATTTAAAAGCGAAACCACAGAGACTTTTTAAAAGAACAGATTTTTATCAAAAAGACACTGTTATCCATAGCTAGTATTTCTAAGTAACTTTTTCACAGCAAATGACTCTACAACAAAGGAACATTTTCTATTTTTTCACTACATCTTCCATAAAGTAATTTTTTGCCACTGAACAATATTCCTAACAAATATGTATCAAAATGATATAATAAAATAAAAATAAAATAAATAATAAATAAAATAAAATTACATTGTCTCTTTTGCTTACCTTGTTCTTTTTCTTAGACATTTTCTTTGCAGGTCTGAAAAAAACCCAACAATTCTTTTCAGGCAAATATTAAATACTTAAAATACAAAGCATATCTAAACCTATTGTTTCTGATATAAAATCTCTGCATTTGAAACTAATTTTCCACAAAGGGGATTCAACAACAGAGTAACATTAAACAACATCGAAAACATACTACTGCTAATATTAACAAAAAGGATTAGGTGTATCCAGTTCTAGTATATGTGCTGCTGAAGCAAGCACAACAAAGTACTAACGTTAGGTAAAAACTAACAAAAGCAAAGGAAAATCCTAATGCTACTTGCATTATTTGATAGGAATGATACCATTGTTTGTGTTGTTGTCATTTTACTAAAAATAAGCTTTTACTGGCACTAAAACCTACTTGGAAGTGCAAGTTAACTCCCTATATGAAAGAACCCCTTTTTAACAATCATGATATTAACGTGTTGAAGACTCACTATGCAACTACTCTCTAGGCATTACTATGAGCACTTTACATGTCTTCAAGGTATTTGAAGCCCCACAACAATCCTATGAAGTAGGTTATTATATTAGGTATTTTACACAGGAAGAAAATGAGGCACAGAAAGTCGAAGTGACTTGCCCAAGAAGCCCTAATCGCTGGCCAAGAACAGACCCTGAATTCAAACCCAGGAATGTGCCTTCAAAGCATGTGTTTTATACTATGTGGTTAAAGTAATACTCCAGTGTTTCTAACTAATATGACAGCAAATGAATCTATATTATGATTCGATTTCTAGCTATAGTGATACATAACAATTTCTGAATCTTACACATTTTTTAAGAGACTTTATACTTGGCAAGATGGGAAATCTACTTTCAATAAACTAAAGATTTGCTTCTTCTAGAGAAGTTCCTTAACAGGCATGCATTCATTCATTCATTCATTCATTCCACTGTTTATTCCCACATTCAACACATACTTATTGAGCATACAATCTGTGTCAATGGCACTGTTGGTACTGGAAGCATGCTTTTGGTAATTTAGAGCTCTCTAGTCCAAAAGGAATAATCTGTTATGGATTACTAGTTTCTTTTCCAATTGTAAATAAACAAAATCTTCCCCTTTCCCCAGAACCTAAATAATATTAACTTAACAGAACCAGAAACTTTAAAGTCCCTAACAAAATCATAGCTATTTGTGATATTATCAAAGGCACTGGATATCTAAAAGCATCAAGGAAGGATTAGTTTTATTCAGAATGGCCTCAGTGCTTGCATACATTTATGATAAGGGTGTGTGTGTGTGTGTGTGTGTGTGTGTGTGTGTGTATACAAATATATACATATAGAACTTATACACATATACTTATATATACATATATAAGAAATTATACATATAATTTGTATATTATGCATATACATATACATATAATATGTATACTATACATATAATATACATATAATAAATATACATATACATACATACAAGAAATTATATAGCCATATATATATACATACTTGCATACATACATATATATTTTTAAATCTGCACATTCAATTGTATGAGAATACCCCATTGTGGAACCAATTCAGAATAAACCAACTTCTTTCACAAAATCACATGAAAAAGGGTACTAAAAACAATTACTATAATCTTTAAAAGATAATGTAATACAATCAACAAACTACCTAATGTTTGGAAACGCAAACAAAATTAAATTAACTAACCATGTCTATCTCTATTGATCATTTCCAACAGAATACATACTCTAAAAGCTCCCATCTTAAAATAAAAAGAGAAAGAAAATGCCTTTGCAATTCACATTCTTTTTCAGTTATCATCCATTTCTCTACTACCTTTCCCAATTAAAATGCTCTAAGGAGTTGTTTACACTTACTCACCTTCCATGCTTCCATGGTGACTACTGAAACTGCTCCTTGACAAAGTCACTTACCCTCATCACAACTTTTCAAGCAGTGTGTTTGATATGTTGAGTATTTCTTGCCTTAGCTTGGACCTACCTACACTACAGCATTTTATTTCCACAAAAGGTAATCACTGCTAAAATTCCTTCACAGGCACATAAAGAATTTATAGATTTTACCTGCTTTCATGCTGATCCTTTTCACTGAAATGGCTGCCATCATTCTTTTGTAGTGGACCACCAGTTAGGGAATCTGCCTTCTGCAACACTGGTGTGATTACAGATCCTTTTGATGTCCCTTTTTCATTTTCACCTTTCTTTAACTTCTTCATCTGTAAACCAGGTTCCCTCCTTTAAAAAAAAGCCATTAAAAAGCCATAAAAAGCCAATGTTTTCTAATAATTTTACTGAAAAAGAATAAAAAGACAATTTTCATCAAGTTCTGAATTTTACCCATCTGACTTAATTTGATTAATTCAGAGAACAGTGCTGAAGTACCAACCGTACAAAAGGAAATACTCATCTGTTGCTTCAAACACAGGTAAATATACAATTAGAATACAATGTGATTTGTAAGAACTGACATGTGAAAAGCTGTAAGTGAGGACGAGAAAGGCTTTACTGAAGAGGGAAAATAAACAGCAGAGGTCACCAGGGAAAGAAACGGGAGAAAACCATTTTCTTAGAGATTAGAATGTGAGCACAAAGATTACACAGATGGCATCTAGGTGCCTTGAAAGGAAAAACTATAAGCTTATAGGAACTTGGAAAAAAAACCATAAAATACATGGAAGCAAGTAGTAAGAGATCAGTCAGGAAAGAAATTCTGAAGAACCTTGAAGGTTACACTAAAAAGTTAGAGTTCATTGCCTAAAGGCAGTGACTCTTAGACATGGGAGTAATAACTAGATGTGTGCTCTATTTTTGGGTTTGCTTTGAAATATAAGAACTCTTAATTTCAACAAAGTTTTAAAGTAGCATGAGGTCCATATAACATGAAAGAAGAAATCAAGGACATATCTTAGGGGAAAAACTACTTTTAAAATACCCGTATGTCAGAGCGATATCAGTATCATAGCTGAACAAGATGTACGTTGTTGCGTCTCCCCACCTACAACAAACTGGCATCTTATCCACCCATGGGCAAAACTGCCTTTGCAGGAGCTGTGAGAATCTAGCACTATATTCCAAGGGACCGAGGAAAAGTCTTGCCTACCCATGCATCAGGGAACAGGCAGACATACTACAGTCTAATCTGTGGACCTAGCAATAGCCCATAAAGTGCCTCCAGCCCCTCCCTCTCAGCCACATCGGGGAGTCCCTCGCTAGAAAACACTCTCTAAGATAATCACCCGTGGATGAGAGAGCCTTTTTGGAAAACCAGGTGTCCTGCAGAGAATTTCCAGCATCCCACTGGAGCAAAAAAATCAGGTGTGGACACACTGAAGAGGTAGTCATTAAAGACTGGAGGAGGTGACTGCTACTTCAAATGCAAAGACAGTAATGCAAAACTGCAAAGAACATAAAATATCAAGGAAATATGATACCATCAAAGGATCACAATAATCTTCCAGTAATCAATCAGAAACACAGGGAGATCTGTAATTTATTCAAAAGACAATTCAAAAATAGCAGTTTTAAGGAAACTCAGTGAGTTACAAGAAAAACACAAAAAGCCAATTCAATAAAATCAGAAAAACACACTATGAATAAAATGAGAAGCTTAACAAAGAGCTGGAAATAGTAAAAGCTAACTAAACAAAAATCCTGGAGCTGAAGAGTATAATGAAGGACATGAAAAAAGCAAGAGTGATCACTGACAGGAGATGGATCAAGCAAAAAAAAAAATGTGAATTGAAAGACAGGAACTCTCAGATTATCCAGTCAGCAGAGAACAAAGTCAAAAGAATGAAAAAGAGTGAGGAAAGACTATGTGACTACAAGTGAACCCTCATAAGGCTATTAGGAGTTTCTCAGCAGAAACCTTACATTCCAGGAGGCAGTGGGATTACATATTCAAAGTGCTAAGAGAAAAAAGACAACCAATCAAGAATACTTTACTCAGCAAAATTATCCTTCAGAAGTCAAATTGAATAAATACATTTGATACACCGCATTAACAGGATAAAAAAATCATATCATCATCCCAGCATGTGAGGAAAAAGCATTTGATAAAATTCAACATCTTTTCAGGGTAAAAACTCTCAACAAAGTGGATACTGAATTATCACACCTGGACATAATGAAGCCCAAGATGATAAGCCCATAGCCAACATCATATGCAGTGGTAAAAAACTGAAAGCTTTTACTCTAAGTTCAAGAACAAGGCAAAGTTGCCCACTTGACCACTCCTATTCAACTGGATAGAGGAAGTCCTAGCCAAAGCAGTCAGGCAAGAAAAGGAAATAAAAGGCATCCGCATCAGAAAAGAAGAAATAAAACTGTCTTTGTTTGCAGATGACATATTCTTATATATAGAAAATCCTGAAGATACCACCAAAAAGCTGTTCCAAGGATGAAGGATACAAAATCAACATTAAGATGCAGGGGTGCCTGGGTGGCTCAGTCAGTTAAGCTTCTGACTTCGGCTAAGTTCATGATCTTGTGGTTTGTGGTTCAAGCGCCCTATTGGGCTCTGTGCTGACAGTTCAGAGCCTGGAGCCTGCTTTGGATTCTCTCTCTCTCTCTCTCTCTCTCTCTCTCTCTGTCTCTCTCTCTCTACCCCTCCCCTGTTAACACTCTGTCTCTTTAGCCTCTACTACAAAGCTGTGATCATCAAGACAGTATGGTGTTGGCACAAAAACAGACACACAGACCAATGGAATAGAATAGAAACCCCAGAGGTGAACCCACAAATGTATGGCCAACTAACCATTGACAAAGCAGGAAAGAGTATCCCATGGGAAAAAGAAGACAGTCTCTTTCTTCTGGGAGAACTGGACAGCAACATGCAGAAGAATGAAACTAGACGACTTCTCTTACACCATACACACAAATAAACTCAAAATGGATGAAGGACCGGAATGTGAGACAGAAAACCATCAAAACCCTAGAGGAGAAAACAGGAAAAAAACCTCTTTGACCTCCGCTGCAGCAATTTCTTACTTGACACATCTCCAAAGGCAAGGGAATGGAAAGCAAAAATGAACTATTGGGACCTCGTCAAGATTAAAAGCTTCTGCACTGCAAAGGAATCAATCAACAAAACCGAAAGGCAATAAAGAGAATGGGAGAAGATATTTGCAAATGACATATCGGATAAAGGAAGGGCTAATATCCAGAACCTGTAAAGAACTCACTAAACTCCACACCCACAAAACAAATAATCCAGGGAAGAAATGGGCAGAAGACATGAATAGACACTTTTCCAAAGAAGACATCCAGATGGACAACAGACACATGGAAAGATGCTCAACGTCACTCCTCATCAGGGAAATACAAATCAAAACCACACTGAGATACCACCTCACGCTGGTCAGAGTGGCTAAAATGAACAAATCAGGAGACTACAGATGCTGGCGAGGATGTGGAGAAACAGGAACCCTCTTGCACTGTTGGTGGGAATGCAAACTGATGCAGCCACTCTGGAAAACAGCGTGGAGCTTCCTCAGCTAATTAAAAATAGAACAACCCTATGACCCAGCAATAGCACTGCTGGGAATTTACCCAAGGGATACAGGAGTGCTGATGCATAGGGGCGCATGTACCCCAATGTATACAGTAGCACTTTCAACAATCGCCAAATTACGGAAAGAGCCTAAATGTCCATCACCTGACGAATGGAGAAAGAAGACGTGGTTTATATATACAGTGGGATAATACTTGGCAATGAGAAAGAGCGAAATCTGGCCATTTGCAACAACGTGGATGGAACTGGAGGGTATTATGCAAAGTGAAATAAGTCAGGCAGAGAAAGACAGATACCATATGATTTCACTTATATGTGGATCCTGAGAAACTTGACAGGAGACCATGGGTGGGGGGGGACGGGGGAAAAAAGTTACAGAGAGGGAGGGAGGCAAACAATTAGAGACTCGTAAACACTGAGAATAAACTAAGGGTTGATAGGAGGTGGGGGAGAGGGGAAAGTGGGTGATAGGCATTGAGAAGGGCACCTGTTGGGATGAGCACTGGGTGTTGTATGGAACCGATTTGACAATAGATTATATTTAGTAAAAAAAAAAAAATTACAAAATCAGCATCAAGAGATCAGTTGCATTTCCAAATAATAACAATGAAATAGCTGAAAAAGAAATAGAAGGAAAAAAAATCCCCTTCCTCAAAGCATCAAAAAGAACAAAATACTTTGGAATAAATTTAATCAAGGATTTCTGAAAGATAGGTACAGTAAAAACTACAAGACATTGGTAAAAGAAACAGCAGAGACACAAACAAATGGGAAGATACCCCGTTGTTTATGGATTCGAAAAATTAGCATCATTAAATATCCACATTACCTGAAACCACCCACAGAGTCAATGCAATCCTTGTCAAAATTCCAATGACCTTTTTCACAGAAATAGGAAAAGCATTCCTCAAATGTGTAAGGAACAAGAAAGACCCCAAATAGCCAAAGCAATCCTAAGAAAGAAGAACAAAGCTGGAAGCATCACACTTGCTGGTGTCACACTATTACAAAGTTATGGTAATAAAAACCATATGAAGTTGTGCAAAAACAAACACAAAGATGAATGAAACAGAATCAAGAACCCAGAAATAAACCCATGCATAAGGTCAACTAAAAACCCATGCATAAAGTCTCTTTGTTAAGAGACCCAAGAATACTCAAAAGAGAAAAGGTAATCTCTTCAATACACGATGGTGAGAAAACTGGATATTAACATGCAAAAGAATAAAACTGTGCCTCTACCTTACACCGCTCACAAAAGTCAACCCAAACGCAAATAAAGACTTCTATATAAAATCTTAAATCATAGGTTGGAAGGGAAGATGGCGGCGTAGGAGGACGCTGGGCTCACCGCGCGTCCTGCTGATCACTTAGATTCCACCTACACCTGCCTAAATAACCCAGAAAACCGCCAGAGGATTAGCAGAACGGAGTCACCAGACCCAAGCGCAGACGAGAGGCCCATGGAAGAGGGTAGGAAGGGCGGCGAGGCGGTGCGCGCTCCACGGACTGGCGGGAGGGAGCCGGGGCGGAGGGGCGGCTCGCCGGCCAAGCAGAGCCCCCGAGTCCGGCTTGCAAAAGCGGAGGGGCCTGACGGACTGTGTTCCGGCAGCAAGCGCGACTTAGCGTCTGGGAGGTCATAAGTTAACAGCTCTGCTCGGAAAGCGGGAAGGCTGGAGGACAAAGGGAGGGAGAGCTGCGGAGCCCCCGGACGACAGAGCTCAGTTTGGTGGGGAACAAAGGCGCTCGCCAGCGCCATCTCCCCCGCCCATCCCCCAGCCAAAATCCCAAAGGGAACCGGTTCCGGCCAGGGAAATTGCTCGCTCCGAGCAAACACCCAGCTCTGAGCAAACACCCAACTCTGTGCTTCTGCGGAGCCAAACCTCCGGCAGCGGATCTGACTCCCTCCGGCTGCCACAGGGCCCCTCCTGAAGTGGATCACCTAAGGAGAAGCGAGCTAGGCCTGCCCCCCCTGCCGCCGTGCACCTTGCCTACCCACCCCAGCTAATACGCCAGATCCCCAGCATCACAAGCCTGGCAGTGTGCAAGTAGCCCAGACGGGCCACGCCACCCCACAGTGAATCCCGCCCCTAGGAGAGGGGAAGAGAAGGCACACACCAGTCTGACTGTGGCCCCAGCGGTGGGCTGGGGGCAGACATCAGGACTGACTGCGGCCCCGCCCACCAACTCCAGTTATACACCACAGCACAGGGGAAGTGCCCTGCAGGTCCCCACCACACCAGGGACTATCCAAAATGACCAAGCGGAAGAATTCCCCTCAGAAGAATCTCCAGGAAATAACAACAGCTAATGAACTGATCAAAAAGGATTTAAATAATATAACAGAAAGTGAATTTAGAATAATAGTCATAAAATTAATCGCTGGGCTTGAAAACAGTATACAGGACAGCAGAGAATCTCTTGCTACAGAGATCAAGGGACTAAGGAACAGTCACGAGGAGCTGAAAAACGCTTTAAATGAAATGCAAAACAAAATGCAAACCACCACGGCTCGGATGGAAGAGGCAGAGGAGAGAATAGGTCAACTAGAAGATAAAGTTATGGAAAAACAGGAAGCTGAGAGAAAGAGAGATAAAAAAATCCAGGAGTATGAGGGGAAAATTAGAGAACTAAGTGATACACTAAAAAGAAATAATATACGCATAATTGGTATCCCAGAGGAGGAAGAGAGAGGGAAAGGTGCTGAAGGGGTACTTGAAGAAATAATAGCTGAGAACTTCCCTGAACTGGGGAAGGAAAAAGGCATTGAAATCCAAGAGGCACAGAGAACTCCCTTCAGACGTAACTTGAATCGATCTTCTGCACGACATATCATAGTGAAACTGGCAAAATACAAGGATAAAGAGAAAATTCTGAAAGCAGCAAGTAAACGTGCCCTCACATATAAAGGGAGACCTATAAGACTCGTGACTGATCTCTCTTTTGAAACTTGGCAGGCCAGAAAGAATTGGCACGAGATTTTCAGTGTGCTAGACAGAAAAAATATGCAGCCGAGAATCCTTTATCCAGCAAGTCTGTCATTTAGAATAGAAGGAGAGATAAAGGTCTTCCCAAACAAACAAAAACCGAAGGAATTTGTCACCACTAAACCAGCCCTACAAGAGATCCTAAGGGGGACCCTGTGAGACAAAGTACCAGAGACATCACTACAAGCATAAAATAGACAGACATCACAATGACTCTAAACCCGTATCTTTCTATAATAACACTGAATGTAAATGGATTAAATGCGCCAACCAAAAGACATAGGGTATCAGAATGGATAAAAAAACAAGACCCATCTATTTGCTGTCTACAAGAGACTCATTTTAGACCTGAGGACACCTTTAGATTGAAAGTGAGGGGATGGAGAACTATTTATCATGCTACTGGAAGCCAAAAGAAAGCTGGAGTAGCCATACTTCTATCAGACAAACTAGACTTTAAATTAAAGGCTGTAACAAGAGATGAAGAAGGACATTATATAATAGTTACAGGGTCTATCCATCAGGAAGAGCTAACAATTATAAATGTCTATGCGCCGAATACCGGAGCCCCCAAATATATAAAACAATTACTCATAAACAGAAGCAACCTTATTGATAAGAATGTGGTAATTGCAGGGGACTTTAACACCCCACTTACAGAAATGGATAGATCATCTAGACACACGGTCAATAAAGAAACAAGGGCCCTGAATGAGACATTGGATCAGATGGACTTGACAGATATATTTAGAACTCTGCATCCCAAAGCAACAGAATATACTTTCTTCTCGAGTGCACGTGGAACATTCTCCAAGATAGATCATATACTGGGTCACAAAACAGCCCTTCATAAGTTTACAAGAATTGAAATTATACCATGCATACTTTCAGACCACAATGCTATGAAGCTTGAAATCAACCACAGGAAAAAGTCTGGAAAACCTCCAAAAGCATGGAGGTTAAAGAACACCCTACTAACGAATGAGTGGGTCAACCAGGCAATTAGAGAAGAAATCAAAAAATATATGGAAACAAACGAAAATGAAAATACAACAATCCAAACGCTTTGGGACGCAGGGAAGGCAGTGCTGAGAGGAAAATACATTGCAATCCAGGCCTATCTCAAGAAACAAGAAAAATCCCAAATACAAAATCTAACAGCACACCTAAAGGAAATAGAAGCAGAACAGCAAAGGCAGCCTAAACCCAGCAGAAGAAGAGAAATAATAAAGATCAGAGCAGAAATAAACAATATAGAATCTAAAAAAACTGTAGAGCAGATCAACGAAACCAAGAGTTGGTTTTTTGAAAAAACAAACAAAATTGACAAACCTCTAGCCAGGCTTCTCAAAAAGAAAAGGGAGATGACCCAAATAGATAAAATCATGAATGAAAATGGAATGATTACAACCAATCCCTCAGAGATACAAAGAATTATCAGGGAATACTATGAAAAATTGTATGCCAACAAATTGGACAACCTGGAAGAAATGGACAAATTCCTGAACACCCACACTCTTCCAAAACTCAATCAGGAGAAATAGAAAGCTTGAACAGGCCCATAACCAGCGAAGAAATTGAATCGGTTATCAAAAATCTCCCAACAAATAAGAGTCCAGGACCAGATGGCTTCCCAGGGGAGTTCTACCAGACGTTTAAAGCAGAGATAATACCTATCCTTCTCAAGCTATTCCAAGAAATAGAAAGGGAAGGAAAGCTTCCAGACTCATTCTATGCAGCCAGTATTACTTTGATTCCTAAACCAGACAGAGACCCAGTAAAAAAAGAGAACTACCGGCCAATATCCCTGATGAATATGGATGCAAAATTTCTCAATAAGATACTAGCAAATCGAATTCAACAGCATATAAAAAGAATTATTCACCATGACCAAGTGGGATTCATTCCTGGGAATCAGGGCTGGTTCAACATTCGCAAATCAATCAACGTGATACATCACATTAACAAAAAAAAAAGAGAAGAACCATATGATCCTGTCAATCGATGCAGAAAAGGCCTTTGACAAAATCCAGCACCCTTTCTTAATAAAAACCCTTGAGAAAGTCGGGATAGAAGGAACATACTTAAAGATCATAAAAGCCATTTATGAAAAGCCCACAGCTAACATCATCCTCAACGGGGAAAAACTGAGAGCTTTTCCCTGAGATCAGGAACACGACAGGGATGCCCACTCTCACCGCTGTTGTTTAACATAGTGCTGGAAGTTCTAGCATCAGCAATCAGACAACAAAAGGAAATCAAAGGCATCCAAATTGGCAAAGATGAAGTCAAGCTTTCGCTTTTTGCAGATGACATGATATTATACATGGAAAATCCGATAGACTCCACCAAAAGTCTGCTAGAACTGATACATGAATTCAGCAAAGTTGCAGGATACAAAATCAATGTACAGAAATCAGTTGCATTCTTATACACTAACAATGAAGCAACAGAAAGACAAATAAAGAAACTGATCCCATTCACAATTGCACCAAGAAGCATAAAATACCTAGGAATAAATCTAACCAAAGATGTAAAGGATCTGTATGCTGAAAACTATAGAAAACTTATGAAGGTAATTGAAGAAGATTTAAAGAAATGGAAAGACATTCCCTGCTCATGGATTGGAAAAATAAATATTGTCAAAATGTCAATACTACCCAAAGCTATCTACACATTCAATGCAATCCCAATCAAAATTGCACCAGCATTCTTCTCGAACCTAGAACAAGCAATCCTAAAATTCATATGGAACCACAAAAGGCCCCGAATAGCCAAAGGAATTTTGAAGAAGAAGACCAAAGCAGGAGGCATCACAATCCCAGACTTCAGCCTCTACTACAAAGCTGTCATCATCAAGACAGCATGGTCTTGGCACAAAAACAGACACACAGACCAATGGAATAGAATAGAAACCCCAGAACTAGACCCACAAACGTATGGCCAACTCATCTGTGACAAAGCAGGAAAGAACATCCAATGGAAAAAAGACAGCCTCTTTAACAAATGGTGCTGGGAGAACTGGACAGCAACATGCAGAAGGTTGAAACTAGACCACTTTCTCACACCATTTACAAAAATAAACTCAAAATGGATAAAGGACCTAAATGTGAGACAGGAAACCATCAAAACCTTAGAGGAGAAAGCAGGAAAAGACCTCTCTGACCTCAGCCGTAGCAATCTCTTACTCGACACATCCCCAAAGGCAAGGGAATTAAAAGCAAAAGTGAATTACTGGGACCTTAGGAAGATAAAAAGCTTCTGCACAGCAAAGGAAACAACTAACAAAACTAAAAGGCAACCAACAGAATGGGAAAAGATATTTGCAAATGACATATGGGACAAAGGGCTAGTATCCAAAATCTATAAAGAGCTCACCAAACTCCACACCCGAAAAACAAATAACCCAGTGAAGAAATGGGCAGAAAACATGAATAGACACTTCTCTAAAGAAGACATCCAGATGGCCAACAGGCACATGAAAAGATGTTCAGCGTCGCTCCTTATCAGGGAAATACAAATCAAAACCACACTCAGGTATCACCTCACGCCAGTCAGAGTGGCCAAAATGAACAAATCAGGAGACTATAGATGCTGGAGAGGATGTGGAGAAACGGGAACACTCTTGCACTGTTGGTGGGAATGCAAATTGGTGCAGTCGCTCTGGAAAGCAGTGTGGAGGTTCCTCAGAAAATTAAAAATAGACCTACCCTATGACCCAGCAATAGCACTGCTAGGAATTTATCCAAGGGATATAGGAGTACTGATGCATAGGGGCACTTGTACCCCAATGTTCATAGCAGCACTCTCAACAATAGCCAAATTATGGAAAGAGCCTAAATGTCCATCAACTGGTGAATGGATAAAGAAATTGTGGTTTATATACACAATGGAATACTATGTGGCAATGAGAAAAAATGAAATATGGCCTTTTGTAGCAACGTGGATGGAACTGGAGAGTGTTATGCTAAGTGAAACAAGCCATACAGAGAAAGACAGATACCATAGGGTTTCACTCTTATGTGGATCCTGAGAAACTTAACAGGAACCCATGGGGGAGGGGAAGGAAAAAAAAAAAAGAGGTTAGAGTGGGAGAGAGCCAAAGCATAAGAGACTGTTAAAAACTGAGAACAAACTGAGGGTTGATGGGGGGTGATGGGTATTGAGGAGGGCACCTTTTGGGATGAGCACTGGGTGTTGTATGGAAACCAATATGTCAATAAATTTCATATATATAAAAAATAAAAAAAAAAGAAGTAGACAAATAAAAAAAAATAATAATAAAATCTTAAATCATAAAACTCCTAGAAGAAAACAGAGGATAAAATCTCCTTGACATAGATCTTACAAATGATTTAGGATAGGACATCCAAAGTACAAGCAATAAAAGCAAAAACAACCAATGCAATCAGCAATGTTTCTGCACAGCAAAAGAAACAAGCAACATGACGGAAAGGCAACCTATGGAAAGGATGAAAACATTTGCAAGCTACAAATATGAAAAACGTCAATATCTAAAATGTGTGAGGAATTCGTACAATTCAACAGCTAAAAACAAATATAATTACAAACTGGGCAAGGCACCTTAAAAGACGTCTCTCCTCAAAACATATTCAAAAATTTTTTTTTTCAACGTTTATTTTTTTTTGGGACAGAGAGAGACAGAGCATGAACAGGGGAGGGGCAGAGAGAGAGGGAGACACAGAATCGGAAACAGGCTCCAGGCTCTGAGCCATCAGCCCAGAGCCCGACGCAGGGCTCGAACTCACGGACCGCGAGATCGTGACCTGGCTGAAGTCGGACGCTTAACCGACTGCGCCACCCAGGCGCCCCTCCTCAAAACATATTCAAATAGCCAAGGGTACACAAGAAGGTGCTCGATATCACTATTCATCAGGGAAATGCAAATCAAAACTGCAGTATATAGATATCACTTTGACCTATTAAAATGGCTATTGTCAAAAAGACAAGAGATATCGTTGGCAAGGACGTACAGGAAAGGAATTCCTTGTACTCCTGTAGGACTGTAAATTGGGACAGCCACTAAGTAAAACAGTATGGTGGCTCCTCAACAAACTAAAGATAGAACCTCCATATGAGCCAATAATCCCATTTCTGGGTATATGTCTTAAAGACATGACATCCTTACCTTGGAGAGATATCTGCAGCCCTATGTTTATTGCAGCATTATTTACAATAGTCAAGAAACATGGGGCGCCTGGGTGGCTCAGTCGGTTAAGTGGCCGACTTCGGCCCAGGTCATGATCTCGCGGTCCGTGAGTTCAAGCCCCGCGTCGGGTTCTGTGCTGACAGCTCAGAGCCTGGAGCCTGTTTCAGATTCTGTGTCTCCCTCTCTCTGACCCTCCCCCGTTCATGCTTTGTCTCTCTCTGTCTCAAAAATAAATAAACGCTAAAAAGAAATTAAAAAAAATAGTCAAGAAACAACCTAAGAATCCATCACTGGATCCATGGATTAAAAATATGGTATACAGTTACAATGGAATATTTTCAGCCACAAACAAGAAGGAAATCCTGCCAGTTGTGACAACATGAGTGAAACTCGAGGGCTTTATCCTTAGTGAAAAGAAGTCAGACACAGGAAGACAAACACTGTATGATCTGACTTATATGTGGAATTAAAAAAAATTGCACGAAAAACAGAACAGACTGGTGGTTGCCAGGGTTAGGAGGCTGTGAGAAATGGGTAGATATTGGTCAAAGGGTACAAACTACCTGTTACAAGATTAATTAATTCTGGGTATTTAACGTGCAGGATGGTGATTACAGTGAACAATACTGTATCATATCATTTGAAAGTTGCTACAAGACTAGATCATCACAAACAAGAAATGATATTTATGTGAGATGATGGAACTATTGACACTATTGTGGTAATCATTTGACAATATAAAAGTGTATCAAATTAATACAGGTACACCTTACAGTTACACAGATGTATGTTACTTATATCTCATAAATCTGGAAACACTTCAAAAATTCAAAAGTACTCATATGTTATTATCTATCTCTCAGAAATAACAATCATCTGATTAGTTATGCTTTTGTTTAAAAAAAATGGTTTGCGGCGCCTGGGTGGCTCAGTACGTTAAGTGTATGACTTTGGCTCTGTTGTGATCTAAGGGTTTGTGGCTTCGAGCCCCACATCGGGCTGTGTGCTGACATCCCAGAGTCTGGAGCCTGCTTCGGAATCTTTGTCTCCCCCTCTCTCTGCCCCTCCCCAACTCTCACTTTGTCTCTCTCCAAATGAATAAACATTTTAAAAAATTTTAAAAAATGATTTGGTAACTTTTGCATACTTTTCGCCTAATATCTAATCCTGATAGAAAAAAATGGGGGATTCACCAAAAAGAAAATTATAATTCTGTTTTCATGGACTAAATGCATGCAACAGAATATTATTACCATACAGCTACATACATTTCCAAAAATAATGAAATTACCCGCAGATTTTTTTAGGACTTAAACATGAGCCCCGAAGAGCACCAAAAACAAAAACAAAACTAACAATTGTGGTTTTTTTCAAAAAACTGTTATACAGATAACTTTTTTCGTGGAAATAACATCCAAGAAAAGAAGAATCTTTGTGAAAGCAATTATCAAACAATTCCTCTCGACCCAAACTTCAAAAATGAATCTGTAATTATAGAATTTGAAATAGCTTTCATTTTGAACCCAGTCAATAGAAGCAACTTTGAAGTAGAAAACATCTGGGGAAAGCCACCTCAAACTTAGAAAAACAAAACAAAACAAAACAAAACAAAACAAAACAAAAAGAAACCCTAACACGTAGCCATGGTAACAAGAAGCCACCAGAATCAGTTTTAAATGTGTTAATCAATGCCAACCAGCCCTACTCACCAACCAATCCATTTCAGCTCCTTCCTTCTGAAAGACAGCGAATAAAGGACAAAAATGACTCCAATACACATGCTTCAGCGTGCCAACCAATCCACAACAGTCTCACCCAAATAAGCATGGTGCTTTAGATGAAAAACCATTTAATTTTCTGAAAGTCCCCTAATTCTCAAATTCCACTCTTCCCCAAACCCCTGTATAAGAATAGCAGACTGCTCTGTTAAAAAAGACTATACCTAACCAGCATAGCTCGCTCTTATTTGTAAGTGATCAATTCCAACTTCATCTTTTTATTTCAGATATTGAGGGCTCATAATCTTTGGCAAGAATTTTTAAAGTCTTATAATAATTTGCCACCATATTTTAGTTTCCTTAATAATTATAAAGGAAGATTGCTATTCCTTTGATACATTTCACCATAATGAAAACTAACATAAATACAACTAAAAGAACAAGTAGGAAGTAAACACAATATTGGGCCCCCCAAAATCCAAAAACTGTACATAACTGACAGGCTTAGTTGTCAGAATGAACCCACGCCAAAGTTTGTCAAGGTGGGGGCTAGTATTATGTTAAAAACTATACACACAAGTTAAACTCCGTTCACTCAATAAACATTATTGAATAAGTACTATATAGACTAGAACATTTTCTAGGCACTGAGGACATGGCAATGAACAGATAACAATCCTACTCATGAGTGAAGTAAACATACAATAACAATAAGCTACACAGGCAAAATATACAGTATTAGAGGAGAAAAACTAAAGCAGAGAAATCACATTTTGATGTGTTATAGGGAAAAGGGTAGTTGAAGTACTAGTCAGGATGGCCAAGAAAGGCCTTGCTAAGAAAGTGACTTTTAAGCAAAAACCTGAAAGGAGAAACAAACAAAAAAGGAAAAAGCAAGCCATGAGGTATCTGAGGGAAAGCATTCCAGATAGAGTCAACAGCAAGCACAGAAGTATGTCCGAAGTACTTAAAGAGTAGTGAGAAATCAGTATGGCTGGACAGAATGAAAGGGGTAGAAAAGAGTTCAAATCAGAGAGAGAGAAGGAGACACCTGATCATATACAGGCCTTGTCGGCATTAGGAAGAGTTTTGGCATGTACTCTGAGCGAAATGGGAGGCAATTAGGCTTTGAACAGAGGAAGGACACAATCCGACTTACGTTTTACTAGATCCAATGTGTTTAGAATTAACGGAAACAGAGGAAAAACCAAAGAAGAAACAAACAAACAAGAAGACCATTTAGTTACCTATTACACCAATATAAACAACAGATGATAGTCTATTGGTCATGGAAGATGTGTTTGGATTCTCGATATATTTGAAGGAAGACATGACAAGATTTGCTGACAGATGAGATGTCATGTGTATGAAAAAGAAAAAGAAAAGAGAAAGAAAAAGTGAAAGAAAGAAGAAAAAAAAAAGACAGGAGTCAAAGATGACACCAAGTTTTTTAGCAGAGCAACACATAGAACTGTTATTAACTCAATTAGGAAAGACATGCAAGGCAAATATTAAGAAAGAATATCAGGAGCTCAATTTGGGACATGTTAAGTTTGCAATAGCTATCCAGAAAGAGATATCAAGTGGGCAGTTTGATATGCGGGCCTGGAATTATGGAGAGAGATCCGGGCTGGAGATGTAAACTTGAGGATCATTAGAATATACAAGATAGTAAAAGTCAAGAGAAGGAAAATCAAAGGCAAATTCCTGGAAGACATCAATGGGTTAAAAGGTGGGGGACGAGAAGAAACAAGCAAATCAGGCTGAGGTGTACAGACTAGAAAGGCAGCGGGAAAATCAGGTGAGTGAGTGATAGCCTACAAGCAACATAGAGACAGAATTTTGGAGGAGAGAGTTTTCCATTGGGTCAAATATCGCTGAAAGGTTAAGTAAAATGAGATGTATGAAATTGTTTAGATTTATTAAAGTGAAAATCGGTGGTAACCTTGAAAAAACAATTCTGGAGGAGTGAGAGGGAAAATTGCTACAATGAATTCAAGAGTGGATGGGAGGGAGGGAAATCAGGATCAGAGAGTGAAGAAGGCTGTTGACAGATTTCATAGCTAAGTGGAATGGTCATGGTTGATCTAATTTTCTATTGTTGCTGTAGTTTTCAATTGTTACATACTGATTAGGTAGTATTTTTGTAATATTTGGAAGTCTTAAAAATTGCATATATGTAACACTAGGTTTTGTTTTTGTTTTTGTTTTTTTTGTTTTTTGTTTTTTGTTTTTTTTTTTTTTTTTTTTTTGCTTTTTTAAAATGCCAGACCAAGGTACAAAATAACTCACAAAATTATACACTGAGAAGACTCCTTAAATTTTTTCTAGATATATATAAGCTGATTACCATTTTTCTCATGCTTAGAAAGACCACAGAAAAACGAAGTTCCAAGGGCAGTATTTCGTGCTTGATAAAAATTATTAAACTCTAAGGGCACCTGGGTGGCCCAGTCCACAAAGCATCCAACTCTTGATTTCAGCTCAGGACATGATCTCTAGGTTCTCTAGCTTCGAGCTCTGCACTGACAGCATGGAGCCTCCTTGGGATTCTCTCTCTCCCTCTCTCTTTGCTCCTCCCCCACTCATGTGTGCATGCTCTCTCTCTCTCTCTCTCTCTCTCTCTCTCTCTCTCAAAATAAACATTTTTAAAACGTCACCCAACTCTAGGATATTTTATACTATCCAAAGTAATGAGTCATATTAAAATTTTATACACAGAAGTAAAAGGAGTTGGGAATGCAGAAAATAGTCCTACTTTGTAAACTGAATTGTCACAAATTGTACAACATGAAGGCACTGTTGAAAAATTTGGTGTGGTTCATGTTGAAATATAGTCTCTAAAAAGGCAGGATAATGGCATGCAAGCAAGGTACCTTTATAAAAATGATTCATTGCATTACCAGCATCTTGGTTTATAGCACAGGGGCCATGAAATGTTTATATAGAATATGAGACATGTTGCCACGTGAATCCTCTTGGCAATAATCAGATTAAGTTGAGGGTCCAACATTGGAGCACTCATGCACTGGGGAACAAAACCAAAAATCGAATAACTAGCAATTTTGTTGGTAGACTGCCAGTGTAGCAGGGAACTTCTGTTGCAATTCAGGAGATATTCAAATATTCTAACAAAATGTGCATAAGACATGACGTCAAACCAAACCAAATGCTTTAAATATACTTTGTTAAACCATCAGTACACATAGACCTAAATTCATTTTTTAAAATGGTCACATGCCCCATTACTTTATAGAAGTGAAACGTTACTTCCTTATTAATGAATGGATATTTAGCCTATCTCTGGGGCCCCTAGGTGGCTCAGTCTGGTGAACATCTGACTGTTGATGTTGGCTCAGGTCATGATCTTGTGGTCGTGAGATCGAGCCCTGTGTTGGCCTCTGCACTGTTAACGTGGAGTCTGCTTGGGATTCTCTCTCTCTCCCTCTCTGTCTCTGCTCCCCCTCAATGCTTGGGCTCCCGAGTGTGCACATTCTCTGTCTGTCTCTCAAAATAAGTCAATAAACATTTAGACTATCTCCTTCACATATATCCTTCACATATACATGTGACTATATCCTTCACATATACAATATCCTTCACATATACATGTAATATATATATATATATATATATATATATATATATATATATATATGTAACCTTAATATATCTGTCCTATTTTGTATATGTAATAATATATAATAAATGCCCTTATAGTGTGTGTGTGTGTGTGTGTGTGTGTGTGTGTGTGTGTTTGCACGTGCAGGCGCATGCGCTTGCTTATAGAAGTCATGTATTTCAGAAGGACCCAGTCCTGGCAATGAAACCATTGGAATAAAGAGATGACCTACCTGAAATATTTTTCTCACGTTATATTATTTATTTCTGACAGTGACAGAGACAGAGCACAAGCAGGGGAGGGGCAGAGAAAGAGGGAGGCACAGAATCTGAAGCAGGCTCCAGGCTCTGAGCTGTTAGCACAGAGCCTGACACAAGGCTCAAGCTCGTGAAGTGCAAGATCATGACCTGAGCCGAAGTTGGATGCTTACCCAACTGTGCCACCCAGGTGCCCCGACATATTTGAAATTTTGAAATACACTGCTAAATCACCTTTCAGAAGGGAGTTACCAATTTCATCCAACCACAGTGTCTAAGAATGTCATTTTCCTCACATTTCCTAACTTTGGTTATTTTATTTAATAAAATATTTATCACTATGACTGCAAAAAATGGTATCACATTGGTATTTACATTTTTCTCATTAGCACGTAGGATGAAATATCTCCACGAAAAATACGAAATTTGTTCATCATGAAGATTAGCTCAAACTAGAAAAGATTGTTGCATAGGAAAATAACAATTACCTACTATTTAAATATTGCTATAGGCTTACCTATCAGAATCTTTATTTTCTGTAATAGGCAATTGATGGTTATCAGTTTTTCCATTCTGTCTTTGTGCAATTAATCCAGCAGCCGCAGCATCATGTATGTTTTCTGATACTTCCATGTCACTTCCTCTGTGCTTCTTTTTTTCTTCAACCTTTAATGGAACTTGATACTAAAGGTAATTGTTACTTTAGTCAATAAAAAGAAGTTTTTTTCATTAACTTTATCAGTTGACACTTAGTTTGTCATAAATTCAATGGAGGAAAATATTTTGTGTTTACTTTATCATTACAAGTAATAGTAATTTTTATAAACTCTCCTTCATTTCTGTTGGAATTTTAAAAAGCAGAAGTTACCAAAATTTCTAAAAGGGCTTTCTTAATTTTGTACTTATTCATATCCACACTTTGCTACTGAGAATTCCCCACCCACCCCACCCCATCTGACCAAGAGATACAAAGAAATGAAAAGACAAGAGACAAAATGTGTCCTTTTCTTTCCTTACCACCTGGGATTTACACAACAGCCAGATTTAAAACATGGGACATGGAGGTGCTCCTGTAACAAAACCAGGAAGCTTTCCTCTTTCTGCACGGAGCTATTCTTTCCCTGACTGCCTTTTACAATTCTTTTTCTTTTGGATCCTAAGGTTCTCAAAAAAAGTGACAGTGTCCCCTAAAATTTATGAACCAAAGTTTGCCACAACACAAAAGGAACAAAGTGAAACAGACGTTAGGGTGGAATTCTGGGAAATTAGTAATGCTCTCCGAATCTCACATTCAATAACCATAAAACTTTATAGGGAGAGGGTATAAAAGTAATGATCACCTTTAATCCCATTTACTACTGATAATGCGAGTAAAACTCAAAAAGGTTAAATGATTTGTCCCAAGTTCCTAAAGTGGCATTCCCTAGCATTTTATGGCACCAAAAGAGACGATACAATTCTTGAATGCTGAATCAGAGAAATGACCACAAATTCATTAAATTAGTCAGATGCATGAAAAGTGTGACTTTCGCACAGTAAATTAATACCTTGATTTGGGACGAGGAGATTAGCTACTTATTCTTTTAAAGGAGGGTATCTCTAGATTTTGTCTATTTCTAAAGTCCACACATCTCAAAGCTCAGTTTTCTCCCTTGGAGTTAAATACTGAAGGTTTGCTGAAGGTTTATGCTACCTACATGGTAAAAATCACACAGGCCAAGAGGTATCATACTTTATTGAACATAAAGTGAAGGTTTGACTCAACAGAAACATTTGAGAATGAGATTAAAAAATGTGAAAAAAGGGGTGATCATACAAATAGCTGTTATTAAGCCTATCTCAAAGGGGTCATGTTGAAATACTAAGTTCCAAGATTGTGAATAAAGCAGACAAGACTGCCTATTTTTGTGGGGAATCAGCTTAGGAATTCCCTGAGCCTGAACTGATGGGTTAACTAGGCATAGAAAATTACAAAGCCATAGGATGCTCACACCCAAGTTTGGGTAAACAATATTAGGAATCTAGGTATAGAGAGGGCGGGGCAAAGGCTCCAAGACCAAGGTGTGAGACGTAAACAAGATTAGATATTCAGGAGGACACACTCCCCAATTTAGTCCTATGGCAGAAAGCTGCTTTCACAGGAAGGAAGGACCAAATGAGGTAAACAGGTAAATAGGGCTATAGGCTGTAGGCTGCAGGGTGAAGATGCCCAGAGGGGAGCTAATTAGCAAAAGAAAGGTGCCTTGTGGATCCTGAGGTAGCATCTGTCTTCTCCCCTAGACTAGCTAAGATAAACAGAGAAGCTGCCTCAGGTCAGCTGTTAACAACCATCTGCCAGGCGCCAGGATTTTGTTTTACATTGACCCTAACCCCTAACACCCTATATCTTGAAACCCCCTTTCCCTCATGCCCATGAGTTCATGTTCACAGATTGATTGTCTCTTTGTGCACATCCATCACCATGTTTGGAAGCCTTCTGATCCTATTAAAAACAGAGCAAGGACCCTTAATCCGGGCTCTTGTGTTCTCCGGGACATTAGCTGTCTCTCCCATTGTAATCCTGCATCCCGCTGCTGTCTTGCTAGACAAGCAAGAACCCTAGACCCAGAGTCTACAGACACATACTGAAACAATACATAGATTGCTTTAGCTGGGAACATGTGTTTATATTCCTTCTCTTAGTTATTGCTTCTTTCTCATTTTATTGTTTATGGAAATGCAATTTATATTTAAGCCAATATATTAAAAAAAAACAACCTGGAGATTATTATGTTTTTTAAGCAGTTTCTTTATGGTTATTCTGGTTCGTGAGGTCACATGGTACTTATATAGCTAAGTTAGTTTCCCAGTTCATATACTACTTGGAAGACTGACACTGAAACTTTAAGGAAAACAAATCACAAGAATGTTTCCCTGAACTCCTTTTTGTTAGATAGCAGAAATAATCTATTTCCAGACACAATTACTTATTTAGACAATTCCATTGTATGCACACTCTTGTTCTTTTGAGTGGAGAATCCGAATGGATCAGATAATTGCTAACGAGAAAAAACAAGAGTTTCCTTCCGTAAGGAAACACAGATCCAATGTGTCATTGGACCAGATGTATTCAGATATACATAGATATATATTGGCTTTAATATATACATTTATATACATGGATATCAACACCGATATATTGAGATCTTTTCATCCAACAGCAGTAGAACGCACATTCTTCTTAAGTGCACATAGAACATTCTCCAATATAGATCACATCCTGGGTCATAAAACATCCCTCCACAAATATAAAAGGAATGAGATCCTACCATGCATATTTTTAGATCACAACGCTCAGACACTGGGAATCAACCTCAAGAACAAAAACTCGAAAGCCTCCAAATACATGGAGGTTACAGAAGTTCCTACTCAAGACAGAATGGGTCCACCAGGCGATTAAGGAAGAAACTAAAAACCATATGGAAGCAAATGAAAATGAAAAAACGCAATCCAAACCCTTTAGAATGCAGCAAAGGCAGTCCTTAGAGTAAAATACATTGCAATCCAGGCCTATCTTCAGAAGCGAGGATGGTCCCAAATACAGAAACTAACTTCACTCCTAATCGAACTAGAAACACAGCAGCAAAGAAAGCCCAACGTCAGCAGAAGTAGGGAAACAAAAAAGCGTAGAGCAGAAATAAATCCTATAGAATCCAAAAACAAGGTTGCACACATCAATCAATCTAAGAGATGTGTTTTTTTAAAATAAGCAAAATTGATAACCCCCTAGCCACACTTCTCAAAAAGAAGAAAGAGAGGCCCAAACAGATAAAATCACAAATGAAAGACAAGAGATCACAACCAACACCACAGAAATACAACAAGGATCCGAGGATACTATGAAAAAGTATATGCCAACAACCTGGACAACCTGGAAGACATGGACAAATTCCTAGACACCCACACACTACCAAAAGCCAAACGGGAAGAAATAGAAAACGTGAACAGACCCATAACCCGTGAAGACATTCAATCAGTTATTAAAAATCTCCCAACAAAGATGAGTCCTGGGCAGGATGGCATCCCAGGGGAATTCTACCAGACATTTAAAGCAGAGTTAATCCTTCTTCTTCGCAAGCTGTTCCAAAAAAATAGAAACAGAAGGAAAGCTTCTGGACTCCTTCTGTGAAACCAGCATTACGTTGATTTCCAAAGCAGACAGAGACCCCACTAAAAAGCAGAATGACAGGCCAATGTTCCTGATGAACATGGATGCAAACCTTCTCAATAAGATACTAGCAAATGTAATGCAACGGTATATTAAGAGAATTATTTTCCAGGATCAAGTGCAATTCTTTCCTGGGCAGCAGGGCTGGTTCAATATTCACAAATCAATCAACATGACACGTCCCATGAAGAGAAGAAAGGATAAGAACCATATGATCCTGTCAATAGATGCAGGAAAAGCATTTGACAAAATACAGCACCATTTCTTATTACAACCCTCAAGAAAATCGGATAGAAGGAATAGACCTCCAAACCCTAAAAGCCACATATGAACAGGCCACAGCTAATAGCCTCCTCCATGGAGAAACACTGAGAGCTTTTCCCCTGAGATCAGGAACATGGAAGGGATTTCTACTCTCACCACTGTTGCTTAGCATAATGTTGGAAGTCCTAGACTCAGACATCACACAACAAAATGAATTAAAAGGCATCCAAGTTGACAACAAGAGGTCAAACTTTCACAGTTTGCAGATGACACGATAATGTATGTGGACATCCTGAAAGCCTCCACCAAAAAACTGCTAGAAAGGATACATGCATTCAGCAAAGCTGCAGGATTAAAATCAATGCACCCAAATCGGTTGCATGTCTATACACCAATCATGAAACATTAGAAAGAGATATCAAGGAATCGATCCCATTTACCACTGCACCAAACCATAAAACACCTAGCATTAAACCTAACCAAAGAGGTAAAAGATCTGTATGCTGAAAACTATAGACAACTTATGAAAGAAACTGAAGAACACACAAAGAACCCGGAAAATATCCCATGCTCATGGGTTGCAAGAACAAACATTGTTAAAATGTCAATACTACCCGAAGCAATCTGTACACTCAATGCAATCCCAATCAAAATAACAGCAGCATTCTTCACAGAACTAGAACAAACAATCCTAAACTTTGGGGAGAACCACAAAAGACCCAGACCAGAACAACCAAAGTAAGGTTGAAAAAGAAAACCAGAGTGGGGGAGGCATCACAATCCCGGACTTTAGCCTGTACTACAAAGCTGGACTCCTCAAATGCACGGTATTAGCTCCAAACAAGCACAGAGGCCAATGGAATAGAATAGAGAACCCAGAAATAGGCCCACAGATGTGTGGCCAACTAAGCTCCAACAAAGCAGGAAAGAGTAGCTAATGCAAAAAAGACAGTCTCTTTAGCTAATGGTGCTGGGAGAACTGGACAGCAACATGCACAAGAGTGAACCTGGACCACTTTCTTACACCTTACACAAACATAAACTCCAATGCATGAAAAAGCTTACCGTGAGACAGGAAACCATCAAAATCCTAGAGGAGAAAGCAGGCAACCACCTCTCTGACCTCGGCTGCAGCGATTACTTACTTGACATGTCTCCAAAGGCAAGGGAAAATAAAAGCAAAAGTGAACTTTTGGGACCTCATCAAGATACAAAGCTGCCACACAGCAAAGACAACAATCAACAACTTTAAAGGCAACCAACGGAATGGGAGAAGATATGTATTTGCAAATGGCATATCACATAAAGGGTTAGGATAAAAAAGTCTATAAAGAACTTGCCAAACTCAACACCCGGAAACCAAGTAAGCGAAGAAAGGGGCAGAGGACGTGAATAGACACTTTTCCAAAGGAGACACCCAGATGGCCAATGGACACATGCAAAGATGCTCAACATCACACATCATCCAGGAAATACAAATCAAACCCCACTGGGATAACACCTCAATCAGTCAGAGTGTGGTGGTGAAATACACACCCCTGGAAATAACAGATGTTGGCGAGGATGTGGCAAAATGGGAACCCTCTTGCACTGTTGGTGGCAATGCAAACGGGTGCAGCCACTCTGGAAAGCAGTGTGGAGGTTCCTCAAAAAATTAAAAGTAGAATTACAGCACTAGTAGGCATTTATCCAAAGGATACAGGAGTGCTGATTTGTAGGGGTTGTACCCCAGAATTGATAGCAGTTCTATCAACAATCGCCAAATTATGGAAAGAGCCCAAATGTCCATCAACCGATGAATGGCTAAAGAAGAGGTGGTGGTCTATCTACAACGGAATAATACGACCTGGCCATGAAAAAGAATGGAATCTTGCCATTTGCAACACTGTGGAAGCAACTGGAAGGTATGATGCTAAATGAAATAAGTCGGTCAAGAGAAAGATATCATGTTTTCACTCATATGTGGAATTTGAAAACTTCACACAAGACCATAGGGGAAGGGAAAGAAAAAAAATAGTTACAAATACCTAGAGGGAGGCAAACCATATGATGATCTTAAAAGACAGAGAACAAGCTGAGGGTTGGTGGGGGTGGGGAGTTAAGGGGGTGGAAAAAAGGGATGGTGGGCATTGAGGAAGGCACATGTTGGAGTAAGCCCTGGGGTTATCCGGAAGTGATGAATTCCATGAATCTACTCCCTAAGCCAAGACTACAATGTACACACTATATATTCCCTAACTGGACACTAAATTGTCAAATAATAAAAATAAAGAACAAATAAAGAATAATAATGAAAACAGGGGAGGGGCGCCTGGGTGGCTCAGTCAGTTAAGTCTCCGATTTTTGCTCACGTCATGAGCTCTTGGTTCATGACTTCGAGCCCCGCATCAGGCTCTCTGCTGTCAGCACAGAGCCTGATTTGGACCCTCTGTACCCCTCTCCCTACCCCTCTCCTTCTCCCTCACTTTCTCTCAAAAATAAACAAACACTAAAAATATTCTTAAGGAGTAAAAATAATACAATCACAAAAGCAGGGGAAAAAAACATGAGATTCAAGATTTCAACTCCATATTTTAACAGTAGTTTTAAGGATGTAAAATATGCTTTTACTAATATACACAAATAGTCATTTCTGTAATGAATAGCATTAAGAGTCATAAAAAGTTTTAACTGTGAAACACTAATTCAGGATTTTATAAGAATACTGCATTTTAAAAATTACTCTTGGGACGCCTGGGTGGCTCAGTCAGTTGAGCGTCCAACTCTTAGTTTCAGCTCGAGTCATGATCCCAAGGCCATGGGATCAAGCCCTGCGTCAGGTCCACACGAAGCATGGAGTTGGCTTGCGATTCATATGCTCCCTCACTCTCTCTCAAAAATCAACATTAAAAAAAATAGTAAAACGAATGAAAAAGTTAATCTTAAGGGACAAGATTTAAAGTATAGAAGAGAAATACAGGATTACAGAATTTTGAGCCATTTTCCAGGACTACCACGATGTCTAAGAAAAATATAAAAACCGATTTTAAACTTCATATAGTTTTATTATTCCACTGGGAACAGCATATGAAGAGCTCTAATTTCCTATCTACACCATATAGGAAGGTTGTTAAGGACCCGAGAAGGAATCTAGTATTAAGCAACTAATATATTTATGATCATCCAATTTGAAGATTTAAAGTCTTCCAATACATGTTTGATTATCAAGGAAGACTGAACATTCCCAGGAGGAAAGAAGAAAGGGACCCCAAAAAAAAAAATCAACTCAGCAGTCTTTCTCAGTTTTAGACATGAAAGAATTTAGGGGATAAATTGAACAACTATGAATACTAAAGTTTCCCCTGAATAATATAAAATGTATCTTGGGGTGCCTGGGGGAATCAGTCGGCTAAGCATCCGACTTCAGCTCAGGTCACGATCTCACGGTTCCTGAGCTCGAGCCCCGCGTGTCAGGCTCTGAGCTGTCAGCACAGAAGAAGCACAGCACAGAAGCCTGCATTAGATTCTGTGACAGCACAGAAGCCTGCGTCAGATTCTGTGTCTCCCTCTCTCTCTGCCATTGCCCCTCTCATGCTCCATCTCTCTCAAAAATAAATAAATATTGTTTTAAAAATGTATCTATTGTCGGAAATCTTTGAAAAAGTAAAAATCACCTCCTACAACGAATTTTGCATACCCTCTTGGCAACCTTTCATGCCTTATGATTCTGTCATGACAAAGAGTTCATATTAGACAAAAATTTATACATGTTGAGTTCATTCATTTGGAATGTGTGTATGTGTCTATTATATGCAGATACTATTAAAAAAAGAGTGGCACCTGGGTGGCTCAGCTGGTTAAGCGTCCACCTTGATTTTGGCTCAGGTTATTCAAGCTCTGTGTCGGGTTTGACACTGGCAGCACAGACCCTGCTTAGGACTCTCTCTCTCTCTCTCTCTGTCTCTGTCTTACTCTCTCTCTCTCTCAAAATACATAAACAATTGAAAACTTAAAATTAAAAAAAGATAAATCAGAATGCAGAAAACATATTTTATATATTTTTTCTTTCAGAGTGTGGCAGCTTAAGTGGCACCTGGGTAGCTCAGGCAGTTAAGCATCTTGATTTGGGCTCAGGTCGTCATCTCACAAACCGGTTTGTGAGTCTGAGCTATGCGTCGAGCTCTGTGCTGACAATGAAGAGCCTGTCTGGGATTCTCTATGTCTCTCCCCTCTCTCCCTGTCCCTACCCTGCTTGCTCTCTCTCTCAAAATAAATAAATAAGTTAAAAAAAAAAAACAAATTCAGTGTCGCAGCTTCAAATTTAGTTTTTCATTTCACGGATAAAGAACCTTATTTACATCACCAGAAATTTTATTTAATGAAAAGAATAAATGTTTATTTCCTCTCTTTCTACTCTAAAAGACCTAAAATATGCCAAGATTATACCACACAGTAGGTTACCTTAGAAACCCCAAGAAAGACAATAACCAAAAAGTGAAAATTAGCAATCAACCTGGTATGGACTAAAACAGATTTCACTTTGCATTCCTTAGAAACACAGGTTTTGCTAAACTAAATCTAGGATATCACCTTTATTAAACTGAAAGGCAAGGGCAAAATTTCTTTCGGTTCTTCACAGAAATCAGCTGAAAGTCATTCAGAAGAGTCTAAGCATTTTTTGGTTGTTACCTGGCTTTTTTTTTCTTAACTTGCACTTAAAATATCCCCTCCCACATTTTATAATTTAAAGAGCATCTGCTCTGCCTTAATCCCACTATTGCTGCTGTGATTTTATGATACTTTCCCTCAACTCTTCATACTTTAAGTTCAACTCGCCCTTCTAAAATGAATTCTTCCCCTTCAACCCCCTCCTCATCTTCATATGCATCGAGCTATTCTTTCCAGCTGCCTTCTCCTTCTTTGCTTCCATAAAGGCATACCTGAGAATTATCTACTCCCACCAAACTTTCTAAATTTCAATCCTGTACCTTCCTCTCTGTTGTCATTACACTGATTTCTATTATGATCTTGAGGACTTCCATTTCTTCCTAAGATCCTTTTCATCATTATAAGGAGCAAGAGGATGGTACGGGTGGGGGCAGTATAAAACGAAACAACTTACCTTTGCAAGACCAAGGACACCTAACGTCTTGAGAGAAGGTTTCAGAAGAGATTTAGATGATGGTAAAACAGGAATAGGATCCCCATAAACTCTGACTTGTGGTTTGGAAAGAGTTTCAGCCATATCTCTATTTTCAGAATCAGGATTGTTGTCCTCAGATAAGGTTCCATCTTCTGGTTTCATAGTGCCACGTTTTGGTCTCACTTAGTAGAAAACAAAGTAAAGAGGACATGAAAATATCTGTAACTTCAAATTAGTGAATAACACAAGAAGGGACAAGAATTAATGAATAATATAAGTCTTCCAATAGCTTACTGTTTTTAATGAATTGCCAAGAAGAATGCAGTAGCTTTGCTATGCGTGATTTCGGGACATTCTAGAAAAGAATTAATAGCTGTAAGGATTACAAGAATCCAATTCGATAACATCATTGTAATATTCACCATTACCACATGAGCACCATTACACAAGGAACACAGGCTTTGGAATCATTCAAATGTAGATTCACTTCTCAGTTACGCCGTTTACTATTTATTACCAGTCTCCATTTCCTTATGTGGTGAGGATTACAAGAGATCTCATAAGTAGTCCCAAATGTTACTCGCCGTACCTGTAACTGATTAATATCGGGTAAATGCTTTACCAAAGTAACCTCAGATAAACATTGAACCCTAGGTAATTGAAAGCATGTTGAAAAAACTAACACTAAGAAATTTAAATATGTTATCTTGTGAAGTGTTTGCATGATTTAGACTGGCATGAACTATCTCTTGTAAGAGAAAATATACAAACGTACTCTTCAGTAGTATCTTATGTCGGTAAGTTGGAATTGCAAACAGTTTAAGTGGCTTCTGTTTCTCAAAACACTAAAGACAAATATGACTGTTTTTTTTATATGAAGTTTATTGACAAATTGGTTTCCATACAACACCCAGTGCTCATCCCAAAAGGTGCCCTCCTCAATACCCATCACCCACCCACCCCTCCCTCCCACCCCCCATCAACCCTCAGTTTGTTCTCAGTTTTTTTTTTTTTTATGAAGTTTATTGACAAATTGGTTTCCATACAACACCCAGTGCTCATCCCAAAAGGTGCCCTCCTCAATACCCATCACCCACCCGCCCCTCCCTCCCACCCCCCATCAACCCTCAGTTTGTTCTCAGTTTTTAACAGTCTCTTATGCTTTGGCTCTCTCCCACTCTAACGTCCTTTTTTTTTTTTTTACCTTCCCCTCCCCCATGGGTTCCTGTTAAGTTTCTCAGGATCCACATAAGAGTGAAACCATATGGTATCTGTCTTTCTCTGTATGGCTTATTTCACTTAGCATCACACTCTCCAGTTCCATCCACGTTGCTACAAAAGGCCATATTTCATTTTTTCTCATTGCCACGTAGTATTCCATTGTGTATATAAACCACAATTTCTTTATCCATTCATCAGTTGATGGACATTTAGGCTCTTTCCATAATTTGGCTATTGTTGAGAGTGCTGCTATGAACATTGGGGTACAAGTGCCCCTATGCATCGGTACTCCTGTATCCCTTGGGTAGATTCCTAGCAGTGCTATTGCTGGGTCATAGGGTAGGTCTATTTTTAATTTTCTGAGGAACCTCCACACTGCTTTCCAGAGCGGCTGCACCAATTTGCATTCCCACCAACAGTGCAAGAGGGTTCCCGTTTCTCCACATCCTCTCCAGCATCTATAGTCTCCTGATTTGTTCATTTTGGCCACTCTGACTGGCGTGAGGTGATACCTGAGTGTGGTTTTGATTTGTATTTCCCTGATAAGGAGCGACGCTGAACATCTTTTCATGTGCCTGTTGGCCATCTGGATGTCTTCTTTAGAGAAGTGTCTATTCATGTTTTCTGCCCATTTCTTCACTGGGTTATTTGTTTTTCGGGTGTGGAGTTTGGTGAGCTCTTTATAGATTTTAGATACTAGCCCTTTGTCCGATATGTCATTTGCAAATATCTTTTCCCATTCCGTTGGTTGCCTTTTAGTTTTGTTGGTTGTTTCCTTTGCTGTGCAGAAGCTTTTTATCTTCCTAAGGTCCCAGTAATTCACTTTTGCTTTTAATTCCCTTGCCTTTGGGGATGTGTCGAGTAAGAGATTGCTACGGCTGAGGTCAGAGAGGTCTTTTCCTGCTTTCTCCTCTAAGGTTTTGATGGTTTCCTGTCTCACATTTAGGTCCTTTATCCATTTTGAGTTTATTTTTGTAAATGGTGTGAGAAAGTGGTCTAGTTTCAACCTTCTGCATGTTGCTGTCCAGTTCTCCCAGCACCATTTGTTAAAGAGGCTGTCTTTTTTCCATTGGATGTTCTTTCCTGCTTTGTCACAGATGAGTTGGCCATACGTTTGTGGGTCTAGTTCTGGGGTTTCTATTCTATTCCATTGGTCTGTGTGTCTGTTTTTGTGCCAAGACCATGCTGTCTTGATGATGACAGCTTTGTAGTAGAGGCTGAAGTCTGGGATTGTGATGCCTCCTGCTTTGGTCTTCTTCTTCAAAATTCCTTTGGCTATTCGGGGCCTTTTGTGGTTCCATATGAATTTTAGGATTGCTTGTTCTAGGTTCGAGAAGAATGCTGGTGCAATTTTGATTGGGATTGCATTGAATGTGTAGATAGCTTTGGGTAGTATTGACATTTTGACAATATTTATTTTTCCAATCCATGAGCAGGGAATGTCTTTCCATTTCTTTAAATCTTCTTCAATTACCTTCATAAGTTTTCTATAGTTTTCAGCATACAGATCCTTTACATCTTTGGTTAGATTTATTCCTAGGTATTTTATGCTTCTTGGTGCAATTGTGAATGGGATCAGTTTCTTTATTTGTCTTTCTGTTGCTTCATTGTTAGTGTATAAGAATGCAACTGATTTCTGTACATTGATTTTGTATCCTGCAACTTTGCTGAATTCATGTATCAGTTCTAGCAGACTTTTGGTGGAGTCTATCGGATTTTCCATGTATAATATCATGTCATCTGCAAAAAGCGAAAGCTTGACTTCATCTTTGCCAATTTGGATGCCTTTGATTTCCTTTTGTTGTCTGATTGCTGATGCTAGAACTTCCAGCACTATGTTAAACAACAACGGTGAGAGTGGGCATCCCTGTCGTGTTCCTGATCTCAGGGAAAAAGCTCTCAGTTTTTCCCCGTTGAGGATGATGTTAGCTGTGGGCTTTTCATAAATGGCTTTTATGATCTTTAAGTATGTTCCTTCTATCCCGACTTTCTCTAGGGTTTTTATTAAGAAAGGGTGCTGGATTTTGTCAAAGGCCTTTTCTGCATCGATTGACAGGATCATATGGTTCTTCTCTTTTTTTTTGTTAATGTGATGTATCACGTTGATTGATTTGCGAATGTTGAACCAGCCCTGCATCCCAGGAATGAATCCCACTTGATCATGGTGAATAATTCTTTTTATATGCTGTTGAATTCGATTTGCTAGTATCTTATTGAGAATTTTTGCATCCATATTCATCAGGGATATTGGCCTGTAGTTCTCTTTTTTTACTGGGTCTCTGTCTGGTTTAGGAATCAAAGTAATACTGGCTTCATAGAATGAGTCTGGAAGCTTTCCTTCCCTTTCTATTTCTTGGAATAGCTTGAGAAGGATAGGTATTATCTCTGCTTTAAACGTCTGGTAGAACTCCCCTGGGAAGCCATCTGGTCCTGGACTCTTATTTGTTGGGAGATTTTTGATAACCGATTCAATTTCTTCGCTGGTTATGGGCCTGTTCAAGCTTTCTATTTCCTCCTGATTGAGTTTTGGAAGAGTGTGGGTGTTCAGGAATTTGTCCATTTCTTCCAGGTTGTCCAATTTGTTGGCATATAATTTTTCATAGTATTCCCTGATAATTGTTTGTATCTCTGAGGGATTGGTTGTAATAATTCCATTTTCATTCATGATTTTATCTATTTGGGTCATCTCCCTTTTCTTTTTGAGAAGCCTGGCTAGAGGTTTGTCAATTTTGTTTATTTTTTCAAAAAACCAACTCTTGGTTTCGTTGATCTGCTCTACAGTTTTTTTAGATTCTATATTGTTTATTTCTGCTCTGATCTTTATTATTTGTCTTCTTCTGCTGGGTTTAGGCTGCCTTTGCTGTTCTGCTTCTATTTCCTTTAGGTGTGCTGTTAGATTTTGTATTTGGGATTTTTCTTGTTTCTTGAGATAGGCCTGGATTGCAATGTATTTTCCTCTCAGGTCTGCCTTCGCTGCGTCCCAAAGCGTTTGGATTGTTGTATTTTCATTTTCGTTTGTTTCCATATATTTTTTGATTTCTTCTCTAATTGCCTGGTTGACCCATTCATTCGTTAGTAGGGTGTTCTTTAACCTCCATGCTTTTGGAGGTTTTCCAGACTTTTTCCTGTGGTTGATTTCAAGCTTCATAGCATTGTGGTCTGAAAGTATGCATGGTATAATTTCAATTCTTGTAAACTTATGAAGGGCTGTTTTGTGACCCAGTATATGATCTATCTTGGAGAATGTTCCATGTGCACTCGAGAAGAAAGTATATTCTGTTGCTTTGGGATGCAGAGTTCTAAATATATCTGTCAAGTCCATCTGATTCAGTGTCTCATTCAGGGCCCTTGTTTCTTTATTGACCGTGTGTCTAGATGATCTATCCATTTCTGTAAGTGGGGTGTTAAAATCCCCAGCAATTACCACATTCTTATCAATAAGGTTGCTTCTGTTTATGAGTAATTGTTTTATATATTTGGGGGCTCCGGTATTCGGCGCATAGACATTTATAATTGTTAGCTCTTCCTGATGGATAGACCCTGTAACTATTATATAATGTCCTTCTTCATCTCTTGTTACAGCCTTTAATTTAAAGTCTAGTTTGTCTGATATAAGTATGGCTACTCCAGCTTTCTTCTGGCTTCCAGTAGCATGATAAATAGTTCTCCATCCCCTCACTCTCAATCTAAAGGTGTCCTCAGGTCTAAAATGAGTCTCTTGTAGACAGCAAATAGATGGGTCTTGTTTTTTTATCCATTCTGATACCCTATGTCTTTTGGTTGGCGCATTTAATCCATTTACATTCAGTGTTATTATAGAAAGATACGGGTTTAGAGTCATTGTGATGTCTGTCTATTTTATGCTTGTAGTGATGTCTCTGGTACTTTGTCTCACAGGGTCCCCCTTAGGATCTCTTGTAGGGCTGGTTTAGTGGTGACAAATTCCTTCAGTTTTTGTTTGTTTGGGAAGACCTTTATCTCTCCTTCTATTGTAAATGACAGACTTGCTGGATAAAGGATTCTCGGCTGCATATTTTTGCTGTCTAGCACCCTGAATATCTCGTGCCAATTCTTTCTGGCCTGCCAAGTTTCAAAAGAGAGATCAGTCACGAGTCTTATAGGTCTCCCTTTATATGTGAGGGCACGTTTACCCCTTGCTGCTTTCAGAATTTTCTCTTTATCCTTGTATTTTGCCAGTTTCACTATGATATGTCGTGCAGAAGATCGATTCAAGTTACGTCTGAAGGGAGTTCTCTGTGCCTCTTGGATTTCAATGCCTTTTTCCTTCCCCAGTTCAGGGAAGTTCTCAGCTATTATTTCTTCAAGTACCCCTTCAGCACCTTTCCCTCTCTCTTCCTCCTCTGGGATACCAATTATGCGTATATTATTTCTTTTTAGTGTATCACTTAGTTCTCTAATTTTCCCCTCATACTCTTGGATTTTTTTATCTCTCTTTTTCTCAGCTTCCTCTTTTTCCATAACTTTATCTTCTAGTTGACCTATTCTCTCCTCTGCCTCTTCCATCCGAGCCGTGGTGGTTTGCATTTTGTTTTCCATTTCCTTTAAAGCGTTTTTCAGCTCCTCGTGACTGTTCCTTAGTCCCCTGATGTCTGTAGCAAGAGATTCTCTGCTGTCCTGTATGCTGTTTTCCAGCCCAGCGATTAATTTTATGACTATTATTCTAAATTCACTTTCTGTTATATTATTTAAATCCTTTTTGATCAGTTCATTAGCTGTTGTTATTTCCTGGAGATTCTTCTGAGGGGAATTCTTCCGCTTGGTCATTTTGGATAGTCCCTGGTGTGGTGAGGGCCTGCAGGGCACTTCCCCTGTGCTGTGGTGTATAACTGGAGTTGGTGGGCGGGGCCGCAGTCCGACCTGATGTCTGCCCCCAGCCCACCGCTGTGGCCACAGTCAGACTGGTGTGTGCCTTCTCTTCCCCTCTCCTAGGGGCGGGATTCACTGTGGGGTGGCGTGGCCCGTCTGGGCTACTTGCACACTGCCAGGCTTGTGATGCTGGGGATCTGGCGTATTAGCTGGGGTGGGAAGGCAAGGTGCACGGCGGCAGGGGGGGCAGGCTTAGCTCGCTTCTCCTTAGGTGATCCACTTCAGGAGGGGCCCTGTGGCAGCCGGAGGGAGTCAGATCCGCTGCCGGAGGTTTGGCTCCGCAGAAGCACAGAGTTGGGTGTTCGCGCGGAGCGAGCAATTTCCCTGGCCGGAGCCGGTTCCCTTTGGGATTTTGGCTGGGGGATGGGCGGGGGAGATGGCGCTGGCGAGCGCCTTTGTTCCCCGCCAAACTGAGCTCTGTCGTCCGGGGGCTCCGCAGCTCACCCTCCCTTTGTCCTCCAGCCTTCTCGCTTTCCGAGCAGAGCTGTTAACTTATGACCTCCCAGACGCTAAGTCGCGCTTGCTGTCGGAACACAGTCCGTCAGGCCCCTCCGCTTTTGCAAGCCGGACTCGGGGGCTCTGCTTGGCCGGCGAGCCGCCCCTCCGCCCCGGCTCCCTCCCGCCAGTCCGTGGAGCGTGCACCGCCTCGCCGCCCTTCCTACCCTCTTCCGTGGGCCTCTCGTCTGCACTTGGGTCCGGTGACTCTGTTCTGCTAATCCTCTGGCGGTTTTCTGGGTTATTTAGGCAGGTGTAGGTGGAATCTCCAAATATGACTGTTTAAATGTAGCTCCTTCTGGGATGCCTGGGTGGCTCAGTCAGTTAAGTGACCCACTTTTGATGTCAGCTCCGGTCATGACCTCACGGTTAGTGGGGTTCAAGCCACACATTGGGCTCTGTGCTGACAGAGTGGAACCTGCTTGAAATCCCCTCCTTGCCTCTCTGTCTGCCCCTCCCTACTAGCACTTGCTCATTCTCTCTCTCTCTCCCTCCCTTTCCAGGAGAAATACAAACATTACAAAAACATTTAGCTCAGCTCCTTCCAAGAAAGAGAAAAAGAATAATAAACCTTGTGGGGCAATGAGTCATGGATGAAAACCACACACAGACAGTAGAATTCCATAACCAATACGTTGACAATGGAGTTGACAGAAAGTGATGTACTAAAAGAACAGACACTAAAGTAATGTTTTCTGCAAGGAAATATTAGAGTAGGGGTAAACCATTAAAAAAGAGCATGGTGGTGGGAACACATAGGTTGCTCAGTCAGCTCAGCGTCCAACTTCAGCTCATGAGTCATGATCTCACGGTTTGTGGGTTTGAGCCCCACATTGAGCTCTGTGTTGACAGCTCCGAGCCTGGAGCCTGCTTTGGATTCTGTCTCCCACTGTCTCTGACCCTACCCCGCTTGCACTCTGTCTCTCTCTCTCGCTCCAAAATAAATAAACTTAAAAACATCAAAAATATCTTTAAAATCATCGGGGGAGAAGAGGAAAAAAGGAAAAAAAAAATGAGACATGACCAATCAATGAAGCATGAGCTTAAGACAAGGAAGAAAAGGAGAAATGTGAGCAAAATAAGGTAAGTGTAAACAACATGCATTTTTCAACAGGTACATAAGTAGGATTGGGAATATAGTATGAACAATAGTCTCTTTTAAACCTTTGAAAGATATATATCTATATCTATATATCTATATCTATATCTATATATCTATCTATAAAACTTATACATAAAACAGAGGCTTTGATTCACAATATATCCCCAATAATATTGACTTTAATCACACTACAGTTACCTGGTTATAAGTACTGTAATAAGGAATTTAATTTTTTTCACTATAAAATAAATTGTTCAATTACTGGCATCTATCACTTCCTAAAAGCTATAAATTACTACTAGACTAACAAAATAACAGAAAAAGAGAGGTTCCTAACACATCAACTTTCACTATGGAGAAAGAATTGGGAATGAGAATTCTAGGAAGAAATGGGAACCTTCAAAGGATGTATGTAATGGGACACAGATGGGGTTACACAAACAAAGGCTGAGGACTTTTTCTCTGCAATTCTAAGCTCACAATGGGAGGATACTAAAAATATACTGTAACCTTCTTTCTTATGTAACTCCTGATTTCCTCAATAGAATTCATTTGCGTTTATACATGTTAAACACTAAAACGGAATGTAAACTGAAGCCTGACTTTTTAAATTCACATATTTAATTGTGATATATCATGCGTATTTTGTTACTTTTCAAACTCCATTCTACGGAATTCCATTTCCCTACTCATTTATTCACATTCAAAGCCTATGACATTGTTTCTTCCAAGCAAGACTTTATTCTAGGAGCTCCAGGAGTCTGACAATTGTGTTTCCTAACCTCCAGGAGCTTATCATGACTGAGGGGCTTTGAAATGAATACTGAAATAAATATCAGATGTCTGAAACTTTACATTTTAGAATCTGACACAAGGACTAGGAGGAGATAGTGTTCAAAGCTACATATGAAAGATTTCTGAAATTAAAAATTGGACAACTTGGCTATGAAGAGCCTCTGCTCATAGAGCTACTCTTTTCAGCAAAACACGTATTCTTCAGGGAGATGCACAATTTTAACTTACTCTTCATGCAGTTATTTCAGAACTACAGGGGAACACTTTTGTAAGGTAAATGTTGAGAAATAATGTAAACATCTAAATTTCTACATTTTCTAATATTATTTTAGTCTAAATGTAGAACAAAGGATAGAGCCAAAGGAAAATCCTGTATGTCACCGAAATAAAACTTGCCCGGGGCCGGGGGGGGGGGCAACCTACAATAGATACTTGGACCCAATCAGGTTTCATTTAGGCATGAGTATCATCAGTCATGCTACTATCACAGTAAGAATCCTTATCCTTAAGCAAATGTCACATTTCCTCCATGATGGGAAAGCTTTTCCTAATATAATTTGACGGTCATTATATATTTTCCAGCCCATTCTTTTATAAGACTCCACCTGTAGGGTTTAGCAAAGTACAACAAAACAAAACAAAACATTCAACGCGTCATGTATCTGTAAAGTGGTTTGTTCTGGCTAACTTTCCATGACACACATAAAATGATGATACACAGGCTCCTCTTAAATGTTCAGAGTAAATAAGGGAGAAAACTCAATTCAGAGCAGGAAAGTGAGTTTCACAGGAGAGTACTTTACCTTGCTACCAAAATGTAAGACTTGGCTAGATGATGTAGGCCATGAATCATCAGGACCAGGTTTGTCAGAAAGCCTTTAGAGCAAAAATATACAACAAAAACATGTTCATTTATTTTAAAAGAAAATTTTAAAAATTAAGTGAAAGTTCAGCTATCTGTGTATTAAACCACGTTTCTTGGTATAATTAAAAGTTGGCCTCTGGTTTTTTCATTGAGTTTTATTTTAATTTCAGTAATAATAGCATCCAGTGTTATATTAGTTTATTAATATAGTGATTCACCAACTCCATACTCACCCCATGCTCATCATGACAAGGGCACTCCTTCATCCCCATCACCTCTTTCAGCCCTCCCACCACTCACCTCCTCTCTGGGAACCATCTGTTTGTTGTCGGCAGGTAAGAGCCTATTTCTTGGTTTGTCTCTCCTTCTTTTTTCTCCTTTGCTCATTTGTTGTTTCTTAAGTGCTACATGAGTAAAATCATATGGTATTTGTCTTTTCCTGACTTTTCTTAACATACTACTCTCAGGCTCCATCCTGATTACATCCTTGCCAAGTAAATGGCAAGATTTCATTGTTTTATGGTTGAGTAATATTCCAGGGTGTGTGTGTTTGTGTGTGTGTGTGTGTGTGTGTGTGTGTGTGTGTGTATGAAAAACATATACACACACAGATACATACATATAGAACTCCTGCGTTCACTCATTTGTCAATGGACGCTTGCACTGGCTATTGGAAATAATGCTGCAATAAACACAGGGGTGCGTGTGTCCCATGGAATTCGTGTTTTTTTTTGTATTTTTTTGGGTAGTATCCAAAAGTACAATAACTGGATCATAGGAGAGTTCTCTTTTTAATTTTTTGAGGAATCTCCATACTGTTTTCCAGAGGGGCCGCACCCATTTGCATTTCCACCAACAGTGCAAGAGGTTTCCTTTGTCTCCACATCCTCGCAAACACTTGCTTCTTGTGTCTTGGAGTTTAGCCATTCTGACAGGTGTGACATGATATCTCGTTGTAGTTTTGGGGAGCCTTTTTTCCTGTGTCTGTTGACCATCTGTATATTGTCTTGGAAAAATGTCTGGTTATATCTTCTGCTCATTTTTAAACTGGGCTTTTTTGGAGGGGAGGATGTTTACTCATATCAATTTTTTATACTTTGTGGATACTAACCCTTACTGGATTTGCAAAATATTTGCAAATATGTTCTCCCATCCCAGAGGATGCCTTTTAGTTTTGATGTTTCCCTTCACTGTGCAAAAGCTTTGTAGGTTAATGTAGTCCCCATAGTTTATTCTTGCTTTATTTCCCTTGGCTCAGGAGACATAACTAGTAAAATGTTGCTACAGCCAAAGTCAGAGAAATGACGGCCTGTGCTCTCTTCAAGGATTTTTTATGGTTTAAGGTCTCACACTTAGGTCTTTAATTCATTTTCAGGTTATTTGTGTGTATGGTACAGAAATTGACCCAGGTTCATTCTTTGGAATGTGACTTGTCTGGTTTAACCAACACCATTTGGTGAAGAGACTGCCTTTTCCCCACTGGATAGTCTTTCCTGTTTGTGGAAGATGAACTGACCATACAGTGGTGGATTTATTTCTGGGCTTGTGGTTCTATTCCACTGAGCTACGAGGCTATTTTGTATGCCAGTACCCACCATCCTGTTTGGATTACTACAGCCTTGGAAGAAAACTTGAAATCTGAGACTGCGATACCTCCAGTTTTCCTCTTTTGCAATACTGCTTTGGCCATTCAAGTTCTTTTGTGGTTCTATACAACGTTTAGGCTTGTTTGTCTAGCTCTGTGACAAATGCTGTTCGTATGTTGACAGGGATTGCATGACATCTGTAGATGCCTTTGGGTAGTGCAGACACTTTAAAAATATGTATTCTTCCCATCTGTGAGCATCGGATGTGTTTCTCTTTCCGTCACCTTCAATTTCTTTCATCAGTGTGTTACGGTTTCTAGAGTACAGGTCTTTCACAATTTGGACCCTGTTTTAAAAAAAATTTCAGTTCTCTATTTTGACTCCACCTCTGCCAACCTGTGAAATCTCCAGGAAAGACCCAGTCTGAGTTTCCAATAACCAAATGTGACAGGCAGACAATGCTCTGAAATGGTTGAAAATGAAATGTATAAACGTTACCACAATGACTTCTCACCTCACATCTGTCAGAATGGCTCAGTTTCAACACACAGGAAACAACAAGGGTTGCTCAGGGTGTGGAGGAAAAACAACCCTTGTGCACCGGTCATGGGATATAAATTGGTATCGCCACAGTGAAAGCCACTATGGAGGGGCCTCAACGAATTAAAAACACAAATACCATAGGATCCAGTGATTCCACTACTGGGTATTTATTTACCCAAGGGAAATGGAGGTACTAATTTGAAAAGATATATGCACCCCATCTTTATTATAGCATTGTTTACAATAGACAAGATATGGAAGCAACCCAAGTGTCCACCAATACATGAAGAGACCACACACACACACACACACACACACACACACACACAATGAAATATTACGCAGCTATAAAACAGAATGAGATTTGCACATCATGGATGTACCTAGATGGTATGAGGGTAAGTGAAATAAGTCAGACAGAGAAAGACAAATCCTATATGATTTCACTTCTGTGTAGAATGTAAAATGGGGAATAAATGAACAAACAGAGCAAAAGCAGAAACAGCCCCATAAAAGCAGAGAATTGACTCTTGCCAGAAGGGAGGGGAGGTGGGGGGATTGACAAAATGGGTGAAGGGGAGAGGGAAGTTCAGTGTTCCAGTTATAGAATGAATAACCACAAGGCTCAAAGGTACAGCATAGGGAATCTAGTCAGTGGTATCGTAATACCATCATACTTTACCAGATGGGTGCTACACTTATGGCGAACATGGTGGACCATCCATTACATTGTGTGTCAGGTAGACCTCCGTTTAACTAAATATATCAAAGTTTGGGTTTCCCTGTTATGAGTGGTAGTACTAACTAGAGATTAAAAGATTAAAAGTTCCCACGGCCAACTTTGTTCCCACACTGGTCTTGCCTTATTTAGGTCCATAATAACTAGCAAGACATTCCAAGCCTTCAGGGGGCATTCAGCTACCCAAGGAGAGAGACTGCGATCAAATGGTCCTGGTAGTTGTGCCTCTATTTCTCTATATGCTGCCTGACTATTTTCTTCCCTATGAGCTCCCACTCCTACATCACTCTTCGGCACGGTTCTGTGGCATCCCCCAACCTTTCAATCTTTAGCCTATGAAGCCATACACTCCTACAACAAGGATGGGCTCAAATGACCGAGGGTAGGAACCACGTCCTGCTCCTGGAGAACAAGCGAACTGGGAGTCTCAGTCATCCACACAGTCACCTCAACATAGGCATGTTATCACCGATCCAGATGAAGCTCCCTTACTGATATGACAAGTCAGTCCTACCCCTGCCCAGCCCTACAAGTACATGGGAAGGGCATCACAGATTTAGGAAAAGAGGTGGAGTGAGGAGACAGCTTGCCTTGGGCCATACATCCCTGATGTTCGCAATCTCCACCCCTCATCCCCAATTCCTTGAGAGGATCTAAGCTATCCTCCCTCAGTTGGGCTGGAAGTAGGGGATATCATATTTCTATTTGCTGTAAACAGACTCTTCCCAGCAGCTCAAAGGATTGTTAATCTCTCTCATCAGAAAAGCTGAGGTATGCTCGCACCTTCAATGAAACCAACACACACAAAAGCAGAAACCTGCTTGTCACGACCCTCTTGAACTCTCTATTTGAATATGCCTTTCTAAACAACTCCGCTAATCCTGGGTCCTTCATTCCTGACATTCACCTTTATGTCACTTGTCATAAACCCCCATATTCTGACATCTTTCCTAAAACTCTTGTTTCTATCCAACTCAGTGTTGTTCTCCTTGAAACCTGGTCTCCTCTGCTAATTTGACTCTTACCCTCCTTCATTTTATTCATTAGACCCACTCCCCAGATTTCTATCATTGAAATATTTGTCTGCAAGATGAAGACAAAAAAACAAAGAAAGAAATGAAAGAAAGAAAGAAAGAAAGAAAGAAAGAAAGAAAGAAAGAAAAGAACCCGAATGTAAATCTCATTTCTGTGACTTATCATATCTAACTAGGTCACTTCAATCTCTTTTGAGTTTCAAACTGTCCATGTAAGCAACCATTCGGCAAGGAGGTTAAACAGAGGTTGAATTACCAGAGGGTATTTTGATGAATTAATCTCTGAGGTTCCCTAAATCTTGAGACTCTAAGTAGTTTTGATTTGGCCTCTGGAAAAATGGAGAGTCCTTAGCTGGCAGAAGGGGAAATATTAATGGGAAAAAAAAAGAAATACCAAGAAACCCAGAGAAGAAAGTAAAAAGGCACAAACACAGTACAGAAACGTCATAGGGAAAAAATCTCCAAAAAAGAAAAAGCTTCCTAGAACTAGTCAAGGGTACTAGTCCAAAGGGAAACCAGACTGGGAACTTAGGCAACAGAGAATCCTCGAAATATCCTAGCAATATCCTTGTGATAGAGACTGAATTTAATTAAGGTAACATGGTCTACAACTAGATACCCTTCCCTCACAGAAAACTCATTTGTCTCAAGAATAGGGGATATCACCACATCTAAGGAGATGCCTGACGACATCTTGCTTATTATGTAAAAGCCTTGACACCATGGCCATAGCTGACATCCATCCTAAAATCTGGGATGGTAAAAACAAGGGACTAGTTACCACTGCACTAATGACTTTTGTTAGCACTAGTGGTCAAATACATAAGGGCAAATGCTTGCACTAACCTGGTTTCTTAAGAAAACCCTAAATTAGAGTTCCGACATGATTAGCTTTGACATTCTGAGTTGATCTGCCCTAGGATCTGTATCTTCATCTCAGTGCTGCTGAGGAACCAGAGAATGGATGTGGAAGCTGCACAGGCTGACGGGAAAAGCCCCTCAGCTACCCATTAACTATGGAATCATGGTCGAGTCTTCAACCTCCCTGAACCACAGTTGCCAAAGTAATAAAAAGTAGGCTACAACAACACAGCTAGTTTGCAAAGCTATGCAATGCCTACATAACTTAACAGATGTTATGCATAGGATATAGTGTCTTGTCCAGGGTAGAACACGCAACAACTGCTTTTTTTCTCTGCGTTCCCTTAGGAAACACATAATTTTCAGTTCATTCATTTCACTTCCTTTCCTTTCATTTTCCATTTCATTTCATTTCATTCCTTTATACTTTGAGAGTGAGTGCACACAGAAATCGGGAAAGACATCCCAAGGAGGCTGTCAGCGCAAAACCCGACGTGGGGCTTGAACTCACAAACCTGAGTTGAAGTCAAGAGTCACACCCTTAACTGACTGAGCCACCCACGTGCCCCAACGAATGTCATTTTTACAAATCCAGAAAAATCCTACCTGGCTATAGAGTCTCCCTCAGCATTCTTATCTGCTCCTAAAGAAGAAAGCAAAATACATGTTAAATCAACAATCGAAAAATAGAGGAAATTACAAGTGTACGGCTTATGATTTGTGAAAAAGTATTGCTTTGGGACCACACCTGGAAACCACACTACACTGAATGGTAATTATCCCATTCGTAGGCTTAAAGCACTAAGAAATGTTACTTTCTCCTCTATATTGACCAAAAGCAAGAATGGGTTTTATCAAAATTTGACACCTACAGGTGAACTGATGTTTACAATGGCCATCACTGACCGACTCTATGACACTGGAGGAAAATGGTGTCGTTAGGAGAATGATTATCACAAGCTGACAATGTCAAACTGCAACTAGCATGATTTTTCTGGACTTCCACCCCTATAGAAGTTAAAAGAGAGTTTTTTTATTTTGCTGTAACACAGCAGAACTTCCCCAGCCATTTAGTAGAGACTGTTCAGAGTTAGGATGAAACAACACCTCACAAATGTGCTCCCTAGTTATTGTACTTTGCATCATGGCCAAACCATAACAAGCAGACTCTCCCTGGCCTTATTTCCAATGGCAAGGTAAGTTGGAAGGCTGTGGCATTCCAATTTGATAAACTTCTAACTTCTCGAGACTGTCTCCTTCCATTGCTAGAGAGTCTATCTAGACCCACTGAACATCACAGAGGATGATCCCAATGTTGGTACTATGTAGTGGCTCATGATGTCATTTTTCTCAACCCTCCCCATTGGGTGACACACATCTAGAAAAATCATGCTTGTTTTCATGGAAGGCATATGTCATCAGATCCTCTACTGATGAGCAACAAAACAAAACAAAGGGCAAAGAATATCTTGAATGCCTACATTCAATTAGTGGGGAATTTTAATTTTCTAAACATTCAACGATAGCCACTGTATGATTGTTACTATATGACACTCTTTAAAGAGCAAGACTATGGAGGTAAGGGTTGGGGTTAATGTAGGGAAAAAGGGGCACACCCCCAAGGACTATTTTTTAAATTTTTTTAACGTTTATTTTTTTTAGAGACAGAACATGAATGGGGGGAGGGTCAGAGAGAGAGGGAGACACATAATAGGAAGCAGGCTCCAGGCTCCGATCTGTCATTCCAGAGCCTGACACAGGGCTCGATCTCGTGAACCACGAGATCATGACTTGAGCCAAAGTCGGACACTTAACCGACTGAGCCACCCAGGCGCCCAAGCACAGAGGACTTGTAAGGCAGTGAAACTCTTTCACACGATACCACAAAGGTGGATTCACATCATTACACATTTGTTAAAACCCAAAGAATGTATAACACCAAGGCTGAACACTAATGCAAATTAGAGACATTGCCTGAACATGAAGAGTTAGTGTCCATATAAAATGCACCACTCTTGTCAGGGTGCCTGGGTGGCTCAATTGGTTCAGCGTCCATGTCTGGATCTGAGATCAGGTCATGATCTCACAGTTCATGGAATCAAGTCCTGCATCAGGCTCTGTGCTGACAGCACAGGATTCTTTCTCCCTTCTCCCTCTGCCCCTTGGCTGCTCACACACATACATGCTCTCTCACTCAAAACTAAACAAAGGAACTGAAAAAAAATTACTACTAAAAATGGACCACTGTCGTGCAAGATGTTAACAACAGGGGAGGCTAGGCGTGTACGGGAGCATGGTATGGTATATGGAGACTCTCTGTACTTTCTATTATATTTTGCTGTGAACTTAAAACTGCTGAAAAAATAAGGATCATTAAACGTAAAAAACAATCAAACAAAGTACAACAACCATACTACCAAAGTAGTATCCATTGAAGCTACTCTTAGCATATATTAACCATGACAGTCACCTTGAGCATTAAGATAGAGATCAAAGTAACATAATAGGGGTACTGTCTCCCATATGGAAGTATATGAAAATACATAAAGCAAAATACAAAAATACAAGTTATTTGTATATTTAGGCAAGAAAACAATGGATGAATATGACCAAATATAACTATAAACAGGGATTCAGCACTGTATGAATCAAACCTGGGTTTTCCATATAATTGAGATTTTATTCTAATTTTAAATCAAAAATCATTATGCTGATCATATCTAAGAATCATAAGGAAAGCTTAATCATATAAAAAAAGATGATAATGACCTAATATTGCCCTAGTCTTTTTTGTACAAATACCTACTTCATATGGATGATGAAACTGAAACCAGTACCATGATAACCATCATTTTACTTGCTATTAAAATAAAATTTTAAGACACCACCAAAAATGAATTGAGGGCTGTAATTTCTATGCAGAAAAGGTTTCATCCAGCAGGCCAAAGATGGCTACCCTCAGAATATCCTACTTGAATGACTGGCCCTTGGTTGTTCCCTGGGATCTTGGATTTAAGGAAGGTTTCCACCATTCCCTAGCTTGGTAATAGAAGCTCACTGTGCCTAAGTATTGGTAAAATCAGTGTGCTTAAGGCCGTACACTTGATTTCTTTTTGGAAACCTGGAATTTTGGGACATGCTAAGGAGAAGATGCCTATGTGCTTAGCATTTGATGAAAACCTCAGGCACTGAGTATCCATAAGCCTCGTACTGGCAGACAACATTTCACTTGTGCTGTCCTAATTTGATGCTGGAGGAATTAAGCACATCCTGCTAACTCCATAAAGATAGGATTCCTGGAAGCCTGTGCTTGGTCGACTCTGGACTTCACCCCATGCACCATTTGTCTGTGCTGATTGGCCTTTCTAGCCTCTCCCCATACCAAACCATAGGCAACAACTATATGCTGCGTCCTGTGAGATCTTCCAGTGAATAATCAAATCTGGGTGTCGTTGTGGTGCCTCTATCACAACGCATTATATGAAATTTTATTATTTGGGGTGATGTCATACACGTGGTACCAGTCAGAAGGTTATGTCACAGAATACCTTTCCTGGAATCTCTTTTTCTTGGTATTTGCCTTGAAAATTCCTACATTCCTATATATCCATGCGAAGAAAGGTTTAAAAGGAATAGATGAAATCATGATGTCACAAAGTGTGAAACAAGCAACAATCCTATTTTACTCAGTAAAAAAAAAAGAGAGAGAGAGAGAATCCTGGTGGTTGCCACCATGTTCTACCATACACAAGTTCCTCTCAAATATGAAAAGTCAGTTAATTTTTCCAACTAACTAGGACTTAGTTCATTTTTCTGGCAGATAGGAATGAAAAGAAGTAACAGGGATTGTTCTAGAAAAAACAGAACTATCAGACCCAGTATAAAAACATACTACTGATTATAGTTTTATGTTTCTTTCCTTTCCTTACTTTCTTAGAAAATTAAAAATATACTTCACCTATTAAAGGCAATCATTGCCAAAATAATCAAAAGTCATAATTACTGTATCCTCATTCCTGCTGCTCTCCTCTGTTCATCTGATAAAGTACTACACATTTTTCATGTCCAATTTACATGCTGGCACACAACTTGGAAACTTCTGAATCTTCTGAGAGTTCTCTCTCACCCCTTAACTTTTCATATTCAGGAATCACAGATTCGTATTACTATACTGTTTCAGTCTCTGCTTTGTCTTTTCCCTGCCATTGCCCTAGTCAAACATGAGTTCTTAACTGATAATTTTCGCAGGGAAAAAAAAAGCCACAAAATATTATTGTTATTTCTTAAATGAATAAAAAAAATATGCAAAACAAATGAGAAAGACACAAGGCCCTGAAAAAAAATTAATGGAATAAATTGAACCCCCTGACGTTTTCAATCTACACAGCTGAAAGTTTCACAATGGACTAATACTAGGCTAAGAAAACAAGAGCTTCCTTTGCCTCCCAGTCTCTTTATGTGGTTTCCTATAACCTATCCTCCATATGAGGGTTCAGCATGCTACGGCCACAGGTCAAACCCAACCTGCCATCTCGTTCTGTAAATAATGTTTTATTGGGGCATAGACCCATGTCTTCACTTACATATTGCTATGGCTGCTTTCACACTACAAGGGAAGAGCTGAGAAACCACATCACCTAAAATATTCACTGGCTCTTTAGGAAAAAGGCTTGGGGATCTTTATTTTATGCCATAACCAGAGTGTCCTAAACTCAAATCTAATCTACTTAGTCTTCTGCTTCAAATTCTCCAAAATCCCTGCATCAAATACTGCTGGTTCTCTCCCTAAGAGCCATTCCATATTCTTCATTCTTGCTAGAGAATCACAACTTTATTTGGATATTTATTGTCTCCATACACAGAGAAGGTGGCCTCACCCTGGCTTCAAAAAGAGAAAGGATTATTCTAAGCTAATCACAGTACCTGATTTACCAGGGACCAGTTTAGGAATGAGTATGTGACATAACCTAGTCTTTAAAATGTTAGAGGAAGTCTACTGCAAGCCTCTTCCTAGTGAAAAGAAACACCTAAAGCAAAGCAGTCCTTCCCACCCACTGGATGTTGCCATGTGAGAATATGATACCTGGAGCTGTTGCTAAATAGCCACCCTGGAAAGGAGAAATAAAAATACCACCAACTCCAGAACTGAACAAGTGATGACTGGGATCCTGATGACATCACTGAACCATCAAAACATTTCTGGTTCCTACTGTTTTAGTCACTGTTAGAAGTCACCTATTATTTGCCGCTAAAAGCATTCTACTGAAGAAATTTCCCAAGGCCTATCAGGTAAGACCTACTCCTTTCTATAGCACTAACAAACTTCCATAAGCTTGTCTTACCTAGGTATTCACCTCATTCCCAACCATTCCCATAGCACACGTTTTCTACCAGCAAAACCCAACTGCTCATAAATCCTGCTAAGGTCACTCGTACACCTTTGCCTCTGCACTGTTGTGTACTCCGCCAAACACGTAATCGTGATAGTTTACAAACATTGTCAAACATACAAATGTTGGTCCTTCTGCCTCTCTACCTGGCAAACCGAACTCCTCACTCTGCATGCTTACCGTAGATTCTACCCAGTCCTTGAAAACTCAGATTCCTCACCGGGAACTTATGGTAACTGGAACAAATGCCAATACAAAATAACAATGATAATTATAAGCTCTATGAGACTCTGGCACCCAGTAAGCACTAAATAGAGTAAATAATACAAATGGCAGTGGTAACAACGAACTCCTGGGGTGCAGAGACTGGTTTTTGAATGTTTGTATTCTACAACAACAGGATAACACTTAGTAGCTAACAGGCACTTAAGAGTTACTTGTGGGGGCGCCTGGGTGGCGCAGTCGGTTAAGCGTCTGACTTCAGCCAGGTCACGATCTTGCGGTCTGTGAGTTCGAGCCCCGCGTCAGGCTCTGGGCTGATGGCTCAAAGCCTGGAGCCTGTTTCAGATTCTGTGTCTCTCTCTCTCTCTCTGCCCCTCCCCCGTTCATGCTCTGTCTCTCTCTGTCCCAAAAAATAAATAAACGTTGAAAAAAAATTAAAAAAAAAGAGTTACTTGTGAAGTGAACAAATGGACATGAATAAAAGTGATTCCTTTGAAAATTATTTTTAAAAACCACAGAAACTTTTCTGTTTCAAAAACCGCAGGGACAGCTCTATTCTGTTATGAGCACCTTAATGATCAAAACGCTGTCTGTTCTATCTTTACCTTTCCTGTAAGTTCCAAAACTAACCTACAGAAATCCTTTGGTAACAGTCTACCAAGTTAAAGCTTTCTTCCTACTTTGCAGATTGTAAAGTGCACTAGGTGCCACAACTAGGGAGCAACAGTAGCATTTTTTGTGTGTGTGTGATTGTGAAACATCTTTGTGCTGTTATTATAATTTCTGGAGCCCAAGTTGCCCTATTTGAATACTTGCGAAGATAACATTTTGACTAATGGCAACAGAGTATCTTATTCTAACAAAATTACAGTGTCATGACAATTCTCCAACAAACAGAAGAAAACATTGTTCTAATGAAGTCAATATATCTTATTCTGGATTTGTTGTTGTTGTTTTTAAATGTTTATTTTTTTGAGAGATACAGAGCATGCATGTACAGGGGAGGGGCATAGAGAGAAGGAAAAGGGAAAATGCCACACAGGCTCTGAGCTGTCAGCAAAGAGCCCGACAGGGAAGTCTGACACAGGACTCCAACTCACCAACTGTGAGATGATGATGACCTGAGCTGAAATCAAGAGTTGGACACTTAACCGACGCAGCCACCCAAGCGCCCCTCTCATTCTGTCTTGATTTATGAGGAGTGAAGTTGATAATGGTGAGACCTTGTTGAGACAATATGTGAAATAACCTATGCCTCTCAACAAGGCATTGCTTTTCTTCAGTACTCTTGGAAGCTATCTGTAAAAAAACAATCTCATTGGCAGTGCTGCACACTAGCTAAGATTTGCAGTTCTTATTATTTGCCATTTGCTTATGGTACCAGGAAAGTACTGTAGAATTCCCAGTTTGAGGGCTGGTTCATTTTTTAATGAGACAAATCGCTAGGTAACAATATTTACTAAATATAATCCATTTGTAAACATTTTATAAAAGATCCATTTTTATAACAAGTGCAATTTGTTACAATATGTTTATGGAGGAAACATAAAACATACTAACTTATCAATCTTTTTTCCTCTGGGCACCTGGATGGCTCAGTTGGTGAAGCATCTGACCTTGGCTCAGGTCGTGATCTCGCAGCTCACGAGTTCGAACCCCACATTGGGCTCTCTGCTGTCAGTGGTGGAGCCTGCTTTGGATCCTCTGTCTACCTTCCTCTGTCCCTCTCTTGCTCTCTCTCTCTCTCTCTCTCTCTCAAAATTAAATAAACAGTTAACAAAGCATTTTCGTATTTATTACACAAAGATGTCACATGGTATTTTAGGGGTCATGACTAAAATAATGAATTTCTTTTCAGATAATACTGCCTCATATTTTCAATTACCTACAGTTAACTTCTTAAATAATTCTGAACATTAGACTATAAAGAGAGAAATTAAGAAAGAAAAAAATATACATGCAATTTACACATTGGTGTTCTTTTCTTCATTGTTCTTTCATTATCAAAACACCCTTACTCTGACTTTACTTATGTTAGGACCACCAAGAGCAATTCACTATGTAAAGTCTTACCAGGATGGCTGTTTTGCAAAGAATTTTTAAGCATGATATCTTCTTTATGTCGGCAAATTATTTCGTAACTGCTATGTATAAAAAAGGGTGATAAATAATATTACTATCTTAACGCTGATATGAAAAACATTTACCAAATACATCAAATTCTTAGAGTATTTCAAATAATATCAGAGCAAATATCAAAACTTTAATTACCCCATATACTTCAAATTTGTACGTTCTAGAAGCTTTTCATTAAGTCTGTACTTAAAGAAGAAAAAAACAGGGAGATGAACCAGTCATGAATTGAGGGCATTCTAGCTTAGTAAATTAGAACTAGCTTGCCAGGGGCACCTGGGTAGTTAAGCATCCAACTTTAGCTCAGGTCATGATCTCACGGTTTATGGCTTTGAGCCCCACGTCGGGCTCTGTGCTGATAGCGCAGAGCCTGGAGCCTGCTTCGGATTCTGTGTCTTCCTCTCTCTCTGCAACCACCCCCCACCCCAGCTCGTACTCCGTCTCCCTCTATCAAAAGCAAATACACATCAAATAGAAATGAGAATAATTAGAATTCGCTTGCCAGAATGGAAAGTGTTTGGAACTCAGAAGTCCTAGCTCTATAACCTATAGCTATTTGTTCTTGGAGAAGCCACTTCTCTTTGGCTCAAAATCTCCCTCTATAAAACAAGGGAAATTACTGCCTTATTTTACAAGGTTGATAAGAGGATTTAATGAGATATTATACCCAAAACATGGCCTCTCAGGCCATGGCCTCTTAGGTGATGCTCATTACTCTGGGAAGGGCAAGATGAGACCTTCCATGACTTCAGAAAAAGATGTTCCACAGGATTTAAACCGGTGGTCCAGGGGCACCTGGGTGGCTCAGTCCGTTGGGCATCCAACTCTTGATCTCAGCTTGGGTCTTGATCTCAGGCTCGTGAGTTCAAGCCCCATGTTGGACTCCACGCTGGGCTTGGAGCCTACTTAAAAAAAGGCAGGGGTACAGATCTGCTAACAAAGGAGAAAGAGAAGTCCGATCTCTTCCTGCAGCATCATTTGAACCTCTCTGACAGCTTAGAATGGTCCCAACTAACATCTTCTGGCAAACAACAACAACAACAACAACAACAACAACAAACAAACAAAAAAACAAGATCCTCAAAGGGTAACTCATGAGGAAAGTCTAGGCTAAGATATAGGTTCCACATAAGGTCTTTGAGTGTGGAGGGACAGGGGTGTATGGAGAAAGCCAGGAGGCCCAGCTGCCCAAACAGGGTGCTGGTGCTTTGGGATAGCTGCTGAGCATATGTGCATGTGCAGTGAACAAAGAAACTTTGTAGCTTTGAAATCTAAGTGTGGAACACCATGAAGACTGAAAACTGGATCAGCAAGGGAATCCTGGGAGTAAAGGTCAATCACGACCTGACTGCAGCACCAGTTTCAACAGCAATGCTGCAGCAACAGAATCAAAGGAAACTGTAGAATGATCAGGATGTCCTTTTTTCCCCTCCAAATGACTTGTGAAAGAGGACTGTCTCTTTGGTCTTAGGGTGCTCCTTAGGTTCTTGGAAAATTCAAGGGACAGAGTACAGGAGATAGCCCTCAAAGGAAAGTAGAGGGTCTTCTACAAAACTGAACATGTCAAGACCCAAGTTACTAGTTAGAAAACACAGATGTAACATTATTTGTGTCCCATGCAGAGGGGTTATACTTGAAATGAAATGGATAATGTTAGGATCCTGGAGGATAAAGGTCTCAAAAGTCCTGAGATAAAGAATCCTGCACCCGTTCCTACTTCCAACTAGTCTAGTCCTTTGCTTGATTTCTGGCTAATGTTGTGGACTAACCGACTGCCATTCCAAAACTGCCTGAACAAACTACAAAATCCCATCTGTTACATATGAAGTTAACAGTTAAATTATTTTAAACCTCAGTTTAGTAATAACTAGCATTTTAATACAAACACTTACAGATTAAAACCCTTAATATAAGCATATTCATCTGCAGCCCATCCATATACATCTTGAGGAAAGGGATCAATACCTTGCTGAAGAAGAAGCCTGACTACATTTGTTGAGTCATAATTTACAGCAAGCATGAAGGCTGTTCTAAAATAACAGAGATAACTTCACTCTTAGGAATTGAGAGTTATTTAAACAGCTAATTTGATATACTTTATCAGGGTAATATCTTGCCTATCTGTTCAGAATCGACCATTTACATGTTTCAGTGTTCATCTGTGTAAATGATCTCCAAGAGTAAAATGAAGGGACAAAAAGGAAGCTTCTTGTCCCACTTGGGTAATGTATTATAGACTTGCTAATTTAACGTCGTTTGATAAACAAGAAACTATGCTAGGTCACTTATCTGAATAGGTAAAGATTTAAAAAAAAATAATTCCCCACGTCTTCCTTAATCTGATACAGTGCACTTCAAAGCCATCTAGAGGTCAAGCAAGTATAAAAACTATCTGCAGGCTTAAAATGATAATATTTTAATGCGAATGCTAACAAAAGAGGCATAAATACAGTTAACGATGCTGATAAGCATATGGTAGGTACTAAATTAAATGCTATGTATATAAAATATTATTTACGCACAACCACCCTTGAAGGATATATTATTATCCTCCTTTTCATATCAGGAAACATATTTAGTGATGATACGTAACACTCCCAAGGTCACAACACCTAGCCAGTAGGAAAGCTATGAATCAACTTAGTCTTGGGTGAATCTAAAGCACATCTCTTCCTTCTTTATCACCCACCTATAACTTATCCTCATTAAAGGATAAGTCTATACAGTTAAAGTTATCTTTCATCTTTCTACTCCTACCAATTGAAAATAAAATCAAAAGTACATATACTGGACATGAAAAAGGATAAAACCTGATGAGACTTGGTAATAGTAATTAATCATCACTTAGAGATCACCTAACGACATCAGTATTACTCAAAAAAAAAAAAAAACAATTTAAAGAAAAGCGTCATCCAAAAGACACAACTCCTATTTATGTTTAATATGCATCTTTTTTTAACATTTATTTGCTTTTGAGAGACAGAGCTCAAGCAAGGAGAGGGAGAGAGAGCGGGATACACAGAATCCAAAGCAGCTCCAGGCTCCAAGCTGTCAGCACAGAGCCCGGCGTGGGGCTCGAACCCACGAACCATGACATCATGTCCACAGCCAAAGTCATAGACTTAACCAACTGAGACACCCAGGCACCCCAATATACATCTTTGAAGGAAAAATGTATATGAAGTAGAAATTCTTTCTTTTTTAAGTTTATTTACGATTTATTTTGAGAAAGAGAGAGAGAGCACACGAGAGTGTGTGCAAGGGGCAGAGACACAGAGAGAGAGAGAGAAAGAGAGAGAGAGACAAGAGAGAGAGACAGAGAGAGACAGAGAGAGAGAAGGAGATATTGAGAATCCGAAGCAGGCTCTGCACTGTCAGCACAGAACCTGATGTGGGGTTCAACCCATGAACTATGAGATGATCACCTGAGCCAAAGTCGGATGCTTAACCAGCTGAGCCACCCAAGTGCCTCTATGAAGTAGAAGTGTAAAAAATACCATAAAAGGGTTAAGAAGGCCAATATTGTGCCATTAAGTAAATTAAGAGCTGAGAGTCCACCCTTTATAAAACTAAAATGAAATCCCTTTAGTTAACACAAAATCATGTGGCAGAAAAAAAAACAAAAAACAAACAAACAAACAAAAAACATTGCAGGAGCAACTGGATGACTCAGTTGGTTAAGCATCAGACTCTTGACCTCAGCTCGGGTCTTGATCTCAGAGTCATGAGTTCAGGCCCAGCGTTGGACTCCACGCCGAACATGGAACCTACTTAAAAATAAACACTGCAAATGACATGGGTCAACATCATCAACGAATATGAATTCTGCTATACCCTGTTCTTCATGTTGCCCAGTCAGAATAATTGCTTTCTACCTAACTGGTGATGTGTTGATATTTTTCACTATATAATTATAAATTAGTCTTCTTCTTCTGAAGTTAATCTTCCTGACTTGAATAATTATTACCACTGTAGAACCATACTAAGGTTTAAAAGAAAACTACTGCACCTTTTTAATTTATCCTCTGCATGTATATTTGCTGCCTTTTCTACCAGAACTTCCACTATTTGCTGTTTGTTTTCATTTACAGCAACTAGAAGTGGTGTGATGTTATCCTGTAAAAGAGCAAAAACAATTTAGAATTTACAAAATTATACCTTTCCATACGGAATTTTAAAACATACAAAAGATCCTCTAAACTTAAACATATAATACAAAAAGTAAATAAAAAATGGCCTCTTCCTTCCCACCACGGTGCTTTCACCTGCTGCTGCTTCTCTTTAAAATAGCCCTCCTCCCCTGGGGCATCTGGGTGGCTCAGTTGGTTAAGTGACCAACTGCAGCTCAGGTCATGAGCTCAGGGTTTGTGAGTTCGATCCCTGCATTGTGCTCTATGCTGGCAGCGCACAGCCTGGAGCCTGTTCCAGATTCTCTCTCTCTCTCTCTCTCTCTCTCTCTCTCTCTCTCTCTCTCAAAAAGAAATACACATTAAAATTTGTTTTTAATAAAATAGCCCTTCTCCACCTTCTTCAACAGATTATATGAAGTCATTCTCCCAAACTCACTTCAAACACTCACTGGTTCCAAGATCGTTGCTTCTATCACAGTACTTATCATGGTATACTGTAGTTATTGTTCCCTATCTAAACCAAGTGCTTCTTGAGAGCAGGGGCTATTTCTTATCTCTGTATCTCCAAACTCCAAAACACAGCAGTATATGCTTTAAGTACTTTTACTGAATTAATAACCTAAATGATGATCTCTGGAGTAGTGTTTCTTAAATTATCTTCCAAAGAATACCTTCTTTGCCAGAAGGTAAGTACTATGTCCCAATGGAAAGATTTCATGATCATCTATGTTTGAGAAATATTAGAAAACTGCATTATATGTCTGGCATTACAGAAATCCATGTAAATCTGCTCAGTCCCCATTTGACAATCCTTTTTGTGGCAAACATTCACATTTGAGGAATCAGAGTTTCAGGGATATAGTTTGGAGAGATTTCCGATAAAGATGAAGCTTTTCCCCAAGTTATACAAACTTGCTTGTCTTCTGTCAGTGGTATCAGGATCCACTGACATCCGAGATGTCAACATAAGGCATCGCTGCTCCAAATGGGTCACCAAGGAGATGGGCTCAGAACTCCAAGAGTTAAGCTTCAAATGAACTTTGATTACTTAATATTAAATAGCCCATGGGCTTTCTCCTATTATAAAATGCTAATTTTTTTTAATTTTTTTAACGTTTTTATTTTTATTTTTGAGACAGAGAGAGACAGAGCATGAACGGGGGAGGGTCAGAGAGAGGGAGACACAGAATCTGAAACAGGCTCCAGGCTCCGAGCTGTCAGCACAGAGCCCGACGCGGGGCTCGAACTCACGAACCGTGAGATCATGACCTGAGCTGAAGTCGGCCGCTTAACCGACTGAGCCACCCAGGCGCCCCAAAAATGCTAAATTTTTATCTTAACCCTTAGGAAGCTCCATATGAAATTTTATTGTCAATTATAATAATCCTGGGACCCTAATACATATCTACTTCTAAAAAAATCTGTATTCTAGTTGTATTCCAGTTTCCACTGGAATAGCTACTTACTTTATATTTTAGGCAAAATATAAATTGGAAATAAAAATATAATGGCTTATCAATAAAAATTCAAACACTGATTTATACAGATCATTTTTAGCATAATGAAAGTGACTACATTATTTGCATTTTTAGGGAACAATGCTGAGGAGAAAGAGAATATTGTCTGCAATAGGCATAACCTATTCAACTGTAACCATGATTAATCTAATACGGTTTGCAAATATTCCAATAGGAATACGATTATTCAAATTTTGTTTCTTTTAATGTTTATTTATTTTTGACAGAGAGAGACAGAGCCTGAGCGGGCAAGGGGCAGAGAGAGAGGGAGACACAGAATCCGAAGCAGGCTACAGTCTCTGAGCTGTCAGCACAGAGCCCCACACGGGGCTCAAACTCACAGACAGCGAGATCATGACCTGAGCCGAAGTCGGACGCTCAACCGACTGAGCCACCCAGGCACCCCAGGAATACGATTATTCATAGTACACAGAAGGAAAAAGTGTCTTGTTTTCAAACTAACTTATGGGGCACCTGGGTGGCTCAGCCAGTTAAAAGGCCGACTTCGGTTCAGGTCATGATGTCATGGTTTGTGAGTTCAAGCCCTGCATTGGGCTCTATGCTGACAGCTCAGCCTGGAGCCTGCTTGGGATTCTGTGTCTCCCTTTCTCTCTGCCCCTCCCCCACTCATGCATGTGGTCTCTCTCCTTCAAAAATCAATAAACGTTAAAAAAATGAATACAATACAAAAACAACTTAGAAAGTCTAACTTGGAAAATTCAATCCTATTCCGAAGACATTAACATAAAATACAAAATATATATTATAAATTAATATGGATTGCCTTGAAAACCTTGAAATCTTTATCAAAATAGACCATAAAACAGAGGCGCCTGGGTAGCTCAGTCAGTTAAGCATCTGACTCTTGACTTTGGCTCAAGTCATGGTCTCATGATTCATGAGTTCAAACCCAGTGCCTCCGAGGGATTCTCTCTCTCTCTTTGTCAAAATTAACTTTAAAAAAAAATTACCAAGGTTTCTTTGTGTCCAAAAGAGATCTGATTAGCGCAGTCTAAAATATATATATATATATACACATATATATACATATATATGTATATATATATGTATATATGTGTGTGTATAAATATATGTGTGTGTGTGTTTGTGTGTGTGTGTGTGTATACACACACACACACAAACACACACACACACATATATATATATATATATATATATATATATATATATATCATAAAACAGTAATTGTAAACGCAATGCTTATGGAGGCAAAGTAGGTGACTCGAGTAAGTGAAGAACCTAAGTGGGGACAGTAGCAAACTGGAGACACCCATACCTCATATAAAAAGGTCAGCCGCTGGAATGCATACCAAACAGTAATATGGGCTCAAAGTACCAGGTATGATTCTATAAGAAAAGTCTGAAATCCAGATTTCTGCATGAGTGTCATAATTTTAAATGTTGACTCAATGTATGGAGGAAACGAAACACATCCAGGGGCCAAATTTAGTCAATAGCCCACGGGTATTTTGGTTGTGCATAAAGCATATATTTGTATGTAAATCTTTCCTGAAGTATCAGTATCACGTTTTACCAAAAACTTAGGCCCCAACATGTAATAAAAAGTGCTATTAAGACTCATAAGAGGGGAGCCTGGGTGGCTTAGTCAGTTGAGCATCTGATGCTTGACTTCAGCTCAGGTCATGATCCCAGAGTTGTGGGACTGAGTCCTGCATCAAGCTTGGCACTGAGCTTGGAGCCTGCTTGAGGTTCTCCCTCTCTCCCTCTGCCCTTCTCCCCCACTCACACTCTCTCTGTCTAAAAGAATCACAACAAAAAGACTCGTAACACCCACCTTAAGAATTTTTCCAACGCTTATTAAAACTGCAATCTATCTGTGTTTAATTCTCCCAGACTGTTAATCAAATAGACAAATTAGTTCACAACTATGCTGAAACTAAATTATGAAAACAATTCCCAACTGTATTGTCACTAACTGCATTTCCATGTTTAAAACTACCATTTGGATTATGCCAGGGCTATATGAATTTAACAGACATCATAAGACAGTTGGTCACATAGCTTCAACTAATAAAGAAGTTTCAAGATTTTCTCCTATTGCAATCAGGAAAACACTGCTTGTAATAACCAAATGGCTATGAATATGAGAGAGAGAGAGAGAGAAAGAGAGAGAGAGAGAGCAAGCGTGAGCGAGTGGGGGAGGGGCAGGGAGAGAGACTCTCATGTGTCTCTGCACCATCAGTGCAGAGCCCAATGTGGGGTTCGAACTCACAAACCATGAGATCACAACCTGAGTGGAAGTCGGACGCTTAATCAACTGAAAAACCTGGGTACCCCTCCATTCAGTAGTTAGCTTCTTTTAAATTTTTTTTAAATGTCCACTTTTTGTGGAAGAGAGAGAAAGAGCATGAGCAGGGGAGGGGCAAAAAGAGAGGGAGACTACAGAATATGAAGCAGGCTCCAGGCTCTGTCTAAGCTGTCAGCACAGAGCCCAACACGGGGCTAGAACTTGTGAACTGTGAGATGATGACCTGAGCCTGAAGTCAGACGCTTAACCGACTGAGCCACCCACACACCCCAGTAGTTCTTAACCAAGAGTTGTAGCACAGTCTCAAAAAAAATATTTCTAAATATCCATGTCTATGTATACATGTTACTAGATTTACTCAAACTCTTCAGGAGAGAGTTTAGGCTTGTTAAAAAAAAATTGAAACTTCCCCAGGGCACGGGGATTCACCACCACAGTTCTAGCTGAGAGTGGTGCAGCAGACAATCACATCAGTCTCATCTATGTGGCCAACTCCCTCTATCATTTGAAGATTTAGCCAAAAGAATGACTTATCAAAACTGCATTTAATTTCCCTGAGCAGAGGTAGAACAGGGACTAAATGTAAAGTCAAAATGCAACTTGATTGCATTACTTTTAAACTTCTTACTTCCCATCAAGATATTCTAGATTTCAGAGCAGAGTTTAGACTCTTACCTAAGTGGCTGTTTCTGCCAGAATAGGATTATATGACAGTTAATTATTTGTTCTTTCTTCTCATTGCCCACGTAATCAACCACCTGTTCACTGCCAATCTGATTTCTTCTGAGTCCTCCTACACTTGGTCTCTAGGCAGGTTTGCAACTCACTGTTTCCCTAAGTAACAATTATTCCCCTCAAAAATTGAAGACTCCTTGACTAAACATATAAACTGAAGGGGAAAAAAAACAATAAAACAAACAGCCTCTTCTTGTTATTTTATCTCACTTGCCAAATTTCCAAATTGGCCTACTTAGTTCTGACTGCTCCCTCCTTTCCCCTTTTTTCTCTTAAGCCTTGGCCAATAAAAGATAAATCCCATTTTTATAAATCACTTTTTTTATCAAATAGGAACTTGTCAACAGCAGCGATGTTTTTTATTGTAAAATGCATTTGTTTTCTTTGAGGTTTAAGACAAAGCCTAGGGCAAATTTTGCTTTCCTGTGTTGTTTTTCACTAAAAAAAAAATTGGATGGGAAAAATATTTGAAAACAAAATAAGTTTTACCTTTAACAAATATATTGTTTTCATAAATATTTGCCATAAATACATAAAACAAAGCAGTATTCTCTGTTTCTTTAGAAGTATCCTCATTTAAAATGAAATCTTAGGGGTGCCTAGGTGGCTCAGTTGGTAGAGCATCCAACTTCGGCTCAGGTCTTAATCTCATGGCTCATGAGTTCATGCCCTGCATTGGGCTCTGTGCTGACAGCTGGGAGCCTGGAGCCTGCTTCAGATTCTGTGTCTCCCTCTCTCTGCCCTTCTCCCCCTCTTGTTCTGTCTCTGTCTCTCTCTCTCTCTGTCTCTCTCTCTCTCTCAAAAATAAATAAAATATAAGAAGAAAGGAAGGAAGGAAGGAAGAAGAAATCTTAGATAAATAAGTTATTGCCAAATATTTTCATTCAGGGAATCCTTGAACTTCCATATACATAAAATTGACCCTGCCCGTGTCAACCAAGGGTGTTCCTCTAGGGGCTTCAGCAGTGAAAGGTAATGCATGTCAAAGAAAAGGAAGGTGGGCCAGCAAGTGTGGCCATCATCTACTCCCCATGTACAGCTACAACCCTGCTGAGGAGCTACACAAGGTTGAGCAGGAGCTACTCTCTGAAGTGGGACACCCCAACATGGTACATGGCTGGCCGAGTGGTTACCAACACAAGTAGATGCCTTTGCTGGATGTCAAGACATGACCTGACCCCAATGCCCTCATCTTCAGAGCACCGGGGCCTGCAGTGCCCAGCACCTACAACCTGCTGCTTTCTCCTCCCGCTTGCACACATCCAAGCTCTCCCTGCTGGGTCTGGGTCTCCATTCCTCCTCCCACCTATCCCCAGCAGCACCCCTTGCCTAAGCCCCTGCATAGCACCCAGCCTCCATCATCACCTCACTCCCCTCTAGACCTCTAGTCCTTTATAGGCTCTGAGACTACCATCCACTTGTAGGCACTAATGGAAACATTTTCTTTCCGGGGTGGAAGGGTGGCTGGGAGATACAACTTTGCCCTTTCTGTGGGCACTACCTTTTTCTAGCCCTCCCTGACTTGGCATTGGAGTTACTTCCATGATGACAGGGCCTGAGGTATAGAATTCAGTGAGTGAGTGTGTGTGTGTGTGTGTGTGTGTGTGTGAAATAAAACATTTTGAGGCTAAAATATTCATGTATATATATATATATAAAATTTCAAATAATGTATAAATTAGTTCTTTACCTTATTTCTTGCTTCAGTATTCGCATTGTATAGCAGCAGCTTCTCTATTATGGATATATTATCACCAAAGGCCGCATAGTGGAGAGCAGTGTTGCCACTCACATCCCTAATATTTGGATCGGCACCATTTTCCAATAGTATGTTTACACATTTCTCTTCCTGGCACTGTACGGCCTGTCAGTGATATGCCAAGAAACAGAGTGTAAATTCTGAGAATTTAAAGTAAGCATGCCACAGGTTTCACCAATTCGTTTTGTTTCAAGGCAATAATTTCATTTTCATTCTAAGTAATGACATCAAATCCATCTCAGGCAGACATAGCTGGTACTACATACCTTCATGAGAGCTGTCCTGTTTTCATGATCACAGAGGTTAAGATGACATTTCCTCTCTACTAGGAGGGTCACCACTTCTGGATGACCATTGGCACAGGCCAAATGGAGAGCAGTCCTAAAAAAGTGAGAGGACTTTTTAGGAAATGATAGTGCACTCTCTCAAAACTTGCAGTTAATTCAGGAAATTGTAAACATTAAGTAGCATGTTATTCCTATGCCTCCAAAACAAAGATTCAGTTTTCCTCTGGAGAAAGTACAATATTTAGTAGTGATTACTCATCACACTAATAAAAGAGCAGCCTGTTTGAAGAGAAAGAGCATGACCTCGGGATTCAGCTCCACTTGGGTTTGAACCCTAGTTTAACTCTGTCACTCACTAGTTATTGCTTAGACTTATCCTCAATGTCCTCAACAAAAGGGGATAAAAATAGTAGTTGTCTCGTGTCACCTGGCTAGCTCAGTCTGAAGAGCATGTAACTTTTGATCTCAGGGTCGTGAGTTTGAAGCCCCACAGTAGGTGTAGAGATTGGTAAAAAAAGATAATAATAAAATAAAATGCCATGAAATGAAATAAAATAAAATAAAATACTGAGTAGTTATCTCACAAGACCTCGTTGTGATGCTTAAATGAGGATCTATGCAAGTATTTAGAACACTTCCTAGCACAAATAACATCTCAATAGTTGTTGGATAATATAATTTTTACAATTACTACTGCTTTACATAGACAACACTTCAATTAGCTACCTTGATACAATTACACCTACTTTGCAGATATGTTTTAAGGATTAGCAAGAATAGTGCATTTCAATGATTCTAAGATGCTTATTTTGTCACATTTTAATACCTCTGACATTGGAATGCAATTTATAACTCAAAATGTCTTACAACTGTAAATGGCAGGACTTTAAAAAAATAATTGGTATACCAAATAGTGGGACACCATAGAATCTTGGTGCCTTCCATTATGTGAAATGATGGTATATACAATAGGTCTATTGCAGTTCTAGTCATATGATTGGCACTTAAAGAAATTTTAGTTCTGAAAAGCATTATAGGAAAAGAGGACTAAATTAAAAAAAGGAAAACATTTTTAAGAACTTCTTACTTTGCTTCTCAAGAAAGTTTAAGCCACAGGAAACTCAGGATTCCAATGACTAGGAACAGTTCATTTTATTAAATATTGAGGTCTATCTACAGACTGTACGAAAATCAAGTATTTCCAGCGATCGATATTAGTAGTTACTACTCTCATAAATTTCAGAAGGTCAGCTAAAGCTTATCTTTTACAATTTCCTATCTTCAGAAACTTTGAAAGGAAGGAGGAAAACTTCCCATTGAGATTAAGTCCTAATACTTCAATGTAAAATTTCTCATCTTAGGGGTGCCTTGCCGGCTCAGTCAGTAGAGCATAGGATCTTGATCTCAGGGTTGTAAATTTGAGCCCCCGATGGGTATAGAGATTACTTAAAAATAAAATCTGGCGCAGAGCCTGCTTTAGATGCTCTGTCCCTCCTCTCCCTTTCCCCCTCCCCCTGCTCATGCTTTCACCCTCAACAATAAATAACACTTAAAACATAAAGTAAACAAGATAAAAGCTGGGGCACCTGGGTGGCTCAGTCTGTTAAGCGTGCAGCTCTTGATCTGGGCTCAATTCATGATCTCATGTTCACTGGCTCAAGCCCCGTGCTGGGACTCTTTGAAAAGTGTATTGGAAAAGTTCCTGCTTTCAGCACGGGGCCTGCTTGGGATTCTCTCTCTGTCCTTCCATTCCCCCCACCCCCACCCCACCCCATCCCTCTCAAAAATAAATAAATAAACTTAAAAAATAATATCTTTAGAAAATAAATAAATAAAATTCCTCATCTTGCTCATACTGTGCAAAATAAAGTCTTTGAGAACAAAAGAATCTTGGGTAGAGTATGTCCGCTATATAATATATGTGCAGGTTCTAGGTGATAAATAAACAGATGGAAAGAGTGGATAAATACATTTGGAGAGTTCAATATTTTTAAAGAAAAGGTATATAAAGGAAAGCATACTTCTGAAACAGTAAATAATCCCTTATATTTGCTAGGTCTTATTTTTTTCATAAGCACACAACTAATATATTTTATTTTCATGATTAATATAAATCATTTACCTATTACACGTAATAAAGCTACCTATAACAGAAAACTTATGTATATGCTTAATATATGCATAATAAAATCTACAAGTGCAAATAAAAATATTCCCTTTACTTCTGAAGAGGCCAAAAGCTGTCCAAATGTGCCAATCCTCAAAAAACATTTTAATTAACTCACTTTTCTTTTTTTTTTTCAACGTTTATTTATTTTGGGGACAGAGAGAGACAGAGCATGAACGGGGGAGGGGCAGAGAGAGAGGGAGACACAGAATCGGAAACAGGCTCCAGGCTCTGAACCATCAGCCCAGAGCCTGACGCGGGGCTTGAACTCACGGACCGCGAGATCGTGACCTGGCTGAAGTCGGACGCTTAACCGACTGCGCCACCCAGGCGCCCCAATTAACTCACTTTTCTTATTTTACATCCAAAAATATTTTTTAACACAAAGTGAGAAATTATTTTTATGTATATAAGATCAATATTCTTGCTCTTCTCCAGGATCACTTCAACGACAATAAACCCTTTCTGTTGATAATAAACTTTTAATAGGACCTTTATACACCTTTTCCTGTAGAAAGCACAGATTTTCTTTGAAGGCAAAGAAAAATGCATGTAAATACAAAGGCTCAGAAATAACAAATGTCGTCACATTTTGTGCATTTTTGGGCTTAACATAAAACCGTAGTCTGCTTGTGTGTACCTATGATCACACTGATTTTTGTTCTCACTTAATGATCCACTAAAGCACAGCTCTGCATCTCTGTGTATATCTATTATCTATGCCACTTTCAATGATCACATATCCATCTTAGGGATGTAATGACATTTACTTATAAAAGCCATTATACGAGTTCTTCTTAATACATTGCTATTTTAAATAGTGCTGAGAAAAGCAAAATGTATGTCATTTATCTCTAGTGATTTCCTAAAGATATTTTAGTACAAATAAAATTGATGGGTAAAAGGAATACCTATTTTTTAAATGTGGTACTTACACCAAATTGTCTATTGGAAAGTCGAAAACAAACTTTAAGCGGCAGTATAAGCACCATCACTCTATTTTCACAAAGGTTGTAGATGGAAAAGTGTATTTCAGTCCCTTTTTCACTTAAATTTCTTTTTTCCCAGGGACACTATATTTCCCTATGTCCACTGGTCCCTTGTAGATATGCAAAGAAATACTTTGCACGATTTCAAATTACACGTTTTTGTTCGTTTTGATTTCAAAGACTTCCCTGTAAAACGAAGATAGATTCTGTTGTCTGATACAAATATGTTGTAAATATTTGCAAGTGCATTGTCTTTTATTTTAATAATATTATTTTCTGATAGAGGCTTTTAGTTTTTTATGTTGCTAAATCAATCTCCAGAATTCTTGATTTAAAAAAATATTTTTTAATATTTATTTATTTTTCGGAGACAGAGACACAGCGTGCAAGCAAGGGAGGGGCAGAGAGAGAGGGAGACACAGAATCTGAGCTGTCAGCACAGAGCCTGAAGCGGGGCTCGAACCCACAAAGCACGGATCATGACCTGGGCCAAAGTCAGATCGCTTAACCAACTGAGCCACCCAGGGGCCCCAATTTTTTTTTTTTGAGAGAGAGAAATAGAGAAATAGAGAGAGAGAGAGAGAGAGAGAGAGAGAGGCGCAACACAGAATCCCAAGCATGTTCCACATTGACAGCAGGGAGCCCATCAAAGGGCTTGAACCCACGAACACCTGAGATTATGACTTGAGCCGAAATCAAGAGTCAGAGGCTTAACTGAGCCACCCAGTCACCCCCCAAAAGTCTTGCTTTTCAAGTCATTCTTAGGATGGGTAAATAGGCATTTGTGGGATTTTTTTCTGTTACTTTTCTAATTTTGCATATTACAATTTTTAAATTGATATCCCATCTGGAACTTATTTTAGGGAGATAAAATGCTAACAAGTTTTCTCCAAATCGGCTGTTTCTCCACTACTTATGAATAATTCACCTTCTCCTACTAATATGAAATGTCACCAGTATCAAATTCAAAAGTCTTATGTATATTTGAGCGTTGGTCATGTTCTACTCTGCACCACTCCTTTATCTGTCTTTTCAGCTGTGTGTAAATGAATAATTTGTGGAAATTTCAGGTACATTTTGATATCTGGAAGGGCAAATCTACTTCCTATATAAAAACATAAGTTCTTAGGTTAATTCCAGTTCATTAGCATACAGTGTTCTATCAGTTTCAGATGTACAAGATAGTGAGTCCAAAAATTTCCTTAATGACATCACAAGAAGAGCATGTGTAGCTCAAAATTCTTAAAACCAGGATGCTTTCATTTGCTTTACCTAACACTGACAAATACAGGAAGGGTACACATTTTGAGAAAAAGGAGTCCTCCTATTCAGAGCCATCTTCCACTTCAAAATGTCCTTCCAAGGTCCCTCAGGAAATAGCACACACACCTAAGTGTACACAGACATAAACTGGATACTGGATTTTGTCCCAAGAATTTCTAGCCCAGAAGTTGATTACAGGAATTCTTTCTCCCATTATGCACTTTTCTATGAAGTTATGGTATGAAAATGAGTCCATTAAAAACAACATGTTGTCGACACTTAATTTCGTGTGTATTACTATTGAAATTTGGGTAAATCACGTCAAACTTGAGAGTCAAGTGGTCTATTCAGGAATTAACGAGTACGTGCCAGGGCAGCTGAAGACTTTGTATTTGCTGCTCACGCTGTCGGCCTGGTGCTAGACCACGTAGGGTTCCCACGACCGAGGGGCAGTGGGACCTCAGGAGGGAAGAGAACCCAGCCCCCCGAGGGAGGGCTCGGATGCACAGGTAGAGCTAGGCCAGGTGTGCTCTTCTCCCAGGTCCGTCCCACCTCCTCCCTGCCAGCCTCCAAGCCCCTATTACCTGTTCATCTTGTCTCTATCATCCACGCCATTTTCCGCGAAGAACAGAATCTGCTGCACTTGCGCTGCGTTGCCCACGCAGGCAGCCTTGTGGATCTTTCTGAGATCTCTGTCTTGGACATGGTAACCCAGCAGCAAGTTGTCAGTTGTACTGTTCTTCTGCCCAACGCCCCTGCCCTGCCTCTGCAAGCCAGAAGCGGAGCCCAAGGGCGACATGCCCTTCTCCCTCCCGAACCGCCAAATCCTCTTCATTGCGAAGCCTGCGGGCTCCACAGAGACTTCACCCCGCCCTCCCTTTCCACTGCCTCCCGAGCCCAACACTAGCGCCGGAGACAGGCCAAACCCGCCTGGCCACAACACCCCAGCAGTGAGGATCCGCGTTTGGGTAGCTGCCACTTCTCAGTAACCGGCAACAAGGGATCCCGCCAAACACAAACGCGCTTGCGCACTTCAGAAGAGGCAACCAGTGCGCATGCGCACAGAGGCCTAACTGTCAACGGTACCCACAGCTCCGACGCGCCCCTCGCCAGGCCCAGCGCGGGGCAGCGAACAGAGGGGAGGGGGCTCCGGTGGGGAGTGGGGCGGGGTCCAAAGCCACGGAACCTAGCGGGAGCCGGCACCTCTGCTCGCCACGCTCGGGACTCGCCTCGGCACCCTTCTCGCCCCACGCGCGCCTCCCGAGGGGCCCCTCCCCCGCGCCGCGGCCCAGGGTGCAGCCAGGCGGCCCTGCCTGGACCGCGGGAAGGGGTGGAGGTGGGGGCGTGAGGAGGGGATAGGGGCCGGGCCCGGGGCCGCGACGCGGGCGAAGCCTGGAGCCCGCTGCAGCCGCCACCGGATCCCGGGATGGGACAAGAGACTGCGGCGGAAGCCAGCATCTCCCAGCCTGGGGCTCCGGGGGCCGCGGAGCCAAAGCCGCCGCCGCCGCCACCGCCGCCGCCGCCGCTGTTGCCTCTGCTGCTGAGACCAGGCTGGAGATGGGTGAGTTGACACTGGCGTCCCGGGGGACCCGCGCCACAGCCCCTCCATCCAGGCACTCCTAGCCCTCCGCCTTGAACTCCGCGCTGCCGGCCTAACCCCCCCCCCCCCGCACGCCTTCAGGGCTCCCACAGCCCCCTCCCTCCCTGAGCATGACCCTAGGGGCGGGAGCGGGAACCCCGGGCCCGGGGGTTGGGGGCTTCGAGACAGGGAGGTGGGGGCCGGATGCCAGGGAGACTATTGGGCTCCCACTCCCGCGCCCAGGCCCAGCTGGGCACTGTGAACGGAAGGGAGGGGGCTCCGGTGGGGGGTGGGGCGGGGTCCGGAGCTGCCAAGCCAGGCTGGAGCCGGCACCTCTGCTCCCCACATTCTGGCCTGCCTTTGGCACCCCTCTCGCCCCACACGCCCCTCCCGGGGGGCCCCTTCCCCGCGCCGCGTCCCAGGGTGCAGCCTGGCCGCAGTGCCTGCACCGCGGGAAGGGGTGGAGGTGGGGCCAGGACGCGGGGCTATGGGCCGGGCGCGGGGCCGCGAGGCCCGCGATGCCGGGCTCATGCCTCAGCCTCCGCCCGAGCCCGAGATGGGGTCAGAGGCTGCAGCAGACGCCAGCATCTCCCCGCCGGGGCTCGAGGACCGAGCAGCCATCGCCGCCACCGCCGCCGCCGCCGCTGTTGCCTGCGCTGCTGAGACCAGGCTGGAGATGGGTGAGTTGACCCTGGCATCCCAGGGAACCCGCTCCGCAGCCCCTCCATCCACGCCCTCCTCCCGGCCCTCCAACTCCATCTCCGCGCTCCGGGCATAACCACCCTCCCACGACGTCAGGGCTCCCACAGCCCACTCCCTCCCTGAGCGTGACCTTTGGGGTAGGAGTGGGAGCCCCGGGCCCGGGGGTTGGGGGCGTGGAGACAGAGAGGTGAGGGCCGGATGCCAGGGAGACTACTGGATGCCAGGGAGACTGTAGGGCCCCGGGCCTACAGGGGAACTGCGATCAAAGGGCAGGGGGCTCCGATAGGGGAATGGGGTGGGGTCCGGAGCCGGGGAGCCTGGCGGGAGCCGGCACCTCTTCTCGCCTAGCTCGGCCTCCCCTTGACACCGCTCTCGCCCCACACACCCTTCCTGTGGGGGGCCCTCCCCCGCGCCGCGTCCCAGGGTGCAGCTTTGGCGGCCCTGCCTGGAAGGCGGAAGGGGTGGAGGTGGGGGCGTGAGGCGGGGATGTGGGCCGGGCGCGGGGCCGCGAGGCCCGCGATGCCGGGCGCATGCCTCAGCCTCCGCCAGAGCCTGAAATGGGGTCAGAGGCTGCAGCAGACGCCAGCATCTGCCCGCTGGGGCCTTAAGGGCCGCGCAGCCATCCCTGCTGCCGCCGCCGCCGCTGTTGCCTGCGCTGCTGAGACCAGGCTGAAGATGGGTGAGTTGACCCTGACGTCCAGGGTGACCCTAGCCGCAGCCCCTCCATCCCCGCACTCCTGGCCCTCCGCCTCCATCTCTGGGCTCCCGGCACAACCCCTACCCCGCCAAGCCGTCAGGACTCCCACAGCCCCCTCCCTCCCTGAGCCTCACCCTATGGGCGGGAGTGGGAGCCCCAGGACCAGGGTTGGGGGCATAGAGACAAGGATGTGGGGGCGGGATTCCAGGGAGACTACTGGGCTCTGCCCCCCCCTCCCCCAACAGGCTGGCCCCAGGACCTTCCCAGGCCCTGGAGGGCAAAGCCTCATGCCTTAGATCCCCTCCCTAGGCCTGGGCAGGGGCAACCCCTAGGCGCTGGGCTCAAAAGGCTCTTTGTGAGCTGTGCCCCCCACTCCCCAAGCCTCCAGCGGGGTCCTGGAAAAGGGCGGGTGCAGAGGCTGGGACTGTGGCTGCTTGTCTGGACCAGGCGGAGGGGCGTGGGGAGAGCACCCCTAGTCCTTTCGTTGGGTTTGGGGCAGGGGGTGGGGGGCGCGTCCAGGCTCATGTGCTTTTCACTGCACTGCCCAGGGTGGGGAAGGGAACCTGGCTGGAGGAGGGCTCTATCAATATCTGCAAATAGTGGGTTCTGGAAGCTGGGTTGGGGAGGATAGCTTGGATGTAAGTCAGAATGGTGGCACCTGAGCTGGAGTGCCATGAGAAGCAGAGGTGGGTCTCAGCCAGCCCTAGTAGCTGGAGGTCACGTGACTCTCCTGGCTCTGGAAGACTCCCTAGAAGGCCTGTGGGCAGGAATACTACCCCAGAGAGACCCCTCCATGGCCCCCCAGAACTGGCACTGCCCCATTCACATAGCACTCCTTGCCACTCCTGGGACACCAGTCATGACCTGCCTTGATGGGGAGCTGTGGATACTGGCGGATCACCTCCCCGGGCAGGGCAGGTACTGAAGATCCAGGCCTCTGGGTGCTGAGGAGATAGGCACAGGGGCTTGGGAAAGTTTGGAAGAGTTTCTGCCAGTCCAGGGAAGAGAGAGAAGTTGCTGGAAGAGTTGGCTTGCTCAGCACTAAAGGGAAGAGCACTCTAGGTAGAGGGAATGGCTGGAGCAGAGGCTGTGAGATGTGAGCACCTGGTCGGGGTGGAGAGTTGTGGAAGGGGGGGCTGGTCAGGCACGGGAGTGACCCATGTGAACGAAGGGAAGAAGGGCCAGGTGGAGGTGAGGTGTCAGGCCATCCCAGCGAGCTGGCACACGCAAGCTCCCAAGGACAGCGAGGAGCTGATGGGGCGGCAGTGCTGCCATCTGGCTCAGCAGCCCCTCTGGAGTCTGCCCAGGGTCCCTGCTGTGGTCAGGGCTGCTTGGCCCACATCTGCCGGTGGCTGGACCACCCCAAGCAAGTCTGCTTTCTGAGTCTCAGTGTCCACATCTGTCAAATGGGGAGACTCCTCCACAGGGTTGTGGGGAGGTCTGCATGAGGTGATGAGTGTAGGGAGCCCAGCCCCTGAGAAGGCCTCGGGAAATCCTTGGCCGCTGTGCCAGTATGTGTACCTGGAAAATGGGGGCATTGATGTCAGCTGGTGGGCCAGGCTAACTTTACCCTGTGGCGATGAGGATCCTGTGAGGGCTGGATGTGACCCAGGGAAGCCAGGGCTGGGGGCCCTGCAAGTCCGTGTGATCACGCTATTCTGGAAGAAGAGAGAAGCAGTGGGTATCGGCCGGGGCAGGGTGGTCCTCCTTAGCCATGGCATTCAACGGACCCTGCTGTGTTCCTCAAGGCCAAAGCCTCTTTGTTCTCCTTGCTGCACAATGCACCCCTTCCTCCTAGTCAGCCCTAGCCCTGCACATGGGGGGCCAGGGCTCCCTTCCAGAAGGTTCTTCAGACACTGAGACCAACAAACGCAATATCTTCCTGTGAGGGGCACTGTCATGGGCAGCCGGGTGGAGAGGACACAGACCTTAGCCCCAGGAGAATGGAATCTAGTTGGGCAGCAAAACCAGTTGGGCCTCCATGGTCTTGCGTAGCACTGTGCTGGCTGCTTAGCGGTGTGGGGGGGGGGAGGGCCGGGGTTGTGGGGGGTGGGGGGCTGGGCGTTGCAATAATTGCACCTTGGGACAGTCAAGGGCAGAAGTTAAAAGCAAGGACTCCAGATTCAGTGGCCCAGGTTCAAATCTCAACTCTGCCACTTCTTGTGTGAACGTGGACTGGTGACTCTGCCTCTCTGTGCCTCTGTTTCCTTGCCTCTAAAATGGGAACGAGGCACACTAGTGCTATTTGAACAGCTTGGTTCAGTTTCTAGTGGGAATTTATGCCCCCTTTTCCAGAATGGGTCTCCCAGTTCACCCCTGCGTCCTGGAAGACTACACAGCCTGCTCCAGTAGGCGATCGTCTTCCTCTTGTGTGTGAGTCCCTATAGGCGGGGGCCTGCCTTTCTGTGTCCGTTGCTTGGGCAGGGGGCAATGGTGTGCTGGCAACAGGCCCTCTGGGAGAAAAAGGTACCTGATAAACAGCGTTGGCAGGTTTCCATGGTGTAAATCTTCCAGCAAGGCCCATTTGAGGCTTCCAACAGCTTAACCTTCTCGCAGTGGGAGCTGGTCCATGCCAGTTTTAGCACCCAGGCATTCAGTAGGTGCTTAATAAAGGATGGTTGAATAAGGAGAGAAGGCTCCAGAGACTTGGAGAGCTGTCAGGCCATACTGTAGCTGAGAGAGGGAGGCATCCGACAGGCTGAGGCCAGGACAAGAGACCACTCTGAATAAGTAACCCGTGGTGAGATGGAGGGCAGAGGGGAAGGAGGACTGGTGTCCTCCCTTCCTGGGAACCTCTGCACCTCTGACCCTGCGTCACTTCTGCTCTGGATCCTCTTGACCTTGGCCTGGTTTGGGCTGTCTGCACAGAATGACCTAACTGGATCCCAAGCATTAACCTGACAGAGCTCTGAGAAATGGTCCAGACGGGTCTCAAACGTCAGATTCTATTCCCTTGCTTATGCTGTTCCCTCTGCCTGAATGTCTGTTCCACCCACTTCTTCCTATGTGCCCTGAAACTCTGTCACCCTTCAAAAGCCTCCTCCACCCCAAATCCCACAGACCCTCCCCCCCTTCTGCTGTTTCTCTGGCCTTGCAGCCCCTCTCGTGTGTACCCTGCCTGCCCATAAAAATATTAGTAGCTAACATTGCATCTGGACAACAACCTGTGATAGAGGTACTGGGATAATCCTTTTTGCAGATGGGGGAATGGAGGCTCTGTCTTGTTAACGACCACCCATCCTTTGCCTCTCGGCTTCAGCATCCGTTAGTTGTGCAGAGAGGCTCCTTGCTGTGGGCTGGGCAGAGCACCACTTCTCTTTCTTCAGTGTGTTTGCTGTGGCATGTTCCACTAGGCCATGATAATCCCTTTTGCAGATGGGGGAATGGAGGCTCTGTCTTGTTAACGACCACCCATCCTTTGCCTCTCGGCTTCAGCATCCGTTCGTTGTGCAGAGAGGCTCCTTGCTGTGGGCTGGGCAGAGCACCACTTCTCTTTCTTCAGTGTGTTTGCTGTGGCGTGTTCCACTAGGCCGTGAGTTCCCTATCCTATAGGAGCTTGAATGAATGAATGAATGAGTGAGTGAATGACTTTCAGCCCCAGGGAGCATCCCTGTTCTTTTACCCATTCCTCCTCCCTTTCCATCCCTGTGGGAGGAGACTGACCCTCCAGAGGGCAGCCTCACACCATGGAGGGATGGTCACAGGGACCCTGCTTAGCCACACCTGCCAGAAGGGAAGGGGAAGTGAGGCTTTGGGCGGGGCTGAAACCAGGCATGGTAGAAGGGTAGTGGTCCGCCCTCCTGTGGTCTAGAGTGGGGCTGACATGGGCCCACAGCACTGCCTGTAACCCAGGAAGTTAACGGGGTCCCAAAATACGTTTTCTTGCACCGCCCCAAGTGGAAATTCCCCTGTTGGCCCACTTATTTTCGTTTTATCTAGAAAAATAAAGTTGGAAATAATCATTCACACACCCTAATTACTCCGTTGTTTTATGAATTTAGAGCCTGTTTGACTCTAGACTTTGGCTCCTGCTGAAGGAGGAATCCCCTGGGAGGGGCAGGGTGAGGTGCCAAGGCAGGAGGCCAGAGCCTGCTCTGACGCTGGGACCTCCTCGGCGTCTGACCTCCAGTTGCCCTCTCCTGGCAGGCTGGGAACTTCCCAGAAGCAGCAGCCCAGATGGGGGTCTAAGCAAGGGAGGGTGGCCAGAGGCAGTCTCCAGGATTCTGATTGACCGGGGCCCATAATGGATGACTTCCCAGGCTGTTCTACCCCACCTTGACCTCTGAGTCATAATTTGCTGCTATTTATCGAGCACTTACTATGTGCTGGGCGCTGGGCCAAGCACTTTGTCGGCATCATCTCAGCTACGCCTGCTAACTTCCCTTGAAGCAGGTACTATTATTCTCCCCATTTGGCAGTTTGAGGGTGCCTGGGGCCCGGGGCACAGGGCCGAGAAGTGGTGGGGCTGCGATTGTATCCAGCCTGTAGGACCCCCATAGCCCGATGGGGCCCCTTGGATAGGCCCCTCAGTCACTCAAAATGGAACGGTCTCTGAAGCCTGGATGCCCGAGACAACCACGTCACTGGTGTCCTGGCCTCCAGGCCACCCTCCTTGTGGCCCTGATTGCCACTCCCTTCTTCCCCATAGTCCTGGGGCTCTGTCTCTGGAAGCCCCGTGTAGCCTCACCTGGGCGGCTTGGGGAAAATACAGACTTCCCAGGCCCTGCCACACCCCGCTGAGTCAGAATCCCACTAGTGGTCAGTTCAGGCAGAGCCAGCTCTGGTCCCATCTGGAACTTGGAACAGCCCAGATCAGTCTCCAGTCTTTGAGCCAAGGCCCACAGGGTGTGGGTGATGGGTCCAAGGTCATACCTGCCAAAAGGACTAGAGCAGAGGCTGTGAGGCTCCTCCACCATGGCCGAGAGGTCCAGGGAATGGGTCAGAGGGATTCTGTCTGTGCGGGATGACCTCTTTCAGAGCCAATAAACCACAGTACCTGGCCCCAAAGGGCCCCCAGGCAAACCCCCTCTCAGAGGTGTCCAGGACTGCTGTGGGGCCTGGTGTGTTATTGCTGTCATGGAAGTTCGAGGCCATACCTGAGTAGGGGCAGTGGTCCTGCAGCCACCAGTGGGGTATGTAACAGACTCTGTGGTCTGCCTCCAGGCACTGGCATGTGGGGAGGGCAAAATGCACCAGCACCCCACCCAGACTAGAATCCAGGTGCTGGCTTCCCCCACACACACCTCCCCCACCCTCGCCCCACCCCGCCACTGGGCCTTTGCAGATGCTATCGCTCTGTCTGCAGTGGCCTTCCCCTCCTCTCCTGGCAGGTGCTGGCTCATCCTTTAAGACACCTCCAGGAAGCCCTGCCTGACTCCCACCCCAAGGGCCAGGCTGACCCACCGTGCCAGGATTTCCATCCAGCTGCTCCACAAGATGCTGAGAACCTGGAGGGCCTGGTCTGAGATGCCAGTGGAGTGGACAGGGAAAGCAGCTGTAAGGTGCAGCCCAGTTCAGGCGACTGTCCCTGCAGCCCAGAGAGGAGACCAGGCTGGGGAGCCTTGAGGCCAGATAGCTAGCCAAACGTGCCCATTTCACAGAGGGAACGTTGAAGGCCCGAGGTGCTTGGGACTGACCCAGAGCACCCTGGGGAGTGGTTGGTAGTCCCTTTGTGGCTTGTAAGAGGAGAGCCCAGGGCTATGTGGCCGTACCCCTCCCCCACTCCGGTCCCCAGCTGGAGCATTTGTCTGCAGGATCCAGGTCAGGTCTGAGGGGGATGGGAAGAAGCCCAGGAGAGCAAAGTCCCCAGGGCTCAGGTCTGCACTGGGTCTTCCCATGCGGAGGACAAAGCTCCTTAGAGAAAATGCTTGCTGTCCAAAAGCTGGCAGGAAATCCACATCGATAGCTCATTCCAGCAAGAAGGTGCACGGGAAAAAAAGCGTGTGAGAACTTAGGCCAAATGTTAGCCCCAGGGATGGTGGGTGATATTACCCTTCTTTCGCCGTGGTTTTCACATTTCCTAGGTTGTAGGTGAAACCTTTATAACCAGAAAAATGAAGTTACCATGTAAAGGAGAGAGGTCTAAGAAAAGGTGCCCTGAGACCAGCCAGCTCCCCATTCATGAGACTCTGGGGTCACCAAGTGTGAGTGGCTTCCAGAGGGACCCTGCCCCCGGGCCCATCCCCCAGAACAGGCGCGCCTGGGGCAGACAGCTTAGCCTGTGTGTCTCTCTTTCTCGGAATTTGGGTCAGAGAGAGTCCAGACCTGGGCTACTGGGATGTAGCATGCCAAGAATTCCATTCAAACCTCTGCTGTCCTTCCTGTCCTGTGGGTTAGGCCTCAGGGCCCTCACCTTCCCACCTCCACCTGGAAAGCCACCCCACCCCACCCCACCCCAAGATGCCCTCTGCCCCTCCCAGCCAGAGGTGGCCCTAGGGCTATTTGCTTCACCTCCATCCGGGTGCCCAGGTGGGAGTGTAGCACTGTTGACTGCCTTCCTTACTGACTCTGGCTGCGAAGTGCCTTTCCAGGGGGTCCTCCTACAATGTAGTCAAGTTCGACCTCGTGGAAATGGTCTTTGGAATCACAGCTGAGCCTTGATCCTGGGTGAGGATTCGATGTCCGTCTCCCCCATATACCTAGTACAGAGCACCCATTCATTCGGTCAGCTGTCATTCAGCCAAGTGCCAGGGCCCAGGCTAGGTGCCAGGGCACAGCTCTGCTGACTTGAGGGTGTGACGTGTCTGTGTTTTTGAGCACATCACCTGCACGCACACACAGCGTGAGCATCTCTGTCATATGTGAACTCTGGTCTTTGAGGCTGTGACAGTGTGTAATCCTGCCGGGACTCCGGGCACACCTGGTTAATTCATTCTGCAAGTGCTTAACAGACACCCACTAAGGAAGTACCAGGCTCTGACCCCAAAGAAAAATGACCCAAGGTCTCTGTCCTCGGGAAGTGCCATCTTGGGGGCTGTTGCCATGCGGACTGGTGGGGGCAGAAGCCAGCAGGGCTGGGGGTGGTCAGAAACGTGGGCCTGGAGACACAGGGAAGAGTGGGGAAGAGTGTTCCTGCCCAGCTGTGAGTATGATCTCCAGTATCCCCTTCAGCCCAGTGACCTGGGGCCTGGGACAGGCCTCCCCAGCTATTTTCATGCCCTAAAGCAGCCCTGAGGGCCGACGGAACTGGAGCTTCAGGTGGTGACCTGTGGGCTCCGACTGCTGGGGGCTGGGAGAGAATACAGGGAATGAAAATGAAGCATGTGGGCTGGAGAACCTGCCTGGGCTGCAGACCTTTCTGAGAGGCGAACTTGGGGACCAGGCACCAGAACACAGCACCTGGAAAGTAGAACCCCGTGATCCAGACCAGAGAAGCGGGATCACGGAACTCAGAGGAGGAAGATGGAGCAGCAGACCTAGAATGTGGGCCTTGTAGAACCTGGAACACTCAAGTCAGCCAGAAGCTGGGAGATCCAGTCTGTGCCCCCGATGGTCAGTGGGGGAAACTGAGGTCCGGCAGGAACGGGGAGGTCTTGAGCATTGGTGAGCTGCAGTGGCACGCACGTGGTCTCTGCTGAGCCAGGACCTCTCCACAGCTCGCTGCTGCCTGACCTGGGGCGAGTCCTGTCCCCTCTCCAAACCTCAGTTTCCCCCTCTGTGAAATGGTCACGTGATGGTGAGACAAGATGGAGCACTTCACCTGGTGCTCAGGCTCTCCCGGCAAGCTTAGTGGCATTGCTAAGGCCTGGACCCTGGCCACTTGACTCCTGAATGACTCTGTCCCCTTGTGGTGATGGTCTGGTCACTGCTGTTCCTTTCTCTTCTTTCTCACACTCAGTGGGACATTTGGGCACTTGCGGCCCTTTTCCGGAATGCTCTCGGGATCTAGCAGAGGGAAAAGACTAATCAGAGGAGCAAGAACAGACTGGCGGCTCCATATGAAGGAGCAGGCCCCGGTGCCTACAGCCCTGCATGGTGCCCTGTGCCATTTGGTGAATGCTTCTTGAGTGTCCCCCGGTGGAGACAGTCGGGTCCTGAGCCGAGGGCACCATGGCCCCTCGAAGGCAGGGGTGGGCAGAGTTGGATTGGGAAGGGAAAAGAGAAAGGGCTCTATGTTCCAGCTCCACAGAGGCTCCCCAGGCGCACCTGCTCCAGGCCACCTCTCCTGAAGGAGGTGGAAGACCTTGCTTGGGCTCCCAGAGAGCCGGAGCTGTAGGATCTGGGCCAGGAGCAGCCTGGTCACTTCCCCAGATCCCCGTGAGGCGGTGTTACCAGCCCCCGCTTTTCTGCCTCCAAGAGAGTAGGATTCCAGAGATGGGGGCGGGGGGGCAGAACCAGGATCCCAGCCCATCCTTTGAGCCAGCAGCAGCCGGGCATAGTGCCAGGCACTGATGGGGTGAACCAGGGGCGAACTGAGCACCCAGGGGTGAACTGAGATCCCTTCCTGTTTCCCCTCCTTCCTTGCCGGGTCTCCTCCGGACCATCAGCCATCCTGCTCAGAGCGCTTTGAAGGCTGGAGCCCTTCCCCGTGTCTCCGCTCTCCACCACTTCCCTCCCATTGTGGGGGACCCGTCGAGTTCCTGTCCATGAGCCACCTCATCGGGGTGTGCCTTGCCCAGGCAGGACTAGACTTTTTCCAATCCCAGACCAGTTGTGAGAGCCCAGCAGCACTGACTGCAGCTGCAGGTGTGTGGATTTGGGGGCGGAGGGGGTCTGTCGTCAGCACCTCCTTTGCATCAGGCTCTGTGCTGGGGCCCCAGGAGAGTTGCTCAGCACCGTCCAGTGTAGGGTGAGGAGCCCTGCGGGGCAGGCCAGGGGTGAGGCAGCTCAGTCCTTCCTCAGTCTGGGGGAATTGCAGTTCAGCTGAGCCTACCTTGGCAGGGAGTGAAAGATTACACAGAAACTTGGAGCCTCCTAGAGGATTTGGACTTTATCCTGGGAGCAGATGTTCCAAGCTGAGAGGGACAACATCAGATGTGGCTTTGCTAGGCTCGTGGGGCTCAAGCCAGGAACCCCTTCCCTGGCAAGGCTGCTGCTGATGTCCAGGTGAGCGTGGATGGTGGCACAGGCAGTGTGGGACAGTGGCACAGGGGGCCGGGTGGGACGACGAGTACCTGGGCATTGAAGCGATGTGCCTGGCAATGGGGAACTCGAGGTCAGCGAGAAGCCAGATTCAGGATGACTGCCGGGCTCCTGGCCTGGGAGACTGGGTGGATGGTCACGTCTCGGGTTATCAGCTCAGGTTTCCGGAACCACAATTTGAGCAAGTTCTTTGTGCCTGGTTTTGCGGCAGAGGGTCCCAGGCAGGATGGGAGCCAACTCTGAGCCCAGGCCTCTGCCCTCTAGCTTGGCCCAGACCCTGCCGGGTCTGCTCGTCTCTCTCCCTTCACCCTACAGCACTTTAGCCTCTTGAGTGCACGGCTGCACCTCGCAACTGTGCCCTGTACACATGGGGGAGCGCCACTCCACTCCTGCTACCTGGGTACACGGGGACCGCCTTCTGCACTGGCTCACCGCCGACCCTGTGCATTGATGTGTCTCATCCTCTCGCTGTGCAAGGGCATTTCCCCCAGGCCACAAGGCGCAGCTCCTGTAACAAAGCCTCTCTGCACTATAGCTTGAATCTGTCACCCTCCTGGCCCTGTGCTAGAGCAGGCTTCAAGAGGACAGACGAGGGCTGGGCCACACCCTCCCCTCCCCTCCCCCACCTCAGGCCTGTGGGCTAGAGATGGAGCTGAAGCTCCGTGCTGAAGTGGCCCTTTGTACATTGTCCCCCTGGAGGATGGGGGAGCCTGGTGGGAGGGGCTGGCACTGCCCGACACCATGTGCTGATCTCAGGGGCACTGAGGATCCAGGTGGGGAGTGCGGGAAGTGGGGGGGGCTCACTGGGCCTGGGATCAGGGGAGAACACCGTGCCATGTATGGGCTCGCACTGACCGGGCCTGCCGCCCCACACTAGAGGGTACTTGTCACTCAGAGTCTGTCATCACTTCTCAGGCAAAGTGTGTCATCACGCACCAGTTGTTTAGGGAGCGTCTGCTCCTGGCCAGGCTTTGTTCTAGGGGGTGGGGCTCCACTGTGACCTGTGACCAGTGACTGAGGCTTGCAGGCTTAAGATGACCCTGCTCTCCTGTTGACATTCTGAGCACCAGGGTGTGGGTGGGGGAGACAGACCACGAACAGGTAAACAAGGAGACGGCTAGCTTCCGCTGTGAGTGCTGGGGAGCAGAAGACCTGGGCAGGGGTCAGCCGCTGTAGCTGGAGGGCCAGGAGGGCCCCTCTGAGCAGGCAGCCACATTCCAGGCCTAGGAGCAGCCAGTGGGAGGACCCTGAGACGGAAAGGTGGGGACCGTGACTGGAGCCGAGTGGACGAGGGCGGCGAGGGCAGCAAAGATTCGAGGACCAGATTGGCGGGGTCTGTGGGCCCAGAGAGGAGTTTGGATTTCATTCTGAGGGAGACTAGTGTGCGATCGTGTCGAGGGGAGGGTCTTGTGGGAGGAGGTTGGGTGGGGTGGGGGAGGGGGTACGTGGCCTGGTGGGGACTTTGCAGTGACAGAATTTGTGGGGCTCAGTGCCAAATGAAAATACAGTCCCTGAGGGGCACCTGGGTGTCTCAGTGGTTTAAGCATACGACTCTTGATTTCTGCTCAGGTCAGGAGTCCAGGGTTATGGGATTGAGCCCTGCGTCTGGCTCCGCATGGAGCCTGGAGCTTTTTTGAGATTCTCTCTCTCTCTCTCTCTCTCTCCATCTGCCCTCCCCACTCTTGTGTGTGATCTCTCTCTCTCTCTCTCTCTCTCTCTCTCTCTCTCCCCCAAATAAAATAAAATAGAGGCACCTGGGTGGCTCACTTGGTTGACCACTTCAGCTCAGGTCATGATATCGAAGTTCATGAGTTTGAGCTCTGTGTCAGCCTCTGTGCTGACAGCTCAGAGTCTGGAGTCTGCTTCAGATTCCACATTTCCCTCTCTCTCTCTGCCACTCCCCTGCTCACGCTCGGTCTCTGTCTCTCAAAAATAAACATAAAAAAAGATAAAGTAATGAAAAGAAAAAAACGAATGAAATCACAACTATATTCAGTTAATCTGAGAAATGCAAAGTTTGTTTAACATGAGCAAATGATGTAATTCCCCACATTAACAAATACTTTATTTTATTTTTTATTTTTACTTTTTTAATTTAATTTTTTATTTTTCAGAATTTACATCCCAAATAGTTAGCATAGAGTGAAGCAATGATTTCAGGAGTAGATTCCTTAGTGCCCTTGACCATTTAGCCCATCCCCCCTCCCACTACCCCTCCAGCAACCCTCAGTTTGTTCTCCATATTTGTGAGTCTCTTCTGTTTTGTCCCCCTCCCTGTTTTTATATTATGTTTGTTTCCCTTCCCTTATGTTCATCTGTTTTGTCTCTTACAGTCCTCATACGAGTGAAGTCATATGATTTTTGTCTTTCTCTGACTGACTAATCTCACTTAGCAGATTACCCTCCAGTTCCACCCATGTAGTTGCAAATGGCAAGATTTCATTCTTTTTGATTGCCGAGTGATATTCCATTGTATCTAGATACCACATCTTCTTTATCCATTCATCCATCGATGGACATTTGGGCTCCTTTGCATACTTTGGCTATTGTTGATAGTGCTGCTATATACATGGGGTGCATGTGTCCCATCGAAACAGCACACCTGTATCTCGTGGATAAATGCTTAGTAGTGCAATTGCTGGGTCGTAGGGTAGTTCTATCTTTAGTTTTTTGAGGAAACTCCATACTGTTTTCCAGAGTGGCTGCACCAGCTTGCATTGCCACCAACAATGCAAAAGAGATCCTCCTTCTCCACATCCTCGCCAACATCTGTTGTTGCCTGAGTTGTTCATGTGAGCCATTCTGACAGGCAGAAGGGGTTAGCTAGCTCAGTGTGGTTTTTATTTTTATTTCCCTGATGATGAGTGATGTGGAGCATTTTTTCATGTGTCAGTTGGCCATCTGGATGTCTTCTTTGGAGAAGTGTCTATTCATGTCTTTTGCCCATTTCTTCACTGGATTATTTGTTGTTTGGGTGGTTGAGTTTGAGAAGTTCTTTGTAGATTTTGGATACTAACCCTTTATCTGATATGTCATTTGCAAATACCTTCTCCCATTGTGTCAGTTGCCTTTTCGTTTTGCTGACTGTTTCCTTCGCTGTGCAGAAGGCTTTTTGTCTGATGAGGTCCCACTAGTTCATTTTTGCTTTTGTTTCCCTTGCCTCCAGAGACGTGTTGAATAAGAAGTTGCTGCGGCCAAGATCAAAGAGGTTTTTGCCTGCTTTCTCCTTGAGGATTTTGATGGCTTCCTGTCTTGCATTGAGGTCTTCCATCCATTTTGAGTTTATTTTTGTGTAAGAAAGGTGTAAGGAAGTGGTCCAGGTTCATTCTTCTGTCCAGTTTCCCAGCACCGCTTGCTCAGGAGACTCTCTTTATGCCATTGGATATTCTTTCCTACTCTGTGAAAGATTAGTTGGCCATACGTTTGTGGGTCCATGTCTGGGTTCTCTATTCTGTTCCATTGATCTGAGTGTCTGTTCTAGTGCCAGTACCATATTGTCTTGATGATTACAGCTTTGTAGTATAGGTTGAAGTCTGGGATTATGATGTCTCCTGCTTTGGTTTTCTTTTTCAAGATTGCTTTGGCTCTTTGGGGCCTTTTCTGGGTCCATACACATTTTAGGATTATATGTTCTAGCTCTGTGAAGAATGCTGGTGTTACTTTGATACGGATTGCATTGAATATGTAGATTGCTTTGGGTAGTATCGACATTTTAACAATATTTGTTCTTCCTATCCAGGAGCATGGAATCTTGTTGCCATTTTTTTGTGTCTTCTTCAATTTCTTTCATAAGCTTTCTGTGGTTTTCAGTATATACATTTTTCACCTCTTTGGTTAGATGTATTCCTAGGTATTTTGTGGCTTTTTGTGCAACCGTAAATGGGATCGATTTCTTGATTTCTCTTTCTGTTGCTTCATGTTGGTGTATAGGAATGCGATTTCTGCGCATTGATTTCATATCCTGCAAATTTGCTGAATTCAGGAATCCGTTCTAGCAGTTTTGTGTGGCATCTTTCGGGTTTTCCATATAGAGCATCGTGTCATCTGCAAAGAGGGAAAGTTTGACCTCCTCCTGGCTGATTTGGATGTCTTTTATTTCTTTGTGTTGTCTGACTGCAGAGGCTAAGACTCCCAATACTGTGTTGAGTAACAGTAGCGAGAGTGGACATCCCTGTCTTGTTCCTGACCTTAGAGGGGAAACTCCCATTTTTCCCCACTGAGGATGATATTAGCATTATGATCTAGAGGTATGCTCCTTCTCTCCCTACTTTCTTGAGGCTTTTTATCGAGAAAGGATGCTGTATTTTGTCAAATGCTTTCTCTGCATCCATTGAGAGGGTTATATGGTTCTTGCCCTTTCTTTTATTGATGTGATGAATCACGTTAATTGTTTTGCAGATATGGAACCTGCCCCGCATCCGAGTTATAAATCCCGCTTGGTCGTGGTGAGTAATACTTTTCATGTATTGTTGGATCCGGTTGGCTAATATCTTGTTGAGAATATTTGCATCCATGTTCCTCAGGGCAAGTTGCCTATAGTTCTCCTTTGTAGTGGGGTCTCTGACTGGTTTTGGAATCAGGGTAATGCTGGCTTCATAGAAAGAGTTTGCAAGTTTTCCTTCCATTTCTATCTTTTGGAACAGTTTCAAGAGAATAGGTGCTAACTCTTCCTTATATGTTTGGTAGGATTTCCCCCTGGAAAGCCATCTGGCCCTGGACTCTTGGTTTTTGGCAGATTTTTGATTACTAATTCGATTTCCTTACTGGTTATGGGTCTGTTCAAATTTTCTATTTCTTCCTGTTTCAGTGTTGGTAGTGTATATGTTTCTAGGAATTTGTCCATTTCTTCCAGATGACCCATTTTATTGGCATATAATTGCTCATACTATTCTCTTATTATTGTTTTTATTTCTGCTGTGTTGGTTGTGATCTCTCCTCTTTCATTCTTGATTTTACTTATTTCGGTCCTTTCCTTTTTTCTTCTTTGACCAGACTGGCTAGTGGTTGATCAATTTTGTTAATTCTTTCAAGGCACCAGATTCTGGCTTGATTGATCTGTTCTACTGGTATGTTTGTGGGTTGGTTTGTTTGTTTGTTTGTTTGTTTCGATAGCATTAATTTCTGCTGTAATATTTATTATTTCCTGTCTTCTGCTGGTTTGGGTTTCATTTGCTGTTCTTTTTCCAGCTCCTTAAGGCGTAAGGTTAGGTTGTGTATCTGAGATCTTTCTTCCTTCTTTAGGAAGGCCTGGATTGCTATATATTTTCCTCTTATAACCGACTTTGTTGTGTCCCAGTGGTTTTGGGTTGTGGTGTTATCCCTTTCATTGACATCCATATATTTTTCCATTTCCTCTTTAACTGCTTGGTTGGCCCATTCATTCTTTAGTAGGATGTTCTTCATTCTCCAAGTATGTGTTACCTTTCCCAATATTTTCTTGTGGTTGATTTCGAGTTTCATAGTGTTGTGGTCTGAAAATATGCACGGTATGATCTCAATCTTTTTGTACTTACTTAGGGCTGATTTATGTCCCAGTATATGGTCTATTCTGGAGAACGTTCCATGTGCACTGGAGAAGAAAGTATATTCTGCTGGTTTAGGATGTAATGTTCTGAATATATCTGTTAAGTCCATCTGGTCCAGTGTGTCATTCAAAGCCATTGTTCCCTTCTTGATTTTTTTTCTTTTGATTAGATGATCTGTCCATTGCTGTGAGTGGGGTGTTGAAGTCTCCTACGATTATGGTATTACTATCGATGACTTTCTTTATGTTTGTGATTAATGATTTACATATTTGGGTGCTGTCACATTTGGCGCATAAATATTTACAATTGTTAGGTCTTCTTGGTGGATAGACACCTTCATTATGACATAATGCCCTTCTGCATCCCTTGATGCAGTCTTTATTTTAAAGTCTAGATTGTCTGAGATAAGTATGGCTATTCTACCTTTCTTTGGCTGACCATTAGCATGATAGATGGTTCTCCATCCCCTTGTTTTCAATCTGAAGGTGTCTTTAGGTCTAAACTGGGTCTCCTGTAAACAGCATATAGATGGACCTTGTTTTCTTATCCATTCTGTTACCCTATGCCTTTTGATTGGAGCATTGAGGCCACTGACATTTAGAGTGAGTACTGAAAGATATGAATTTATTGCCATCATGATGCTTGTACACTTGGAGTTTCTGGTGGTGTTCTCTGCTTTCTAATCTTCGTTGCTTTTGGTATATATATATATATATATATATACATATATATATATATGTATATATATATATGTTTTCAACTTTTCTTCCCTCAGAAAGTCCCCCTTAAAATTTCTTGCAGGGCTGGTGTAGTGGTCACAAATTCCTTTAATTTTTGTTTGTCTGGGAAACTTTTTCTCTCTCCTATTTTGAGTGACAGCCTTGCTGGATAAAGAATTCTTGGCTGCATTTATTTTTTTATATTATTTATTTAATGTTTATTTTTTTTTGACAGAGAGAGAGAGACAGAGACGGTGAGACAGAGCATGAGCAGAGGAGGGGCAGAGAGAGAGGGAGACACTGAATCTGAAGCAGGCTACAGGCTCTGAGCTGTCAGCACAGAGCCCGACATGGGGCTCGAACTCACATACCGCAATATCATGACGAGAGCCGAAATCGGACGCCTAACCGACTGAGCCACCCAGGCGCCCCTGCATATTTTTCTGATTCAGCACACTGAATATATCCTGCCACTGCTTTTGGCCTGCCAAGTTTCTGTGGATAGGTCTGCTGCAAACCTGATCTCTCTTCCCTTTTAGGTCAGGGAACTTTTTTTTTTTTTCCCTTGCTGCTTTCATGATTCTCTCCTTGCCTGAGTATTTTGTGAATTTGACTATGATATGCGTTGTTGATGGTCGGTTTTTGCTGAATCTAATGGGGGGGTCCTCTGTGCTTCCTGCATTTTGATGTCTGTGTCTTTCCCCAGGTTTCGTAAATGTTTTCTGCTATGATTTGCTCACATAACCCTAATACACCTATATCTCTCTCTTCCACTTCTGGGCCCCTATGATTCTGCTGTTGTTCCTTTTTAATGAGACACTGGTTTCTCTAATGCTTAAATCGTGCTCTTTTGCCTTAATCTCCCTCTTTTTTTTCTGCTCCGTTATTCTCTATGAGTTTGTCCTCTATATCGCGGATTCTCTGTTCTGCGTTGTCCATCCTTGCCGCCACTGCATCCATCCATGATTGCAGCTCAGTTATAGTATCTTTAATTTCATTCTGGCTATTTTTTCCTTCTTTTATCTCTGCAGAAAGGGATTCTAATCTATTTTCGACCCCAGCTAATATTCTTATTATCGTGATTTTAAATTCTGGTTCAGACATCTTGCTTGTATCTGTGTTGGTTAAATCCCTGGCTGTCGTTTCTTCATGCTCTTTCTTTTGGGGTAAATTTCTGCTGAATTCTGTGGTTCAGGTTGTGCAGATTGTTGTGTTACTCCTCCGATCAGTGTTCTAGGTGTGTAGGGTGGTTTCGTGTTGGCCTGGCTGTATTTCATGGATGGGAGACACACACAAAACTTCCATGCTCTTCCGCCATCTTGGCCTCACCCCCCATTCACAAATATTTTAAAAACGTATCTCAGGGTGCCTGGGTAGCTCAGTCGGTTAAGCATCCAACTTAGGCTCAGGTCATGATCTCACAGTATGTGTGTTTAAGCAGCATGTGGGGTTCTCATTGGGCTCGCCACTGTCAGCGCAGAGTTTGCTTCAGATCCTGTCTCCCTCTCTCTCTGCCCCTCCCCTGCTGGCTTGCTTGGTCTCTCTCAAAAATAAACAGTTAAAAAAATTATCTCAATAGATGTGAAATAAACATCTTTTCACATTCAATATTCATTCATGACAGAACTTAGAAAACTAGTATTATAAGGGAACTTCCTTAATATACTTGTAGCAGAAAGACCCTAAGTGACCCCATTATATCTGCCCTTGAGTACTGTCACCTTTTCTTTATAATTATTTTCTCTTAAGATCTGTGACTTGACTCTAGCTTTTAGAATATGGCAAATGTAAAGGAATGTTGCAGACATAATTCAGTTAATTCAGAGTCAATCAAAAGAGGATCATGCTAGGCAAACCTGATCTAATCATGTGAATACACTTCAAGGAGGCCTGAGCCTTCTCTGAAGTGACATTCTCCTTGCTGGCCTCCTAAACTAAGCGGCCGTATTAAGGAAGTCTATGTGGCCAAGAACAAGGAACAGCCTTGCTCTAGGCTGAATATTTGTGTCCCCACTCACCCAAATTCATGTGTTAACTCTTAATGTTCAACGTGATAGTATTCAGAAGTGGGGGATGTGGGAAATGATGAAGTCACGAAGGTGGAGCCCTCATGGATGGGATTAGTGCCCTTATAAAGGAGGGCTGTGAGAGCTCCCTTGGCCCTGCGCCAAGCAGGAAGACCAGCGTCCATGAACCAGGAAGCAGGACGTCGCTGTACACTAAATCTGCCAGTGCCTTCATTTTGGACTTCCCAGCTTCCAGAAGGGTGAAAAATAAAACTTACTTTTTATTAGCCTATGGTATTTTGTTAGAGCAGCCCAAAAGGACTAAGACAAGTGTCTGGGAACGCTTAGGACCTAAGCCTCCAACTAGCCGACAATTAGCAAAGAGCTGTGGAAATGAGTCCAGTCATACAGTCACAAGGAAATTCTCTTAAAAACAAACTCAATGGGCTTGGAAGCAGATTCTTCCCCTTTGAAGCGCCCAAATGGGGAAGCACAGTCTAGCGGACACCTTGGCTACAGCCTTGTGAGAACCTGAACAAAGGACTCAGCTAAGCCATTGCTTAGCTTCTGACCCATAAAAATGTGAGATAAATGCGTGGGGCTTTAAGACACTGTGTTGATGGTGATCTGTTGTAAACGGCAAGAGCAAACTAAGAGACTAATAAAAGACATACACTTTTAAAAACCCCGCTATCTACATAGTTACAGAAAACTACTTTTACATGTTGCAATTTCAAGAAGACATGAACGCTCACTATCCTCACATTTACTCAACGTCATTCTTGTAGTAGGAAAGAAAAAAAAATGAAAGCTCTAGGAATTGGGAAAAAATGCCACTATTTATAGATTATATGTCACTGCATGTACCAAATCCAAAAGAATCTGCAGACAAAACACTCGAGTAAGAAACAATATATTGTGGGGAATAAGCTTAGATAATTAAAAGACTAGTTCTTTGGAAAAATCAGTATAAGAAATTTCTTTCCTTACAAACTGTTGGCCGATTCGATGCAATTCCAAAGAGAAACGGCTTTGGAGAGCTTGCCAAGTTGATTATAAAGGACCTGTAGAGCCCTTCCTTCCTTTCCTCTTTATCATCCCCAACATTTTAGTTCCCAGTCCTAGAAACAGAGGCATGGAGTTGTGGGGGTCCAGAGTGAGGTGTTGGAGCTTAGAATGGGGAAGGCATTACGTGTAGGACAGTCACCCTGCACAGTGTTGGAGCTCAAGTGAGAGCAATCCTGAAAGGTGAATGGTATAGAATAATGAAGTATCACAGACTGAACAGGGTAGGGAGGCATCTGCACAGGGGAAGAATAGCCCAGCATGGGTTTTCAGAACCTGCAGGGGGGCAAATCATCTGCAGAAGAGGTGGCCTGGCACAGGGTGTCTGAGAAAGGAGATATTTACATGTCTCAAAGTACTTCCCCATAAAATACTAAATAATTGGAAAGTGGAAAGTTAACATTCCAGGTGAGAAACCTGGCAGATACTACCTCCAGTGGCCAACATTAACATCACCAGTATGGGGACAATTCAAAATTGTAGGTCACATGATAGGATGCAAAGAGTAGGTTGTAGTGATACTCTTGTGAAACATGTATGGTCTGAATTTTACCATAAGGAAACCTAAGAAAAATCCACATTGAAAGACATTCCACATTACTGGAATTTAGTCGTCAAAAGGTTAAAAGTCATGAAAGTCAAGGAAAGACAAAGGAAGTGTTCTAGAGTGAAAGAGACTAAGACATACAACTGAATTCAATACATGGCTCTGAACAGGACCTTCCTTGGTATAACGTATACTACAGATAAGTGACCAAACTTAAAAAGAATTATGAGGAATAAATGATAGAATTATACTGAACATTTGAACAAAACAGTTTTAATGGGTGCACTGACTACACACAGATTTTTTTTTTTTCAGTACTGGAAATGTATTTTCTTTCATAATTTTCTTCATGGTATTTTTTTCTGTAGCTTACTTTATTTTAAGAATAGAGTATGATACATATACAAAAGATTATTGGTAGTAGTAGTGGTTAAGTCTTTGGTGTTCAAAAGTTGTTCATGGCTTTTTGACTGTGGGGGGCAGGGTCAGAGCCCTTAACCCCATTGTTTAAGAGTCGAGTGTATTAGAGTTAATGTTCTTATTGTGACGGTTGTATGGTAGTTATGTGGAATGTACTGACTTGTAGGATTTAAATGCTACAGGAATCAGGCATCCCATTAGCAATTTACTTGCAAATGGCTCTGGGGCAGGGGGGGGGGGTTCTTTTTTTTTTCTCTCTAATTTTTCTTTTCTCTAACTTTGTTTCTAAAAAGCAATTCAAAAATAAATAAATAAATAAATAAATAGAAAAGGTGAAAAGCCTTAGGCAAATCTTATTTCTCCATGTGGAAAGAGCTACGAATCAGTGTTTACAATTAAAATTATAGATAGGTTCTATGGCACTATAAAAAAATTGTAGTATGTATAAACATTGGCAATAGCCATAGCAGGAATACATCAAAATAATGTCTAAATCTTTAGGCCCACATATAGTCATAAAAATTGGAAAATACAAAAAGCCATCCATGAACACTACTGAAGTGTTAATGACAACTTGGTTGTTTGGGTGCTGTTCAAACGGCTGGTAGTGGAGCAGTCTGATGGTGCTAAAACCCTCTAGTGCTGGTTTCCACGTACAAAATGTGCTTAAAAGTTAATGAGATGCCAAGAAACATAGTTTAAAATATTATAAAGATTTTCATTACACACATATGATACAAAAACATTTTCCTTTAATCAAGACTTTACCATATAGTGTGTTCAATTGGGAAACAATGAAAATGTTTGGTAAGCATCCAGTAAATTTTTTCTATTTATTTTTCAAATCATATAATTTTTGTTCAAAATCTGTACATATTCTCGTGACGCTTTCCATACTGGATCTTGATTTAGAATTGAATCATCCGTAGATACTAAAGGAGTTCTACAAGATCCTCATTCAAATTCGGTAGCAGCTGAAAAGGAAAAGAAAGAATTATCTTCTTTCTCCAAAATAATTTTCACTACAACTGATGAAAAAAAAAAGAAGAAAAGAAAAAGAAAAGGAAAAGAAAAAAAGAAAGTTGGGGCCTTTATGAGTGTTAAGAAAAATGAAAAATACCTACGTACAACTGCAATATGAAACCCAAGGTTAGTATTAAATATATTTTGCTCAGGGTTGCACACTGAACTAATTGCTATTGTGGATAAATATCAGAGTTTCTGGTTTTTTCATTACAAGGTGAAATTACAAGATGAGGACACAGTCCACCCTGAACAATCATAAACTATAAACGGAAAAATCAAACAGGCATTTCCAGAGCCAAGTATACAGATGTAAGTGACAGGTATAAAACACAGCACTACTGGAACATACGGAAGGGACATCCCAGTTTTGTGTCAATATTGTCTGCTCTTTGGTGAAGGTGATATGTCAGCTGATACCTGAAGGACAAGGAAAAAGTATGCTAGGGAGAGGGAAGAAGCACATACAAAGAGCTAGAAGTGAGGAAGAACACTTGTGCAATTGTGAGTAGTTTAGTTTGACAAGGTGCTAGAGCAAAGCAGCAGAGTAGGGCAAAGAGTGAGAGACAAGGCTGAATGATCTGGCAAGAAGCAAACTGATTTGGGTGTTTTCATTCCATGCTAAGGAATTTGAAGTTTTACCCAAGGGCAAAAGCAATGACAAAATCAATGAGTGATGATTGAAACCCGTTACCTGTCAATGGCAGCTATATGACCTCTAATTACTTAACCAAGCATTACTAGGATGACTTTGGCATTTTGGGTCTTCTATCACTAGCAGAAACGACAATTTGATAAAGCACACCTTTTCTGAGACTTGTGCAGGTTGACAGTTCCATAGGGATGGCACCAGTGAAGGAAGATTGTCGCCAGAAATAATAACAGATATAGACTTAGGGAGATTGAAAACACTTCTTTAACGTTTATTTATTTTTGAGAGAGAGGCAAACCACAAGCGGGCAGGGGCACAGAGAGAGGGAGACACAGAATCTGAAGCAGGCTCCAGGCTCCGAGCTTTCAGCACAGAGCCCTCTGTGGGGCCTGAACCCACCTGAGCTGAAATCAGTCGCCCAACCGACTGAACCACCTGCTTGCCCCTAGACTTGTGGGAGATTTTAAAAGAGCTATGACACATGAGGACTAAATGAGGAAGAAGTGTGTTCTTCATTATGCTCGTGCTTTTACATTTTTTATTAGATATGTACAAAAAATGTGAATGTAGTATCTATTCTCCAAACAACGGAAAGGGATGCCATTTACTATTTATAGTTTATTTCAGAAATCAATGATATCTACCTTCATACATTTTGGCAGCATACCTTCTTCTAGTTCTCTGGTTATTCTTTCCTCCAACTCCTGCCGCGTCTGAAATAAGCCAAATATTATTTAGAATGTGTAAGGTAAACAAAAGACATGGTAGGGATTATATATAGCTTAGGACATGTGGTCTTGAACTAATACTTGTAGAGATTAAACCAAAGTTAGGGATTGCTTAAACAGAAAAACTATCACATGAATAAAATAAATTCCTACCTATTTTATTTTAGTTTTAGATAACGGAGAACAGATACATACATACATGCACACACACATACACATACACACACACACGTATATATGTATACATATATACGTGTGTGTGTGTATACATATATATAATATGTGTATGTTATATATATAATGTATTATGTGTATTATATTAATATATCTAATATGTGTACATTATATATATATATATAATGCTATTTATGTGAGTCTGATAAAAAGCACAATTAATATTGATCTATTGAATATGTATAATCTTGAAATGTGATGTTGGATCTTACTGGGACAAAAAAGTTTAAACAAGAATCATATTGTATGCTGAATTATTACTTGGAAATGATTAGAAATACTGCCATTTATGAAAGTTTAATCAGTTTTTTACCTTAATGAATTGTTCCTTAAAATGGGCTTTCCATTTTTTCACTTGTAGAAAACCAAAATTTGAAGGAATGCTTTTTGCTGTTAATTTTCCAGGACTGACTCTTAAATACATATAAAATGAAGAAAGTGGGACTGTCTTACTGTCATGTGGAAATTCTACTGGCAAAAATTGAGTAAAAATGTTTTGCTATCTGTATTATGACTAAAACACTTATTTCCTTTCATATGCACACAAAGATTTCAGAAAATCGCTTTGAAGAAAGGAAAAATAGGGGGTTACAACAGTTTCCAAACTTAGCTTCTGATTTATAACTTTCTCCATTAGCGATAAGGAAAACAACATACAATTTTCAATTGTAACTTTGTTTCCTTTCTCCAAATTAGGACCAAGTTTTGAAACACTTGACTTATTAAAGTTATGGTTATCCACTTTGAAATGTGTACGAATATTTCCAACTACAGGTGACCCATGAATAACACAGGGGTGGGGTACAGTCAAAAACCTGTATATAATTTTTCATCCCCCCAAAACTTAATTACTAATAGCCTACTGTTGACCGGAAGCCTTACCGGTAAAATAAACAGTCGATTCATACATGTTTTGTACAGTAGAATAAGCTAGGGCGAAAAATGACATTGAGAAAAACGGAAGGAAGAGGAAATACACTTACAGTACTGTACAGTATCCAAAAATAATCCATGTGTAAGTAAAGTAGACCCACACAGTTCAAAACCATGTTGGTCAAAGGTCAACTGTATATTACAACTGTTCCTGTCTAGAATGTACTTATTTACATCTTTCTTAGACAAGGTAGCCTCTCCCTGAATGCCCCAAACGGGCTCCAAAATAGTGTACAGAACATAATCAACACTGTGGTGATAAGGATTCCAATGTCTTTACAAACTTAGGTGTGAGGACAAATGTTTTGGCTGACATGCTTCCCAATATTTTCAGAGACTGTTTTCCCTAATACCTTTTTTTAATTGAAGTATAGTTGGCATACAATGTTACACTAGTTTTTCAGTATACAAATTCAGATTGGACCATGGTATACACTATGCTATGCTTGCTACCGTACATGTAGTTACCCTCTGTCACCATACAACATTAATACAATATTATTGACGATATTCCATATGCTGTATTCTTCATTCCTGTGACTTATTTACTTTATAACTGGAATTTGTACCTCTTACTCCCCTTCATCTATTTTGTCCATACCTCTCTACCCACCGCCCCTCTAGCAACCACCAATTTGTGCTCTGTAGTTATGATTCTGTTTGTGCACTTGTTTTGTTTTTTTTATATTCCACATGTAAGTGAAATCAGATGGTATTTATTTGTCTTTCTGCGATTTATTTCCCCTCGCATAATACCCTCTACGTCTATCAATGTTGTCACAAATGGCAAGATCTCATTCTTTTTGATAGCTGAGCTATATTTCATTGTATACATATTACACATTGTCTTTATCCATTCATCTCTCCATGGACACTTAGGTTGCTCCCCTATTTTGGTTATCGCAAACAATCTTTCCATAAACATAGGGATGCATACAACTTTTCAAATTAGTGTTTTCATTTTCTTTGGGTAAATACGCAGCAGTGGAATTAATGAATATCTATTTTTAAGTTTTTGAGGAACCATAACACTTTTTTGACAATAGCATTATATTCAGGCCTTATAAAATGAATGGGGCAACATGACTATACCAGACTTATAAAACTAATAACTCAATACCAGGTGATGGGGGAAGGCTTTATTCAAACAATATTATATTACCATTAATAAATACGATATAAAATATAAACCACGTTTTTTATATGACATGACTTAAGGAGCTACCAAGGTAATGTTGCATCTTTTCCCCAAAAGCTCTTTTCCTAAATATTTACCTCTGTGACCTTTATGTTTATATCTAGGTAAAAACTGTGTTTCGATGGTGAAAATAGCTTTCCAGTCCATGAATAAGAACACATGTGTACTCTTGTGTATACCTTTCCATTGATCCAAAATATAAGAGGGTGAGAAAATTATACACAGAAAAACTATATATCAGCAAATTTTAATTCAAAGAATATTTTTAAAGGATTTTTAATTAGAAGGATTTTCTCATTAACTGTTAACATACAATTATGGCCCATAGAAATCTAAGGTTCGGTTGGGGACACTGCAGGATTGAGGGACAAGGAAGTCACAGCCGTAGTCTCCATCTCTCCTTTAGTTAGACAGCTCTATTTCTCTCTGTTTTACACAATACAGTTTAATGCAAAAAAAAAAAAAACTACGTTCTATTGTTTGAAAAAAAATTATTTTGAAGATATAAAAGTCACTAATTTAGTCAAAATCCCGAATTTTGCGTAATAGACAAAAAGGTCTCAGAGAGAGTGTACTTTGCCTGAGGTCATGAAACCAACTAGATGCAGACCAGGAATACACTTGTGGTCTTACCAAGCCTACAGTTCTATGCCAGTTACTTCCTCATAGTCAGGAAAAATACGTGTATTTAAAGTATAACTCAGAGAAAATGAATACATAAAACTTTGCCATGTGGCTCAGTAATGCTTAGGTTTGAGGCACACAATAGTAGCTCTCTAACTAAATTACAAATGTTAAAGTCATGAATGAAAATAAAGGAACAGAAATTATGTTAACTCCTTTTAGTAGCCGTCAATTTTTAAGCACAACTTTTTAAATTTTTAAAAAAATTTTTTTAACGTTTATTTATTTTTGAGACAGAGAGAGACAGAGCATGAACGGGGGAGGGTCAGATAGAGGGAGACACAGAATCTGAAACAGGCTCCAGGCTCTGAGCTGTCAGCACCGAGCCCGATGCGGGGCTCAAACTCAAGGACTGCGAGATCATGACCTGAGCTGAAGTCGGCCGCTTAACCGACTGAGCCACCCAGGCACCCCAAGCACAACTTTTTTAAACCACAGGACAGAGAACTTGAAAGAGAAAATCTTTAGGTGAAGCAAGCAAGCTGAAACTGAGGAAATTCTTCCTGAAAGCATTATTTTTTCCTTCCAAAGAAAATTTGTTTTGTCAAAATCGATCAACAAATGAGTGAACCCATGGTGTGGTTATTTACAGCAAAATTTAAAACCCAACACAGATTTCTCCTTCCCTTCTAGCATGCTTCTGTCTAACCTCTCATCATTCGTTGGTATGTACAAAAGACACAATTCACTTTATTTATAATTTAAATCCAGTCGGAAATTATAGGTGAACCTTCACTTCTCACATGTGGACTTATCTCTGTCTCCCTCCCGACGGGAAGGGAGACTCACCTAACGGGTGAATTTGGGAGACGGAGCTAAGCAGTGCTTATGTGTTTCTGGATCTCCTCTTTGAAAAGATGTGCCTGCCCACAGTAACATGAATTTGGGTCTGCTCTCAGCTCTGTGGTAAGCACCCGGCCCCCGGGGTGGGGGTCAAGCATTTGTTTCCTCAATTTACAACTGTGTGGGGAAGTGCCCGATTTGGGAGGAAGCCCAAAGTGGCTAACATAACCTAAATCGTATCCTCCAATTTGTTAGTGTTTATTAGTAATAAAGCTACTAAGTTTCTCTCCATCTCCCTGTCTCCTGTGTTCTGAATTTAGAAAGAGAAGAGCAGGGTTACTTGCCGCCTACCCAGTGTCACCTGTCACAGCTCCACCAAGAAAAATGACTAGACAACACTTACAGAAACATTCTCTTCTTCCTTGACTTCATAATTAACGTACATTGTTCAAAAGCATCGCTCACTCGAAAGAGAGAAAAAGTTGAAAGGAACCGTTTTAAGAACAAACATAGAAAGTCAGACAAACCGAGGACACAGAGGAATACATTCCAAATGAAAGAACATGACAAAACCTAAGAAAAAAAACTAAGTGAAACAGAGATAAGTAATATACCTCATAAAGAGTTCAAGGTAACGGTCATAAAGATGCTCAGTGAACTCGGGAGAAGAATGAATGGATCCAGTGATAACATCAACAAAGAGATAGAAAATATAAAAAAGAACCAATCAGAGCTGAAGGATACAATAACAGAAATGACAAATACACTAGAGGGAATCAACAGCAGATAAGAAGATGCAGAAGAACAGATCAACAATTTGCAAGACAGGGTAGTAGAAATCATCCAAGCCAAAAAACAAAAAGAAAAAAGAATTTTAAAAATGAGGCTAGGTTAAGGGACCTGTGGGACAACATTCAGTGTAATAATACTTGCATTCAAGGGGTTCCAGAAAAAGAAAAGACAAAGGGGCAAAGAACTCATTTGAAGAAATAAAAGCTTCATTTTAAAAATTCAAATATTTGCTTGATTTAGCTATTTATAAAATGCTCTACAATCACTCATCAAGATATTTTATAAAAATAGAAACAAAGGTGGTATAAGTCCAAAAAAAAAAAAAGGAAAAAGAAAAAAGAGTGCCATAAATAAGAAAGCAATTAAAGATGTATTCTCGTGTAAGAAACTAGCAACACTTTTAACTTAAAAGAGAAATTAACCTTTTTAGTGTTACAAGTTGATTTAATTCATAAAAAGGACTTACCATGGATTCTTTTTTTTTTCTTTTTTTTTAGAGTAGCCTCCATGCTTAGCGTAGAGCCCAATGCAGGACTTGAATTCATGACCCTGAGATCAAAACCTGAGCTGAGATCAAGAGTTAGACGCTGAACCGACTGAGCCACCCAGGCACCCCTCTGGATTCTTTTAAATAGTAAACATTCATATGTCGTTAAGTGTTTGGAGGATGATCATTCACTGACATACAGGGGTGGACAAACTGGATTATAGCAAAACTTTCAAGTGTTAATGAACCACTGCCAACTGAAAATAAGTCCAAGCATCTAAGTGTACCTGTGGTTACCAGGCAATAACATTTACTTTCCAAAATCAAATTTAAATGAAAGCTTTTCAAGAAATTTAACATGGGTAAGTTTAGTTATATTTACTGAATACAGTTAATGCTAGGTGTCTCTTGCGGCACACCTGGGTGGCTCAGTTGTTTTTAGTGTCCAAATCTTGATTTTGACTCAGGTCATGATCTCATGGTTTTGAGACCGAGCCCCACATTCGGCTCTGTGCTGAGCACGAAACCTGCTTGGGATTCTCTATCTCCCTCTCCTTTTGCCCCTCCCCTGCATGCACTCACTCATTCTCTCACTAAAATAAAATAAAAATAAGTATCTCTTAGAAATGAGAGATCAAGGGACTAATATATATATAATATATATTATATATTAATATTATATAACTAATATTAATATTATATTAAATATTAATATTATATTATAATGTATTATATTATATTTTATTATATTAAAATTATATTAATATTATATAAATATAATATTATATATAATATATATATATATATATATAAAATTTACCTCCGTTCTTTCTTAGCACATATAATGCTGACTTTTATCTCGTATGTGTTAGTTACTTCAACTCAGAATTTTGCCAAATTAAAAGCAACAACATCAGATATCTGAAACCCAAACTAAACAGATACTATAACTAACCTTCCACAAGGAAGCCTCCCTGTCGTCATATGACAGCTGTGGGTTTATGGTAGGAATCACTAAGTTTCCTCTTGGAGTAAAGTTTCCATTGAGTACTAAATTATTTTCAAAATGTCCACAATAAGGTGGTTCCAGGCCTGGGCTCATAGTAAGGGTCCTGAGTAAAGTTTGGTGCTGCTGTCTCTCCACAAGAAAATTTGTATTGCTCTCTGACAGTCTCTCCTTAGCCCTGTGAAGATTAAAAAACACAAATACATTTTCTTTTCCCCTAAATCATTCCTAAATGACATACATTTTTTTTTTTAGGTTTCCATAATAGTAAATAGCATTTGCCATTGAACAGTGTTTTAACACTGAACATGTGACGGAGCACACCTACTCTCTAAAATTATACTTTTAAAATTGCTCTAAAGAAATACTTATGTTTCCAGGGGGATTCCTAACTAACAATTCAAGTTAGGGAAGGGAGAGAAGTGGCTATCAGTGATGTACATGGGTTAACAAATAATACTTGCTGTCTTCTGGAATGGCTGTACTGACAGGATCCTTCAGGATGCCATTATATATACATACTTATATTTAGTAAACCTGTTTACAGATGTAAAACTAAACCATCCCTCAAAGACATTTTCAAGCGTTTGCTTTCACCACTCTTGTACATTTCACTTTTTATCTCAAAGAAACTGAGCATTTGACACTGAGGAATCATTGAGACCAACAATCTCTAGGGGAGATAGTAGATGACAGACGTGTGATCAGAAAGAACTAAAACAGCTACAGAGGCAATTAGCTTATAACAGTTACCAAGGCACTGGAGGCAGAATCTGCCCTTTCTGTCTTCAGTCTTCCACAGGCCTCCCTCCCACCATGGTGCTCTTTTTAGCCACTTCGGGAATTATACTACCCTTCAGCCCTGTGTGAGTCCTTCTGCATTTCACCCGGATGCCTTTATGTAAAGTAGAAAAAGCATAAAGGATAGTTTGTCTCAAGGCCCACTCTAGGAATCATACCAAAGGTCACAATCAAGAGAATAAATGTACCAAGCTGCCAGGATGAGTAGTAGTAGTACCTGACCTTTTAGGTTAAAGATGTAATCTTCCAAAAAGAAACTCATCGACATTTCTATTTAGGGCAATTCTGACAAGCAATTTTATAATAATATGCTTCTAAATGAGAAAGCTTCGAACAATGCACTTAAAGACTAGCAGATCCGATCAATGGAAAATATACAGGGCGGGGGGTGCGGGGGTGGGGTGGGGGACGAGGTCCTGTAAAACCGAAAAAAAGAGAAGGGATGCAAACTGTCCTGGACTAACATTTCAAAGGTAAGTTCACTTAGAAACCTCATTTTCCAAAATAACACGATCTAGTTGGCTTTCACTTCCTACTCATCTCATGATCTCGGCTCCACAGAAATTATGCTTTAGAGGCAAATTAATAAGCTAAATTTCTTGTCTATGATTCTGTGTTGACTTACCTGTTCAGCTTATTTCTCAAGGACTTTCTAAGTTTTAATTCTTCTAGGTAGAGTTGCCTGTAGGTTTCCAACTCTGTTTTAGTAGATCCTTGAGAAGTCTTCATTGTAGAGATCTGAGATTCCAGATCTTTAATTCTAAGTTCCATTTTATTTATCGTTGAAGCATGATCATTTTCTCTTAACTGGTCCAAGTTTTTTCGAGCTGCTGCTTGTTCCTAATGAAAAAAAATTAACAGGATAGTTTCAAAATAGGTATAATCTGAATAATTAATTATACCTGTTTCCTTTAGTTCTGAGTCAAAGTTTCAGAGAGAAATTTTAAATGAAAAAAAGCTCAAGTGTAAAATATTTATCATCAATGTCAACTGAATTAAACATGATTTATAAAATTAAAGTTCAATCATTCCTGTATTAGTATTCACGCAATCTGATAATTCAAATAATAGAATCAATGAGAAAATTTTTAAAGTCAACAATAAACTTAAGAATAATCCAAGTACAGTGCAATGTTTAAATCATAATTTTTCTTTTCCTCTTCATAGTGAGACTAGTTGTTTAAATCATCATTTTTTCTTATCCTCTCGATTTAGTAGGAATAATGATGAAAACTGAAATCTTTAAAGGGAGGAACAAATGCCTCCAGAAATCTACAAATTACCATAAAGCAAGTAGAGGAAACCCCTACAATACATCTATCCAAAATGTAATTTGCAGTAAAATGAATTAAAGCACATTACAGATCAATCAATTAACCTGTAAAAACAGGTTGACTTCGTGTAATTTTTCTACTATGTCCAGTCGTGCTCTTTCTTCAATCTCCCGTTTATACTGCTCCACTTGACTGCGTTCTACCATATTCATTTCCATAAATTGCTTCAATTTTACTACTTCTTGCTGTAACTTCTTGTTGTTGCTCTCTAGTTTTTCACGTTCTTCTTCGAAAGCTTTCATTGATAATAACTCTTGTTGAAGAACTTGATTTTTTGCGTCCAGGTGTAGACATTTTGAAGATGTAGTTTCCAGTTCTGTTGTAAGGACATCAGCCTGCATGAATAAAACACTATAGTTTGGAAGGGAGTGAAAAGAGTCTAACTCAAAACTACTATGAACATTTTTTTTCAGATTTTAAGTAATCTCTACACCCAGTGTGAGGCTTGAACTCACAATCTCAAGATCAAGAGTAACTGAGCCAGCCAGGCACTCAAATTTTTAAATAAACTCATTTGCAATAAAATGTTACCTGTCTTAGAATGTGGAACCTTAAACAAGTCAGAAAATCAAGAGACACGTTAAAGACATTAGGTGTTACTGAAATAGATCTTTGCTATCATTCTCTTTAGTACACAACATTTGCACTTGATTCTATACTTTTATTTTTCTATGATTTTTTCATATCTTTCTTTCATAAAATAAGTCCCCTCTTAGGAGAAAGTCTCTTAGCCCTTCCCCCATCTTAACACTCCATAGCTTTTAAAGAAGTTTTAGCAATATCATATTGACTTATGTATGCCCAAGTCAACAAATACGTCCCAAGATAAGACTCTGGAAATAAGACTCTAATTCATGAATCTATAAGTAATGCTTCTAATGCCACGGCCTGTTTCTGAACTGCAAATGTTTTATGCTAATTTGAACCGCATTCCCAGGAGAAATGATTCTCCGGGATGTGTTCAGAAATCACATCTCCCAGTATAAAACTTTAATTGGATGATCCAAATATGTTTTTGAGGCAAAATTTTTTTTTAATTCAATACTGTTATCTTGTAATCCTTTGTTACTTTCTAGAAAATAAGAGATCATACTAAACAAAAACAACCACAACAACAAAACTGGCTGGAGTTTCAGTGATGCTGAGTTGGGAACGACTTCCATCCATTCTATATGATTGGTAAGACAAGGTGAGTGGATGTGGTGGTTTTATAAATTCCTTGATACTTCTGTGAAAATCCCTCCCCTTAAATATATGCTGGCTTCAGTAACTGGTTTCTCGTGAACAGAATATGCAGAACTGCTGTGATTTTTAAGGCCAGCTTAGAAAATGTGATACAGCTTCCTTCTGACTTTCTTTCTCTAGGGAAGCTCACCCTTAGAACGCAGCCACCACGTGGTGAGGAATCCCAGGCTACCTAGTGAGTCTTCATGTAGATACTCCAGCTGAGACTAGCCAACGTCCTAGCCAAAGGCCAGCCTCAACAGCCAAACACGTGCGTGAACAAGCCTTTAGATGATTCTAGTCTCCAGCTTCCAGTTATGCCAGCTGATGCCAAATGAAGAAGAAATGAGTTGCCCTACTCTGCTTTGCCTAAACTAAAGATTGGTGAACAAGAGAAATGCTGTTTTGAACTAGTAGGTTTTGAGGTGGCTTATTACGCAGCAGTAAATTACTACCACAGATACTGATACTAAAAATGGTGTGCTGCTATTCAAAAAAACCTGAAACTAAACTTCCTTTGAACCAGGAGGTAGGTCGAACCTGGAAAGATGTAGAAAAGTGTAAGAATGAGACCCAAAAAGGGCCTCCACAAGACTCTTAGTGGAAACCTGATGGCCTGTGAAGAGGCTGACAGCAAGGGTTTCTAAGCAAGTGAAGAAAATGACACTGGACGAAAGGGAAGTCATGCTACAAAATACCTGAAAGTAAAACGGATAGGAAAGAGAAACTAAAGAAAGACTATGCAACTGAAAGGAACCAGGACTTACTGGGTTCAAGTATCTGTTTCTCATTTACAGCCTCTCTACATGTTGAACTGTCAAATAATGCTAAAATAAAGAAATGGCTTTTGGGTTCAGAGAAACTCCAGGGTGCTACCAGGAAAACAGAAAGATTTAAGGTATGCCTCCAATTTCTTTAAGGATCTTAAGACTATAAGATTTTTTTTAAAGTGGGTTCCACACCCGACATGGGGCTTAAACTCAGCACCCAGAGATCAAGTGTCACATGCTCTACCAACTGAGCCAGCCAGGAGCCCCAAAAGTAGACGAATTTTAAAGGCGTTGTCCTGTAAGAGCTTCACAGGAAACCTGAAGCGAAAAGCTTATCTCAAAAGGACTTGGGAGGGTCGCTTTGCTAAAACACGGCATGAAATCCAGTAATATTTACAGAAAACTAAAAAAGGTAAGAGATATATAGTAGCAAACATACTATTTGCTACCTTGGACTAAAAGGGGCCAAATAGTGCAAAATGAAAAGAGGCCTTTGGGTCTTAGAAGTCCCACAGGGAGGAAGCAGGATGAAAAAACAGCTGCAAATACAGGTCATTCCTTATGAAAAGGAAGGAACTAAGAGCTCAAGGAGTAAAGAAAGGGAAAAGACATGGAGAAAGTATTCTCGTGGTTAGGACTAAGTCCTAACTTAAGAACTGACAGCATGCATCAGGCTATATTTCAAAACTCTTATGGACTAGGGTGCTTCCCATCTTCTTTTTCTGAATGGGTGAGTCCTCAGCAGTTGACTAGACTGTTGCATTTGTGAGTGGTAAATAACTGTCTCTTTCATTCTCAAGTCCTCATATTGAGAACACTTGCACTCAAGGGGCTATACTTGAGATACCATAACCCAGGCAGCTTATCCCCACTGCACCTGATTAAGATGGTAAGATCTTGGACTCAAGCCCTGAACCTGATGCCATGATAACTGCGACTTGCAGGAGGTATTGGAGGGAGAGGGGAGTGAATGTATTTTTCAGGTGGGAGGAATACAAACATTTGTGGCTAGTGGGTAAAGTATACTGCTTTTTAAAGGTGTCCATAGGTTTTAATATTAATTCCACTAAAAAAAGACCATGGAACAACCTTAGTGACTTGCTCCTAATGAACAGAATATGTGACTATGATCCTGTGTGTATTCCAAGCCTAGGTGACAAAAGGCGATTCTGCCTTGCTCTGTATCTCAGGCTGCTAACTTGGAATCTAGCTCCCCATCTAGTGAGGAAGCCTAGGCCACAAAGAGGGTCTAGGTGTGTCAGTTTAAGTGTTTCTGCTACCTCCTGAACTGAAGTCCCAGGCAACAGCCAGCATCAACCACCAGACGTCAGTGAACAAATCTTCAAATGGATCCAACCCCAAACCTTTCAGTTGCCCCACCTGAAGCTGAGCAGGGCAGAGACTAGCTGTCCTGGCCACACTTTTCCTAACAGATATGTGAACAAAAGAAATCTAACCTTTGGGGAGTTTGTTAAGAAAAAAACAAAAATGATAAATTGAAAAGTGGATGAAAAAAAAGAGAGAAGACACATAAACCTGTATAGGAGAAATTGTTCTCCATTAATGTAGGATGTAATAAATGTTAAGATTAATTTATTAACAACCAATGGTGCTAATGAGAAGAAGCAGATAACTAGAAGCAACATCTAAGAAGTTTTTCTCTCAGGTTTTCCCCAGTTAGGATCATATTAGCTGCTCATTTTCCATATATGGCCTTTATTATGTTGAGGTATGGTTCCTCTAAGCCTACTTTCTTGAAGTTTATATCATGAATGGATGTTATAGTTTGTCAAATTCTTTTTCTGCATCTATTGCAATGATATGACTTTATGCTTTTTTGAAAATTAATATGAGGTATCACATTCATTGATTTGCAAATATTGAACCACCCCTGCAAACCAGGGATAAATCCCATTTGGTTATAGTGAATGATTGAATGATTTTTTTAATGTTTCTTTATTTTGGAGAAGGAGCACAAGCAGGGGAGGGACAGAGAGAGAGGGAAATACAGAAATCTGAAGTAGGCTCCAGGGTCCAAGCTGTCAACAGAGCCTGACACTGGGCTCAAACCGACGGACCATGAGATCATAACCTGAGCTAAAATTGCATGCTTACCTCACTAAGCCACCCAGCTGCCTCTGCCCCCGGTGAATGATTTTTTAATGTATTGTTGGATTCAGTTTGCTTATTTTGTTGAAGATTTTTGCATGTTCATCAGAGATGCTGGCCTGTAATTCTCTCTGTGGTGTCTTTATCTGGTTTTGGTATCACGGTAAAGCTGGCATAGAATAAATTTGGAAGTTTCCCTTCCTTTTATGTTTTTCTGGAACAATTTGAAAAGGACAGGTTAAACTTTTTTTTTTTTTGTATTAGCTCTTCTTTACATGTTAAAATTTACGTCTGAAGGCATCTGGTCCTAGACTTGTGTTTGTTGAGAGTTTTTTGATTCCTGATTCAGTTTCCTTGCTGGTTATTGATTTTTTTTTCAAATTTTCTATTTCTTCTTGTTTTACTTTGGTAAGTTATATATTTCCAGGAATTTATTCAATTCTTCTAAGTTGTCCAACTTGTTGGCATACATTTTTTCACAATATTCTCTCGTAAATGTCTGTATTTCTGTGGTGTTGGTTCTTATTTCTACTCTCACATTTGTGGTTTTATTTATTTTGGTCTTTTCTATTTTCTTGTTGATTACTCTGGCTAACAATTTATCAGTTTTATTAATTTTTACAAAGAACCAGCTCTAGGTTTCATTGATCTGTTCTAGTATTATCTGTTTTTTGTTTGTCTATCATTCATTTCTGCTTTATTTTCTTTTTTTAATTTCATTTTGAGAGAGACCACACATGAGGGGGGGATGGGCAGAGAGAGAGAGAGTGAGAGAGAGAGGGAAAGAGAGAATCCCAGACAGGTTCCATGCTGCCAGCAGAGAGCCTAACATGGGGCTCGATCTCACAACTGTGAGATCATGACCTGAGCCAAAATCGAGAGTCAGACAATCAGTTAAGCCACCCAAGGGCCCCCTGCTCTGATCATTATTACTTGCTTTCTTCTGCTGGCTTCAGGCTTCATTTGTTGTTCTTTTTCTAGCTCCTTTAGGTGTAAGGTTAGGTTGTTTGAAATTTTTCTTGCTCCTTGAAGTAGGCTTATATTGCTATGTACTTCCCTCTTAGGACCACTTTTGCAGCATCTCAAAGGTTTCAGACCATTGTTTTGTTTTTTTTTTTTTCATTTCCATTTGTATACACGTATTTTTTTAAGTTTCTTCTTGTATCTCTTGCTTAACCCATTCCAGTGTAGTAGCACGTTATTTAACCTGCATGTATTGTTTTTAATATTTAAGGCCCTTTTTTTTTATCCATTCTTGAGAATAGTCCATGTATAGTTGAAAACAACGTGTATTCTGTTTTAAAATGGAACGTTCTGAAAAAAAATCTCTTAAATCCAATCTGGTCCACTCTGTCATTCAAAGCCATTGTTTCTTTTTCTTTTTTTTTTTTTTTTTATTAAACATATGAAATTTTTTGTCAAATTGGTTTCCATACAATACCCAGTGCTCATCTCCACAGGTGCCCTCCTCAATACCCATCACCCACCATCCACTCCCTCCCACCCCCATCAGCCCTCAGTTTGTTCTCAGTTTTTAAGAGTGTCTTATGCTTTGGCTCTCTTCCACACTAACATCTTTTTTTTCCCTTCCCCTCCCCCATGGATTCCTGTTAAGTTTCTCAGGATCCACATAAGAGTGAACACATATGATATCTGTCTTTCTCGTATGGCTCAAAGCCATTGTTTCTTTGGTGATTTTCTGTTAAGATGTATTTTTTGGTGATTTTTTTTGTTAAGATGTGTTGATGTAAATGGGGTGTTAAAGTACCCTATTACTGTCTTATTATCAATTAGTTCCTTTATGTTGGTTATTGTTTTATGTACTTGAGTGCTCTCATGGTGGGTGCATAAATATTTACAATTGTTAGATCTTCCTATTGGATTGTACCCTTTATTATGATACAGTAGCATTCTTTGGCTCTTGCTACAGTCTTTGTTTTTGGTTTATTTATTTGGAGAGAGAGAGAGTTGGGGAGGGACATAGAAAGGGGGAGAGAAAATTTCAAGCAGCCTCCATGCTGTCAGCCTGGAGCCCAACATGGGGCTCAAAGCCACCAGCCATAAGATCATGACCTGAGCCAAGACCTAGTCGGTCGCTCAAATGACTGAGGCACCCAGGTGCCCCACAGTCTTTGTTTTAAGGACTCTTTTGTCTAACAAAAGTATCGCTATTTTTTCTTTTAACGTGATAAATTTTTCTCCATCCCCTCGCTTTCATTTTTTTTTTTAAATAGAATTCATTGTCAACTTGGCTAATATAGAGTGTGTATAGTGTGCTCTTGGTTTTGGGAGTAGATTCCCGTGGTTCACACTTATAGACAACACCCAGGGCTCATCCCCAAAAGTGCCCTCCTCAATGCCCACCACCCACTTTCCCTTCTTACCCACCGCCCCCCATCAACCCTCTATTTGTTCTCTGCATTCGAGAGTCTCCTATGGTTTGCCCCTCTCCTTCTCTGTAACTATTTTCCCCCTTCCCTTCCCCCACGGTCTTCTGTTACGTTTCTCAAGTTCCACATAGGAGCAAAAACATATGATATCTGTCTTTCTGTGACTTATTTCATGTAGCATAATACCTTCTAGTTCCATCCATATTGCAAGAGATAGCACGATTTCACTCTTTCTCCTTGCCAGGTAGTATTTCAGTGTATATATAAACCACATCTCTTTATCCATTTATCAGTTGATGGGCATTTAGGCTCTTTCCACAATTTGGCTATTGTTGAAAGCACTGCTATAGACATTGGAGTACATGTGCCCCTATGAATCAGCACTCCTGTATCCTTTGCATAAATTCCCAGTAGTGTTATTGAGGGGTCGTAGGGTAGTTCGATTTTCAATTGTTTTGAGGAACCTACGCACTGTTTTCCAGAGTGGCTGCACCAGTTTGCATTACCACCAACAGTGCAAGCATCCCCTCACTTTCAATCTGCAGGTGTCTTTATGTCTAAAATGAGGTTTTTATAGGCAGCATACAGATGGCTCTTGTTTTTTAATCCATCCTGTCACCCTAGGTCTTTTGTTTGGAGTGTTTATTCCATTAATATACAAAGTAATTATTGACAGGTATGTATTTATTGTCATTTTACTACTTGTTTTGTGGTTGTTTCTGGAGATTTTCTAAATCCTTTATTGTTTTTCTCTCTTTGATGTCTTTCTAATTTGCTTTAATGATATATTTGGATTTCTTTCTCTTTATTCTTTGCATGGTTCTTAGTGGGTTTTGTTATATGATAAGCATTAATTTGTATATCACCTCTTCTGTGTGTAGCAGTCTATATTAAATTGATGGTCACTTAAGTTAGAGCTCATTTTTTTCTCCTCCCCATGTTTTGATAAGCTATTATATTGTATATCCTTTTTGGGGGCATTCCTTGAGGATTTTTTTTTACAGAAATATACATTTTTACTGCTTTTACATTTCCTGCCTTTATACTGTCACTTTTGATCTCTCCTTTCCACTCAGAGTCCCCGATAATATTTCTTACAGGCTGATTTAGTGGTCACAAACTCCTTCCATTTTTGTTTGAGAAATTCTTTATCTCTCCTTCTATTATGAATGATAGCCTTACTGGATAGAGTATATTTGGCTGCAGATTCTTCTCATTCAGCACTTTGAATATATCATGCCATTTCCTTCTGCCTTGCAAAGTTTCGGTTGAAAAATCTCCTGCTAGCCTTGTGGGTTTTCCCTTGGAAGTGAATGACTTATTTTGCTGCTTTTAAGATTTGTAGCAGTGGGGCACCTGCGTGGCTCAGTCTGTGAAGCATGACTTGATCTTAGCTCAAGTCGTGACCTCGCAGTTCGTGCATTTAAGCCCTCCGGTGGGTTCTGCGCTGACAGCACAGAGAGTGCCTGGGATTCTCTCTCTCTCTCTCTCTCTCTCACTCTCTCTCTCTCTGCCCCTCCCCTGCTTGTGTCTGCGTTTTGTCACGGAAATAAAAAAAAAAGCAAAAAACAAAACACTAAAACAAAAAAAGATGTTAGCAGTATATTTTGCAAATTTAATTACAGTATGTCTTGGGTGTTGATTTTGATGGAAGTTCTCTGTGCCTCCTGGATCTGGATGTCTGTGTTCTTCTCCACATTATGGAGTTTTTCAGTTATTGTGTCTTCAAATCAATTATCTGTCCCCTTCTCTCTGTCTTCTTCTTCTGGGACTCCTATCATATGAATGTTTTTACATTTGACGGAGTCACCGAGTGCCTTAAGTCTATTCTTGCATTGGATAATTCTTCTTTGTCTTCTTGAGCTTCACTGCTTTCCATTACTCTGTCTTCTAGGTCATTAATTTGTTCCTCTGCTTCTTCCAGCTTGCTGTTCATTTTTACTGCACTCTTCATCTCTGATTCTTCAACTCTTTTATGTCTGTGGTAAGGGTCTCTCGGATGTCTTCCATTCTTTTCTCAAGTCCAGTGAATATCCTTATGATCATGGTTTTAAATTCTCCATTAGGCGTGTTATTTACATCCGTCCCATTTAGGTCTCTGACCATGGCCTTATCCTGTCCTTTCATTTGGGATAAATGCTTCTGTCTTTTCATTTTGTCTGCGTATCTGCCAGCTTCTGTGTGTTAGAGAAGCCAGTTATGTCACCTGCTCCCGAAAGTAATGGACTTAGGAAAAAGACGTCGTGTAATGCCCAGGGTCTAGCACTTCAGGGAGTGTCACCAGTGTGTGCTGCATGTGTTCTGCTCTTGTGTTCTGGCTATGCTATCCTTTAGGCCAGTCGTCTGCAGAGGCTCTCGTCGCCTGGTCTGGTGAGTGTTTGGTCCCTGGCCTGAATGTAGCGGGTTTTAACTAGGTGTGCTATGGTCTGCTTATGGAATGAGACCTGTCACCACCTCTACTGGAACTGAGGCCAAGGGAAACTCTCTGGTTGGGAGATGTGGTGTGGGCAGGCATTTGTCCTGGTCTTCTGGGGGAGGGGTCTGCTGTGCTGGAACTCAAGCAAGAGTGATTGAGAAAGGTCGTTCCACCAGTGTGCAAGGGGGTGGTGTTTGGTGTAAGCAAGTTAGGTAACCAGTGTTAGCAATGCACTGCTTCCTGCAGGTGGCTTTATGTTTGTGGTGAGGGGCAGGAGAAGGAGATGGTGGCAGCCAGCGGCTTTGTTCCTACAGACAGGTCTCTCTGAACTTTGCCTCTGAGGGACGTGCTCTGAGAAGAGCAACTAATCTCCCCACTGTGTGCCCCAGGCACTCTTCAGACCACTGTACCCATGCTATATGCCCCCACGTTGTTTGCCTGCTCTCTGTCCATGAGCAGTGGAGTACCTCAGGGCTCTAAACCAGCTAAATCGGATGCCCTTGAAAACTCCAGACTTTACGCACTACTGGTTGCAAGAACTCACGAAATGCAGGCCCTCTTGTTTTCCAAGCCAGTGGCTATGGGGAAATGTTCTCTTTGTGTGTTCCCCTGTGCGTTTCTCTCTCTCACCCTTACCCACAACCTCGACTCCCTCCCCTCTGCAGAACCCAGGATCTGTTTCTCTTCTAGTCGACATTTCTGCATCAAGGAACTTCTTTGATGTGCCCTCTTCTCTCCCTTTTGTTGTGGAGTTTGTTCTGTCAGTCTTCAGGTCGATTTCTGGGGTTTTTAGGGTGAGCTGATCGTTATCTAGTTGTATTCGTGGGATGAGGCAAGCCTAGAGTCCTCCTACTCCTCTGCCTTCTTCCTGTCTCTAAGATCTTTTTCTAAGATTCCCTTCAATTCCAACAATTCTTACAAGTAGGCAGGAATGCCTCTTTAGAATGTCCCCTCAAGTTAAGGTAGAAGCACAGAGACATACGATTTGAAGCACAATAGTTGAAAAACTAGAAAGAGTCAATTTGATAACCAAAATTGGGCCTTTGGTCTGATTTCAATGAAAGGAAATAGGCAGCTTTGAGTATTTTTTAATCCATTGAATACTCAATCTTCATTCTCCTTTCCTCACTGGGGAAATAAAGAGAATGTCATGGAATCATTTTTCATCTTTTCAGTAGCAAAACAAATGTACTGTCCTTTAGCACTACTTCAATTAACTGCACATTCTCCTTTACCTTATTCCAACCTTCTTTGTGTGGGGAGGTAAGACCATTTCATCTTTGTGTTGTCCCACAATGCTTCTCCATATCATACAAGTTGGCTTCAAAAGTTTGTTGTCATTCAAATTACCAATGTAGTATTTGTCTCTGATAAATCAACTTAATACTACCGCAATTTGTACAGCTGTATTATTTTAATGATATAATGTTTATTCCATTAATTATACGCTGAGCTAAAACATATAGCTAAGCATATCTTTCTATTCAAGTGAAAGAAGGGGAAACAGGCTGCTGTGTTTTCCAAGAAAGTATGATCTGTGCCAAGAACAGGATTAACACCAGTGTTACACACAAGAACCAGGTCAGAAGAGGATCTCATTGTGAATTGCAAGATGACGGGTTAGCAAGATTGCTTAACAGGAAAGAGGAATAGCCTAGAGTTAATCTTTTCCTTCCTAGATGGTGAAAACTATGGATGAGTCTATGCATTATAATGAGATAATAAAATATAATGAAGTAAACGTTAGTAGACTGAGTCAAGAGATCCTATGGCCAAGATTTGATGGAAATGAAAGTGGGCAGCACTGACTGAGACACTAAAAGTTTGCACAGGCAGGGAACCTGGGTGGCTCAGTCAGTTGAGCCTCAACCTCTCAGGTCATGATCCCAGGGTCATGGGATCAAGACCCCTGTCAGCCTCCACACTAAGTGTGAAGCCTGCTAAAAATTCTCTCGTCTCTCTCTCTCTCTCTCTCTCCCTCTCTCTCTCTCTCATTCTCTCCCTACACAGCCCCCCATCCTGCTTGTGCCCGCTCTAAAAAATATATAAATATAAATAAATTAAATAAATAAATAAATAAATAAATAAATAAATAGAAGTCTGAACACACTAAAGAAAGAGCATTTTATCTTTTTGAGCCTGACTTCACATCGAGTCATGGGGTCAACAAGGCAAAGGCTGGCAAAAGGGTCCTTCAAGAAACAAAAATCTCTATAGGAGCAAAGTTTAGTTCTACTACATTGACTTTTTATTATTACATAAGTGACTGGTAACTTGCAAGATAACTAGGAAAAAGTTTTCCTAAAATTTGATATGGTACTGGCATAAGGACAGACATATAGATCAATGTATTAACATTGAGAATCTAAACATAAATTCTCACATTATAGTGAACTGATTTTCCACAAGGGTGACAGGCAATTAAATGGAATAAGACTAGTCTTTGTAACAAACGGTACTGGGACAAATGGATATCCACATGCAAAGCAATAAAATCAGACCTCTACCCCATAGCATATATACAAAATTAACTTAAAATCTAAGAGCTAAAATGATAAAACTCTTAGAAAAAAGCTTATGTGTATATGTTTGTCACTGGATTTGACAATGGATTCTTAGACATGACACCAAAAGACAAAAGCAGATTAAGTTTACTTCATCAAAATTAAAAACTACTATGCTTCAAATATCACCATCAAGAAAGTGAAAAGGCAAGTGACTAACTAGGAGAAAATACCTGAAAATCCCATATCTGCTCAGGGATTTGCATGTAGGACATTTAAATAACTCTTCCAATAATGAAAAGACAATCCAATATAAAAACACACAAAAGAATGGATTAGTTCTTTAAAGACGATACAGAAATGGATAATAATCACGTTAAAAGGGAGATGTTTGGGGTTCCTGGGTGGCTCAGTCAGTTAAGCCTCTGATTTGGGCTCAGGTCACGATCTCACGGTTCGTGGGTTCGAGCCCCGCATTGGGCTCTGTGCTGACAGCTGGGAGCCTTGAGCCTGTTTCAGATTCTGTGTCTCCCTCTCCATGACCCTCCCCTGTTCACGCTCTGTCTCCCCTGTCTCAAAAATGAGTAAAACGTTAAAAAAATAAAAAAAGAAGATGTTATATATATATATATGTTTTTTTCCCATGGAGTATTACTCAGCAATCAAAAAAAAAGGAATCTTGCCATTTGCAACTACGTGGATGGAAGTGGTGTGTATTATGCTAAGTGAAATTAGTAGGAGAAAGACAAAAATCATATGACTGCTCTCGTATGAGGACTTTAAGAGACAAAACAGATGAACAAAAGGAAAGGGAAACAAAAATAATATAAAAACAGGGAGGAGGACAAACACAGGAGACTCATAAATATGGAGAAAAAACTGAGGGTTTCTGGAGGGGTTGTGGGAGGGGGGATGTGCTAAATGGGCAAGGGGCATTAATGAATCTACTCCTGAAATCATTGCTTCACTAAATGCTAACTAATTGGGATGCAAATTAAACAAAAATAAAACTAAAGATACAACAAAAAGAGTAACACCCCCCGCCCTACCAAAAAATTTCTCAACCCAGGAAGCCTCTGGTTGGGGATTTAGGAGATAAGGACCTTCTCAAACTCTCACTGAAGGGTTGAGACTACAAGAGAAAGTCAGATTTCAAGATGACATGATCACTCAAAGCGTGCAGAAGTTTGAAACACGCTGAAAAATATTAGCAGGGACTCTCACACATCCGTATGCCAACGTTCACAGCAGCATTATTAACAGTAGCCAAAAGGTGGACTAAACCAAACGATCACTGTAGTATATATAAAATGTTGCTTTTTTAGACTCTCACAATGTTTTTATGAAAATCTCACTATAAACATCATTATGAGTTCAATCAATTTCATCTCTATAGAAAAATTCCATCGCTAGTACCAGATAGCAACAATATCAACCAAATATTTGGATAAGTGAGCCTTTCCATGTGATCCAAAACATTCTTATGTACTACTCCTAGTGAAATAAGGATTCCTTTTCAGTAGGACAGACATCAAGAGACTGACTTACTCTACTTGTCCTTAACAAGTTGCTCGGAAGATTGTGAATTTGGGCCGCTTGCTGTTTGATGGTTTCTTCTGGGCTGGCATTTTGCACTTCTAGCCTAAAACGCAGATCTTAAGGTAATTATTATCACACATAAGTTTCCAAAAATACCATATAATTTCTGAACAAATGAGGGTCTTACAGAAATTCTTTACATTGTATCAAGAGGAAGATTTGGCAATTGAGCCATTTTTTCTCGTTGTCTTTTGTGGATAAGGTGCAAAATTGAGATATAATGTGCCACAATTCTGCATTTCCAAATAACTCAAAGCTGGAATTTGTATCCAGTTTAACAAGGATATACTGGCATAACTAATACATTTCTCATACTACATTGCTTATCTGCTTAATAAAAAGCAATCTATTTTCTTTGAGGATTAAATTATACTTTTCCATATGATCTTACGTCTTCTCGGCATATCTTATGGCCTCTGCATGTTGATCCTTTGCTTCTTGCAACTAAAATAAAGAAAAAAATATAATTTTAACTACTGACAATCTAGTAGAACACCATCACCTGTTTCTGTAACTAAATGTTTTTTTTTTACTTGAGAGAGAGAAAGAGAGAGAGAGAGAGAGAGAGAGAGAGAGAGAGAGAGAAAACACACACAAGTGGGGAATAGAGGCAGAGGTAGAGACAGAGAAAATCGTAGGCAGGCTCCAAGCTCAGGGTGAAGCCTGATGTGGGGCTCGGTCTCATGACTGCTCTCATGATGTGGGGTTTAGGATCATGACCTGAGTGGTCACCGTAATTCTAAAGGACGGCAACTCCTGACATTAAGTCCTTGCCCCTTGCTATCTGTGTTTTGAATTGCTCTTAAGGCTTCAAAACCAGATTCTCTAATTCACATTTCTAGCGTTGGCCCCTTTACCTAGGCCATGTGTACTTTTTGCTCTTCCATCTAGGTGCTCATAGACAACACCTCAACCGCACACTCAAAAATCATTACTTGACATGGAGTACCTTTGTAAACAGCTAATCGTGTACATTTTATTTGGACTCTTTTCGGTGTTACTTTGAGTGTGTCTTTCTTTTTGAGTCTTAGGGGGCACCCTTACCCTTAGGATGCTGACCAGCATACTTTGTCTCGCTTTTCTTTATAACACGACATTTATCACAAGGGCTGGATGATCACTGGTTTGCCTTTGTTTCCTTTTGAGTAATTTCTTCGTCCATAGAGATTTCAACATATGGAAGTCTTCTGAAGTTCCTTTCAGATGCATACTTGGCTTTATTGTTAGGAAGGTTAAGTTGGCTAGAGCTACCTCTTCTTCCCAATCCAGATTCTTCACCTCAAAATTGTGTGCATCAAATGTCTTCACCCAGGTAGCCAATGGTTTGGGGATTCAGGAGATGATAAGGGTCTTCTAGAGAAGTCAGAGCTATGGACTGAGTTGGCTGAAAGCTATCTAAGTGTTTGTTTCACAGGGAACACCTTAAAGTGGCAGATAATTTCATGCCATAACCTTAATTCCTTTCTATGGGGATCTACAGAAAATCCCTCCTTATTCTTTAATAAGCTTCATCAGTTTCGGATATCCTTACAAATTTTAGTTTTTGAGACCCTAATGATTTCTTCAGGACACAGTAGCAGGACAATGCCTAGGACTCGCATTCATAGAAGACTGAACAACAGAGAGTCATGTTACTCACATGAAAAGTTCCCTGTTACTATTTGACTCATTTATAAGACATCTAGAAAAGAAAATAATTTTCAATGTCTCTTCAGCCACAAAAAGGACCAGTCAACAGAATGTTCTAATTCCCCTGACGGGTATAGCTGCCTAATGAAACTTGCATGTATATTATATAGTTTTGTGACTGATAGAAACGAGTTGGTCAGTGTATCTACCTCATTGCTCCCACTTAGGATTTACACTGAGAATCCTACAAAGGAGGGTGAGAGTGCGAGGACATTAAGGGTTCTGCTTGGAAAACAGTTGGGGTTTCACTACACATCAATAAATGAGAATCCTGAATGGCACATTAGTCTTTTCTGAGATTGAATTGTGAAATCTCTGAAAGGCTGATTAACTCAAGTGAGTGGAAAAAGAAAATGGGTTTCTGACCTTGCAATGGTAGGAGCACTATGTTACTAGGTAAGACCCTGACAGAGCAGCCATTTCTCCTTTTTCACTGGCGTTTCTTTTCCTTTACAAAATCCAACAAAGAGAAAAGTCCATTCCCTTGAGAAGGACGTTTGCATAACGACCTGCTAGTCATTCTTGATGAAGAGAATAAATTGCACACTTGTAATTACAAATTACAACAAATCATCGTTAAAATAACCCGTTCTCAAACTCTCACTGAAGGGTTAGGACTACAAGAGAAAGTCAGATTTCAAGATGACATGATCACTCAAAGCGTGCGGAAGTTTGAAACACGCTGAAAAATATTAGCAGGGACTCTCACACATCCGTATGCCAACGTTCACAGCAGCATTATTAACAGTAGCCAAAAGGTGGACTAAACCAAACGCTCACTGTGGTATATATAAAATGTTGCTTTTTTAGACTCTCACAATGTTTTTATGAAAATCTCACTATAAACATCATTAGGAGTTCAATCAATTTCATCTCTATAGAAAAATTCCATCGCTAGTAGCAAATAGCAACGATATCAACCAAATATTTGGATAAGTGAGCTTTCCATGTGATCCAAAACATTCTTATGTACTACTCCTAGTGAAATACGGATTCCTTTTCAGTAGGACAGACATTAAGAGACCGACTTACCAAACTTGTCTTTAACAAGTTGCTCGGAAGATTGTGAATTTGGGCCGCTTGCTGTTTGATGGTTTCTTCCTGTCTGGCATTTTGCACTTCTAGCCTAAAATGCAGATCTTAAGATAATTATTCTCACACATAAGCGTAAAACAATACCATATAATATCTGAACAAATGAGGGTCTTACAGAAATTCTTTACATTGTATCAAGAGGAAGATTTGGGAATTGTGCCATTTTTCTCGTGTTTTGTGGATAAGGTGCAAAATAGAGATATAATATCCCAATTTTGCATTTCAAAATAGCTCAAAGCTGGAATTTGTATCCAGCTTAACAATAATATACTGGCATAACAAGTATATTTCTCGTACTACACTGCTTATCTGCTGTATAAATAAGGTATTTTCTGTGAGGTTTAAATTATACTTTTGCATATGATCTTACGTCTTCTCCGCATATCTTATGTCCTTTGCCTCTCGATCCTTTGCTTCTTGCAACTAGAATAAAGAAAAAAAATTTTAACTACTGACAATCTAGTAAAACACCATCACCTGTTTTTGTAACCAAATATTATTATTATTTTTTTTTACTTAGTGGGGCACAGAGAGAGAGAGAGAGAGAGAGAGAGAGAGAACGCCCGAATGGGGAAGGGAGTCATAGGGAGAGACAGAGAAACTTGTAAGCAGGCTCCAAGCTCAGGGTGAAGCCTGATGTGGGTCTCGGTCTCATGACCGGTCTCATGATGTGGAGTTTGGGATCATGACCTGAGTGAAAATTAAGAGTCAGGATGCTCAACCAACAAAGCCACCCAAGTGCCCCTGTAACTGAAATCTTATTGGACCCAGCCACACTCTCCCCTACATGCTGATTGATGGCTACTTTTCGGTCATAACAGCAGAGTGGAGCTGCTACAACAGAGACTGTGGCCTACAAAGCCGAAAATGTTTCAATACTCTTCCAGAATAGTTTACCAAACTTACTCTCTTACAAAAACATAACGTTGTTAATGTTTATAAATTATATATGATCAGATAAACATACAAATGTATCTACTGGTCAAATGGGGGAAATATAGGAAATTACCTTATGGTAAACATTTCTGTTCTCACATTACAAGCACTACATCAACTATGATTTTAAATATTCACATAGGTGAATGACATTGCTATTCTCGTGATTATGAAACTGAACATGCTATTTTCAGTGACAACGAGATATTTCATGGAAGAGTTTGACAAGCAGTATCCTAGTAGGAGCCAGAAAGCCTGGGTCTGAATTCCCAATTCTGCTCGTTATGAGCTCTATGACCTTGAGCACACTCCCTAATACTTCCATGTCTCAGTCTTTGCATCTGTAAAATGAAGGTAATGACAGCACCTACTGGGGCACCTGAGTGGCTCAGTCGGTTCAGTGTGTTGCTTTTGATTTCTGCTCAGGACATGATCTCAGCGTCACGTGATTAAGCCCCACATCGGGCTCTACGTGGACACCAAGGAGCCTGCTTGGAATTCTGTCTCTCTCTCTCTCTCTCTCTCTCTCTCTCTCTCTCTCCCTCTTTCTCACTCTCCCTACCTTCCCTTCCCCACAATCTGTCTCTCTCTCACTCTCTCTCTCTCTCTCTCTCAAAATAAGGAACCTTAAAAAAATGATCTCAAAATAAATAATAATAGTATCTACCTAAGTGGGATCTTGGTAATATGAATTTAGGAAATAATACATGAACAACTTACAAGGGTACGTGGCACATAGTCAGCTCTAAGTGTATGCATTTAGCATGATTACTGTTGCTGTATTTTGTGTTCCAATACAATGAGATAGTTTAGGCAGGTGGCATGCCAATACAAGTAGCCCCGTATGCAAACTATACTGAAGTTATTCTTCATATCACCACAAGTGGCAGCAAATGGGAGGATGAGGCCCAGAATCTCTCCTCAGTACTTCACACAACTTTCGCCAATGCCACTAGCAAACAGTACTTTTTTTCCCTCTTATAATACTTTCAACTAACATCCTCTCTATACCCTCAGTGGACAATGCTCACAGAGTAAAGTACAAATAGCACCGCCTAGACTGAGTAGTAGATGCTTTACATGACCATCAGAGGCAAGGGAAAGCCACTGATATGGAAATAATGGAGTCTTGCTAAACCAAATTTCCTCAATCATTTCATGCCCGTACTGTTTACGTTAGGCTGCTTTAGCAGGTACTCTGGTGAAGAGATTAAGGCTTTGTGGTAACAGCATATCAGAAAAGCTGGCCCCAGAGCTTTGCCGTTGGTAAAGTGCTACACATCTGTAAATCACAGCACCGGCTGCATAAGGAAGAAAGATTTCAATTTCTCCTTTTCTATTAACCATTTGCTTAAGTTTGAAACATTCTCCATCTATAACACTGCTTCTCCCCTTGCAGTGGACTCGAACATTCTTTAATGAATCATCTCATCCACAGATTCAAGTTTTCTTCACTTATTCCTTCTTTTACACTAAAATCTAACTTCCACTAAGAAAATTTGAGGGTCATAAAGGACCTTTTTTTAAAAAAAAATTATTAAAGTCTTTATCCTGCTTCACTTCTCACCAGCAGCTGAGAAAAATGATCATATCCTCCGTCTGCACTTCTAACCCCACCTTATTTCTGAAGGACGGCAACCCCTGACATTAAGTCCTTGCCCCTTGCTATCTGTGTTTTGAATTGCTCTTCAGGCTTCAAAAACAGATTCTCAAATTCACATTTCCAGCTTTGGCCCTTTACCTAGGCCATGTGTCCTTTTCGCTCTTCCATCTGGTGCTCATAGACATCCTCCTCAACCGCGCACTCAAAAATCATTACTTGACATGGAGTGCCTTTGTAGACAGCTAATCGTGTCCATTTTATTTGGGCTCTTTTCGGCGTTAGAGTGTGGCTTTCTTATTGAGTCTGAAGGGGCACTTTTACCCTTAGGATGCTGACGAGCACACTTTGTCTCGCTTTTTTTATAGCACGACATTTATCACAAGGGCTATATGATCACTGGTTTGCCTTTGTTTCCTTTTGAGTAATTTCTTAGTCCATAGAGATTTCAATTTACGGAAGTCTTCTGAAGTTCCTTTCAGACCCATACTTGGCTATATTGTTAGGAAGGTTAAGTTGGCTAGAGCTACCTCTTCTTCCCAATCCAGATTCTTCACCTCAAAATTGTGTGCATCAAATATCTTCACCCAGGTAGCCCCTGGTTTGGGGATTCAGGAGATAAGGGTCTTCTAGAGAAGTCAGAGCTATGGACTCAGTTGGCTGAAAGCTATCTAAGTGTTTGTTTCACAGGGAACACCTTAAAATGGCGGAGAACTTCATGCCATAACCCTAATTCCATTCTCTAGGGATCTACACAAAATCCCTCGTTATTCTTTAATAAGCTTCATCAGTTTTGGATATCCTTGCAAATTTTAGTTTTTGAGACCTTAATGATTTCTTTAGGACACAGTAGCAGGACAATGCCTAGCACTCTCATTCATAGAAGACTGATCAACAGAGTGTCATATTACTCGCATGAAAAGTTCCCTATTACAATGTGACTCATTAATAAGACGTATAGAAAAGAAAGTAGTTTTCAATGTCCCTTCAGTCATAAAAAGGACCAGTCAACACAATGTTCTAGTTCCCCTGACGGGTATAGCTGCCTAATGAAACTTGCATGTATATTATATAGCTTTTGTGACTGACACAAACGAGTTGGTCAGTGTATCTACCTCATTGCTCCCACTTAGGATTTACAATGAGAATCCTACAAAGGAGGGTGAGAGTGGGATGACATTCACTGTTCCACTTGGAAAACAGTTGTGGTTTCACTACATAAATTAGAATCTTGAATGGCACATTAATCTTTTCTGAAATTGAATTCTGAAATCTCTGAAAGGCTGATTAACTCAAGTGAATGGAAAAAAAATGAGTTTCTGAACTTTCAATGGTAGGAGCACTATGTTACTAGGTAAGGCCCTGACAGAGCAGCCATTTCTCCCTTTTCACTGGCATTTCTTTTCCTTTACAAAATCCAACAAAGAAAAAAGGCTATTCTTTGGAAAGGACGTTTGCATAATGACCTGCTAGTCATTGTTGATGAAGAGAATAAGTTGCAAATTTGTAGTTATAAATTACAACATATCATCATTAAAAGAACTCTTTCTGAAACTCTCACTAAAGGGTTGGGTTTACAGCAGAAAGTCAGAATGCCAGATGAGATGATCACTCAAAGACTGAGGACGTTTGAAACACGCTGAAAAATATTAGCAGGGACTCACACATCTGTATGCCAATGTTCACAGCACCTTTATATACAAGAGCCAAAAGGAGGACTAAACCAAATGCTCACTGTGGTATATACAAAATGTTGCTCTTCTTAGATTCTCACAATATTTTTATTTAAATCTCACTACAAACATCATTACTTTATGAATTCAATCAACTTCATCTATATAGAAGAATTACATCACTAGTAGCAAGCAGAAACAATATCAACCAAATATTTTGATCGGTGAAATTTTCCATATGAGCCAAAACATTCTTATGTACTACTACTAGTGACATAAGGATTCCTTTTCAGGACAATCATTAAGAGATCGACTTACCAAACTTGCCTTTAGCAAGTTGCTCTGAAGATCTTGAATTTGGGCCACTTGATGTTTGATGGTTGCTTCTTGCCTGGCATTTTTAACCTTTAGCCTAAAATGCAGATCTTAAGATAATTATTCTGACACATAATTTTAAAACTGTATCGTATAATTTCTGAACAAGTGAGGGTATTACAGAAATTCTTAAAATTGTATCAAGAGGATGATTTGGCAATTGTGCCAATTTTCTCGTTGTGTTTTGTGGTAATGGTGCAAAATTGAGAGATAAAATGCCAAAATTTTGCATTTCAAAATAGCTCAAAGCTGGAACTTGTATCCAGCTTAACAATGATATACTCGCATAACTAATACATTTCTCATAGTACACTCCTTATCTGCTTTATAAATAAACAAGTTATTTTCTGTGAGGTTTAAATTATACTTTAGCATATGATCTTTAATCTTCTCAGCGTATCTTACGGCCTCTGCATGTCGTTCCTGTGCTTCTTGTAACTAAAATAAAGAAAAAATAATACTTTTAAATACTGTCAATCTAGTTGAACACCATCACCTGTTTCTGTAACTAAATGTTTTTTTTTTGTTGTTGTTATTTTATACTTGAAAGAGAGACAGAGAGGGAGAGAGCTCACACAAGTGGGAAGGGAGTCAGAGGGAAAGACAGAGAAAAAGGTAAGTAGGCTGCAAGCTCAGGGTGAAGCCTGATGTGGGGCTCGGTCTCATGACCGGTCTCATGATGTGGGGTTTGGGATCATGACCTGAGTGGAAATTAAGAGTCAGGACGCTCAACCAACTAAGCCGCCTAAGCACCCCTGTAACTAAAATCTTATTGGACCCAGCCACACTCTCCTCTACATGCTGAATGATGGCTACTTTTAGGTCATAACAAAAGAGTTCAGCTTCTACAACAGAGACTATGGCCTACAAAGCCGAAAACATTTCAATACTGGTACAGAATAGTTTACCAATCTTACTCTCCTACAAAAACATAACGTTGTTAATGGTTTTAAATTATATATGATGAGATAAAAATACAAATGTGTCTACTGGTCAAATGGAGGAAATATAGGGAATTACCTTATGGTAAACATTTCTGTTTTCATATTCCAAGCACCATATCAACTATGATTTTCAATATTCACATAGGTGAATGACATTGCTGTTCTCGTGATTATGAAACTGAACATGCTGTTTTCAGTGACGAGATATTTCACGGAAGAGTTTGACAAGCAGTATCCTAGTAGGAGCCAGAAAGCCTGGGTCTGAATTCCCAATTCTGCTGGTTATGAGCTGTATGACCTTAAGCACAGTACCTAAAACTTCCGTGTCTCAGTCTCTAAATCTGTAAAATGAAAGTCATAACAGCACCTACTGGGGTACCTGAGTGGCTCAGTCGGGTCAGCGTCTGGCTCTTGATTTCTGCTCAGGACATGATCTCAGGGTCACGTGATTGAGCCCCACATCGAGCTCTGCGTGGATAGTGAGGAGCCTGCTTGGCATTCTCTCTCTCTCTCTCTCTCTCTCTCTCTCTCTCTCTCCCTCTCTCTCTCTCTCTCTCCCTACCTGCTCTTCCCACAATCTCTCTCTGTCTCTCTCTCTGTCTCTGTCTCTCTCTCTCTCAAAATAAAGAATCTTATAACAGTGATCTGAAAAATAAATAATAATAGGATCTACCTCACTGGGATCTTGGGAATATAAAATTAGGAAATAATACGTGAACAACTTACAAGGGTACGTGGCACATAGTCAGCTCTAAGTGTATGCATTTAGCATGATTACTGTTGCTGTATTTTGCGTTCCAATACAATGAGATAGTTAAGGCAGGTGGCATGCCAATACAAGTGGTCCCCTATACAAATTATACTGAAGTCATTCTTCATACCACCGCAAGTGGCAGCAAATGGGGAGCATGAGGCCCAGAATCTCTCCTCAGTACTTCACACAACTTTCGCCAATGCCACTAGCAAACAGTACTTTTTTTTTCCCCACTTATAATAGTTTTAACTAACTCCCTGTCTATACTACTCAGTGGATAATACTCACGGACTACGGTACAAATAGCACCTCTTCCATTGAGTAATAGATGCTTTACATGACCATCAGAGGCATGGGAAAGCCACTGACATGGAAATAATGGAGTCTTGCTAAACCAAATTTCCTCAATCATTTCATGCCCACACTGTTTACATTAGGCTGCTTTAGCCGGTACTCTGATGAGGAGATTAAGGCTTTGTGGTAACAACATATCAGAAAAGCTGGCCCCAGAGCTTTGCCGTTGGTAAAGTGCTACACATCTGTAAATCACAGCACCGGCTGCATAAGGAAGAAAGATTTCAATTTCTCCTTTTCTATTAACCATTTGCTTAACTTTTGACGCTTTGTCCATCTATCACGCTGCTTCTCCCCTTGCAGTGGACTCGAACATTCTTTAATGTATCGTCTCATCCACAGATTCAAGGTTTCTTCACTTATTTCCTTCTTATACACTAAAATCTAACTTTCACTCCTATCATTCCACTAAGACATTTTGAGGGTCATCAAGAACCTCTTTTTTTTTTTTTTTTAATTTCATTAAGGTCTCTATCCTGCTTCACTTTTCAGCAGCAGCTGAGAAAAATGACCATGCCCTCCCTCTGCTCTTTTAACCACACCTTATTTCTGAAGGACGGCAACCCCTGACATTAAGTCCTTGCCCCTTGCTATCTGTGTTTTGAATTGCTCTTCAGGCTTCAAAACCAGATTCTCGATTTTCACATTTCCAGCTTTGGCCCCTTTACCTAGGCCATGTGTCCTTTTCGCTCTTCCATCTAGATGCTCATAGACAACATCCTCAACCGCGCACTCAAAAATCATTACTTGACATGGAGTACCTTTGTAGACAGCTAATCATGTACATTTTATTTGGACTCTTTTCAGTGTTACTTTGAGTGTGTCTTTCTTATTGAGTCTTAGGGAGCACCCTTACCCTTAGGATGCTGACCAGCATACTTTTTCTCGCTTTTCTTTATAACACGACATTTATCACAAGGGCTGTATGATCACTGGTTTGCCTTTGTTTCCTTTTGAGTAATTTCTTAGTCCATAGAGATTTCAATTTACGGAAGTCTTCTGAAGTTCCTTTCAGACCCATACTTGGCTATATTGTTAGGAAGGTTAAGTTGGCTAGAGCTACCTCTTCTTCCCAATCCAGATTCTTCACCTCAAAATTGTGTGCATCAAATATCTTCACCCAGGTAGCCCCTGGTTTGGGGATTCAGGAGATAAGGGTCTTCTAGAGAAGTCAGAGCTATGGACTCAGTTGGCTGAAAGCTATCTAAGTGTTTGTTTCACAGGGAACACCTTAAAATGGCGGAGAACTTCATGCCATAACCCTAATTCCATTCTCTAGGGATCTACACAAAATCCCTCGTTATTCTTTAATAAGCTTCATCAGTTTTGGATATCCTTGCAAATTTTAGTTTTTGAGACCTTAATGATTTCTTTAGGACACAGTAGCAGGACAATGCCTAGCACTCTCATTCATAGAAGACTGATCAACAGAGTGTCATATTACTCGCATGAAAAGTTCCCTATTACAATGTGACTCATTAATAAGACGTATAGAAAAGAAAGTAGTTTTCAATGTCCCTTCAGTCATAAAAAGGACCAGTCAACACAATGTTCTAGTTCCCCTGACGGGTATAGCTGCCTAATGAAACTTGCATGTATATTATATAGCTTTTGTGACTGACACAAACGAGTTGGTCAGTGTATCTACCTCATTGCTCCCACTTAGGATTTACAATGAGAATCCTACAAAGGAGGGTGAGAGTGGGATGACATTCACTGTTCCACTTGGAAAACAGTTGTGGTTTCACTACATAAATTAGAATCTTGAATGGCACATTAATCTTTTCTGAAATTGAATTCTGAAATCTCTGAAAGGCTGATTAACTCAAGTGAATGGAAAAAAAATGAGTTTCTGAACTTTCAATGGTAGGAGCACTATGTTACTAGGTAAGGCCCTGACAGAGCAGCCATTTCTCCCTTTTCACTGGCATTTCTTTTCCTTTACAAAATCCAACAAAGAAAAAAGGCTATTCTTTGGAAAGGACGTTTGCATAATGACCTGCTAGTCATTGTTGATGAAGAGAATAAGTTGCAAATTTGTAGTTATAAATTACAACATATCATCATTAAAAGAACTCTTTCTGAAACTCTCACTAAAGGGTTGGGTTTACAGCAGAAAGTCAGAATGCCAGATGAGATGATCACTCAAAGACTGAGGACGTTTGAAACACGCTGAAAAATATTAGCAGGGACTCACACATCTGTATGCCAATGTTCACAGCACCTTTATATACAAGAGCCAAAAGGAGGACTAAACCAAATGCTCACTGTGGTATATACAAAATGTTGCTCTTCTTAGATTCTCACAATATTTTTATTTAAATCTCACTACAAACATCATTACTTTATGAATTCAATCAACTTCATCTATATAGAAGAATTACATCACTAGTAGCAAGCAGAAACAATATCAACCAAATATTTTGATCGGTGAAATTTTCCATATGAGCCAAAACATTCTTATGTACTACTACTAGTGACATAAGGATTCCTTTTCAGGACAATCATTAAGAGATCGACTTACCAAACTTGCCTTTAGCAAGTTGCTCTGAAGATCTTGAATTTGGGCCACTTGATGTTTGATGGTTGCTTCTTGCCTGGCATTTTTAACCTTTAGCCTAAAATGCAGATCTTAAGATAATTATTCTGACACATAATTTTAAAACTGTATCGTATAATTTCTGAACAAGTGAGGGTATTACAGAAATTCTTAAAATTGTATCAAGAGGATGATTTGGCAATTGTGCCAATTTTCTCGTTGTGTTTTGTGGTAATGGTGCAAAATTGAGAGATAAAATGCCAAAATTTTGCATTTCAAAATAGCTCAAAGCTGGAACTTGTATCCAGCTTAACAATGATATACTCGCATAACTAATACATTTCTCATAGTACACTCCTTATCTGCTTTATAAATAAACAAGTTATTTTCTGTGAGGTTTAAATTATACTTTAGCATATGATCTTTAATCTTCTCAGCGTATCTTACGGCCTCTGCATGTCGTTCCTGTGCTTCTTGTAACTAAAATAAAGAAAAAATAATACTTTTAAATACTGTCAATCTAGTTGAACACCATCACCTGTTTCTGTAACTAAATGTTTTTTTTTTTTTTTGTTATTTTATACTTGAAAGAGAGACAGAGAGGGAGAGAGCTCACACAAGTGGGAAGGGAGTCAGAGGGAAAGACAGAGAAAAAGGTAAGTAGGCTGCAAGCTCAGGGTGAAGCCTGATGTGGGGCTCGGTCTCATGACCGGTCTCATGATGTGGGGTTTGGGATCATGACCTGAGTGGAAATTAAGAGTCAGGACGCTCAACCAACTAAGCCGCCTAAGCACCCCTGTAACTAAAATCTTATTGGACCCAGCCACACTCTCCTCTACATGCTGAATGATGGCTACTTTTAGGTCATAACAAAAGAGTTCAGCTTCTACAACAGAGACTATGGCCTACAAAGCCGAAAACATTTCAATACTGGTACAGAATAGTTTACCAATCTTACTCTCCTACAAAAACACAACGTTGTTAATGGTTTTAAATTATATATGATGAGATAAAAATACAAATGTGTCTACTGGTCAAATGGAGGAAATATAGGGAATTACCTTATGGTAAACATTTCTGTTTTCATATTCCAAGCACCATATCAACTATGATTTTCAATATTCACATAGGTGAATGACATTGCTGTTCTCGTGATTATGAAACTGAACATGCTGTTTTCAGTGACGAGATATTTCACGGAAGAGTTTGACAAGCAGTATCCTAGTAGGAGCCAGAAAGCCTGGGTCTGAATTCCCAATTCTGCTGGTTATGAGCTGTATGACCTTAAGCACAGTACCTAAAACTTCCGTGTCTCAGTCTCTAAATCTGTAAAATGAAAGTCATAACAGCACCTACTGGGGTACCTGAGTGGCTCAGTCGGGTCAGCGTCTGGCTCTTGATTTCTGCTCAGGACATGATCTCAGGGTCACGTGATTGAGCCCCACATCCAGCTCTGCGTGGATAGTGAGGAGCCTGCTTGGCATTCTCTCTCTCTCTCTCTCTCTCTCTCTCTCTCTCTCCCTCTCTCTCTCTCTCTCTCCCTACCTGCTCTTCCCACAATCTCTCTCTGTCTCTCTCTCTGTCTCTGTCTCTCTCTCTCTCAAAATAAAGAATCTTATAACAGTGATCTGAAAAATAAATAATAATAGGATCTACCTCACTGGGATCTTGGGAATATAAAATTAGGAAATAATACGTGAACAACTTACAAGGGTACGTGGCACATAGTCAGCTCTAAGTGTATGCATTTAGCATGATTACTGTTGCTGTATTTTGCGTTCCAATACAATGAGATAGTTAAGGCAGGTGGCATGCCAATACAAGTGGTCCCCTATACAAATTATACTGAAGTCATTCTTCATACCACCGCAAGTGGCAGCAAATAGGGAGCATGAGGCCCAGAATCTCTCCTCAGTACTTCACACAACTTTCGCCAATGCCACTAGCAAACAGTACTTTTTTTTTCCCCACTTATAATAGTTTTAACTAACTCCCTGTCTATACTACTCAGTGGATAATACTCACGGACTACGGTACAAATAGCACCTCTTCCATTGAGTAATAGATGCTTTACATGACCATCAGAGGCATGGGAAAGCCACTGACATGGAAATAATGGAGTCTTGCTAAACCAAATTTCCTCAATCATTTCATGCCCACACTGTTTACATTAGGCTGCTTTAGCCGGTACTCTGATGAGGAGATTAAGGCTTTGTGGTAACAACATATCAGAAAAGCTGGCCCCAGAGCTTTGCCGTTGGTAAAGTGCTACACATCTGTAAATCACAGCACCGGCTGCATAAGGAAGAAAGATTTCAATTTCTCCTTTTCTATTAACCATTTGCTTAACTTTTGACGCTTTGTCCATCTATCACGCTGCTTCTCCCCTTGCAGTGGACTCGAACATTCTTTAATGTATCGTCTCATCCACAGATTCAAGGTTTCTTCACTTATTTCCTTCTTATACACTAAAATCTAACTTTCACTCCTATCATTCCACTAAGACATTTTGAGGGTCATCAAGAACCTCTTTTTTTTTTTTTAATTTCATTAAGGTCTCTATCCTGCTTCACTTTTCAGCAGCAGCTGAGAAAAATGACCATGCCCTCCCTCTGCTCTTTTAACCACACCTTATTTCTGAAGGACGGCAACCCCTGACATTAAGTCCTTGCCCCTTGCTATCTGTGTTTTGAATTGCTCTTCAGGCTTCAAAACCAGATTCTCGATTTTCACATTTCCAGCTTTGGCCCCTTTACCTAGGCCATGTGTCCTTTTCGCTCTTCCATCTAGATGCTCATAGACAACATCCTCAACCGCGCACTCAAAAATCATTACTTGACATGGAGTACCTTTGTAGACAGCTAATCATGTACATTTTATTTGGACTCTTTTCAGTGTTACTTTGAGTGTGTCTTTCTTATTGAGTCTTAGGGAGCACCCTTACCCTTAGGATGCTGACCAGCATACTTTTTCTCGCTTTTCTTTATAACACGACATTTATCACAAGGGCTGGATGATCACTGGTTTGCCTTTGTTTCCTTTTGAGTAATTTCTTCGTCCATAGAGATTTCAACATATGGAAGTCTTCTGAAGTTCCTTTCAGACCCATACTTGGCTATATTGTTAGGAAGGTTAAGTTGGCTAGAGCTACCTCTTCTTCCCAATCCAGATTCTTCACCTCAAAATTGTGTGCATCAAATATCTTCACCCAGGTAGCCCCTGGTTTGGGGATTCAGGAGATAAGGGTCTTCTAGAGAAGTCAGAGCTATGGACTCAGTTGGCTGAAAGCTATCTAAGTGTTTGTTTCACAGGGAACACTTTAAAGTGGTAGATAATTTCATGCCATAACCCTAATTCCTTTCTGTAGGGATCTACACAAAATCCCTCGTTATTCTTTAATAAGCTTCATCAGTTTTGGATATCCTTACAGATTTTAGTTTTTGAGACCTTAATGATTTCTTTAGGACACAGCAGGACAATGCCTATCGCTCTCATTCATAGAAGTATCATCAACCGAGTATCATGTTACTCGCATGAAAATTTCCCTGTTACTATGTGACTCATTAATAAGACGTCTAAAAAAGGAAGTAATTTTCAATGTCTCTTCAGCCACAAAAAGGACCAGTCAACAGAATATTCTAGTTCCCCTGACGGGTATAGCTGTCTAATGAAACTTGCATGTATATTATATAACTTTTGTGACTGACAGAAACGAGTTGGTCAGTGTATCTACCTCATTGCTCCAGCTTAGGATTTACAATGAGCATCCTCCAAAGGAGGGTGAGAGTGGGATGACATTCACTGTTCTGCTTGGAAAACAGTTGGGGTTTCACTACATATGAATAAATGAGAATCCTGAATGGCACATTAGTCTTTTCTGAGATTGAATTGTGAAATCTCCAAAAGTCTGGTTAACTCACGTGAATGGAAAAAAAAAAAATGAGTCTGAACTTTCAATGGTAGGAGCACTATGTTACTAGGTAAGTCTCTGACAGAGAAACCATTTCTCCTTTTTCACTGGCATTTCTTTTCCATTACAAAATCCAACAAGGAGAAAAGTCCATTCCTTTGAGAAGGACGTTTGCATAATGATCTGCTGGTCATTGTTAATGAAGAGAATAAATTGCAAACTTGTAATTACAAATTACAACAAATCATCATTAAAATAAACCGTTCTCAAACTCTCACTGAAGGGATGAGATTACAAGAGAATGTCAGAATTCAAGATCAAATGATCACTCAAAGATTGGGGATGTTGGAAACACGCTGAAAAATAGTAGCAGGGACTCTCACACATCTGTATGCCAACATTCACAACAGCATTATTAACAGTAGCCAAAGGTGGACTAAAATGCTCAATGTGGTATATATAAAATGTTGCTTTTTTTAGATTCTCACGTTTTTTTATGAAAATCTCAGTATAAACATCATTACTTTATGAATTCAATCAACTTCATCTATATAGAAGAATTACATCACTAGTAGCAAGTAGGAACAATATCAACCAAACCTTTGCAGCAGTGAGATTTTCCATGGGATCCAAAACATTCTTATGTACTAGTACTAGTGAAATACGGATTCCTTTTCAGGAGGACAGACATTAAGAGGTCGACTTACCAAACTTGTCTTTATCACGTTGTTCTCAGGATCTTGAATCTGGGCCGCTTGATGTTTGATGGTTGCTTCTTGTGTGGCATTTTTAACCTGTAGCCTAAAATGCAGATCTTAAGATAATTATTCTCACCCATAAATTTAAAACAACATCACATACTTTCTGAACAAATGAGGGTATTACAGAAATCCTTAAAATTTTGTCAAGAGGAAGATTTGGGAATTGTGCCATTTTTCTCATCGTGTTTTGTGGATAAGGTGCAAAATTCAGAGATAATATGCCACAATTCTGCATTTAAAAGTAGCTCAAAGCTGGAATTTGTATCCAGCTTAACAATGATATACTGGCATAACTAATACATTTCCCATACTACACTGTTTATCTGCTTTATAAATAAACAAGTTATTTTCTGTGAGGTTTAAATTATACTTTTGCACATGATCTTTCATCTCCTCAGCATATCTTATGGCCTCTCCATGTCGTTCCTGTTCTTCTGGCAACTAAAATAGAGAAAAAATTACTTTAACCACTGAAAATCTAGTAGAAAACCATCATCTGTTTCTTTAACTAAATTTTTTTTGACTTGAGAGAGACAGGGAGAGAGAGAGAGAGAGAGAGAGAGAGAGAGAGCATGCAGAAGTGTGGAAGAGAGACAGAGGGAGAGACAGAGAAAATTGTAAGCAGACTGCTAGCTCAGGGCGAAGCCTGATGTGGGGCTCGGTCTCATGACCGGTCTCATGATGTGGGATTTGGGATCATGACCTGAGTGGAAATTAAGAGTCAGGACCTCAGCCAACTAACCCGCCCAAGCGCCGCTGTAAAATATTTTTGGAGCCAGCCACCCTCTCCTCTACATGCTGATTGATGGCTACTTTGAGATCATAACAAAAGAGTTCAGCTTCTACAACAGAGACTATGGCCTACAAAGATGAAATGTTTCAATACTCTTACAGAATAGTTTACCAACCTTACTCTCCTACAAAAACATAACATCGTTAATGTTTTTAAATTATATATGATCACATAAATGTACAAATGTATCTATTGGTCAAATGGAGGATATATAGGAATTTACCTTATGGTAAACATTTCTATTTTCATATTCCAAGCACCACATCAACTATGATTTTACATATTCACATAGGTGAATTACGTTCCTATTCTCGTGATTATGAAACTGAACACACTGTTTTCAGCAACAAGATATTTCATGGAAGAATTTGAGAAGCAATATCCTAGTAGGGGCCAGAATGCCTGGGTCTGATTTCCCAGTTCTGCTCATTATGAGCTGTATGACCTTGAGCACACTACCTAAAACTTCCATGTCTCAATCTCTGCATCTGTAAAATGAAGGTAATAATAGCACCTACTGGGACATCTGAGTGGCTCAGTCGGTTCAGTGTCTGGCTCTTGATTTCAGCTCAGGACATGATCACAGGATCATGTAATTGAGCCCCACATCGAGCTCTGCATGGACAGTGAGGAGCCTGCTTGGGATTCTCTCTCTCCCTCTCTCTCTCTCTCCCTTTTTCTCTCTCTCCCTACATGCCCTTCCCCAAAATCTCTCTGTCTCTCTCTCTCAAAATAAAGGACTTTAAAAAAGTGATCTCAAAATAAATGATAATAGTATCTACCCCACTGGGATGTTGGGAAGATTACATTAGGAAATAATAGATGAACAACTTAGAAGGGTACGTGGCACATAGCTCTAAGTGTCTGCATGTAGCATGATTACTGTTGCTGTAGTTTGTGTTCGAATGCAATGTGATAGTTTAGGCAGGTGGCCTGCCAATACAAGTTTTCCCCCATACAAATTATACTGAAGTTATTCTTCATTCCACCGCAAGTGGTAGCATATGGGGAGCATGAGGCCCAGAATATTTCCTCAGTACTTCAAAAAACTTTGCCAATGCCACTAGCCTACAGTACTTTTTTCCACTTATAATCCTTTTAACTTACTTCCTCTCTATACCACTGAGTGCACAATGCTCACAGACTACGGTACAAATAGCACCTCCTTGACTGAGTAGTAGATCCTTTACAGGACCATCAGAGGCAAGGGAAAGCCACTGACATGGAAATAAATGAGTCTTGCGAAACTAAAGTTCCTCAATCATTTCATGTCCATACTCTTTACGTTAGGCTGCTTTAGCATGTACTCTGATGAAGAGATTAAGGGTTTGTGGTAAAAGCATATCAGAAAAGCTGTCCCCAGATATTTGCCTTGGTAAAGTAATACAAATCTGTAAATCACAGTTCTGGCTGTGTAAGAAAGAAAGACAAATTTAGCATGCTTTTTCATAGTGAGAGGGAAAAAAAACCTAAACATTTGATTGAACATTTCTCCTCTATTTGATTAAGTGCTTTCATTAATAGTTTTACTTATATAAGCGTGTGTGTGTGTGTGTGTGTGTAGAGATATACACACATTTTTTTAACGTTTATTTTTTGATACAGAGCACGAGTCTGAGTGGCGCAAAACGTGAGGGACACAACAGATCCAATTAGGCTCTGCTGACAGCAGAAAGCCCGATGCAGGGCTCCATCTCAAGAACATGGAGATCATGACCTGAGCCAAAGGCAGACTCTGATCGGATTGGACCCAGCCAGGCACCCCTCAATTTAGTATTTCATTTCTTAGCATACATTTAGAATAAAAGCTTTGCTATACCAATGTTTCCAAGAAGAATTTATTGATACGGTATAAAGTACTTAATTTTATCAGAAAAACTGTTAAGTTAAAGTATTTTCAATTTATACAAGGATAAGTACCACACATATCAAAGATTACTATCCCTTAAATGTATACTTAGGAAGACGAAATTACCTGTCATGAAAAAAATTAAAACAATGTCAAACAAAGGAGTGAATTGTTCTGCACAGGCTAGATGACAAGTGTCAAGAGAGTTAAAGCTAATGGGAGTTAGAACAGTCAGAGAAAGTTCATTGGAAAGGAGACTGTGAGCCAAGTCTGAATAACATAGGTTTACTCAAGAGGAACAGAAACTAAAAAGACAGTAAGGACAGCATGCGTAACGGCTGAGAGATGGTGAAATCAACCCAATTAACTCAGAGGATAAAATCTGATGGCAGAGACATTACAAACGGGTGTCCACACAAGAACTACATAAATGTTCATAAGCAGCAGTATTAATAGGCAAGAAGTGGACACAACCCAAAGGTCCATCAACTGATGAATGAACAAGGGTCTTAACCCACAATGGAGTACTGTTGACAATAAAAAGAAATGAAGCACTGATATAAGCTGTAACCAACACAGATGAACCCAGAAAACATTAAGTAAAGGTAGCTAGTCCCAAAGTACCACACGTTGTGTGACTCCACTTATATGAAATATTCACAAGAGGCAACTCCATTGAGAGACCAAGTAGTAGACTGGTGGTTGCCTGAGGCTGGGGGCAACGGGTAAGGGTTTCCTTTCAGGGTGACGAAAACATTCTACTTGATGGCAGTGATGGTTGCACGAGTGTACACAGAGACAGTGAACTGTGCGTGGCAAATGGGTGACTTTTATGGTATGTGTTTTGTACCTCAAAATAGCTTTAAAAAAACCCAATGGCAGGACACAGAGAATGTTCTTAACTCTCGCTTTTGGGCGCCCATACTATACATGATCTGAATATTTCCGTGCTTTGACAATATGTCTAAAAGGCAAAGAAAATGGAGGAAATGCCGAAATTCAAGTGGTTTGTTAAGCGATCTTTCTGTACAAGTCATCCTGAAATCAATATGCATTCTTCTCAAAAGTGAAGATGAGAACTAAGACAATTATCTGAAACATCCCATTAAACATTATCTTCTGATTTGACCCAGCTTGCCTCATCATGGTAATAGAGATATCATTAAAAAACACTGTTTAGTAGGGGACAAAAGTCTCTTGGGGCACCTGGGTGGCTACGTCAGTTAAGCGTCCAATTCTTGCTTTCAGCTCAGGTCATGATCTCATGGTTCATGAGACTGAGCCTCACACTGGCTCTACACTGACAGCATGGAGCCTGCTTGGGATTCTCTCTCTCTCCTCTCTCTACCCCTCCCCTGTTAACACGCATGCACACACTCTCTCTCACTCTTTTTCTCTCAAAATAAATAAATAAAATGTAAAAAAAAATTTAAATTAAAGAAAGAACAAAAAAAGTCTCTCAATTTCTGTGAGGAAGGATACAAAAGCCTCAACTTTCCTAAGAGTAAATATTATAAGAAAACAATGTATAACACAAATAGGAGAAGGAGAGGCAGAAGTTTACGAAATAAATGCATTGTAAAGATACTAAAATCATAATAAATTAATTATAATGAAAATACCAAAGAAAGCGGTCCATGGAAATTGGTATCCTAAAACACTTTATATTATTTAACCAGCTATAAGTTAGCTGTTGACAGGTTACATTTGCTACATACCTGACTTCTGATTTGACCTAATTTCTTCTTGAGATCCCGTGTTTCATCTTCCAGACGAAGATATGACGTAACCTCTGGGGAAGCCTCTGACATAGACTTTTTCTTCAGAGTATCAGCCAGTTCTTGTTGCAGTTGTCTCGCAACTACCTAATAAGACATTTCTGTTACTGATTTTCTAAATCATCTTATTATTAAATTATGTTAATAATAGACAACTCTCACATACGTACTTTGAGAAATATCAACACATACATCAATTCACCGTCGTTTTGTAACACATACACATTCCTGTTCACTGAATTCAGTTAAAGACACAAAAGGTGTTATCTCCCTGCCTAGTTCTGATTTTTATGGTGTCTCTTTCCAGTCTCAGCACGACAATTTCGTCCTGCAACATGTGGTTTTTCTTGTGTTTTCTCATGATTATCAGAAAGCTAAGTAAAACCAAGCACATTTTCAGATAGCACTGAATAAAATGGCAGTATCATGGTTTTCTTTGAAATGAAAGTATAATCTGTGTTTAAACAATGAAAAGGTTGCAGGGGGTGCCAGTGTGGTTCAGTTGGTTGAGTGTCTGACTCTTGATTTTGGCTCAGGGAATGATCTCACATTCTGTGGGTTCAAGCCTCGCATCAGGCTCTGTGCTGACAGTCAGGAGCCTGCTCAGGATTCTCGCTCTCCCTCTCCCTGCCCCTCCCCTTCTTGCATTCTCTTTCTCTCTCTCTCTCTCTAATGAATAAAGAAACATGAAAAGAAAGAAAGAAAGAAAGAAAGAAAGAAAGAAAGAAAGAAAGACAAAGAAAAGAAGGAAGGAAGGAAGGAAGGAAGGAAGGAAGGAAGGTAGGTTACAGAAAGTGAATATCCAACTGGAAAAAAAATAAAGTTGGCTCCAAATCTCAAATTTTAGACAAGCATAAGTTCCCAAAAGTTCAGAACTTTAACTGAAGATAATGAAGGCATGAAAGTCAAAAAGAACTTGTGAGAAAAGTGTTCAGAATCTCAGAATTGGAAAAGCCTTTCGCTGATTTACAACAAACCAGAAGGCCTAAAATAAAAGATTAATAAATCTGACTATACTTAAAAATTGAGTTTACAGTAGATATCGAACACAGCGACCCCACAGTAAAATCCTTAGCTCTGCATATACTCGGACAGATTAAATTTCCTAAAATTCTTCTTTCCTGAGAATATTTCATAGATATCTACTTTGCTACCATTTCTATAGTCAGTTATAAGAATTATATCTATTGATAACTGAAAAATCTAGGCACTGTACTATAATAGAAACACTTCTACATACATCAATGAACTCATTTGGTTATCACAATTCTAGAATGGAGAGATTAAAACGGTGAGCTGCAGGACTCTCCCCAGGTCTTCTCAGTCCACAACTAGTGCTCTTGCACCAACCACTGCCACTTCTCTAGTGTAAATACACAAGTACGAAAGAAGTCTTGTATTTCAAAATACTCATAGGAAATAAGGTGAAATTCATACATCTCTTAGAAAACCATGAGATGATTTACTGCTGCAATAACTTGCATTTCCTCTTCATGTTGAAAACAGTAATAAATATAAAGGAGGGGAAATACACTCAGCTATTTTATTAGGAATAAAATACCTATCAATAAATTATCATTAAGTATATACCACAGCATACCATTGTTATCAAAAGTTCCTTGTAATGAAATAGGATGCTACTTGAAGCAAAAGTGTTACTTTTCTCAAAAGTAGGAGACTTGATACCGAAAATATGATCAGTGAACTGGCTACACTTGTCCTCCTGTCCATTAGCGGAAGTGTTCACCTAAACTATTAATATATCAAGGCAGTGAAGTAACTGTTCAAAACTAAAACACATGTTGCTAGTAGCAATAGTTTTGAGATTAGGGAAAGCTCATCAATTCCTACAGAAAGTAATAAAAGCCTCTCTTTGGACGAGGACATTATGAATGTCACTAGTTGTTGCAGACAATGCATTTAATCAAGAATATTATTTTATCCAGTGAAGCAAAAATGCCACCGTCCCCCATGACCCTCCACTAAATATATGTGCTTTTAAAATCCTCTATAGTTTCCATGATGATCAGAGTTCAGTTTCATATGTACATATATATATATATATATATATATACATATAGATACACACACACATATGTATATACACACACACACACACACATACACACGGAGAAAAAAGTAACAATAACTAAAAAATAGAATGCATACAAATACATACACACATGAACTTCAAAATAACTAAAGAAGATACCTTAGAATTAGTTTTCTTATGAGCCATTTCTAGCTCCTTTTGCTTGCAAAAGAGATTGTTTAGACTTCCATCTTGTAAGACTCTGGCCTTCTGTTCTGGAGAAAGTTGCCACTGAGTGTCACTGCGCTCTTCTACAACCTGGAGACACATTTCATTATGATTCTGGTCTCATACCGTTAAAAAAAAGAAGGTCAAAAGCTGAAGAGGAGAACTTTAAAAAAAATGTTCAAAAGAACATAATCCCATGTTTTAATTTATTTTAAACCTAAAGAATATATATTGAGTCAAAGGGATACTATAAAATATATATGTATACTATTACACTATGTAATATAGATGGAAATACAGTTTTTATCAAAGACTGATTTACCTGATTTTTTGTGGCCTTCAATTCCGTGTTAAGCATTCTAAGAGCGAGTTCAACTTGTTGTTTTGTTTCAACTTCTTTCTTATATTCGTCTTCTTTTCTTCTTAACTTTTCCCTAATATTTTCATATAACATATCAGCATTTCTTCTTTCTTCTTCTTCTTCTTCTTGTTTTAAGGTACATCTGCAATTACATGTGCTTCTTTTAAAATTTGTTTTGTTAGACATAAAAAGTTCATTTTATGATCTGGTTCCACATAAGTTGGCTTATTATCCAAAAGAAAAATTTCTATGGTCTCCAATTGTTTTCCTTGTAGGGCTCATGTTTTTAATTTGTCACTTCAATGTCTTCCAAACCATACATACAGTTGAAAAGAAGCCAGGAGAAAGCATTATGAAACTTCGTTAGTTTTAGTCAGTAATAACTCTGGTAGGTGTTGTAGGAAAGGAAGTTTGAAATTATCCAGGAAAGTTAGAGTTGAAAATTACCCCCTTTCCCACAGGTATAATTATTCCTCCATAGGACAGATAATTCAGTTTCTCATTAAAAAGAGAAGTTGCTGTTTATAAGCAAGTTTATCAATTCACTGGAAATAAAATTTCCACTTGACGAAACCTTACAGGTACCTCCAAAATGATGTGCAGAGAAAGAGAGCATCTGTGGATGTTGTTTACACAACATACACGTGCAGATTACTGTCATCCAAGACTACGCTGACGAGTCTAATATCTGTTGCCTATGCTTTTTGTTTCTTCTTCCACAACACTTGCAACTTACCTTGTTGATGATTACCTACTTTATGAATCACTTAAACATCCCTTCTAGAACAACACAGGATACGTATTAATTAAGTAAACAATAAAGAGTAATATGACCTTTCAGCATACACTTTTGAATTAATTTTATCTACCTATGACAGAGATGCTGAAAAAACTTCTCAGTAACCACTTTCCGTATTACTTTTTTTAATGTTTATTCATTTTTGAGAGAGAAAGGGAGAGCCCATGCAAACAAAGGGGGGGGGGGCAGAGAGAGAGAGAGAGAGAGAGAGAGTGAGGCAGAAAATCCGAAGTGGGCTCTGCACTGACAACACACAGCTCGATGTGGGGCTCGAACTCACGAACCCTGAGATCATGACCTGAGCCAAAGTCGGACGCTTGACTGACTGAGCCACCCAGGCGCCCCCATTTTACTTTGTTTAAATTTTTTATTGAGAGAGAGATGACGCAAGTGAGTGAGGGTGGAGAGAGGGAAAGAGAGACAGAATCCCACGAGGGGCAGACAGAGAGGGAGAGACAGAGTGAGAGAAGAGGAGCTCATCCAAAGCGGGGCTCGTGCTCACCCAAAGCAGGGCTCGAGCCCACCCAAAGCAAGGCTCAAACTCACGAGATCATCACCTGAGCTGAAGCTAGATGCTTAACCAGCTGAGCCACCCAGGTACCCCCACTTTACCTTTTAACCCCTGCATGTTAAGAAGCAAACGGAATCAATTTTGGCGGATTTTACTGTCTTGAGAAAAATGACCATTTTATATTCTGTTGGTAGGTACAGAAAGTAATATAAACTTTCATGAGAACAATTTAAAAATATGGATCAAAGACCTTTTTAAAATTTTTTATACTTTAACCAGATTACATTATATTGAAGAATTGACTCCAAGCAAGTAACCAGACATGTAGAAACAGATTTATATAAAAGACATTCCTGACAGCATTAATTAAAATACAGAGAGATGAAAAACAAGCAGAATTCAATCTCTTAAATAATGATGTTTCTTGGACTATGGTGGACTTTCATATGGCCATTAAAATTGTGATTTGGAATATACATTAAAGTATTAGAAGTATTCACTGTTAAGAACTTGCTGTGTTATTTCCAAGAACCGCACACCTCACAACACTAAACAAGTATTCTTTCCAGGAAAATCCCATAAGGTAAGTCAGCAATTACAAAACTGCCCCTACACATCTGTAGTATAAAAGGAAACAGTTGAAATATTTCCTTAAAGCCAAGATGCTGTACCTCAAACTGCAGAATTCACGTTCCCATTCCACTTTTTGATGTTCTAACCGTGATATCATGTCTTTGGCTTCCTGTAGCTCGTTTTGTAGTGCACTAACCATTTTGTCCATTTTTGTCATTTTTCCCATAAGAAGTTTACAGTGATTTTTGTTAAGTTTCCTTAATTTCTCATAGGAAACACGTATATCTTGGATTTTCAAGAAGCCAGCAGAATCTGCATCGGAGAAGAAACAGAAATGAAATAGATGAGTACTTTTTGCATATACAGGCCTGTGCATCTTCAATTCACTCATTCACACATTGAGTAAATATATACCTTCAATGGAAGATGTTATACTCAGCTCTACAGATGCAATAGAGAAGACCCCTGGCTCTCGATTAGCTTAAAGTCTAGTGAAGGAGAAAGACAACTCAAATGGTAATTCTAAATTCAGATAGTTCCTATTAGAAGACAGAGTTCTGTGATCATAACTTGATCTAGATTGGGCCCAAGGAAGATAGATGTCCCTGAGGAAGAGATAAATATACTGAGGAATGAAGGATGAGCAGGAGACAATTAAGCAAAGGAGGAAGACAAGCACTCTCGACAGTCTAGAGCATGTGCCGAAGTTCCAGTAATCTGCTTCTGGCCAAGATGGGGTAACACATACTGATTGATCTTCCTACCTGAAGCAAGCAAAAACAAAACAGACAAAATACAATTTTAACATGATATTCAAGACGCAGAACTTCAGACAATTGAGGACAATGATCCCTGAAAACAAAACACGTTAGCCTAACACGTATGCCCAAGCTCACTGCCTTGAGAGAGTTTCCAGGCTATGAAACAAGATAAATAAATTATTTAGGTAGATTTCACCAGACTCCTTGAGTCGTGGTGGCAAAACTGAGAGTCTGGTGAAGTCAAGGCAGATAGAAACGACAGGTCAGCATCCAGGAGAGGAGAAAGCAGGACACAGAAAGAACCCTGGGCATCTGCACAGGGTCCCCTTTGGCTATTCAGCAGAGTAACAACCAGTGCATACATGGAAGGAAGTCATCAAGGGAAAAAAAATCTGAAAAGAGTAGAGGAAACACTGCCTGGTGCTCCCACAGCACGAGGGACAGTATCTATTCACATTAGCTAAGATAGAAAAACTCATAATTTGCCTTAGGCTGATCACCACTCTGGATTCATCCAATAATTTGTAAGAGCAAGACTAAAGGATCCAACTGTTTGTAAGTAACTTAACTATATCTCCAAACAAAGCATGAAAAGATAACTAGAGGCATGGGAGCTATTGTTTTAAAAACCAAATAGTACTTACAGAGACGTAAATTATGTTAGCCATGAACAATACGATGGGTAGGAATAAACACATATTAGACATCACAAAACAAAGGACTGAAGTTTAACATTGGAAACCTGGGAGAAAACTTCAACTGGGAAATATACAATTGCCCAAAGAGGCAGGGGAAAGGGACAGGAAAAAAAAAATGGCCCAAATCTTCCTAAACCTCATGAAAACTATAATCCCACTGACCCAGGAAGGATATGTCTAGGAAAGAAGAAATGGAAGTCAACTCTTGTGATTTGCCTGAACTCTATACGATGTGGTATAACATTACTGGAAGGGAGACTGTGATGCTGAAGCCATAGACTATAAACCCTAAACCAACCACTAAAGCAGCAAAACTGAAAAGTTCTAGCTAGGAAGCCTAAATAGATAAGTGAATAAATGAATACATGAATAAATGAATACATGAATAAATAAATAAATGGATAAAACTGAATCATAAAAATTACTCGATTAAAAGAAAGCGGAAAAAGAAGAGAACGGGAACAAGGAGCAGATAGGACAAATGCAAATCAAACAGCATGATGACATATTCAAATCAACTATCTCAAAAATCACAGTAAATGGCCATTTGTAGCAACGTGGATGGAACTGGAGAGTGTGATGCTAAGTGAAATAAGCCATACAGAGAAAGACAGATACCATATGTTTTCAGTCTTATGTGGATCCTGAGAAACTTAACAGAAACCCATGGGGGAGGGGAAGGAAAAAAGAAAAAAAGAGGTTAGAGTGGGAGAGAGCCCAAGCATAAGAGACTCTTAAAACCTGAGAACAAACTGAGGGTTAATGGGGGGGTGGGAGGGAGGGGAGGGTGGGTGATGGGTATTGAGGAGGGCACCTTTTGGGATGAGCACTGGGTGTTGTATGGAAACCAATTTGACAATAAATTTCATATATTGAAAAAAAACATCACAGTAAATGAAAACGGTCTAAAAGCCTCAACTAAAACGCAGACTGTCAGAATGGATAAAAAAGGAAGACTCAACTAGATGCCACCTATACAAAATGCACTTTAAATGTCAAGACAGAAATTTGTTCGAAAGACAGGAATATGATATACCACACTAACACTTGACCAAACAAGGCTGAGCTAGAGTGGCTATATGAATAGCAGACAAAACAGTTTCAAGCAAAAAAAATATATATATATATTACCAGCAATAAACAACAGGTCATTATATAATCATAAAAGGGTCAATTAAGAGCAATCTTAAATGTTCATGTATCTGTTAATAGCTTCAAAGTACATGAAGCAAAAATTGATAGAACTGAAAAGAGAAAGAGGCAAATTCACAATTATAGTCTGATATTTCAACACGCTCAACATCAGCAAGGGCATAGTAGACTTGGCCGCCACTATTCTTCTCAAGGATCTATGGAACACTTACCAAAAAAGACTATGTTCTGGGTCAAAAATAAATCTTAATAAAAGGAAGAAGTCAAGAGGCCTGAAGTCATAATAGTGTGTTCCCTGACCACAAAGCAATCAAATCAGAAATCAAGCACAAAAATATCTCTGGAAAATACTCAACTATTTGTGAACTACAGAACACATCGAAATATCCCCTGGGTCAAAGAAGTAATGAAAAAAGAAAAAAAAAATTAGAAAGGATTCTGAACTGAATGAAAATGAAAACATAGTAGAATTTGTAGAGTCCTGCTTTAGTAGCACTCACATGAAGACTGATAGCACTGAATGTATACATTAAAAAAGAAGAGGGAAGTGCGGTGCTCCTTGCTGCCTTTGTGGCTCCTCCCCCAGCTTCCCAAGGCACCCTGCCCTGCCCCGCCCCACCCTGGCAGTGGCTGGAGAGCAGGTGCTTTGTTCACAGCGCACAGCAGGCACTTGGGTGGGTGGGGGCGGGGTCCGCCAATGCCGGGAATTGAAGGTGGGGGAGTAGCTGTAGGAGGAGACCCCCCTAGACTGAGGTGGGCATGGGTCGGGCCCCGGGTTCTGCTGGAGCGGGAGGCGGCGGCGGTGGCAGAGGCATGGTCCTTCTGGAAGGGAGAGCCCAATGCCTCTGCACCTGTCTCCCCTCCCTTCCTCTCCGCCCCTGCCATGGGTTTTGTGTTCTAGCTCCCCATCTTTTTCTCACTACCTACATCATCACCCTTCTTCCGACTTCACTTCCCAGCTTCTTGCGACCCTTTCTCTCACTTAAGCCTCAGTTACTCAGGCTCTTTTCACCCTAGTCTTGCCGGAGACTTCATATGCCAGCAGTCTCTTTCATGGGATGTCCCCATCCTTCCCCTCTTCCCACATCCTATTCTGGGCTGATGGCAGCCAGAAATCCTTCCTATTGCGTTTACCGGCAGTTTCCACCTGGCCCTGAAGCTTGGTGCAGATCAAGTCCACCACACCCACGCTGAGAAGGACCCCTAGGAGAACCACTTGTCCCATGGTGGTATTGGACAATGTGTTCTCGATTTTCCTCTGGTTGCTTATTTTAGTCTGAGTATTTGTTACTCTCCACCGCTATACTTTACAAACGTATGTTTTGGTTGCATGACAAGGAGTTGGAAATGAGCCAGAGACCATTTGCAGGTAAGGAGAAGATTTAGACATTGAGGATTCAAGGAAGAAAGGAGAAACAGAATGTTAAGAAGGTTAGATTCCTGAAAGTATTTCGATATCTTTTGTGATCTGAGGAAGTGGAGATTACTGAGCCTACACAGATTGACATTTTGGAAGAAAATTTCATGGTGCTTGATTCGCTCTTGGAGTAACGTGAACACAAGTTCTCAAACCTGCATATTCTCTCAGTTGGAACCAGCTGTATATCTGAATGTTCACTTTCATCAGAACTTGTATCAGAGAAAGAATGGGAGTCTGCTTCAATGAAAATGACTACCTCTGGGACCTGAAAAGGGTCATTCTGTTTCCTAATAGTGTATATGACCATTTTCGTGGGCACAGATCAGGATTTTTACAGTTTACTTGGCGTATCCAGGACTGCAAACAGTAGAGAGATAAGACAAGCTTTCACGAAGTTGGCATTGAAGCTACATCCTGAAAAAAAAAAAAAAAAAAAAAAACGAATAACCCAGGGCGCCTGGGTGGCTCAGTCAGTTGAGCGTCCAACTTCCGCTTGCCTGGGTCATGATCTCACAGGTCGTGGGTTAGAGCCCCGCGTTGGGCTCTGTGCTGATGGCTCGGAGCCAGGGGCCTTCTTTGGATTCTGTGTCTCCCACTCTCTCTGCCCCTAACCCACTTGCATTCCGTCTCTGTCTCTCTCAATAGTAAATAAACACTAAATAAATAAATAAATAAATAAATAAATAAATAAATAAATAACCAACCAACCAACCTACCTACCAACCAAATGAATAATCCTAACGTACAGAGTGATTTTCAAAAATAAATAGAGCATATGAAGTACTCAAAGATGACGATCTGTGGGAAAAGTATGACAAATACGGAGAGAAGGAACTTGCAGATGATCCAGAAGGTGGCCCGTATGAAAGCTGGGATTATGATCGTTTTGATTTTGGTGTTTATGATGATGATCTTGAAAGCATGACATTGAATAGAAGAGAAGTGGATGCTGCTGTTCATTGTGGAGAACTGTGGTTTGTGAACTTTTACTCCCCAGGATGTTCACACTGCCATGAATTAGCTCCCACATGGAGAGACTGTGCTAAAGAAGTAGATGGATTGCTTCAAATTGGTGCTGTTAACTGTGGTGTTGATAGAATGCTTTGCCGAATGAAAGGAGTCAACGGATCTCCCAGCCTCTTCCTTTTTAGGTCTGGAACGGCCACGGTGAAATATCACGGGGACAGATCAAAGGAAAGTTTGGTGAGTTTCGCCATGCAGCATGTTAGAAACCCAGTGATGGAATTATGGACAGGAAATTGTGTTCACTCCATAGAAACTGCTTTTGCTGCTGGTATTGGCCAGCTGATCACTTTTTGTTGCAAAGGAGGAGATTGTTTAACTTCATAGACACGACTCAGGCTCAGGGGCATGTTGGATGGTCTGGTTAATGTAGGATGGATGGACTGTGCCACCCAGGACAAACTTTGTAAAAGTCTGAATATTATCACAAGTACTACTGCCTATTTTCCTCTGGCGCCCCATTAAATAACAGAGAGAAAAGCAGCATTTTGTTCCTTAATTCATTGGATGCTCGAGAAATATATTTGGAAATCATGCAGAATTTCCAGATTTTGAGCTACTTTTGGCAAATACACTAACGGATCGATTGTCTCATCATCTATGGCCCTTATCGTTTAGTTTCGGAAAATATGAAAATCCAAATGATCCTGAGTTGAGGGAACTAAAAACTCTACTCAAAAGTGAACGTATTCAAGTTGGCAAGGCTGACTGTCCCTCTGCACCAGACATCTGTAGTAACCTCTCTTTATTTCAGCCATGTCTAACAGTATTTAAAGGACAAGGAACCAAAGAATATGAAATTCATCATGGAAAGAAGATTCTATATGATATACTAGCCTTTGCCAAAGAAAGTGGTAATTCTCATGTTGCCACACTTGGACCTCAAAATGTTCCCGCCGATGACAGGAACCGTGGCTTGTTGATTTGTTTGTGCCATGGTGTCCACCATGTCAAGCTTTATTGCCAGAGTTACAAAAAGCATCAAAGCATCTGCGTGGTCAGCTTTAGTTTGGTACACTAGATGGTACGGTTCACGAGAGACCCTGTAACACGTATAACATTCAGGCGGATCCAACAACAGTTGTATTCAACCAATCCGAGGTTCATGGATAAGGACATCACTCTGCTGAACAACAGATCTTGGAATTCATAGAGGATCTTAGGAACCTTCAGCGACCTCCCTGACACCCACCACTTTCAATGAACTAGCTAAACAAAGAAACCATGATGAAGTCTGGATGGTTGACTTCTACTCCCATGGTGTCATCCATGTCAAGTCCTAATGCCAGAATGGAAAAGAATGGCCCAGACACTAACTGAACAGTTACTGTGGGCAGTATAGAATGCCAACAGTATCATTCTTTTTGTGCCCAAGAAAATGTTCAGAGATACCCTGAGATAAGATTCCCCTCCCCCAAAAACCAAATAAAGCTTTTCAGTATCACAGTTACAATGGCTAGAAGAGAGATTTGGGGCACGGGATTTCGACCTCAAGCATCCACAAATCTAATGACTCAGACTTTCGATGAAAAAGTTATACAAGGGAAAAATCACCGGGTGATTGAATTCTATGCTCCTTGGTGTGGACCTTGCCAAAATTTTGCTCCAGAGTTTAAGCTCTTGGCTAAGACGATGAAAGGAAAAGTGAAAGCTGGAAAAATAGACTGTCAGGCTTAGGCTCAGACATGCCAGAAAGCTGGCATCAGAGCCTATCCGACTGTTAAATGTTATCCCTATGAAAAAGCAAAGAGAAACATTTGGGGAGAGCAAATAGATGCCAGAGATGCAAAAGCAATCGCTGTCTTACTAAATGAAAAATTGAAAAATCTCCACACTCATGGAGAGAGAGATGAGGATGAAGTTTAATGATATGAAGATGAAGAAAAAAGAGAAAAGGAATTCTAACCCATGACATCAGAGGAACATCTTTGTAGGATGTTGCTACATTCTGGGTCACACTAAAGGAACATTATCTCAGAATTGTAATTGCACTGTCTGAATTCTGTACAACATTGGTATAAATGAAGGGTTTGCAAGCTTTTTCTGTAAAAGGCCAAACTGTAAATATTTTAACCTTTGTAAACCATATACTTTTGTCCCTTAGTACTTTGTTTTTGCTTTGTTTACAACCCTTTACAAAATCTAAAACTTTTCTTACCTCAGGGCCATACACAAACAAGCCAAGCCACATTCAGTCCATGGGCCATAGATTGCTGACCCCTGGAAATGATACTAAAACTGCCTGGCTCAACCAGGAGCCTGCTCTGTCAAGTACATACATGTCTAGGGTCTATTCCTTAAAGTTTTGTGGCTGGCCCGAAAGGAAATAATTTGGTATTTATTTACCTGTCTGAAAAATTGTGTGAAATGGATTGTGGCCATAGTGTAATTAAAAAAAACCACACACACACACACACACACACACACACACACACACAATGTGGCAAGCAGATAGCCTATTTTCATGGTGTATTATAGTAAAGAGATTTTCTTCTTTTTTCTTTCTAAAGGTTGAAGAACTGATTTTAATTTTTCACAATTGAGAAAAATTTTGGTAAAATAATGTCAATAGATTTCTACAGTATCTAGAAGAAGAAGAAGAAGAAGAAGAAGAAGAAGAAGAAGAAGAGAAGGGGGAGGGGGAGGAGGAGGAGGGAGGAGAAGGTAGAAGGAGAGGAGGAAGAAGGAGAGGAAAAAGAAGAAGAAGAGGATGAAGAGGATAAGGAAGAAGAAAGGTCTGAAATCTATGACATTGGGTTCCACCTTTTGAAACTAGAAAACTAAAACAAATTAAACACAAACCAAGCAGAAGAAAGGAACTAATAAAGACAAAAATCACATGAAAGAAAGCAGAAAAACGATAGAGAATAATCAATGAAACCAAATGCTTTCAGGAGGTGAAAAAAAGGATAAATTTCTACCAAGACTGATCCCAAAATGAAGAGAAACAAGGGAAGTATTAACAATATATCAGAAATTAGTAATGTAACTAACATTACTGGAAATTCACAGATACTAAAAAAATAACAGAGTAATACTATGAACTTTATATAATTAATTTGACAACTCAGATGCAGTGGGTAAATTCCGTGAAAGACAGAAATTATCAAAGCTCAATCAAGAGTGAAGGGTGCCTGGCTGGCTCAGTTGGTAGAACATGTGACTCTTTTTTTTTTTTTATATATATGAAATTTATTGACAAATTGGTTTCCATACAACACCCAGTGCTCATCCCAAAAGGTGCCCTCCTCAATACCCATCACCCACCCTCCCCTCCCTCCCACCCCCCATCAACCCTCAGTTTGTTCTCAGTTTTTAACAGTCTCTTATGCTTTGGCTCTCTCCCACTCTAACCTCTTTTTTTTTTCCTTCCCCTCCCCCATGGGTTCCTGTTAAGTTTCTCAGGATCCACATAAAAGTGAAACCATATGGTATCTGTCTTTCTCTGTATGGCTTATTTCACTTAGCATCACACTCTCCAGTTCCATCCACGTTGCTACAAAAGGCCATATTTCATTTTTTCTCATTGCCAGATAGTATTCCATTGTGTATATATACCACAATTTCTTTATCCATTCATCAGTTGATGGACATTTAGGCTCTTTCCATAATTTGGCTATTGTTGAGATGGCCAACTCATCTTTGACAAAGCAGGAAAGAACATCCAATGGAAAAAAGACAGCCTCTTTAACAAATGGTGCTGGGAGAACTGGACAGCAACATGCAGAATGTTGAAACTAGACCACTTTCTCACACCATTTACAAAAATAAACTCAAAATGGATAAAGGACCTAAATGTGAGACAGGAAACCATCAGAACATGTGACTTTTGATCTCTGGATGGTGAGTTCAAGCCCCATGTTCGGTGTAAAGATTACTGAAATGAAGTGAAATGAAATGAAATGAAGTAAAATGAAATGAAATGAAATGAAATGAAATAAAATAAATAAAATAAAATAAAGGAAAAAAGAACAGATAAACTAACTAACTCTATATGTATAAAAGAAACTAAAGTCTTAGATAAAGATCTTTCCACAGAAAACAATTCCAGGGCCAAGTAGCTACACTAGTAAATTCATCCAACATTTTAGGAAGAAATGTTATCTATTCTACACAAAGTCTCCCCCCCAAAATGGAGAGGAGAAATATTTCTCACCTCATTCTATAAGGCTAGCATTACCTGAAACCAAAACTAGACAAAGATACTATAAGAAATAAAATTCTGTCATAAGCATGGGAGCACAATTTCTGAAGAAACCATCCACAAATCAAGTCTAACACTACATTAAAGAGGGGGGGTGTGTCAACATGGCAGAGAAGTAGGGGTACCTGAAATGACCACATCCCTCAAACACAGCAGTGAGGCAAGAAGATGTGGAAATCTAGGAATCCGGGCTACAGTGTGACACAAACATCTCCAGGGGCCCATGGGGACAACTTGCCAGGTCATGGAGATTTCTAATCTATTCTTTCTGCACCTCTTCTGTATCTCCTTCTTATTTTCCTTTCTCTCTCTCTCTCTCTCTCTCTCTCTCTCTCTCTTTCTCTCCCTCTCTTCCCTGCCTGGATTAAGTTGTATAGTTTCTCTGATTCTCTGCCTGGTCAATTTTTTGTCTTCTTCTCTTTTCCTTTGCCCCTGTCATTTCTCCCTTTGTATGAGATAAGGCATCTTCCATCACCCCCCCCCCAGTGTTTAAATTCTTTTCCAAGTTTACATTATGAACAAATCTAAGCACACCTGCTGGAGTGGCCAACCCACCAATATGAGTAGGGAAATAAAGCAACCAGAGTCACAACAACAGAGAGCATGAAACACACTCCAAAGATACCTGTTGAAGGGCCAGTCCTGGATAGTATACGACCCCTTTTTAAAATAGTAGTGCTCACAGGTGCAGGACACATGACAACTAGGAAAACACATAAAGTACCGAACACTGAGGAAATGGAAGAATTCTCCTCAAAAGAAACTCCAGGAAGAAATGAGAGCTAGAGAATTGCTCAAAACAGATATAAACAATATATCGGTTCAAGAATTTAGAATAATAGGTGTAAGATTAACAGCTGAGCTTACAAAAAAGCATAGAAGTCAGCAGAGAATCTATTGCTGCAGGGATCAAGGAACTAAGAAATAGTCACAGCAATTAAGAAATACTGTAAATAAGATGCAAAATAAACTAGATGCAGTAACAGCAAAGAAGGAGGAAACAGAGGGGAGAATAAGTGACATAGAAGATGAAAGTATGGAAAATGATGAAGCCAAGAAAAAGGGTGATAAGAAAATATTAGACCATGAGGGGAGTATTAGAAAACTAAGTGATTCAATGAAATGTAATAATATCCGGATCATAAGAGTTCCAGTGTAAGAGAGAGAGAGAGAGACAGAGAAAAGGGCAGATGGTTTACTTGAACAAATTATAGGTGAGAACTTCCCTAATCTGGAGAAAAGGAAGCAGACATCCACATCCAGAAGGCACAGACAACTCTCTTCAGATTCAACAAGAATAGGTCTTCTCCACAGCATATCATAGTGAAACTGGCAAGTTACAAAGAGAAAAGAGATTCTGAAAGCAGCAAGGGACAAACGGGCCTTAACCTACAAGGGTAGACACATATGGGTACTAGCAGACCTGCCCGCTGAAACTTGGCAGGCCAGGAGGCGATGGTAGGAAAAAGTCCATGTGCTGAATAGGAAAATATGCTGCTAAGAATCCTTTCTCCAGCAAGGATGTCATTCAGAATAGAAGGAGAGATAGGCTTTCCCAGAAAACCAAAAACTACAAGAGCTCATGACCACTAAACCAGCCCTGCAGGAGATCCTAAGGAGACTCTGTGAGTGGAATGTTGTCAAGGCTACAAAGGACCAGAAACATCACCACAAGCATGAAAGCTCCAGACAACACAATGACATGAAATCCATATCTTTAAATAATCACTCTGAATGTGAAGGGACTAAATGCCCTTATCAAAACACATAGCGTATCTGAATGGATTAAAAAACAAACAAAATCCATCTATATGCTGTCTACAAGAGACTTATCTGAGACAGGAGGACACCATTAGATTGAAGGTTAGGGGATAGAGTACCATGTATTATGCTACTGGAAGTCAAAAGAAAGCTGGGGTAGCCATACTTAGATCCGACAAATGAGATTTTAAACCAAGACTCTAACAAGAGATGGCGAAGGGCATTATATCATAATTAAGGGATCTATCCATCAAGAAGAGCTAACAATTGTAAATGTTGGTGCCCCCAACTTGAGAGCCCCCAAACATATACATAGATTAATCACAAACCGAAGCATTCTTATTGATAATCATATGGAGATTGTAGGTGACTTAAATACTCCCTAACAACAATGGACAGATCACCTAGGCACAAAATCGGTAAAGAAACCAAGGCCCTGAATGATACGCTGGACCAGATGGATTCGACAGATCTGTTCAGAACTTTTCATCCAACAGCAGCAGAATACACATTCTTCTCGAGTGCACGTGGAACATTCTCCAAAACAGATCACACAGTGGGTCACAAAACAGCCCTCCATAAATATAAAAGAACTGAGATCACACCATGCATATTTTCAGATCACAACACTATGAAACTTGAAATCAAACAAAAGAAAAAGTTTGGGAAGCCTCTAAATGCATGGAGGTTGAAGAACATCCTACTGGAGAAAGAATGGGTCAACCAGACGATGAAAGCAAAAATTAAAAAAATATATATACAGGCAAATGAAAATGAAAACATGACAGTCCAACCCCTTCGGGATGCAGCAAAGGCAGCCCTAAAAAGAAAACATATCGCCATCCAGGCCTTTCTCAAGAAATAAGAACAATCCGAAATAAAAAATCGAACCTCACACCTAAAGAAACTAGAAGAAGAACAGCAAAGAAACCCTACAACCATTAGAAGAAATAATAAAGATTAGAGCAGAAATAAACACTATAGAATCCAAAAGAAAACCCCGTAAAAACAAACAAACAAACAAAATAGTAGAACAGCTCAATGAATCTAAGAGCTGTTTTTGTTTAAAGAATAAATAAACTTGATAACCCCCTAGCCAGCTTTCTCAAAAAGAAAAGAGAATCCAAATAGATAAAATCACGAATGAAAAAGGAGAGGTCACAATCAACACCGCAGAAATACAACTATTAGAGAATACTATAAAAATGTATATGCCAACAAACTGGACAACCTGGAAGAAATGGACACATACCTAGACAACCACACATTACCCAAACTCAAATGGGAAGAAATAGAAAATATGAACAGACCCATAACCAGCGAAGAAATTCAATCAGTTATCAAAAATCTCCCAACAAATATGAGTCCTGGGCAAGAAGTCTTCCCACGGGAATTCTACAAGACATTTATTTTTTTTTTTTTATTTTTTTTAAATTTTTTTTTTCAACGTTTTTATTTTTAATTTTGGGACAGAGAGAGACAGAGCATGAACGGGCGAAGGGCAGAGAGAGAGGGAGACACAGAATCGGAAACAGGCTCCAGGCTCTGAGCTATCAGCCCAGAGCCCGACGCGGGGCTCGAAATCACAGACCGCGAGATCGTGACCTGGCTGAAGTCGGACGCTTAACCGACTGCGCCACCCAGGCGCCCCTCTACAAGACATTTAAAGCAGAGTTAATACCGATTCTTTTCCAGCTGTTGAACAAAGAAATGGAAGAAAAGCTTCCGGACTCTTTCTATGAAGCTAGCATTACCTTGAGACCCCACTAAAAAGGAGAATGACAGGCCAATATTCCTGACAAGCATGGATGTCAAAATTCTTAACAAGATACTGGCAAATCCAATTCGGCAGTATATGAAAGAATTCTTCACCATGATCAAGTGGGATTCATCCCTGGGCTACAGGGCTGGTTCAATATTCGCAAATCAATCAAAATGATACATCACCTTAATAGAAGAAAGGATACGGTCATTCATATGATCCTGTCAATAAATACAGAAATACATTTGACAAAATACAGCATCCTTTGTTAATAAGAAACCCTCAAGAAAGTTGGGATACAAGGAACATACCTTAACATCATAAAAGCCATATATGAGAAGCCTGCTGCGAATATCCTCAATGGGGAGAAACAGAGAACTTCCCCCCTACCCTGCCCGCCGAAGATAAGGAACACAAAAGGGCCGTCCACTCTCACCAGTGTTGTTGAACATAGTGTTGGAAGGCCTAGCCTCAGCAATCATACAACAAAATGAAATAAAACACATCTAAATTGGCAAAGAAGTTAAACTTTCACTTTTCGCAGATGGCATGATACTCTACATGGAAAACCTGAAAGACTCCACCAAAAAGCTGCTCCAACTGATACATGAATTCAGCAAAGTCACAGGATACAAAATCAACACACAGAAATTGATTGCACTTCTATATACCAATAATGAAGCCACAGAAAGAGAAATCAAGAAACTGAGCTCATTTACAATTACACCAAGAACCATAAGATACCTAGGAATCAACCTAACCAAAGCTATAAGAGATTTTTATCCTGAAAACTATAGAAAACATATCAAAGAAATTAAAGAAGACACAAAGAAATGGAAAAACCTTCTATGCTCATGGACTGGAAGAAGAAATATTGCAAATATGTCGATAACGACCCAAAGCAATGTACACATTCAGTGCAATCCCAATCAACGTTGCACCGGCATTCTTCTCAGAGCTAGAACAAACAATCCTACAATTTGTATGGAACCACAAAAGATCCCAGATAGCCAAAGTAATGTTGAAAAAGAAAACCAAAGCTGGAGGCATCACAATCCCAGACGTTAGCCTCTACTACAAAGCTGCGATCATCAAGGGAGTATACTATCGGCACAAAAAGAGACACAAAGGCGAATGGCATAGAATAGAGAATCCAGAAATGGACCCACAAATGTATGGCCAACTAAACCTTGGCAAAGCAGGAAAGAGTATCCAATGGAAAAAAGATAGGCTCTTTCGCAAACGGTGCTGGGAGGGCTGGGTAGCAACATGCGGAAGAATGAAACAGGACCAGTTTCTTACACCGTGCATAAACTCAAAATGGATGAAAGACCTCAATGTGAGAGAGGAAACCATCAACACCCTAGAGGAGAACACAGGCCACAACCTCTTTGACCTTGGCTACAGCAACTTCTACTCAACACATGTCCGAAGGCAAGGGACATAAAAGCAAAATTGGGCTCTTGGGACCTCATCAAGGTAGAAAGCTTCTGCACTTCAAAGGAAACAATCCACAAAATTAAAAGGCACCAACGGAATGGGAGAAGATATCTGCACATGACATATCAGATAAAGGATTAGTACCCATACTCTAGAAAGAATTGGCCGAACTCAACACCTGAAAAACAAATAATCCAGGGAAGAAATGGGCAGAAGACATGAATAGACACTTTTCCAAAGAAGACATCCAGACGGCCAACAGGCACATGAAAGGATGTTCAACGTCGCTCATCATCAGGGAAATACAAATCAAAACCACATTGAGATACCACCTCACACCGGTCAGGGTAGATAAAATTAACAACTCAGGAAACAACAGACATTGGTGAGGATGTGCAGAAATGGGAATTCTCTTGCACTGTCGGTGGGAATGCATGGTTGTTGCCGCTGCTCCGGAAAACAGTGTGGAGGTTTCTCAAAAAATTAAAAATAGAATTACCCTACAACCCAGCAATTGCACTACTAGGCATATATCCGAGGGATACAGGAGTGCTGATTCATAGGGGCACATGTGCCCCAACGTTTATACTATCAACAATCACCAAATTATGGAAAGAACCCAAATGTCCATCAACTGATGAATGGGTAAAGAAGATGTGGTTTATATATACAATGGATATTACTTGGCAATGAGAAAGAATGAAATCGTGCCACATGCAACAACATGGATGGAACTGGAGGGTACTATGTGAAGTGAAATAAGTCAGTCAGAGAAAAACAGATATCATATGTTTTCACTCATATGTGGATTTTGAGAAACTTAACAGAAGAACATGCGGGAATACAAGGGGGAAAATAGTTTCAAGCAGAGAGGGAGGCAAACCATAAGAAACTCTTAAATACAGAGAACAGACTGAAGGTTCATGGAGGGGTGGGGGAAAGGGAGAGTAGGTGATGGGCATTGAGGAGGGCACTTGTTGGGATGAGCACTGGGTGTGGTATGTAAGTAATGAATCATGGGAATATACTCCCAAAGCCAAGAGCACGATGTATACACTGTACGTTAGCTAACTTGACAATAAATTATATTTCATTAATTAATTAATTAATTAATTAATTAAACTACAGCCGTGTGTGTGTGTGTGGGGGGGGGAATCTCACAATACACTAAGGGATAACTTGTTGTTACCAAATGGGGTTTATCCCAGAAATGCAGAGTTGGTTTAAGATTCAAAAACCGTATCTATCTCCGTAGATAAAATATGTTCCTTGTCAAAATTCAACATCCATTCCTGATAAAAACTTTCGGCAATCCTGGAATACAAGGGAACTTCAATATGATGTAAAACAAAACAAGTCATGATAACTCTACAGCTAACGTTATATATAATGGTGAAAAACTGAATGCATTTCCTATAAGATCAGGAAGAAGACAGGAATGACATTCACTGAATGACTTCTTTTGTTCAGCACTGTACTAGCAGTTCTAGCCAATGGAATCAAACAAGATAAAGCAACAAAGGACATCCAGATAGAAAATGAAGTGAAACTGTCTCTATTAGGAATCACATGGTCACAAAATAGAAGTTGGCAAACTCCAGCCTATGGGCCACGTTACTTGTTTTGGTAAATTACATTTTATCAAAATACAGCCATGTCCATTAATTTATGCAGTATCTATTAGCTGCTCTTATAGTACAATGGAAAAGCTGATTAGTTGTGACGGAGAATGTATTGGCTACAAGTCTACAGTATTTACCATTGCTAGTAAAATAGTAGTTAAAAATGAATTTTTATGACCTTTGCTTATGTAGAAAATCTGACAGCATTAAGAAAAATGCTACTAGAATTAACAAATGAATTAATCATGGCACATGCATGACTCAGTCGGTTGAGTGTCTGTCTCTTGATTTCAGCTCAGGCTATGATCCCAGAGTCATGGGATGGAGCCCGATGTCAGGCTCGCACTGAACATGGAGACTACTTAAGATTCTCTCTCTCTCTCTCTCTCTCTCTCTCTCTCTCTCTCTCTTTCTCTCTCTCGATCTCTCTCTCTCTCTCTGCCCCTCTCCCCTGCTCATGTACTCACTCTAATATTAAATATATCTATACATATAAATTTATCAAGGTTGGAGGATACACAATCATTACACAAAAATCAACTGAATTTCTATATATTAGCTATAAAGAATCAAAAATTAAAATGTCGGGGTATCTGGGTGGCTCAGTTGGTTAAGCACTGGGCTCAGGCTCAGGTCATGATCTCACAGTTGGTGAGTTCAAGCCCCACGTCGGGCTCTGTACTGATAGCTTGGAGCCTGGAGCCAACTTCAGATTCTGTCTACCTCTCTCTCCGCCCCTCCCCAACTCATGCTCTGTCTCTCTCTCAAGAGTAAACATTAAAAAAAAAATTAAATTTAAGATATATTATTTACAACTGCACTGAAAATAAAAAACAATCACAGTTAATATCAGAAAAGACAGAAAGACCTATACATTAAACACTACAAAATATTACTGAGAAAATTTTAAAAGGCCTATATCAAGGGAGAGATATATACTCTGTTCAGGGGTTAAAAGATTCAATATTGTCAAGAAGTCAATTCTCCCCAAATAAATCTGTAGATTCAACATAATCTAAACTTAAATTCCAGAAGACCACCAGAGTTGGTTTTTGTTTGTTTGTTTGTTTAAGAAACAGACAAACTGATTCTAAAATTCACGTGGAAATGCAAAGGATCCAGAGTAGCGGAAGAACACTGAAAAGAACACAGCAAGATGACAAACACTACCTGATTTCAAAAATCCTTATAAACTGGCAGTGATTAAAACAGCATAATATTGGTACAAAGATGGACAAAGAGATCAATGAGACAGAATAGAGCCCATACTTAAACCCACACATATGTGGCCAACTGATTATGACAAAGGAACAATGGCATAAAGTGGAGAAAACACAGCCTTTTCAATAAATGGTGCTGGAACAACTAGATATCCATATGCAAAAGAATGAACTTGTATCCATACTCTGTATCACAAATAAAAAAGAATATAAAATGGGTCATAGATCTAAATGCAAGACCTAAAACTATAAAACTTCTAAAAGAAAGCATGAGATAAAAGCTTTGTGACCTTGTGCTATGCAAATATTTCTTAGATATGAAAACCAAAAGCAACAATCATACAAGAACAAACGAATGTGTAAACTGGACTACACCAAAAAGAAAAACTGCTCTTCAAAAACACTGTTGAGAGAAGGAAAAGTCACAGAGTGGGAGAAGAAAAACCTTGCAAAAAAAAAAGAGAAGTGAGAAAGGAACTGTATCTAGCTCTTTCCACCATCTTTCTGTGCCACCTTCATGATGCATGTGAATGTTGTGGCAGATGCTCCCCAAAGCATAACAATACTGAAGAGAGAAGCACACTCCAGGTTCTTACTAGGCCATGCTCCAAAGACATTGTCCACTTTCTAACTGTGATGATGAAGCATGGTTACACTGGTGAATTTAAAATCATTGATGATCACAGAGTTGGGAAAATTGTTGTGAAACTCACAGGCAGGTTAAGCAAGCGTGGAGTGACTGGCCCCAGAATTGATGGACAATGCAAAGATCTAGAAAAATGGCAGAATAATCTGCTCAGTTTGGTTTCATTCTACTGACCACCTCAGCTACAGTCATGGACCATGAAGAAGGAAGATGAAAACACACAGAAGGAGAAATCCTGGGATTCTTTTTCTAGGGATGTAATACATATGTGCAAATAAAATGCCTCAGTGGAAACAACAACAACAACAACAAAAACCACAAAAAAAAGAAAACAAAGAAGGAACTGTGTCTAGGATATACAAAGAATTCTGAAAACTCAACAACTAGGAAAACAAACAAATTTTTAAAACAACCAAAGACTTGGACAATTCAAAGAAGATACACAGATGGCAAACAAGCACATGAAAATATGCTCACCATCATCCATTATTAGGGAAATGTATATTGAAACCATAATGAGGTACATACTAAATATCCATCCGAATGGCTAGGATTTAAAAAGCTGACAATACTAAGTGTTCATGAATATGTATGTAGGAATTGGTGCTCTCACAGACTGCTGGTGGGAATGGAAAACCGTACAACTCCTTTAGAAAACAATTTGGCAGCTTCATAATAAGGGAATATGAAGGGACATGAGATTTTTAAGGGTGATGAATATGTTAATTGTCTGGATTATGGTTATCGTTTCATACGTGTAAACATATGTCAAAACTATCAAATGACACACTTCATATATGTGCAGTTTACCTAACTAAAGCTGTTGGAAACAAAAAGCTCTTTCACAGGAAGAACGTCTAAAACACTGGATAAGACACAGACGGAAAGAAGGATGTAAAACCATACAAGATGAAGCCAGAGGACTGTGGCCTTCAACCTAATAGCAATGAGAAGTAATAGCTACGTTTTAAGCAAGGGGTACCATGATGAAAGACACATTTCTTAAAACATATACTAATTATGGTTGCAGTGTAGACCAAGGTCCTGGGAGGTAGAATGGCAGGGAAAACAGTCCTGAGGTTATTTCAGTCATCTAGGAGAAAAATAATGACCTGACCTGGGTGAAGGCACAGAAGAGAAGCAGAGTTAACAAACACATTAGATGTGCCATTCCCACTAAGAAAGGTACAGTAGAAATGATGACTCTTTGGCTGAGAGGATACAATAGTGCTCCTTTTATTTTAATATAAACCATATTTCTGAGATGAGCAGCTCTATAATACAGCAGTGCTCTATGGTGCAGTAGTAGGCAAGGTGTGCACATATTACTACAGCAATATACGTAAAAAGACTTCCTACCTTTACAATCCATGCCAAGTTGTTCAATCAGCAACATGAAATTCTTAGAGTAAGGCAACTCACAATGCTCTGAAGCTGTTTCAGATGACTGAATGAAGTCGACAAGGTCATCCATAGAGGTAATTTGCTTTTTGACCTACCAATGAATAATACCATTTCAAAATGTCCCCCAAATATTTATAAACTATACTAGGTGTAGAGAAGTGATAAATAACCATCTTTTTGTAAAAGCAAAAACAGGGGCACCTCACTGGCTCAGTCGGTTGAGCATCCGACTCCATTTTGGCTCAGGTCATGACCTCAGGGTTCCTGAGTTTGAGTCCCACGTTGACCTCCACAATGACAGCATGGAGCTTGCTTGGGATTCTCTCTCCCCCTCTCCCTCGACCCCTCCCCCACTTGTGCGTGCTCTCTCACAAAATACATTTTAAAAATAAGTGAATGAACATTTAAAAGCGAAACCACAGAGACTTTTTAAAAGAACAGATTTTTATCAAAAAGACACTGTTATCCATAGCTAGTATTTCTAAGTAACTTTTTCACAGCAAATGACTCTACAACAAAGGAACATTTTCTATTTTTTCACTACATCTTCCATAAAGTAATTTTTTGCCACTGAACAATATTCCTAACAAATATGTATCAAAATGATATAATAAAATAAAAATAAAATAAATAATAAATAAAATAAAATTACATTGTCTCTTTTGCTTACCTTGTTCTTTTTCTTAGACATTTTCTTTGCAGGTCTGAAAAAAACCCAACAATTCTTTTCAGGCAAATATTAAATACTTAAAATACAAAGCATATCTAAACCTATTGTTTCTGATATAAAATCTCTGCATTTGAAACTAATTTTCCACAAAGGGGATTCAACAACAGAGTAACATTAAACAACATCGAAAACATACTACTGCTAATATTAACAAAAAGGATTAGGTGTATCCAGTTCTAGTATATGTGCTGCTGAAGCAAGCACAACAAAGTACTAACGTTAGGTAAAAACTAACAAAAGCAAAGGAAAATCCTAATGCTACTTGCATTATTTGATAGGAATGATACCATTGTTTGTGTTGTTGTCATTTTACTAAAAATAAGCTTTTACTGGCACTAAAACCTACTTGGAAGTGCAAGTTAACTCCCTATATGAAAGAACCCCTTTTTAACAATCATGATATTAACGTGTTGAAGACTCACTATGCAACTACTCTCTAGGCATTACTATGAGCACTTTACATGTCTTCAAGGTATTTGAAGCCCCACAACAATCCTATGAAGTAGGTTATTATATTAGGTATTTTACACAGGAAGAAAATGAGGCACAGAAAGTCGAAGTGACTTGCCCAAGAAGCCCTAATCGCTGGCCAAGAACAGACCCTGAATTCAAACCCAGGAATGTGCCTTCAAAGCATGTGTTTTATACTATGTGGTTAAAGTAATACTCCAGTGTTTCTAACTAATATGACAGCAAATGAATCTATATTATGATTCGATTTCTAGCTATAGTGATACATAACAATTTCTGAATCTTACACATTTTTTAAGAGACTTTATACTTGGCAAGATGGGAAATCTACTTTCAATAAACTAAAGATTTGCTTCTTCTAGAGAAGTTCCTTAACAGGCATGCATTCATTCATTCATTCATTCATTCCACTGTTTATTCCCACATTCAACACATACTTATTGAGCATACAATCTGTGTCAATGGCACTGTTGGTACTGGAAGCATGCTTTTGGTAATTTAGAGCTCTCTAGTCCAAAAGGAATAATCTGTTATGGATTACTAGTTTCTTTTCCAATTGTAAATAAACAAAATCTTCCCCTTTCCCCAGAACCTAAATAATATTAACTTAACAGAACCAGAAACTTTAAAGTCCCTAACAAAATCATAGCTATTTGTGATATTATCAAAGGCACTGGATATCTAAAAGCATCAAGGAAGGATTAGTTTTATTCAGAATGGCCTCAGTGCTTGCATACATTTATGATAAGGGTGTGTGTGTGTGTGTGTGTGTGTGTGTGTGTGTGTATACAAATATATACATATAGAACTTATACACATATACTTATATATACATATATAAGAAATTATACATATAATTTGTATATTATGCATATACATATACATATAATATGTATACTATACATATAATATACATATAATAAATATACATATACATACATACAAGAAATTATATAGCCATATATATATACATACTTGCATACATACATATATATTTTTAAATCTGCACATTCAATTGTATGAGAATACCCCATTGTGGAACCAATTCAGAATAAACCAACTTCTTTCACAAAATCACATGAAAAAGGGTACTAAAAACAATTACTATAATCTTTAAAAGATAATGTAATACAATCAACAAACTACCTAATGTTTGGAAACGCAAACAAAATTAAATTAACTAACCATGTCTATCTCTATTGATCATTTCCAACAGAATACATACTCTAAAAGCTCCCATCTTAAAATAAAAAGAGAAAGAAAATGCCTTTGCAATTCACATTCTTTTTCAGTTATCATCCATTTCTCTACTACCTTTCCCAATTAAAATGCTCTAAGGAGTTGTTTACACTTACTCACCTTCCATGCTTCCATGGTGACTACTGAAACTGCTCCTTGACAAAGTCACTTACCCTCATCACAACTTTTCAAGCAGTGTGTTTGATATGTTGAGTATTTCTTGCCTTAGCTTGGACCTACCTACACTACAGCATTTTATTTCCACAAAAGGTAATCACTGCTAAAATTCCTTCACAGGCACATAAAGAATTTATAGATTTTACCTGCTTTCATGCTGATCCTTTTCACTGAAATGGCTGCCATCATTCTTTTGTAGTGGACCACCAGTTAGGGAATCTGCCTTCTGCAACACTGGTGTGATTACAGATCCTTTTGATGTCCCTTTTTCATTTTCACCTTTCTTTAACTTCTTCATCTGTAAACCAGGTTCCCTCCTTTAAAAAAAAGCCATTAAAAAGCCATAAAAAGCCAATGTTTTCTAATAATTTTACTGAAAAAGAATAAAAAGACAATTTTCATCAAGTTCTGAATTTTACCCATCTGACTTAATTTGATTAATTCAGAGAACAGTGCTGAAGTACCAACCGTACAAAAGGAAATACTCATCTGTTGCTTCAAACACAGGTAAATATACAATTAGAATACAATGTGATTTGTAAGAACTGACATGTGAAAAGCTGTAAGTGAGGACGAGAAAGGCTTTACTGAAGAGGGAAAATAAACAGCAGAGGTCACCAGGGAAAGAAACGGGAGAAAACCATTTTCTTAGAGATTAGAATGTGAGCACAAAGATTACACAGATGGCATCTAGGTGCCTTGAAAGGAAAAACTATAAGCTTATAGGAACTTGGAAAAAAAACCATAAAATACATGGAAGCAAGTAGTAAGAGATCAGTCAGGAAAGAAATTCTGAAGAACCTTGAAGGTTACACTAAAAAGTTAGAGTTCATTGCCTAAAGGCAGTGACTCTTAGACATGGGAGTAATAACTAGATGTGTGCTCTATTTTTGGGTTTGCTTTGAAATATAAGAACTCTTAATTTCAACAAAGTTTTAAAGTAGCATGAGGTCCATATAACATGAAAGAAGAAATCAAGGACATATCTTAGGGGAAAAACTACTTTTAAAATACCCGTATGTCAGAGCGATATCAGTATCATAGCTGAACAAGATGTACGTTGTTGCGTCTCCCCACCTACAACAAACTGGCATCTTATCCACCCATGGGCAAAACTGCCTTTGCAGGAGCTGTGAGAATCTAGCACTATATTCCAAGGGACCGAGGAAAAGTCTTGCCTACCCATGCATCAGGGAACAGGCAGACATACTACAGTCTAATCTGTGGACCTAGCAATAGCCCATAAAGTGCCTCCAGCCCCTCCCTCTCAGCCACATCGGGGAGTCCCTCGCTAGAAAACACTCTCTAAGATAATCACCCGTGGATGAGAGAGCCTTTTTGGAAAACCAGGTGTCCTGCAGAGAATTTCCAGCATCCCACTGGAGCAAAAAAATCAGGTGTGGACACACTGAAGAGGTAGTCATTAAAGACTGGAGGAGGTGACTGCTACTTCAAATGCAAAGACAGTAATGCAAAACTGCAAAGAACATAAAATATCAAGGAAATATGATACCATCAAAGGATCACAATAATCTTCCAGTAATCAATCAGAAACACAGGGAGATCTGTAATTTATTCAAAAGACAATTCAAAAATAGCAGTTTTAAGGAAACTCAGTGAGTTACAAGAAAAACACAAAAAGCCAATTCAATAAAATCAGAAAAACACACTATGAATAAAATGAGAAGCTTAACAAAGAGCTGGAAATAGTAAAAGCTAACTAAACAAAAATCCTGGAGCTGAAGAGTATAATGAAGGACATGAAAAAAGCAAGAGTGATCACTGACAGGAGATGGATCAAGCAAAAAAAAAAATGTGAATTGAAAGACAGGAACTCTCAGATTATCCAGTCAGCAGAGAACAAAGTCAAAAGAATGAAAAAGAGTGAGGAAAGACTATGTGACTACAAGTGAACCCTCATAAGGCTATTAGGAGTTTCTCAGCAGAAACCTTACATTCCAGGAGGCAGTGGGATTACATATTCAAAGTGCTAAGAGAAAAAAGACAACCAATCAAGAATACTTTACTCAGCAAAATTATCCTTCAGAAGTCAAATTGAATAAATACATTTGATACACCGCATTAACAGGATAAAAAAATCATATCATCATCCCAGCATGTGAGGAAAAAGCATTTGATAAAATTCAACATCTTTTCAGGGTAAAAACTCTCAACAAAGTGGATACTGAATTATCACACCTGGACATAATGAAGCCCAAGATGATAAGCCCATAGCCAACATCATATGCAGTGGTAAAAAACTGAAAGCTTTTACTCTAAGTTCAAGAACAAGGCAAAGTTGCCCACTTGACCACTCCTATTCAACTGGATAGAGGAAGTCCTAGCCAAAGCAGTCAGGCAAGAAAAGGAAATAAAAGGCATCCGCATCAGAAAAGAAGAAATAAAACTGTCTTTGTTTGCAGATGACATATTCTTATATATAGAAAATCCTGAAGATACCACCAAAAAGCTGTTCCAAGGATGAAGGATACAAAATCAACATTAAGATGCAGGGGTGCCTGGGTGGCTCAGTCAGTTAAGCTTCTGACTTCGGCTAAGTTCATGATCTTGTGGTTTGTGGTTCAAGCGCCCTATTGGGCTCTGTGCTGACAGTTCAGAGCCTGGAGCCTGCTTTGGATTCTCTCTCTCTCTCTCTCTCTCTCTCTCTCTCTGTCTCTCTCTCTCTACCCCTCCCCTGTTAACACTCTGTCTCTTTAGCCTCTACTACAAAGCTGTGATCATCAAGACAGTATGGTGTTGGCACAAAAACAGACACACAGACCAATGGAATAGAATAGAAACCCCAGAGGTGAACCCACAAATGTATGGCCAACTAACCATTGACAAAGCAGGAAAGAGTATCCCATGGGAAAAAGAAGACAGTCTCTTTCTTCTGGGAGAACTGGACAGCAACATGCAGAAGAATGAAACTAGACGACTTCTCTTACACCATACACACAAATAAACTCAAAATGGATGAAGGACCGGAATGTGAGACAGAAAACCATCAAAACCCTAGAGGAGAAAACAGGAAAAAAACCTCTTTGACCTCCGCTGCAGCAATTTCTTACTTGACACATCTCCAAAGGCAAGGGAATGGAAAGCAAAAATGAACTATTGGGACCTCGTCAAGATTAAAAGCTTCTGCACTGCAAAGGAATCAATCAACAAAACCGAAAGGCAATAAAGAGAATGGGAGAAGATATTTGCAAATGACATATCGGATAAAGGAAGGGCTAATATCCAGAACCTGTAAAGAACTCACTAAACTCCACACCCACAAAACAAATAATCCAGGGAAGAAATGGGCAGAAGACATGAATAGACACTTTTCCAAAGAAGACATCCAGATGGACAACAGACACATGGAAAGATGCTCAACGTCACTCCTCATCAGGGAAATACAAATCAAAACCACACTGAGATACCACCTCACGCTGGTCAGAGTGGCTAAAATGAACAAATCAGGAGACTACAGATGCTGGCGAGGATGTGGAGAAACAGGAACCCTCTTGCACTGTTGGTGGGAATGCAAACTGATGCAGCCACTCTGGAAAACAGCGTGGAGCTTCCTCAGCTAATTAAAAATAGAACAACCCTATGACCCAGCAATAGCACTGCTGGGAATTTACCCAAGGGATACAGGAGTGCTGATGCATAGGGGCGCATGTACCCCAATGTATACAGTAGCACTTTCAACAATCGCCAAATTACGGAAAGAGCCTAAATGTCCATCACCTGACGAATGGAGAAAGAAGACGTGGTTTATATATACAGTGGGATAATACTTGGCAATGAGAAAGAGCGAAATCTGGCCATTTGCAACAACGTGGATGGAACTGGAGGGTATTATGCAAAGTGAAATAAGTCAGGCAGAGAAAGACAGATACCATATGATTTCACTTATATGTGGATCCTGAGAAACTTGACAGGAGACCATGGGTGGGGGGGGACGGGGGAAAAAAGTTACAGAGAGGGAGGGAGGCAAACAATTAGAGACTCGTAAACACTGAGAATAAACTAAGGGTTGATAGGAGGTGGGGGAGAGGGGAAAGTGGGTGATAGGCATTGAGAAGGGCACCTGTTGGGATGAGCACTGGGTGTTGTATGGAACCGATTTGACAATAGATTATATTTAGTAAAAAAAAAAAAATTACAAAATCAGCATCAAGAGATCAGTTGCATTTCCAAATAATAACAATGAAATAGCTGAAAAAGAAATAGAAGGAAAAAAAATCCCCTTCCTCAAAGCATCAAAAAGAACAAAATACTTTGGAATAAATTTAATCAAGGATTTCTGAAAGATAGGTACAGTAAAAACTACAAGACATTGGTAAAAGAAACAGCAGAGACACAAACAAATGGGAAGATACCCCGTTGTTTATGGATTCGAAAAATTAGCATCATTAAATATCCACATTACCTGAAACCACCCACAGAGTCAATGCAATCCTTGTCAAAATTCCAATGACCTTTTTCACAGAAATAGGAAAAGCATTCCTCAAATGTGTAAGGAACAAGAAAGACCCCAAATAGCCAAAGCAATCCTAAGAAAGAAGAACAAAGCTGGAAGCATCACACTTGCTGGTGTCACACTATTACAAAGTTATGGTAATAAAAACCATATGAAGTTGTGCAAAAACAAACACAAAGATGAATGAAACAGAATCAAGAACCCAGAAATAAACCCATGCATAAGGTCAACTAAAAACCCATGCATAAAGTCTCTTTGTTAAGAGACCCAAGAATACTCAAAAGAGAAAAGGTAATCTCTTCAATACACGATGGTGAGAAAACTGGATATTAACATGCAAAAGAATAAAACTGTGCCTCTACCTTACACCGCTCACAAAAGTCAACCCAAACGCAAATAAAGACTTCTATATAAAATCTTAAATCATAGGTTGGAAGGGAAGATGGCGGCGTAGGAGGACGCTGGGCTCACCGCGCGTCCTGCTGATCACTTAGATTCCACCTACACCTGCCTAAATAACCCAGAAAACCGCCAGAGGATTAGCAGAACGGAGTCACCAGACCCAAGCGCAGACGAGAGGCCCATGGAAGAGGGTAGGAAGGGCGGCGAGGCGGTGCGCGCTCCACGGACTGGCGGGAGGGAGCCGGGGCGGAGGGGCGGCTCGCCGGCCAAGCAGAGCCCCCGAGTCCGGCTTGCAAAAGCGGAGGGGCCTGACGGACTGTGTTCCGGCAGCAAGCGCGACTTAGCGTCTGGGAGGTCATAAGTTAACAGCTCTGCTCGGAAAGCGGGAAGGCTGGAGGACAAAGGGAGGGAGAGCTGCGGAGCCCCCGGACGACAGAGCTCAGTTTGGTGGGGAACAAAGGCGCTCGCCAGCGCCATCTCCCCCGCCCATGCCCCAGCCAAAATCCCAAAGGGAACCGGTTCCGGCCAGGGAAATTGCTCGCTCCGAGCAAACACCCAGCTCTGAGCAAACACCCAACTCTGTGCTTCTGCGGAGCCAAACCTCCGGCAGCGGATCTGACTCCCTCCGGCTGCCACAGGGCCCCTCCTGAAGTGGATCACCTAAGGAGAAGCGAGCTAGGCCTGCCCCCCCTGCCGCCGTGCACCTTGCCTACCCACCCCAGCTAATACGCCAGATCCCCAGCATCACAAGCCTGGCAGTGTGCAAGTAGCCCAGACGGGCCACGCCACCCCACAGTGAATCCCGCCCCTAGGAGAGGGGAAGAGAAGGCACACACCAGTCTGACTGTGGCCCCAGCGGTGGGCTGGGGGCAGACATCAGGACTGACTGCGGCCCCGCCCACCAACTCCAGTTATACACCACAGCACAGGGGAAGTGCCCTGCAGGTCCCCACCACACCAGGGACTATCCAAAATGACCAAGCGGAAGAATTCCCCTCAGAAGAATCTCCAGGAAATAACAACAGCTAATGAACTGATCAAAAAGGATTTAAATAATATAACAGAAAGTGAATTTAGAATAATAGTCATAAAATTAATCGCTGGGCTTGAAAACAGTATACAGGACAGCAGAGAATCTCTTGCTACAGAGATCAAGGGACTAAGGAACAGTCACGAGGAGCTGAAAAACGCTTTAAATGAAATGCAAAACAAAATGCAAACCACCACGGCTCGGATGGAAGAGGCAGAGGAGAGAATAGGTCAACTAGAAGATAAAGTTATGGAAAAACAGGAAGCTGAGAGAAAGAGAGATAAAAAAATCCAGGAGTATGAGGGGAAAATTAGAGAACTAAGTGATACACTAAAAAGAAATAATATACGCATAATTGGTATCCCAGAGGAGGAAGAGAGAGGGAAAGGTGCTGAAGGGGTACTTGAAGAAATAATAGCTGAGAACTTCCCTGAACTGGGGAAGGAAAAAGGCATTGAAATCCAAGAGGCACAGAGAACTCCCTTCAGACGTAACTTGAATCGATCTTCTGCACGACATATCATAGTGAAACTGGCAAAATACAAGGATAAAGAGAAAATTCTGAAAGCAGCAAGTAAACGTGCCCTCACATATAAAGGGAGACCTATAAGACTCGTGACTGATCTCTCTTTTGAAACTTGGCAGGCCAGAAAGAATTGGCACGAGATTTTCAGTGTGCTAGACAGAAAAAATATGCAGCCGAGAATCCTTTATCCAGCAAGTCTGTCATTTACAATAGAAGGAGAGATAAAGGTCTTCCCAAACAAACAAAAACCGAAGGAATTTGTCACCACTAAACCAGCCCTACAAGAGATCCTAAGGGGGACCCTGTGAGACAAAGTACCAGAGACATCACTACAAGCATAAAATAGACAGACATCACAATGACTCTAAACCCGTATCTTTCTATAATAACACTGAATGTAAATGGATTAAATGCGCCAACCAAAAGACATAGGGTATCAGAATGGATAAAAAAACAAGACCCATCTATTTGCTGTCTACAAGAGACTCATTTTAGACCTGAGGACACCTTTAGATTGAGAGTGAGGGGATGGAGAACTATTTATCATGCTACTGGAAGCCAAAAGAAAGCTGGAGTAGCCATACTTCTATCAGACAAACTAGACTTTAAATTAAAGGCTGTAACAAGAGATGAAGAAGGACATTATATAATAGTTACAGGGTCTATCCATCAGGAAGAGCTAACAATTATAAATGTCTATGCGCCGAATACCGGAGCCCCCAAATATATAAAACAATTACTCATAAACAGAAGCAACCTTATTGATAAGAATGTGGTAATTGCAGGGGACTTTAACACCCCACTTACAGAAATGGATAGATCATCTAGACACACGGTCAATAAAGAAACAAGGGCCCTGAATGAGACATTGGATCAGATGGACTTGACAGATATATTTAGAACTCTGCATCCCAAAGCAACAGAATATACTTTCTTCTCGAGTGCACGTGGAACATTCTCCAAGATAGATCATATACTGGGTCACAAAACAGCCCTTCATAAGTTTACAAGAATTGAAATTATACCATGCATACTTTCAGACCACAATGCTATGAAGCTTGAAATCAACCACAGGAAAAAGTCTGGAAAACCTCCAAAAGCATGGAGGTTAAAGAACACCCTACTAACGAATGAGTGGGTCAACCAGGCAATTAGAGAAGAAATCAAAAAATATATGGAAACAAACGAAAATGAAAATACAACAATCCAAACGCTTTGGGACGCAGGGAAGGCAGTGCTGAGAGGAAAATACATTGCAATCCAGGCCTATCTCAAGAAACAAGAAAAATCCCAAATACAAAATCTAACAGCACACCTAAAGGAAATAGAAGCAGAACAGCAAAGGCAGCCTAAACCCAGCAGAAGAAGAGAAATAATAAAGATCAGAGCAGAAATAAACAATATAGAATCTAAAAAAACTGTAGAGCAGATCAACGAAACCAAGAGTTGGTTTTTTGAAAAAACAAACAAAATTGACAAACCTCTAGCCAGGCTTCTCAAAAAGAAAAGGGAGATGACCCAAATAGATAAAATCATGAATGAAAATGGAATGATTACAACCAATCCCTCAGAGATACAAAGAATTATCAGGGAATACTATGAAAAATTGTATGCCAACAAATTGGACAACCTGGAAGAAATGGACAAATTCCTGAACACCCACACTCTTCCAAAACTCAATCAGGAGAAATAGAAAGCTTGAACAGGCCCATAACCAGCGAAGAAATTGAATCGGTTATCAAAAATCTCCCAACAAATAAGAGTCCAGGACCAGATGGCTTCCCAGGGGAGTTCTACCAGACGTTTAAAGCAGAGATAATACCTATCCTTCTCAAGCTATTCCAAGAAATAGAAAGGGAAGGAAAGCTTCCAGACTCATTCTATGCAGCCAGTATTACTTTGATTCCTAAACCAGACAGAGACCCAGTAAAAAAAGAGAACTACCGGCCAATATCCCTGATGAATATGGATGCAAAATTTCTCAATAAGATACTAGCAAATCGAATTCAACAGCATATAAAAAGAATTATTCACCATGACCAAGTGGGATTCATTCCTGGGAATCAGGGCTGGTTCAACATTCGCAAATCAATCAACGTGATACATCACATTAACAAAAAAAAAAGAGAAGAACCATATGATCCTGTCAATCGATGCAGAAAAGGCCTTTGACAAAATCCAGCACCCTTTCTTAATAAAAACCCTTGAGAAAGTCGGGATAGAAGGAACATACTTAAAGATCATAAAAGCCATTTATGAAAAGCCCACAGCTAACATCATCCTCAACGGGGAAAAACTGAGAGCTTTTCCCTGAGATCAGGAACACGACAGGGATGCCCACTCTCACCGCTGTTGTTTAACATAGTGCTGGAAGTTCTAGCATCAGCAATCAGACAACAAAAGGAAATCAAAGGCATCCAAATTGGCAAAGATGAAGTCAAGCTTTCGCTTTTTGCAGATGACATGATATTATACATGGAAAATCCGATAGACTCCACCAAAAGTCTGCTAGAACTGATACATGAATTCAGCAAAGTTGCAGGATACAAAATCAATGTACAGAAATCAGTTGCATTCTTATACACTAACAATGAAGCAACAGAAAGACAAATAAAGAAACTGATCCCATTCACAATTGCACCAAGAAGCATAAAATACCTAGGAATAAATCTAACCAAAGATGTAAAGGATCTGTATGCTGAAAACTATAGAAAACTTATGAAGGTAATTGAAGAAGATTTAAAGAAATGGAAAGACATTCCCTGCTCATGGATTGGAAAAATAAATATTGTCAAAATGTCAATACTACCCAAAGCTATCTACACATTCAATGCAATCCCAATCAAAATTGCACCAGCATTCTTCTCGAACCTAGAACAAGCAATCCTAAAATTCATATGGAACCACAAAAGGCCCCGAATAGCCAAAGGAATTTTGAAGAAGAAGACCAAAGCAGGAGGCATCACAATCCCAGACTTCAGCCTCTACTACAAAGCTGTCATCATCAAGACAGCATGGTCTTGGCACAAAAACAGACACACAGACCAATGGAATAGAATAGAAACCCCAGAACTAGACCCACAAACGTATGGCCAACTCATCTGTGACAAAGCAGGAAAGAACATCCAATGGAAAAAAGACAGCCTCTTTAACAAATGGTGCTGGGAGAACTGGACAGCAACATGCAGAAGGTTGAAACTAGACCACTTTCTCACACCATTTACAAAAATAAACTCAAAATGGATAAAGGACCTAAATGTGAGACAGGAAACCATCAAAACCTTAGAGGAGAAAGCAGGAAAAGACCTCTCTGACCTCAGCCGTAGCAATCTCTTACTCGACACATCCCCAAAGGCAAGGGAATTAAAAGCAAAAGTGAATTACTGGGACCTTAGGAAGATAAAAAGCTTCTGCACAGCAAAGGAAACAACTAACAAAACTAAAAGGCAACCAACAGAATGGGAAAAGATATTTGCAAATGACATATGGGACAAAGGGCTAGTATCCAAAATCTATAAAGAGCTCACCAAACTCCACACCCGAAAAACAAATAACCCAGTGAAGAAATGGGCAGAAAACATGAATAGACACTTCTCTAAAGAAGACATCCAGATGGCCAACAGGCACATGAAAAGATGTTCAGCGTCGCTCCTTATCAGGGAAATACAAATCAAAACCACACTCAGGTATCACCTCACGCCAGTCAGAGTGGCCAAAATGAACAAATCAGGAGACTATAGATGCTGGAGAGGATGTGGAGAAACGGGAACCCTCTTGCACTGTTGGTGGGAATGCAAATTGGTGCAGTCGCTCTGGAAAGCAGTGTGGAGGTTCCTCAGAAAATTAAAAATAGACCTACCCTATGACCCAGCAATAGCACTGCTAGGAATTTATCCAAGGGATATAGGAGTACTGATGCATAGGGGCACTTGTACCCCAATGTTCATAGCAGCACTCTCAACAATAGCCAAATTATGGAAAGAGCCTAAATGTCCATCAACTGGTGAATGGATAAAGAAATTGTGGTTTATATACACAATGGAATACTATGTGGCAATGAGAAAAAATGAAATATGGCCTTTTGTAGCAACGTGGATGGAACTGGAGAGTGTTATGCTAAGTGAAACAAGCCATACAGAGAAAGACAGATACCATAGGGTTTCACTCTTATGTGGATCCTGAGAAACTTAACAGGAACCCATGGGGGAGGGGAAGGAAAAAAAAAAAAGAGGTTAGAGTGGGAGAGAGCCAAAGCATAAGAGACTGTTAAAAACTGAGAACAAACTGAGGGTTGATGGGGGGTGATGGGTATTGAGGAGGGCACCTTTTGGGATGAGCACTGGGTGTTGTATGGAAACCAATATGTCAATAAATTTCATATATATAAAAAATAAAAAAAAAAGAAGTAGACAAATAAAAAAAAATAATAATAAAATCTTAAATCATAAAACTCCTAGAAGAAAACAGAGGATAAAATCTCCTTGACATAGATCTTACAAATGATTTAGGATAGGACATCCAAAGTACAAGCAATAAAAGCAAAAACAACCAATGCAATCAGCAATGTTTCTGCACAGCAAAAGAAACAAGCAACATGACGGAAAGGCAACCTATGGAAAGGATGAAAACATTTGCAAGCTACAAATATGAAAAACGTCAATATCTAAAATGTGTGAGGAATTCGTACAATTCAACAGCTAAAAACAAATATAATTACAAACTGGGCAAGGCACCTTAAAAGACGTCTCTCCTCAAAACATATTCAAAAATTTTTTTTTTCAACGTTTATTTTTTTTTGGGACAGAGAGAGACAGAGCATGAACAGGGGAGGGGCAGAGAGAGAGGGAGACACAGAATCGGAAACAGGCTCCAGGCTCTGAGCCATCAGCCCAGAGCCCGACGCAGGGCTCGAACTCACGGACCGTGAGATCGTGACCTGGCTGAAGTCGGACGCTTAACCGACTGCGCCACCCAGGCGCCCCTCCTCAAAACATATTCAAATAGCCAAGGGTACACAAGAAGGTGCTCGATATCACTATTCATCAGGGAAATGCAAATCAAAACTGCAGTATATAGATATCACTTTGACCTATTAAAATGGCTATTGTCAAAAAGACAAGAGATATCGTTGGCAAGGACGTACAGGAAAGGAATTCCTTGTACTCCTGTAGGACTGTAAATTGGGACAGCCACTAAGTAAAACAGTATGGTGGCTCCTCAACAAACTAAAGATAGAACCTCCATATGAGCCAATAATCCCATTTCTGGGTATATGTCTTAAAGACATGACATCCTTACCTTGGAGAGATATCTGCAGCCCTATGTTTATTGCAGCATTATTTACAATAGTCAAGAAACATGGGGCGCCTGGGTGGCTCAGTCGGTTAAGTGGCCGACTTCGGCCCAGGTCATGATCTCGCGGTCCGTGAGTTCAAGCCCCGCGTCGGGTTCTGTGCTGACAGCTCAGAGCCTGGAGCCTGTTTCAGATTCTGTGTCTCCCTCTCTCTGACCCTCCCCCGTTCATGCTTTGTCTCTCTCTGTCTCAAAAATAAATAAACGCTAAAAAGAAATTAAAAAAAATAGTCAAGAAACAACCTAAGAATCCATCACTGGATCCATGGATTAAAAATATGGTATACAGTTACAATGGAATATTTTCAGCCACAAACAAGAAGGAAATCCTGCCAGTTGTGACAACATGAGTGAAACTCGAGGGCTTTATCCTTAGTGAAAAGAAGTCAGACACAGGAAGACAAACACTGTATGATCTGACTTATATGTGGAATTAAAAAAAATTGCACGAAAAACAGAACAGACTGGTGGTTGCCAGGGTTAGGAGGCTGTGAGAAATGGGTAGATATTGGTCAAAGGGTACAAACTACCTGTTACAAGATTAATTAATTCTGGGTATTTAACGTGCAGGATGGTGATTACAGTGAACAATACTGTATCATATCATTTGAAAGTTGCTACAAGACTAGATCATCACAAACAAGAAATGATATTTATGTGAGATGATGGAACTATTGACACTATTGTGGTAATCATTTGACAATATAAAAGTGTATCAAATTAATACAGGTACACCTTACAGTTACACAGATGTATGTTACTTATATCTCATAAATCTGGAAACACTTCAAAAATTCAAAAGTACTCATATGTTATTATCTATCTCTCAGAAATAACAATCATTTGATTAGTTATGCTTTTGTTTAAAAAAAATGGTTTGCGGCGCCTGGGTGGCTCAGTACGTTAAGTGTATGACTTTGGCTCTGTTGTGATCTAAGGGTTTGTGGCTTCGAGCCCCACATCGGGCTGTGTGCTGACATCCCAGAGTCTGGAGCCTGCTTCGGAATCTTTGTCTCCCCCTCTCTCTGCCCCTCCCCAACTCTCACTTTGTCTCTCTCCAAATGAATAAACATTTTAAAAAATTTTAAAAAATGATTTGGTAACTTTTGCATACTTTTCGCCTAATATCTAATCCTGATAGAAAAAAATGGGGGATTCACCAAAAAGAAAATTATAATTCTGTTTTCATGGACTAAATGCATGCAACAGAATATTATTACCATACAGCTACATACATTTCCAAAAATAATGAAATTACCCGCAGATTTTTTTAGGACTTAAACATGAGCCCCGAAGAGCACCAAAAACAAAAACAAAACTAACAATTGTGGTTTTTTTCAAAAAACTGTTATACAGATAACTTTTTTCGTGGAAATAACATCCAAGAAAAGAAGAATCTTTGTGAAAGCAATTATCAAACAATTCCTCTCGACCCAAACTTCAAAAATGAATCTGTAATTATAGAATTTGAAATAGCTTTCATTTTGAACCCAGTCAATAGAAGCAACTTTGAAGTAGAAAACATCTGGGGAAAGCCACCTCAAACTTAGAAAAACAAAACAAAACAAAACAAAACAAAACAAAACAAAAAGAAACCCTAACACGTAGCCATGGTAACAAGAAGCCACCAGAATCAGTTTTAAATGTGTTAATCAATGCCAACCAGCCCTACTCACCAACCAATCCATTTCAGCTCCTTCCTTCTGAAAGACAGCGAATAAAGGACAAAAATGACTCCAATACACATGCTTCAGCGTGCCAACCAATCCACAACAGTCTCACCCAAATAAGCATGGTGCTTTAGATGATGAAAAACCATTTAATTTTCTGAAAGTCCCCCAGTTTTCAAACTCCACTCTTCCCCAAACCCTGTATAATAATAGCAGACTGCTCTGTTAAAAAAGACTATACCTAACCAGCATAGCTCGCTCTTATTTGTAAGTGATCAATTCCAACGTCATCTTTTTATTTCAGATATTGAGGGCTCATAATCTTTGGCAAGAATTTTTAAAGTCCTATAATAATTTGCCACCATATTTTAGTTTCCTTAATAATTATAAAGGAAGATTGCTATTCCTTTGATACATTTCACCATAATGAAAACTAACATAAATACAACTAAAAGAACAAGTAGGAAGTAAACACAATATTGGGCCCCCCAAAATCCAAAAACTGTACATAACTGACAGGCTTAGTTGTCAGAATGAACCCACGCCAAAGTTTGTCAAGGTGGGGGCTAGTATTATGTTAAAAACTATACACACAAGTTAAACTCCGTTCACTCAATAAACATTATTGAATAAGTACTATATAGACTAGAACATTTTCTAGGCACTGAGGACATGGCAATGAACAGATAACAATCCTACTCATGAGTGAAGTAAACATTCAATAACAATAAGCTACACAGGCAAAATATACAGTATTAGAGGAGAAAAACTAAAGCAGAGAAATCACATTTTGATGTGTTATAGGGAAAAGGGTAGTTGAAGTACTAGTCAGGATGGCCAAGAAAGGCCTTGCTAAGAAAGTGACTTTTAAGCAAAAACCTGAAAGGAGAAACAAACAAAAAAGGAAAAAGCAAGCCATGAGGTATCTGAGGGAAAGCATTCCAGATAGAGTCAACAGCAAGCACAGAAGTATGTCCGAAGTACTTAAAGAGTAGTGAGAAATCAGTATGGCTGGACAGAATGAAAGGGGTAGAAAAGAGTTCAAATCAGAGAGAGAGAAGGAGACACCTGATCATATACAGGCCTTGTCGGCATTAGGAAGAGTTTTGGCATGTACTCTGAGCGAAATGGGAGGCAATTAGGCTTTGAACAGAGGAAGGACACAATCCGACTTACGTTTTACTAGATCCAATGTGTTTAGAATTAACGGAAACAGAGGAAAAACCAAAGAAGAAACAAACAAACAAGAAGACCATTTAGTTACCTATTACACCAATATAAACAACAGATGATAGTCTATTGGTCATGGAAGATGTGTTTGGATTCTCGATATATTTGAAGGAAGACATGACAAGATTTGCTGACAGATGAGATGTCATGTGTATGAAAAAGAAAAAGAAAAGAGAAAGAAAAAGTGAAAGAAAGAAGAAAAAAAAAAGACAGGAGTCAAAGATGACACCAAGTTTTTTAGCAGAGCAACACATAGAACTGTTATTAACTCAATTAGGAAAGACATGCAAGGCAAATATTAAGAAAGAATATCAGGAGCTCAATTTGGGACATGTTAAGTTTGCAATAGCTATCCAGAAAGAGATATCAAGTGGGCAGTTTGATATGCGGGCCTGGAATTATGGAGAGAGATCCGGGCTGGAGATGTAAACTTGAGGATCATTAGAATATACAAGATAGTAAAAGTCAAGAGAAGGAAAATCAAAGGCAAATTCCTGGAAGACATCAATGGGTTAAAAGGTGGGGGACGAGAAGAAACAAGCAAATCAGGCTGAGGTGTACAGACTAGAAAGGCAGCGGGAAAATCAGGTGAGTGAGTGATAGCCTACAAGCAACATAGAGACAGAATTTTGGAGGAGAGAGTTTTCCATTGGGTCAAATATCGCTGAAAGGTTAAGTAAAATGAGATGTATGAAATTGTTTAGATTTATTAAAGTGAAAATCGGTGGTAACCTTGAAAAAACAATTCTGGAGGAGTGAGAGGGAAAATTGCTACAATGAATTCAAGAGTGGATGGGAGGGAGGGAAATCAGGATCAGAGAGTGAAGAAGGCTGTTGACAGATTTCATAGCTAAGTGGAATGGTCATGGTTGATCTAATTTTCTATTGTTGCTGTAGTTTTCAATTGTTACATACTGATTAGGTAGTATTTTTGTAATATTTGGAAGTCTTAAAAATTGCATATATGTAACACTAGGTTTTGTTTTTGTTTTTGTTTTTTTTGTTTTTTGTTTTTTGTTTTTGTTTTTTTTTTTTTTTTTGCTTTTTTAAAATGCCAGACCAAGGTACAAAATAACTCACAAAATTATACACTGAGAAGACTCCTTAAATTTTTTCTAGATATATATAAGCTGATTACCATTTTTCTCATGCTTAGAAAGACCACAGAAAAACGAAGTTCCAAGGGCAGTATTTCGTGCTTGATAAAAATTATTAAACTCTAAGGGCACCTGGGTGGCCCAGTCCACAAAGCATCCAACTCTTGATTTCAGCTCAGGACATGATCTCTAGGTTCTCTAGCTTCGAGCTCTGCACTGACAGCATGGAGCCTCCTTGGGATTCTCTCTCTCCCTCTCTCTTTGCTCCTCCCCCACTCATGTGTGCATGCTCTCTCTCTCTCTCTCTCTCTCTCTCTCTCTCTCTCTCAAAATAAACATTTTTAAAACGTCACCCAACTCTAGGATATTTTATACTATCCAAAGTAATGAGTCATATTAAAATTTTATACACAGAAGTAAAAGGAGTTGGGAATGCAGAAAATAGTCCTACTTTGTAAACTGAATTGTCACAAATTGTACAACATGAAGGCACTGTTGAAAAATTTGGTGTGGTTCATGTTGAAATATAGTCTCTAAAAAGGCAGGATAATGGCATGCAAGCAAGGTACCTTTATAAAAATGATTCATTGCATTACCAGCATCTTGGTTTATAGCACAGGGGCCATGAAATGTTTATATAGAATATGAGACATGTTGCCACGTGAATCCTCTTGGCAATAATCAGATTAAGTTGAGGGTCCAACATTGGAGCACTCATGCACTGGGGAACAAAACCAAAAATCGAATAACTAGCAATTTTGTTGGTAGACTGCCAGTGTAGCAGGGAACTTCTGTTGCAATTCAGGAGATATTCAAATATTCTAACAAAATGTGCATAAGACATGACGTCAAACCAAACCAAATGCTTTAAATATACTTTGTTAAACCATCAGTACACATAGACCTAAATTCATTTTTTAAAATGGTCACATGCCCCATTACTTTATAGAAGTGAAACGTTACTTCCTTATTAATGAATGGATATTTAGCCTATCTCTGGGGCCCCTAGGTGGCTCAGTCTGGTGAACATCTGACTGTTGATGTTGGCTCAGGTCATGATCTTGTGGTCGTGAGATCGAGCCCTGTGTTGGCCTCTGCACTGTTAACGTGGAGTCTGCTTGGGATTCTCTCTCTCTCCCTCTCTGTCTCTGCTCCCCCTCAATGCTTGGGCTCCCGAGTGTGCACATTCTCTGTCTGTCTCTCAAAATAAGTCAATAAACATTTAGACTATCTCCTTCACATATATCCTTCACATATACATGTGACTATATCCTTCACATATACAATATCCTTCACATATACATGTAATATATATATATATATATATATATATATATATATATATATGTAACCTTAATATATCTGTCCTATTTTGTATATGTAATAATATATAATAAATGCCCTTATAGTGTGTGTGTGTGTGTGTGTGTGTGTGTGTGTGTGTGTTTGCACGTGCAGGCGCATGCGCTTGCTTATAGAAGTCATGTATTTCAGAAGGACCCAGTCCTGGCAATGAAACCATTGGAATAAAGAGATGACCTACCTGAAATATTTTTCTCACGTTATATTATTTATTTCTGACAGTGACAGAGACAGAGCACAAGCAGGGGAGGGGCAGAGAAAGAGGGAGGCACAGAATCTGAAGCAGGCTCCAGGCTCTGAGCTGTTAGCACAGAGCCTGACACAAGGCTCAAGCTCGTGAAGTGCAAGATCATGACCTGAGCCGAAGTTGGATGCTTACCCAACTGTGCCACCCAGGTGCCCCGACATATTTGAAATTTTGAAATACACTGCTAAATCACCTTTCAGAAGGGAGTTACCAATTTCATCCAACCACAGTGTCTAAGAATGTCATTTTCCTCACATTTCCTAACTTTGGTTATTTTATTTAATAAAATATTTATCACTATGACTGCAAAAAATGGTATCACATTGGTATTTACATTTTTCTCATTAGCACGTAGGATGAAATATCTCCACGAAAAATACGAAATTTGTTCATCATGAAGATTAGCTCAAACTAGAAAAGATTGTTGCATAGGAAAATAACAATTACCTACTATTTAAATATTGCTATAGGCTTACCTATCAGAATCTTTATTTTCTGTAATAGGCAATTGATGGTTATCAGTTTTTCCATTCTGTCTTTGTGCAATTAATCCAGCAGCCGCAGCATCATGTATGTTTTCTGATACTTCCATGTCACTTCCTCTGTGCTTCTTTTTTTCTTCAACCTTTAATGGAACTTGATACTAAAGGTAATTGTTACTTTAGTCAATAAAAAGAAGTTTTTTTCATTAACTTTATCAGTTGACACTTAGTTTGTCATAAATTCAATGGAGGAAAATATTTTGTGTTTACTTTATCATTACAAGTAATAGTAATTTTTATAAACTCTCCTTCATTTCTGTTGGAATTTTAAAAAGCAGAAGTTACCAAAATTTCTAAAAGGGCTTTCTTAATTTTGTACGTATTCATATCCACACTTTGCTACTGAGAATTCCCCACCCACCCCACCCCATCTGACCAAGAGATACAAAGAAATGAAAAGACAAGAGACAAAATGTGTCCTTTTCTTTCCTTACCACCTGGGATTTACACAACAGCCAGATTTAAAACATGGGACATGGAGGTGCTCCTGTAACAAAACCAGGAAGCTTTCCTCTTTCTGCACGGAGCTATTCTTTCCCTGACTGCCTTTTACAATTCTTTTTCTTTTGGATCCTAAGGTTCTCAAAAAAAGTGACAGTGTCCCCTAAAATTTATGAACCAAAGTTTGCCACAACACAAAAGGAACAAAGTGAAACAGACGTTAGGGTGGAATTCTGGGAAATTAGTAATGCTCTCCGAATCTCACATTCAATAACCATAAAACTTTATAGGGAGAGGGTATAAAAGTAATGATCACCTTTAATCCCATTTACTACTGATAATGCGAGTAAAACTCAAAAAGGTTAAATGATTTGTCCCAAGTTCCTAAAGTGGCATTCCCTAGCATTTTATGGCACCAAAAGAGACGATACAATTCTTGAATGCTGAATCAGAGAAATGACCACAAATTCATTAAATTAGTCAGATGCATGAAAAGTGTGACTTTCGCACAGTAAATTAATACCTTGATTTGGGACGAGGAGATTAGCTACTTATTCTTTTAAAGGAGGGTATCTCTAGATTTTGTCTATTTCTAAAGTCCACACATCTCAAAGCTCAGTTTTCTCCCTTGGAGTTAAATACTGAAGGTTTGCTGAAGGTTTATGCTACCTACATGGTAAAAATCACACAGGCCAAGAGGTATCATACTTTATTGAACATAAAGTGAAGGTTTGACTCAACAGAAACATTTGAGAATGAGATTAAAAAATGTGAAAAAAGGGGTGATCATACAAATAGCTGTTATTAAGCCTATCTCAAAGGGGTCATGTTGAAATACTAAGTTCCAAGATTGTGAATAAAGCAGACAAGACTGCCTATTTTTGTGGGGAATCAGCTTAGGAATTCCCTGAGCCTGAACTGATGGGTTAACTAGGCATAGAAAATTACAAAGCCATAGGATGCTCACACCCAAGTTTGGGTAAACAATATTAGGAATCTAGGTATAGAGAGGGCGGGGCAAAGGCTCCAAGACCAAGGTGTGAGACGTAAACAAGATTAGATATTCAGGAGGACACACTCCCCAATTTAGTCCTATGGCAGAAAGCTGCTTTCACAGGAAGGAAGGACCAAATGAGGTAAACAGGTAAATAGGGCTATAGGCTGTAGGCTGCAGGGTGAAGATGCCCAGAGGGGAGCTAATTAGCAAAAGAAAGGTGCCTTGTGGATCCTGAGGTAGCATCTGTCTTCTCCCCTAGACTAGCTAAGATAAACAGAGAAGCTGCCTCAGGTCAGCTGTTAACAACCATCTGCCAGGCGCCAGGATTTTGTTTTACATTGACCCTAACCCCTAACACCCTATATCTTGAAACCCCCTTTCCCTCATGCCCATGAGTTCATGTTCACAGATTGATTCTCTCTTTGTGCACATCCATCACCATGTTTGGAAGCCTTCTGATCCTATTAAAAACAGAGCAAGGACCCTTAATCCGGGCTCTTGTGTTCTCCGGGACATTAGCTGTCTCTCCCATTGTAATCCTGCATCCCGCTGCTGTCTTGCTAGACAAGCAAGAACCCTAGACCCAGAGTCTACAGACACATACTGAAACAATACATAGATTGCTTTAGCTGGGAACATGTGTTTATATTCCTTCTCTTAGTTATTGCTTCTTTCTCATTTTATTGTTTATGGAAATGCAATTTATATTTAAGCCAATATATTAAAAAAAAACAACCTGGAGATTATTATGTTTTTTAAGCAGTTTCTTTATGGTTATTCTGGTTCGTGAGGTCACATGGTACTTATATAGCTAAGTTAGTTTCCCAGTTCATATACTACTTGGAAGACTGACACTGAAACTTTAAGGAAAACAAATCACAAGAATGTTTCCCTGAACTCCTTTTTGTTAGATAGCAGAAATAATCTATTTCCAGACACAATTACTTATTTAGACAATTCCATTGTATGCACACTCTTGTTCTTTTGAGTGGAGAATCCGAATGGATCAGATAATTGCTAACGAGAAAAAACAAGAGTTTCCTTCTGTAAGGAAACACAGATCCAATGTGTCATTGGACCAGATGTATTCAGATATACATAGATATATATTGGCTTTAATATATACATTTATATACATGGATATCAACACCGATATATTGAGATCTTTTCATCCAACAGCAGTAGAACGCACATTCTTCTTAAGTGCACATAGAACATTCTCCAATATAGATCACATCCTGGGTCATAAAACATCCCTCCACAAATATAAAAGGAATGAGATCCTACCATGCATATTTTTAGATCACAACGCTCAGACACTGGGAATCAACCTCAAGAACAAAAACTCGAAAGCCTCCAAATACATGGAGGTTACAGAAGTTCCTACTCAAGACAGAATGGGTCCACCAGGCGATTAAGGAAGAAACTAAAAACCATATGGAAGCAAATGAAAATGAAAAAACGCAATCCAAACCCTTTAGAATGCAGCAAAGGCAGTCCTTAGAGTAAAATACATTGCAATCCAGGCCTATCTTCAGAAGCGAGGATGGTCCCAAATACAGAAACTAACTTCACTCCTAATCGAACTAGAAACACAGCAGCAAAGAAAGCCCAACGTCAGCAGAAGTAGGGAAACAAAAAAGCGTAGAGCAGAAATAAATCCTATAGAATCCAAAAACAAGGTTGCACACATCAATCAATCTAAGAGATGTGTTTTTTTAAAATAAGCAAAATTGATAACCCCCTAGCCACACTTCTCAAAAAGAAGAAAGAGAGGCCCAAACAGATAAAATCACAAATGAAAGACAAGAGATCACAACCAACACCACAGAAATACAACAAGGATCCGAGGATACTATGAAAAAGTATATGCCAACAACCTGGACAACCTGGAAGACATGGACAAATTCCTAGACACCCACACACTACCAAAAGCCAAACGGGAAGAAATAGAAAACGTGAACAGACCCATAACCCGTGAAGACATTCAATCAGTTATTAAAAATCTCCCAACAAAGATGAGTCCTGGGCAGGATGGCATCCCAGGGGAATTCTACCAGACATTTAAAGCAGAGTTAATCCTTCTTCTTCGCAAGCTGTTCCAAAAAAATAGAAACAGAAGGAAAGCTTCTGGACTCCTTCTGTGAAACCAGCATTACGTTGATTTCCAAAGCAGACAGAGACCCCACTAAAAAGCAGAATGACAGGCCAATGTTCCTGATGAACATGGATGCAAACCTTCTCAATAAGATACTAGCAAATGTAATGCAACGGTATATTAAGAGAATTATTTTCCAGGATCAAGTGCAATTCTTTCCTGGGCAGCAGGGCTGGTTCAATATTCACAAATCAATCAACATGACACGTCCCATGAAGAGAAGAAAGGATAAGAACCATATGATCCTGTCAATAGATGCAGGAAAAGCATTTGACAAAATACAGCACCATTTCTTATTACAACCCTCAAGAAAATCGGATAGAAGGAATAGACCTCCAAACCCTAAAAGCCACATATGAACAGGCCACAGCTAATAGCCTCCTCCATGGAGAAACACTGAGAGCTTTTCCCCTGAGATCAGGAACATGGAAGGGATTTCTACTCTCACCACTGTTGCTTAGCATAATGTTGGAAGTCCTAGACTCAGACATCACACAACAAAATGAATTAAAAGGCATCCAAGTTGACAACAAGAGGTCAAACTTTCACAGTTTGCAGATGACACGATAATGTATGTGGACATCCTGAAAGCCTCCACCAAAAAACTGCTAGAAAGGATACATGCATTCAGCAAAGCTGCAGGATTAAAATCAATGCACCCAAATCGGTTGCATGTCTATACACCAATCATGAAACATTAGAAAGAGATATCAAGGAATCGATCCCATTTACCACTGCACCAAACCATAAAACACCTAGCATTAAACCTAACCAAAGAGGTAAAAGATCTGTATGCTGAAAACTATAGACAACTTATGAAAGAAACTGAAGAACACACAAAGAACCCGGAAAATATCCCATGCTCATGGGTTGCAAGAACAAACATTGTTAAAATGTCAATACTACCCGAAGCAATCTGTACACTCAATGCAATCCCAATCAAAATAACAGCAGCATTCTTCACAGAACTAGAACAAACAATCCTAAACTTTGGGGAGAACCACAAAAGACCCAGACCAGAACAACCAAAGTAAGGTTGAAAAAGAAAACCAGAGTGGGGGAGGCATCACAATCCCGGACTTTAGCCTGTACTACAAAGCTGGACTCCTCAAATGCACGGTATTAGCTCCAAACAAGCACAGAGGCCAATGGAATAGAATAGAGAACCCAGAAATAGGCCCACAGATGTGTGGCCAACTAAGCTCCAACAAAGCAGGAAAGAGTAGCTAATGCAAAAAAGACAGTCTCTTTAGCTAATGGTGCTGGGAGAACTGGACAGCAACATGCACAAGAGTGAACCTGGACCACTTTCTTACACCTTACACAAACATAAACTCCAATGCATGAAAAAGCTTACCGTGAGACAGGAAACCATCAAAATCCTAGAGGAGAAAGCAGGCAACCACCTCTCTGACCTCGGCTGCAGCGATTACTTACTTGACATGTCTCCAAAGGCAAGGGAAAATAAAAGCAAAAGTGAACTTTTGGGACCTCATCAAGATACAAAGCTGCCACACAGCAAAGACAACAATCAACAACTTTAAAGGCAACCAACGGAATGGGAGAAGATATGTATTTGCAAATGGCATATCACATAAAGGGTTAGGATAAAAAAGTCTATAAAGAACTTGCCAAACTCAACACCCGGAAACCAAGTAAGCGAAGAAAGGGGCAGAGGACGTGAATAGACACTTTTCCAAAGGAGACACCCAGATGGCCAATGGACACATGCAAAGATGCTCAACATCACACATCATCCAGGAAATACAAATCAAACCCCACTGGGATAACACCTCAATCAGTCAGAGTGTGGTGGTGAAATACACACCCCTGGAAATAACAGATGTTGGCGAGGATGTGGCAAAATGGGAACCCTCTTGCACTGTTGGTGGCAATGCAAACGGGTGCAGCCACTCTGGAAAGCAGTGTGGAGGTTCCTCAAAAAATTAAAAGTAGAATTACAGCACTAGTAGGCATTTATCCAAAGGATACAGGAGTGCTGATTTGTAGGGGTTGTACCCCAGAATTGATAGCAGTTCTATCAACAATCGCCAAATTATGGAAAGAGCCCAAATGTCCATCAACCGATGAATGGCTAAAGAAGAGGTGGTGGTCTATCTACAACGGAATAATACGACCTGGCCATGAAAAAGAATGGAATCTTGCCATTTGCAACACTGTGGAAGCAACTGGAAGGTATGATGCTAAATGAAATAAGTCGGTCAAGAGAAAGATATCATGTTTTCACTCATATGTGGAATTTGAAAACTTCACACAAGACCATAGGGGAAGGGAAAGAAAAAAAATAGTTACAAATACCTAGAGGGAGGCAAACCATATGATGATCTTAAAAGACAGAGAACAAGCTGAGGGTTGGTGGGGGTGGGGAGTTAAGGGGGTGGAAAAAAGGGATGGTGGGCATTGAGGAAGGCACATGTTGGAGTAAGCCCTGGGGTTATCCGGAAGTGATGAATTCCATGAATCTACTCCCTAAGCCAAGACTACAATGTACACACTATATATTCCCTAACTGGACACTAAATTGTCAAATAATAAAAATAAAGAACAAATAAAGAATAATAATGAAAACAGGGGAGGGGCGCCTGGGTGGCTCAGTCAGTTAAGTCTCCGATTTTTGCTCACGTCATGAGCTCTTGGTTCATGACTTCGAGCCCCGCATCAGGCTCTCTGCTGTCAGCACAGAGCCTGATTTGGACCCTCTGTACCCCTCTCCCTACCCCTCTCCTTCTCCCTCACTTTCTCTCAAAAATAAACAAACACTAAAAATATTCTTAAGGAGTAAAAATAATACAATCACAAAAGCAGGGGAAAAAAACATGAGATTCAAGATTTCAACTCCATATTTTAACAGTAGTTTTAAGGATGTAAAATATGCTTTTACTAATATACACAAATAGTCATTTCTGTAATGAATAGCATTAAGAGTCATAAAAAGTTTTAACTGTGAAACACTAATTCAGGATTTTATAAGAATACTGCATTTTAAAAATTACTCTTGGGACGCCTGGGTGGCTCAGTCAGTTGAGCGTCCAACTCTTAGTTTCAGCTCGAGTCATGATCCCAAGGCCATGGGATCAAGCCCTGCGTCAGCTCCACACGAAGCATGGAGTCGGCTTGCGATTCATATGCTCCCTCACTCTCTCTCAAAAATCAACATTAAAAAAATAGTAAAACGAATGAAAAAGTTAATCTTAAGGGACAAGATTTAAAGTATAGAAGAGAAATACAGGATTACAGAATTTTGAGCCATTTTCCAGGACTACCACGATGTCTAAGAAAAATATAAAAACCGATTTTAAACTTCATATAGTTTTATTATTCCACTGGGAACAGCATATGAAGAGCTCTAATTTCCTATCTACACCATATAGGAAGGTTGTTAAGGACCCGAGAAGGAATCTAGTATTAAGCAACTAATATATTTATGATCATCCAATTTGAAGATTTAAAGTCTTCCAATACATGTTTGATTATCAAGGAAGACTGAACATTCCCAGGAGGAAAGAAGAAAGGGACCCCCAAAAAAAAAATCAACTCAGCAGTCTTTCTCAGTTTTAGACATGAAAGAATTTAGGGGATAAATTGAACAACTATGAATACTAAAGTTTCCCCTGAATAATATAAAATGTATCTTGGGGTGCCTGGGGGAATCAGTCGGCTAAGCATCCGACTTCAGCTCAGGTCACGATCTCACGGTTCCTGAGCTCGAGCCCCGCGTGTCAGGCTCTGAGCTGTCAGCACAGAAGAAGCACAGCACAGAAGCCTGCATTAGATTCTGTGACAGCACAGAAGCCTGCGTCAGATTCTGTGTCTCCCTCTCTCTCTGCCATTGCCCCTCTCATGCTCCATCTCTCTCAAAAATAAATAAATATTGTTTTAAAAATGTATCTATTGTCGGAAATCTTTGAAAAAGTAAAAATCACCTCCTACAACGAATTTTGCATACCCTCTTGGCAACCTTTCATGCCTTATGATTCTGTCATGACAAAGAGTTCATATTAGACAAAAATTTATACATGTTGAGTTCATTCATTTGGAATGTGTGTATGTGTCTATTATATGCAGATACTATTAAAAAAAGAGTGGCACCTGGGTGGCTCAGCTGGTTAAGCGTCCACCTTGATTTTGGCTCAGGTTATTCAAGCTCTGTGTCGGGTTTGACACTGGCAGCACAGACCCTGCTTAGGACTCTCTCTCTCTCTCTCTCTGTCTCTGTCTTACTCTCTCTCTCTCTCAAAATACATAAACAATTGAAAACTTAAAATTAAAAAAAGATAAATCAGAATGCAGAAAACATATTTTATATATTTTTTCTTTCAGAGTGTGGCAGCTTAAGTGGCACCTGGGTAGCTCAGGCAGTTAAGCATCTTGATTTGGGCTCAGGTCGTCATCTCACAAACCGGTTTGTGAGTCTGAGCTATGCGTCGAGCTCTGTGCTGACAATGAAGAGCCTGTCTGGGATTCTCTATGTCTCTCCCCTCTCTCCCTGTCCCTACCCTGCTTGCTCTCTCTCTCAAAATAAATAAATAAGTTAAAAAAAAAAAACAAATTCAGTGTCGCAGCTTCAAATTTAGTTTTTCATTTCACGGATAAAGAACCTTATTTACATCACCAGAAATTTTATTTAATGAAAAGAATAAATGTTTATTTCCTCTCTTTCTACTCTAAAAGACCTAAAATATGCCAAGATTATACCACACAGTAGGTTACCTTAGAAACCCCAAGAAAGACAATAACCAAAAAGTGAAAATTAGCAATCAACCTGGTATGGACTAAAACAGATTTCACTTTGCATTCCTTAGAAACACAGGTTTTGCTAAACTAAATCTAGGATATCACCTTTATTAAACTGAAAGGCAAGGGCAAAATTTCTTTCGGTTCTTCACAGAAATCAGCTGAAAGTCATTCAGAAGAGTCTAAGCATTTTTTGGTTGTTACCTGGCTTTTTTTTTCTTAACTTGCACTTAAAATATCCCCTCCCACATTTTATAATTTAAAGAGCATCTGCTCTGCCTTAATCCCACTATTGCTGCTGTGATTTTATGATACTTTCCCTCAACTCTTCATACTTTAAGTTCAACTCGCCCTTCTAAAATGAATTCTTCCCCTTCAACCCCCTCCTCATCTTCATATGCATCGAGCTATTCTTTCCAGCTGCCTTCTCCTTCTTTGCTTCCATAAAGGCATACCTGAGAATTATCTACTCCCACCAAACTTTCTAAATTTCAATCCTGTACCTTCCTCTCTGTTGTCATTACACTGATTTCTATTATGATCTTGAGGACTTCCATTTCTTCCTAAGATCCTTTTCATCATTATAAGGAGCAAGAGGATGGTACGGGTGGGGGCAGTATAAAACGAAACAACTTACCTTTGCAAGACCAAGGACACCTAACGTCTTGAGAGAAGGTTTCAGAAGAGATTTAGATGATGGTAAAACAGGAATAGGATCCCCATAAACTCTGACTTGTGGTTTGGAAAGAGTTTCAGCCATATCTCTATTTTCAGAATCAGGATTGTTGTCCTCAGATAAGGTTCCATCTTCTGGTTTCATAGTGCCACGTTTTGGTCTCACTTAGTAGAAAACAAAGTAAAGAGGACATGAAAATATCTGTAACTTCAAATTAGTGAATAACACAAGAAGGGACAAGAATTAATGAATAATATAAGTCTTCCAATAGCTTACTGTTTTTAATGAATTGCCAAGAAGAATGCAGTAGCTTTGCTATGCGTGATTTCGGGACATTCTAGAAAAGAATTAATAGCTGTAAGGATTACAAGAATCCAATTCGATAACATCATTGTAATATTCACCATTACCACATGAGCACCATTACACAAGGAACACAGGCTTTGGAATCATTCAAATGTAGATTCACTTCTCAGTTACGCCGTTTACTATTTATTACCAGTCTCCATTTCCTTATGTGGTGAGGATTACAAGAGATCTCATAAGTAGTCCCAAATGTTACTCGCCGTACCTGTAACTGATTAATATCGGGTAAATGCTTTACCAAAGTAACCTCAGATAAACATTGAACCCTAGGTAATTGAAAGCATGTTGAAAAAACTAACACTAAGAAATTTAAATATGTTATCTTGTGAAGTGTTTGCATGATTTAGACTGGCATGAACTATCTCTTGTAAGAGAAAATATACAAACGTACTCTTCAGTAGTATCTTATGTCGGTAAGTTGGAATTGCAAACAGTTTAAGTGGCTTCTGTTTCTCAAAACACTAAAGACAAATATGACTGTTTTTTTTATATGAAGTTTATTGACAAATTGGTTTCCATACAACACCCAGTGCTCATCCCAAAAGGTGCCCTCCTCAATACCCATCACCCACCCACCCCTCCCTCCCACCCCCCATCAACCCTCAGTTTGTTCTCAGTTTTTTTTTTTTTTATGAAGTTTATTGACAAATTGGTTTCCATACAACACCCAGTGCTCATCCCAAAAGGTGCCCTCCTCAATACCCATCACCCACCCGCCCCTCCCTCCCACCCCCCATCAACCCTCAGTTTGTTCTCAGTTTTTAACAGTCTCTTATGCTTTGGCTCTCTCCCACTCTAACGTCCTTTTTTTTTTTTTTACCTTCCCCTCCCCCATGGGTTCCTGTTAAGTTTCTCAGGATCCACATAAGAGTGAAACCATATGGTATCTGTCTTTCTCTGTATGGCTTATTTCACTTAGCATCACACTCTCCAGTTCCATCCACGTTGCTACAAAAGGCCATATTTCATTTTTTCTCATTGCCACGTAGTATTCCATTGTGTATATAAACCACAATTTCTTTATCCATTCATCAGTTGATGGACATTTAGGCTCTTTCCATAATTTGGCTATTGTTGAGAGTGCTGCTATGAACATTGGGGTACAAGTGCCCCTATGCATCGGTACTCCTGTATCCCTTGGGTAGATTCCTAGCAGTGCTATTGCTGGGTCATAGGGTAGGTCTATTTTTAATTTTCTGAGGAACCTCCACACTGCTTTCCAGAGCGGCTGCACCAATTTGCATTCCCACCAACAGTGCAAGAGGGTTCCCGTTTCTCCACATCCTCTCCAGCATCTATAGTCTCCTGATTTGTTCATTTTGGCCACTCTGACTGGCGTGAGGTGATACCTGAGTGTGGTTTTGATTTGTATTTCCCTGATAAGGAGCGACGCTGAACATCTTTTCATGTGCCTGTTGGCCATCTGGATGTCTTCTTTAGAGAAGTGTCTATTCATGTTTTCTGCCCATTTCTTCACTGGGTTATTTGTTTTTCGGGTGTGGAGTTTGGTGAGCTCTTTATAGATTTTAGATACTAGCCCTTTGTCCGATATGTCATTTGCAAATATCTTTTCCCATTCCGTTGGTTGCCTTTTAGTTTTGTTGGTTGTTTCCTTTGCTGTGCAGAAGCTTTTTATCTTCCTAAGGTCCCAGTAATTCACTTTTGCTTTTAATTCCCTTGCCTTTGGGGATGTGTCGAGTAAGAGATTGCTACGGCTGAGGTCAGAGAGGTCTTTTCCTGCTTTCTCCTCTAAGGTTTTGATGGTTTCCTGTCTCACATTTAGGTCCTTTATCCATTTTGAGTTTATTTTTGTAAATGGTGTGAGAAAGTGGTCTAGTTTCAACCTTCTGCATGTTGCTGTCCAGTTCTCCCAGCACCATTTGTTAAAGAGGCTGTCTTTTTTCCATTGGATGTTCTTTCCTGCTTTGTCACAGATGAGTTGGCCATACGTTTGTGGGTCTAGTTCTGGGGTTTCTATTCTATTCCATTGGTCTGTGTGTCTGTTTTTGTGCCAAGACCATGCTGTCTTGATGATGACAGCTTTGTAGTAGAGGCTGAAGTCTGGGATTGTGATGCCTCCTGCTTTGGTCTTCTTCTTCAAAATTCCTTTGGCTATTCGGGGCCTTTTGTGGTTCCATATGAATTTTAGGATTGCTTGTTCTAGGTTCGAGAAGAATGCTGGTGCAATTTTGATTGGGATTGCATTGAATGTGTAGATAGCTTTGGGTAGTATTGACATTTTGACAATATTTATTTTTCCAATCCATGAGCAGGGAATGTCTTTCCATTTCTTTAAATCTTCTTCAATTACCTTCATAAGTTTTCTATAGTTTTCAGCATACAGATCCTTTACATCTTTGGTTAGATTTATTCCTAGGTATTTTATGCTTCTTGGTGCAATTGTGAATGGGATCAGTTTCTTTATTTGTCTTTCTGTTGCTTCATTGTTAGTGTATAAGAATGCAACTGATTTCTGTACATTGATTTTGTATCCTGCAACTTTGCTGAATTCATGTATCAGTTCTAGCAGACTTTTGGTGGAGTCTATCGGATTTTCCATGTATAATATCATGTCATCTGCAAAAAGCGAAAGCTTGACTTCATCTTTGCCAATTTGGATGCCTTTGATTTCCTTTTGTTGTCTGATTGCTGATGCTAGAACTTCCAGCACTATGTTAAACAACAACGGTGAGAGTGGGCATCCCTGTCGTGTTCCTGATCTCAGGGAAAAAGCTCTCAGTGTTTCCCCGTTGAGGATGATGTTAGCTGTGGGCTTTTCATAAATGGCTTTTATGATCTTTAAGTATGTTCCTTCTATCCCGACTTTCTCTAGGGTTTTTATTAAGAAAGGGTGCTGGATTTTGTCAAAGGCCTTTTCTGCATCGATTGACAGGATCATATGGTTCTTCTCTTTTTTTTTGTTAATGTGATGTATCACGTTGATTGATTTGCGAATGTTGAACCAGCCCTGATTCCCAGGAATGAATCCCACTTGATCATGGTGAATAATTCTTTTTATATGCTGTTGAATTCGATTTGCTAGTATCTTCTTGAGAATTTTGGCATCCATATTCATCAGGGATATTGGCCTGTAGTTCTCTTTTTTTACTGGGTCTCTGTCTGGTTTAGGAATCAAAGTAATACTGGCTTCATAGAATGAGTCTGGAAGCTTTCCTTCCCTTTCTATTTCTTGGAATAGCTTGAGAAGGATAGGTATTATCTCTGCTTTAAACGTCTGGTAGAACTCCCCTGGGAAGCCATCTGGTCCTGGACTCTTATTTGTTGGGAGATTTTTGATAACCGATTCAATTTCTTCGCTGGTTATGGGCCTGTTCAAGCTTTCTATTTCCTCCTGATTGAGTTTTGGAAGAGTGTGGGTGTTCAGGAATTTGTCCATTTCTTCCAGGTTGTCCAATTTGTTGGCATATAATTTTTCATAGTATTCCCTGATAATTGTTTGTATCTCTGAGGGATTGGTTGTAATCATTCCATTTTCATTCATGATTTTATCTATTTGGGTCATCTCCCTTTTCTTTTTGAGAAGCCTGGCTAGAGGTTTGTCAATTTTGTTTATTTTTTCAAAAAACCAACTCTTGGTTTCGTTGATCTGCTCTACAGTTTTTTTAGATTCTATATTGTTTATTTCTGCTCTGATCTTTATTATTTGTCTTCTTCTGCTGGGTTTAGGCTGCCTTTGCTGTTCTGCTTCTATTTCCTTTAGGTGTGCTGTTAGATTTTGTATTTGGGATTTTTCTTGTTTCTTGAGATAGGCCTGGATTGCAATGTATTTTCCTCTCAGGTCTGCCTTCGCTGCGTCCCAAAGCGTTTGGATTGTTGTATTTTCATTTTCGTTTGTTTCCATATATTTTTTGATTTCTTCTCTAATTGCCTGGTTGACCCACTCATTCGTTAGTAGGGTGTTCTTTAACCTCCATGCTTTTGGAGGTTTTCCAGACTTTTTCCTGTGGTTGATTTCAAGCTTCATAGCATTGTGGTCTGAAAGTATGCATGGTATAATTTCAATTCTTGTAAACTTATGAAGGGCTGTTTTGTGACCCAGTATATGATCTATCTTGGAGAATGTTCCATGTGCACTCGAGAAGAAAGTATATTCTGTTGCTTTGGGATGCAGAGTTCTAAATATATCTGTCAAGTCCATCTGATTCAGTGTCTCATTCAGGGCCCTTGTTTCTTTATTGACCGTGTGTCTAGATGATCTATCCATTTCTGTAAGTGGGGTGTTAAAGTCCCCAGCAATTACCACATTCTTATCAATAAGGTTGCTTCTGTTTATGAGTAATTGTTTTATATATTTGGGGGCTCCGGTATTCGGCGCATAGACATTTATAATTGTTAGCTCTTCCTGATGGATAGACCCTGTAACTATTATATAATGTCCTTCTTCATCTCTTGTTACAGCCTTTAATTTAAAGTCTAGTTTGTCTGATATAAGTATGGCTACTCCAGCTTTCTTCTGGCTTCCAGTAGCATGATAAATAGTTCTCCATCCCCTCACTCTCAATCTAAAGGTGTCCTCAGGTCTAAAATGAGTCTCTTGTAGACAGCAAATAGATGGGTCTTGTTTTTTTATCCATTCTGATACCCTATGTCTTTTGGTTGGCGCATTTAATCCATTTACATTCAGTGTTATTATAGAAAGATACGGGTTTAGAGTCATTGTGATGTCTGTCTGTTTTATGCTTGTAGTGATGTCTCTGGTACTTTGTCTCACAGGGTCCCCCTTAGGATCTCTTGTAGGGCTGGTTTAGTGGTGACAAATTCCTTCAGTTTTTGTTTGTTTGGGAAGACCTTTATCTCTCCTTCTATTCTAAATGACAGACTTGCTGGATAAAGGATTCTCGGCTGCATATTTTTGCTGTCTAGCACCCTGAAAATCTCGTGCCAATTCTTTCTGGCCTGCCAAGTTTCAAAAGAGAGATCAGTCACGAGTCTTATAGGTCTCCCTTTATATGTGAGGGCACGTTTACCCCTTGCTGCTTTCAGAATTTTCTCTTTATCCTTGTATTTTGCCAGTTTCACTATGATATGTCGTGCAGAAGATCGATTCAAGTTACGTCTGAAGGGAGTTCTCTGTGCCTCTTGGATTTCAATGCCTTTTTCCTTCCCCAGTTCAGGGAAGTTCTCAGCTATTATTTCTTCAAGTACCCCTTCAGCACCTTTCCCTCTCTCTTCCTCCTCTGGGATACCAATTATGCGTATATTATTTCTTTTTAGTGTATCACTTAGTTCTCTAATTTTCCCCTCATACTCTTGGATTTTTTTATCTCTCTTTTTCTCAGCTTCCTCTTTTTCCATAACTTTATCTTCTAGTTGACCTATTCTCTCCTCTGCCTCTTCCATCCGAGCCGTGGTGGTTTGCATTTTGTTTTCCATTTCCTTTAAAGCGTTTTTCAGCTCCTCGTGACTGTTCCTTAGTCCCCTGATGTCTGTAGCAAGAGATTCTCTGCTGTCCTGTATGCTGTTTTCCAGCCCAGCGATTAATTTTATGACTATTATTCTAAATTCACTTTCTGTTATATTATTTAAATCCTTTTTGATCAGTTCATTAGCTGTTGTTATTTCCTGGAGATTCTTCTGAGGGGAATTCTTCCGCTTGGTCATTTTGGATAGTCCCTGGTGTGGTGAGGGCCTGCAGGGCACTTCCCCTGTGCTGTGGTGTATAACTGGAGTTGGTGGGCGGGGCCGCAGTCAGTCCTGATGTCTGCCCCCAGCCCACCGCTGGGGCCACAGTCAGACTGGTGTGTGCCTTCTCTTCCCCTCTCCTAGGGGCGGGATTCACTGTGGGGTGGTGTGGCCCGTCTGGGCTACTTGCACACTGCCAGGCTTGTGATGCTGGGGATCTGGCGTATTAGCTGGGGTGGGAAGGCAAGGTGCACGGCGGCAGGGGGGGCAGGCTTAGCTCGCTTCTCCTTAGGTGATCCACTTCAGGAGGGGCCCTGTGGCAGCCGGAGGGAGTCAGATCCGCTGCCGGAGGTTTGGCTCCGCAGAAGCACAGAGTTGGGTGTTCGCGCGGAGCGAGCAATTTCCCTGGCCGGAGCCGGTTCCCTTTGGGATTTTGGCTGGGGGATGGGCGGGGGAGATGGCGCTGGCGAGCGCCTTTGTTCCCCGCCAAACTGAGCTCTGTCGTCCGGGGGCTCCGCAGCTCACCCTCCCTTTGTCCTCCAGCCTTCTCGCTTTCTGAGCAGAGCTGTTAACTTATGACCTCCCAGACGCTAAGTCGCGCTTGCTGTCGGAACACAGTCCGTCAGGCCCCTCCGCTTTTGCAAGCCGGACTCGGGGGCTCTGCTTGGCCGGCGAGCCGCCCCTCCGCCCCGGCTCCCTCCCGCCAGTCCGTGGAGCGTGCACCGCCTCGCCGCCCTTCCTACCCTCTTCCGTGGGCCTCTCGTCTGCACTTGGGTCCGGTGACTCTGTTCTGCTAATCCTCTGGCGGTTTTCTGGGTTATTTAGGCAGGTGTAGGTGGAATCTCCAAATATGACTGTTTAAATGTAGCTCCTTCTGGGATGCCTGGGTGGCTCAGTCAGTTAAGTGACCCACTTTTGATGTCAGCTCCGGTCATGACCTCACGGTTAGTGGGGTTCAAGCCACACATTGGGCTCTGTGCTGACAGAGTGGAACCTGCTTGAAATCCCCTCCTTGCCTCTCTGTCTGCCCCTCCCTACTAGCACTTGCTCATTCTCTCTCTCTCTCCCTCCCTTTCCAGGAGAAATACAAACATTACAAAAACATTTAGCTCAGCTCCTTCCAAGAAAGAGAAAAAGAATAATAAACCTTGTGGGGCAATGAGTCATGGATGAAAACCACACACAGACAGTAGAATTCCATAACCAATACGTTGACAATGGAGTTGACAGAAAGTGATGTACTAAAAGAACAGACACTAAAGTAATGTTTTCTGCAAGGAAATATTAGAGTAGGGGTAAACCATTAAAAAAGAGCATGGTGTTGGGAACACATAGGTTGCTCAGTCAGCTCAGCGTCCAACTTCAGCTCATGAGTCATGATCTCACGGTTTGTGGGTTTGAGCCCCACATTGAGCTCTGTGTTGACAGCTCCGAGCCTGGAGCCTGCTTTGGATTCTGTCTCCCACTGTCTCTGACCCTACCCCGCTTGCACTCTGTCTCTCTCTCTCGCTCCAAAATAAATAAACTTAAAAACATCAAAAATATCTTTAAAATCATCGGGGGAGAAGAGGAAAAAAGGAAAAAAAAATGAGACATGACCAATCAATGAAGCATGAGCTTAAGACAAGGAAGAAAAGGAGAAATGTGAGCAAAATAAGGTAAGTGTAAACAACATGCATTTTTCAACAGGTACATAAGTAGGATTGGGAATATAGTATGAACAATAGTCTCTTTTAAACCTTTGAAAGATATATATCTATATCTATATATCTATATCTATATCTATATCTATATATCTATCTATAAAACTTATACATAAAACAGAGGCTTTGATTCACAATATATCCCCAATAATATTGACTTTAATCACACTACAGTTACCTGGTTATAAGTACTGTAATAAGGAATTTAATTTTTTTCACTATAAAATAAATTGTTCAATTACTGGCATCTATCACTTCCTAAAAGCTATAAATTACTACTAGACTAACAAAATAACAGAAAAAGAGAGGTTCCTAACACATCAACTTTCACTATGGAGAAAGAATTGGGAATGAGAATTCTAGGAAGAAATGGGAACCTTCAAAGGATGTATGTAATGGGACACAGATGGGGTTACACAAACAAAGGCTGAGGACTTTTTCTCTGCAATTCTAAGCTCACAATGGGAGGATACTAAAAATATACTGTAACCTTCTTTCTTATGTAACTCCTGATTTCCTCAATAGAATTCATTTGCGTTTATACATGTTAAACACTAAAACGGAATGTAAACTGAAGCCTGACTTTTTAAATTCACATATTTAATTGTGATATATCATGCGTATTTTGTTACTTTTCAAACTCCATTCTACGGAATTCCATTTCCCTACTCATTTATTCACATTCAAAGCCTATGACATTGTTTCTTCCAAGCAAGACTTTATTCTAGGAGCTCCAGGAGTCTGACAATTGTGTTTCCTAACCTCCAGGAGCTTATCATGACTGAGGGGCTTTGAAATGAATACTGAAATAAATATCAGATGTCTGAAACTTTACATTTTAGAATCTGACACAAGGACTAGGAGGAGATAGTGTTCAAAGCTACATATGAAAGATTTCTGAAATTAAAAATTGGACAACTTGGCTATGAAGAGCCTCTGCTCATAGAGCTACTCTTTTCAGCAAAACACGTATTCTTCAGGGAGATGCACAATTTTAACTTACTCTTCATGCAGTTATTTCAGAACTACAGGGGAACACTTTTGTAAGGTAAATGTTGAGAAATAATGTAAACATCTAAATTTCTACATTTTCTAATATTATTTTAGTCTAAATGTAGAACAAAGGATAGAGCCAAAGGAAAATCCTGTATGTCACCGAAATAAAACTTGCCCGGGGCCGGGGGGGGGGGGGGGCAACCTACAATAGATACTTGGACCCAATCAGGTTTCATTTAGGCATGAGTATCATCAGTCATGCTACTATCACAGTAAGAATCCTTATCCTTAAGCAAATGTCACATTTCCTCCATGATGGGAAAGCTTTTCCTAATATAATTTGACGGTCATTATATATTTTCCAGCCCATTCTTTTATAAGACTCCACCTGTAGGGTTTAGCAAAGTACAACAAAACCAAACAAAACATTCAACGCGTCATGTATCTGTAAAGTGGTTTGTTCTGGCTAACTTTCCATGACACACATAAAATGATGATACACAGGCTCCTCTTAAATGTTCAGAGTAAATAAGGGAGAAAACTCAATTCAGAGCAGGAAAGTGAGTTTCACAGGAGAGTACTTTACCTTGCTACCAAAATGTAAGACTTGGCTAGATGATGTAGGCCATGAATCATCAGGACCAGGTTTGTCAGAAAGCCTTTAGAGCAAAAATATACAACAAAAACATGTTCATTTATTTTAAAAGAAAATTTTAAAAATTAAGTGAAAGTTCAGCTATCTGTGTATTAAACCACGTTTCTTGGTATAATTAAAAGTTGGCCTCTGGTTTTTTCATTGAGTTTTATTTTAATTTCAGTAATAATAGCATCCAGTGTTATATTAGTTTATTAATATAGTGATTCACCAACTCCATACTCACCCCATGCTCATCATGACAAGGGCACTCCTTCATCCCCATCACCTCTTTCAGCCCTCCCACCACTCACCTCCTCTCTGGGAACCATCTGTTTGTTGTCGGCAGGTAAGAGCCTATTTCTTGGTTTGTCTCTCCTTCTTTTTTCTCCTTTGCTCATTTGTTGTTTCTTAAGTGCTACATGAGTAAAATCATATGGTATTTGTCTTTTCCTGACTTTTCTTAACATACTACTCTCAGGCTCCATCCTGATTACATCCTTGCCAAGTAAATGGCAAGATTTCATTGTTTTATGGTTGAGTAATATTCCAGGGTGTGTGTGTTTGTGTGTGTGTGTGTGTGTGTGTGTGTGTGTGTGTGTATGAAAAACATATACACACACAGATACATACATATAGAACTCCTGCGTTCACTCATTTGTCAATGGACGCTTGCACTGGCTATTGGAAATAATGCTGCAATAAACACAGGGGTGCGTGTGTCCCATGGAATTCGTGTTTTTTTTTGTATTTTTTTGGGTAGTATCCAAAAGTACAATAACTGGATCATAGGAGAGTTCTCTTTTTAATTTTTTGAGGAATCTCCATACTGTTTTCCAGAGGGGCCGCACCCATTTGCATTTCCACCAACAGTGCAAGAGGTTTCCTTTGTCTCCACATCCTCGCAAACACTTGCTTCTTGTGTCTTGGAGTTTAGCCATTCTGACAGGTGTGACATGATATCTCGTTGTAGTTTTGGGGAGCCTTTTTTCCTGTGTCTGTTGACCATCTGTATATTGTCTTGGAAAAATGTCTGGTTATATCTTCTGCTCATTTTTAAACTGGGCTTTTTTGGAGGGGAGGATGTTTACTCATATCAATTTTTTATACTTTGTGGATACTAACCCTTACTGGATTTGCAAAATATTTGCAAATATGTTCTCCCATCCCAGAGGATGCCTTTTAGTTTTGATGTTTCCCTTCACTGTGCAAAAGCTTTGTAGGTTAATGTAGTCCCCATAGTTTATTCTTGCTTTATTTCCCTTGGCTCAGGAGACATAACTAGTAAAATGTTGCTACAGCCAAAGTCAGAGAAATGACGGCCTGTGCTCTCTTCAAGGATTTTTTATGGTTTAAGGTCTCACACTTAGGTCTTTAATTCATTTTCAGGTTATTTGTGTGTATGGTACAGAAATTGACCCAGGTTCATTCTTTGGAATGTGACTTGTCTGGTTTAACCAACACCATTTGGTGAAGAGACTGCCTTTTCCCCACTGGATAGTCTTTCCTGTTTGTGGAAGATGAACTGACCATACAGTGGTGGATTTATTTCTGGGTTTGTGGTTCTATTCCACTGAGCTACGAGGCTATTTTGTATGCCAGTACCCACCATCCTGTTTGGATTACTACAGCCTTGGAAGAAAACTTGAAATCTGAGACTGCGATACCTCCAGTTTTCCTCTTTTGCAATACTGCTTTGGCCATTCAAGTTCTTTTGTGGTTCTATACAACGTTTAGGCTTGTTTGTCTAGCTCTGTGACAAATGCTGTTGGTATGTTGACAGGGATTGCATGACATCTGTAGATGCCTTTGGGTAGTGCAGACACTTTAAAAATATGTATTCTTCCCATCTGTGAGCATCGGATGTGTTTCTCTTTCCGTCACCTTCAATTTCTTTCATCAGTGTGTTACGGTTTCTAGAGTACAGGTCTTTCACAATTTGGACCCTGTTTTAAAAAAAATTTCAGTTCTCTATTTTGACTCCACCTCTGCCAACCTGTGAAATCTCCAGGAAAGACCCAGTCTGAGTTTCCAATAACCAAATGTGACAGGCAGACAATGCTCTGAAATGGTTGAAAATGAAATGTATAAACGTTACCACAATGACTTCTCACCTCACATCTGTCAGAATGGCTCAGTTTCAACACACAGGAAACAACAAGGGTTGCTCAGGGTGTGGAGGAAAAACAACCCTTGTGCACCGGTCATGGGATATAAATTGGTATCGCCACAGTGAAAGCCACTATGGAGGGGCCTCAACGAATTAAAAACACAAATACCATAGGATCCAGTGATTCCACTACTGGGTATTTATTTACCCAAGGGAAATGGAGGTACTAATTTGAAAAGATATATGCACCCCATCTTTATTATAGCATTGTTTACAATAGACAAGATATGGAAGCAACCCAAGTGTCCACCAATACATGAAGAGACCACACACACACACACACACACACACACACACACAATGAAATATTACGCAGCTATAAAACAGAATGAGATTTGCACATCATGGATGTACCTAGATGGTATGAGGGTAAGTGAAATAAGTCAGACAGAGAAAGACAAATCCTATATGATTTCACTTCTGTGTAGAATGTAAAATGGGGAATAAATGAACAAACAGAGCAAAAGCAGAAACAGCCCCATAAAAGCAGAGAATTGACTCTTGCCAGAAGGGAGGGGAGGTGGGGGGATTGACAAAATGGGTGAAGGGGAGAGGGAAGTTCAGTGTTCCAGTTATAGAATGAATAACCACAAGGCTCAAAGGTACAGCATAGGGAATCTAGTCAGTGGTATCGTAATACCATCATACTTTACCAGATGGGTGCTACACTTATGGCGAACATGGTGGACCATCCATTACATTGTGTGTCAGGTAGACCTCCGTTTAACTAAATATATCAAAGTTTGGGTTTCCCTGTTATGAGTGGTAGTACTAACTAGAGATTAAAAGATTAAAAGTTCCCACGGCCAACTTTGTTCCCACACTGGTCTTGCCTTATTTAGGTCCATAATAACTAGCAAGACATTCCAAGCCTTCAGGGGGCATTCAGCTACCCAAGGAGAGAGACTGCGATCAAATGGTCCTGGTAGTTGTGCCTCTATTTCTCTATATGCTGCCTGACTATTTTCTTCCCTATGAGCTCCCACTCCTACATCACTCTTCGGCACGGTTCTGTGGCATCCCCCAACCTTTCAATCTTTAGCCTATGAAGCCATACACTCCTACAACAAGGATGGGCTCAAATGACCGAGGGTAGGAACCACGTCCTGCTCCTGGAGAACAAGCGAACTGGGAGTCTCAGTCATCCACACAGTCACCTCAACATAGGCATGTTATCACCGATCCAGATGAAGCTCCCTTACTGATATGACAAGTCAGTCCTACCCCTGCCCAGCCCTACAAGTACATGGGAAGGGCATCACAGATTTAGGAAAAGAGGTGGAGTGAGGAGACAGCTTGCCTTGGGCCATACATCCCTGATGTTCGCAATCTCCACCCCTCATCCCCAATTCCTTGAGAGGATCTAAGCTATCCTCCCTCAGTTGGGCTGGAAGTAGGGGATATCATATTTCTATTTGCTGTAAACAGACTCTTCCCAGCAGCTCAAAGGATTGTTAATCTCTCTCATCAGAAAAGCTGAGGTATGCTCGCACCTTCAATGAAACCAACACACACAAAAGCAGAAACCTGCTTGTCACGACCCTCTTGAACTCTCTATTTGAATATGCCTTTCTAAACAACTCCCCTAATCCTGGGTCCTTCATTCCTGACATTCACCTTTATGTCACTTGTCATAAACCCCCATATTCTGACATCTTTCCTAAAACTCTTGTTTCTATCCAACTCAGTGTTGTTCTCCTTGAAACCTGGTCTCCTCTGCTAATTTGACTCTTACCCTCCTTCATTTTATTCATTAGACCCACTCCCCAGATTTCTATCATTGAAATATTTGTCTGCAAGATGAAGACAAAAAAACAAAGAAAGAAATGAAAGAAAGAAAGAAAGAAAGAAAGAAAGAAAGAAAGAAAGAAAAGAACCCGAATGTAAATCTCATTTCTGTGACTTATCATATCTAACTAGGTCACTTCAATCTCTTTTGAGTTTCAAACTGTCCATGTAAGCAACCATTCGGCAAGGAGGTTAAACAGAGGTTGAATTACCAGAGGGTATTTTGATGAATTAATCTCTGAGGTTCCCTAAATCTTGAGACTCTAAGTAGTTTTGATTTGGCCTCTGGAAAAATGGAGAGTCCTTAGCTGGCAGAAGGGGAAATATTAATGGGAAAAAAAAAGAAATACCAAGAAACCCAGAGAAGAAAGTAAAAAGGCACAAACACAGTACAGAAACGTCATAGGGAAAAAATCTCCAAAAAAGAAAAAGCTTCCTAGAACTAGTCAAGGGTACTAGTCCAAAGGGAAACCAGACTGGGAACTTAGGCAACAGAGAATCCTCGAAATATCCTAGCAATATCCTTGTGATAGAGACTGAATTTAATTAAGGTAACATGGTCTACAACTAGATACCCTTCCCTCACAGAAAACTCATTTGTCTCAAGAATAGGGGATATCACCACATCTAAGGAGATGCCTGACGACATCTTGCTTATTATGTAAAAGCCTTGACACCATGGCCATAGCTGACATCCATCCTAAAATCTGGGATGGTAAAAACAAGGGACTAGTTACCACTGCACTAATGACTTTTGTTAGCACTAGTGGTCAAATACATAAGGGCAAATGCTTGCACTAACCTGGTTTCTTAAGAAAACCCTAAATTAGAGTTCCGACATGATTAGCTTTGACATTCTGAGTTGATCTGCCCTAGGATCTGTATCTTCATCTCAGTGCTGCTGAGGAACCAGAGAATGGATGTGGAAGCTGCACAGGCTGACGGGAAAAGCCCCTCAGCTACCCATTAACTATGGAATCATGGTCGAGTCTTCAACCTCCCTGAACCACAGTTGCCAAAGTAATAAAAAGTAGGCTACAACAACACAGCTAGTTTGCAAAGCTATGCAATGCCTACATAACTTAACAGATGTTATGCATAGGATATAGTGTCTTGTCCAGGGTAGAACACGCAACAACTGTTTTTTTTCTCTTCTTTCCCTTAGGAAACACATAATTTTCAGTTCATTCATTTCACTTCCTTTCCTTTCATTTTCCATTTCATTTCATTTCATTCCTTTATACTTTGAGAGTGAGTGCACACAGAAATCGGGAAAGACATCCCAAGGAGGCTGTCAGCGCAAAACCCGACGTGGGGCTTGAACTCACAAACCTGAGTTGAAGTCAAGAGTCACACCCTTAACTGACTGAGCCACCCACGTGCCCCAACGAATGTCATTTTTACAAATCCAGAAAAATCCTACCTGGCTATAGAGTCTCCCTCAGCATTCTTATCTGCTCCTAAAGAAGAAAGCAAAATACATGTTAAATCAACAATCGAAAAATAGAGGAAATTACAAGTGTACGGCTTATGATTTGTGAAAAAGTATTGCTTTGGGACCACACCTGGAAACCACACTACACTGAATGGTAATTATCCCATTCGTAGGCTTAAAGCACTAAGAAATGTTACTTTCTCCTCTATATTGACCAAAAGCAAGAATGGGTTTTATCAAAATTTGACACCTACAGGTGAACTGATGTTTACAATGGCCATCACTGACCGACTCTATGACACTGGAGGAAAATGGTGTCGTTAGGAGAATGATTATCACAAGCTGACAATGTCAAACTGCAACTAGCATGATTTTTCTGGACTTCCACCCCTATAGAAGTTAAAAGAGAGTTTTTTTATTTTGCTGTAACACAGCAGAACTTCCCCAGCCATTTAGTAGAGACTGTTCAGAGTTAGGATGAAACAACACCTCACAAATGTGCTCCCTAGTTATTGTACTTTGCATCATGGCCAAACCATAACAAGCAGACTCTCCCTGGCCTTATTTCCAATGGCAAGGTAAGTTGGAAGGCTGTGGCATTCCAATTTGATAAACTTCTAACTTCTCGAGACTGTCTCCTTCCATTGCTAGAGAGTCTATCTAGACCCACTGAACATCACAGAGGATGATCCCAATGTTGGTACTATGTAGTGGCTCATGATGTCATTTTTCTCAACCCTCCCCATTGGGTGACACACATCTAGAAAAATCATGCTTGTTTTCATGGAAGGCATATGTCATCAGATCCTCTACTGATGAGCAACAAAACAAAACAAAGGGCAAAGAATATCTTGAATGCCTACATTCAATTAGTGGGGAATTTTAATTTTCTAAACATTCAACGATAGCCACTGTATGATTGTTACTATATGACACTCTTTAAAGAGCAAGACTATGGAGGTAAGGGTTGGGGTTAATGTAGGGAAAAAGGGGCACACCCCCAAGGACTATTTTTTAAATTTTTTTAACGTTTATTTTTTTTAGAGACAGAACATGAATGGGGGGAGGGTCAGAGAGAGAGGGAGACACATAATAGGAAGCAGGCTCCAGGCTCCGATCTGTCATTCCAGAGCCTGACACAGGGCTCGATCTCGTGAACCACGAGATCATGACTTGAGCCAAAGTCGGACACTTAACCGACTGAGCCACCCAGGCGCCCAAGCACAGAGGACTTGTAAGGCAGTGAAACTCTTTCACACGATACCACAAAGGTGGATTCACATCATTACACATTTGTTAAAACCCAAAGAATGTATAACACCAAGGCTGAACACTAATGCAAATTAGAGACATTGCCTGAACATGAAGAGTTAGTGTCCATATAAAATGCACCACTCTTGTCAGGGTGCCTGGGTGGCTCAATTGGTTCAGCGTCCATGTCTGGATCTGAGATCAGGTCATGATCTCACAGTTCATGGAATCAAGTCCTGCATCAGGCTCTGTGCTGACAGCACAGGATTCTTTCTCCCTTCTCCCTCTGCCCCTTGGCTGCTCACACACATACATGCTCTCTCACTCAAAACTAAACAAAGGAACTGAAAAAAAATTACTACTAAAAATGGACCACTGTCGTGCAAGATGTTAACAACAGGGGAGGCTAGGCGTGTACGGGAGCATGGTATGGTATATGGAGACTCTCTGTACTTTCTATTATATTTTGCTGTGAACTTAAAACTGCTGAAAAAATAAGGATCATTAAACGTAAAAAACAATCAAACAAAGTACAACAACCATACTACCAAAGTAGTATCCATTGAAGCTACTCTTAGCATATATTAACCATGACAGTCACCTTGAGCATTAAGATAGAGATCAAAGTAACATAATAGGGGTACTGTCTCCCATATGGAAGTATATGAAAATACATAAAGCAAAATACAAAAATACAAGTTATTTGTATATTTAGGCAAGAAAACAATGGATGAATATGACCAAATATAACTATAAACAGGGATTCAGCACTGTATGAATCAAACCTGGGTTTTCCATATAATTGAGATTTTATTCTAATTTTAAATCAAAAATCATTATGCTGATCATATCTAAGAATCATAAGGAAAGCTTAATCATATAAAAAAAGATGATAATGACCTAATATTGCCCTAGTCTTTTTTGTACAAATACCTACTTCATATGGATGATGAAACTGAAACCAGTACCATGATAACCATCATTTTACTTGCTATTAAAATAAAATTTTAAGACACCACCAAAAATGAATTGAGGGCTGTAATTTCTATGCAGAAAAGGTTTCATCCAGCAGGCCAAAGATGGCTACCCTCAGAATATCCTACTTGAATGACTGGCCCTTGGTTGTTCCCTGGGATCTTGGATTTAAGGAAGGTTTCCACCATTCCCTAGCTTGGTAATAGAAGCTCACTGTGCCTAAGTATTGGTAAAATCAGTGTGCTTAAGGCCGTACACTTGATTTCTTTTTGGAAACCTGGAATTTTGGGACATGCTAAGGAGAAGATGCCTATGTGCTTAGCATTTGATGAAAACCTCAGGCACTGAGTATCCATAAGCCTCGTACTGGCAGACAACATTTCACTTGTGCTGTCCTAATTTGATGCTGGAGGAATTAAGCACATCCTGCTAACTCCATAAAGATAGGATTCCTGGAAGCCTGTGCTTGGTCGACTCTGGACTTCACCCCATGCACCATTTGTCTGTGCTGATTGGCCTTTCTAGCCTCTCCCCATACCAAACCATAGGCAACAACTATATGCTGCGTCCTGTGAGATCTTCCAGTGAATAATCAAATCTGGGTGTCGTTGTGGTGCCTCTATCACAACGCATTATATGAAATTTTATTATTTGGGGTGATGTCATACACGTGGTACCAGTCAGAAGGTTATGTCACAGAATACCTTTCCTGGAATCTCTTTTTCTTGGTATTTGCCTTGAAAATTCCTACATTCCTATATATCCATGCAAAGAAAGGTTTAAAAGGAATAGATGAAATCATGATGTCACAAAGTGTGAAACAAGCAACAATCCTATTTTACTCAGTAAAAAAAAAAGAGAGAGAGAGAGAATCCTGGTGGTTGCCACCATGTTCTACCATACACAAGTTCCTCTCAAATATGAAAAGTCAGTTAATTTTTCCAACTAACTAGGACTTAGTTCATTTTTCTGGCAGATAGGAATGAAAAGAAGTAACAGGGATTGTTCTAGAAAAAACAGAACTATCAGACCCAGTATAAAAACATACTACTGATTATAGTTTTATGTTTCTTTCCTTTCCTTACTTTCTTAGAAAATTAAAAATATACTTCACCTATTAAAGGCAATCATTGCCAAAATAATCAAAAGTCATAATTACTGTATCCTCATTCCTGCTGCTCTCCTCTGTTCATCTGATAAAGTACTACACATTTTTCATGTCCAATTTACATGCTGGCACACAACTTGGAAACTTCTGAATCTTCTGAGAGTTCTCTCTCACCCCTTAACTTTTCATATTCAGGAATCACAGATTCGTATTACTATACTGTTTCAGTCTCTGCTTTGTCTTTTCCCTGCCATTGCCCTAGTCAAACATGAGTTCTTAACTGATAATTTTCGCAGGGAAAAAAAAAGCCACAAAATATTATTGTTATTTCTTAAATGAATAAAAAAAATATGCAAAACAAATGAGAAAGACACAAGGCCCTGAAAAAAAATTAATGGAATAAATTGAACCCCCTGACGTTTTCAATCTACACAGCTGAAAGTTTCACAATGGACTAATACTAGGCTAAGAAAACAAGAGCTTCCTTTGCCTCCCAGTCTCTTTATGTGGTTTCCTATAACCTATCCTCCATATGAGGGTTCAGCATGCTACGGCCACAGGTCAAACCCAACCTGCCATCTCGTTCTGTAAATAATGTTTTATTGGGGCATAGACCCATGTCTTCACTTACATATTGCTATGGCTGCTTTCACACTACAAGGGCAGAGCTGAGAAACCACATCACCTAAAATATTCACTGGCTCTTTAGGAAAAAGGCTTGGGGATCTTTATTTTATGCCATAACCAGAGTGTCCTAAACTCAAATCTAATCTTCTTAGTCTTCTGCTTCAAATTCTCCAAAATCCCTGCATCAAATACTGCTGGTTCTCTCCCTAAGAGCCATTCCATATTCTTCATTCTTGCTAGAGAATCACAACTTTATTTGGATATTTATTGTCTCCATACACAGAGAAGGTGGCCTCACCCTGGCTTCAAAAAGAGAAAGGATTATTCTAAGCTAATCACAGTACCTGATTTACCAGGGACCAGTTTAGAAATGAGTATGTGACATAACCTAGTCTTTAAAATGTTAGAGGAAGTCTACTGCAAGCCTCTTCCTAGTGAAAAGAAACACCTAAAGCAAAGCAGTCCTTCCCACCCACTGGATGTTGCCATGTGAGAATATGATACCTGGAGCTGTTGCTAAATAGCCACCCTGGAAAGGAGAAATAAAAATACCACCAACTCCAGAACTGAACAAGTGATGACTGGGATCCTGATGACATCACTGAACCATCAAAACATTTCTGGTTCCTACTGTTTAGTCACTGTTAGAAGTCACCTATTATTTGCCGCTAAAAGCATTCTACTGAAGAAATTTCCCAAAGCCTATCAGGTAAGATCTACTCCTTTCTATAGCACTAACAAACTTCCATAAGCTTGTCTTACCTAGGTATTCACCTCATTCCCAACCATTCCCATAGCACACGTTTTCTACCAGCAAAACCCAACTGCTCATAAATCCTGCTAAGGTCACTCGTACACCTTCGCCTCTGCACTGCTGTGTACTCCGCCAAACACGTAATCGTGATAGTTTACAAACATTGTCAAACATACAAATGTTGGTCCTTCTGCCTCTCTACCTGGCAAACTGAACTCCTCACTCTGCATGCTTACCGTAGATTCTACCCAGTCCTTGAAAACTCAGATTCCTCACCGGGAACTTATGGTAACTGGAACAAATGCCAATACAAAATAACAATGATAATTATAAGCTCTATGAGACTCTGGCAGCCAGTAAGCACTAAATAGAGTAAATAATACAAATGGCAGTGGTAACAACGAACTCCTGGGGTGCAGAGACTGGTTTTTGAATGTTTGTATTCTACAACAACAGGATAACACTTAGTAGCTAACAGGCACTTAAGAGTTACTTGTGGGGGCGCCTGGGTGGCGCAGTCGGTTAAGCGTCCGACTTCAGCCAGGTCACGATCTTGCGGTCTGTGAGTTCGAGCCCCGTGTCAGGCTCTGGGCTGATGGCTCAGAGCCTGGAGCCTGTTTCAGATTCTGTGTCTCTCTCTCTCTCTGCCCCTCCCCCGTTCATGCTCTGTCTCTCTCTGTCCCAAAAAATAAATAAACGTTGAAAAAAAAATTAAAAAAAAAGAGTTACTTGTGAAGTGAACAAATGGACATGAATAAAAGTGATTCCTTTGAAAATTATTTTTAAAAACCACAGAAACTTTTCTGTTTCAAAAACCGCAGGGACAGCTCTATTCTGGTATGAGCACCTTAATGATCAAAACGCTGTCTGTTCTATCTTTACCTTTCCTGTAACTTCCAAAACTAACCTACAGAAATCCTTTGGTAACAGTCTACCAAGTTAAAGCTTTCTTCCTACTTTGCAGATTGTAAAGTGCACTAGGTGCCACAACTAGGGAGCAACAGTAGCATTTTTTGTGTGTGTGTGATTGTGAAACATCTTTGTGCTGTTATTATAATTTCTGGAGCCCAAGTTGCCCTATTTGAATACTTGCGAAGATAACATTTTGACTAATGGCAACAGAGTATCTTATTCTAACAAAATTACAGTGTCATGACAATTCTCCAACAAACAGAAGAAAACATTGTTCTAATGAAGTCAATATATCTTATTCTGGATTTGTTGTTGTTGTTTTTAAATGTTTATTTGTTTGAGAGGTACAGAACATGCATGTACAGGGGAGGGGCAGAGAGAGAAGGAAAAGGCAAAATGCCACACAGGCTCTGAGCTGTCAGCAAGGAGCCTGACAGAGAAGTCTGACACAGGACTCCAACTCACCAACTGTGAGATGATGATGACCTGAGCTGAAATCAAGAGTTGGACACTTAACCGATGCAGCCACCCAAGCGCCCCTCTCATTCTGTCTTGATTTATGAGGAGTGAAGTTGATAATGGTGAGACCTTGTTGAGACAATATGTGAAATAACCTATGCCTCTCAACAAGGCATTGCTTTTCTTCAGTACTCTTGGAAGCTATCTGTAAAAAAACAATCTCATTGGCAGTGCTGCACACTAGCTAAGATTTGCAGTTCTTATTATTTGCCATTTGCTTATGGTACCAGGAAAGTACTGTAGAATTCCCAGTTTGAGGGCTGGTTCATTTTTTAATGAGACAAATCGCTAGGTAACAATATTTACTAAATATACTCCATTTGTAAACATTTTATAAAAGATCCATTTTTATAACAAGTGCAATTTGTTACAATATGTTTATGGAGGAAACATAAAACATACTAACTTATCAATCTTTTTTCCTCTGGGCACCTGGATGGCTCAGTTGGTGAAGCATCTGACCTTGGCTCAGGTCGTGATCTCGCAGCTCACGAGTTCGAACCCCACATTGGGCTCTCTGCTGTCAGTGGTGGAGCCTGCTTTGGATCCTCTGTCTACCTTCCTCTGTCCCTCTCTTGCTCTCTCTCTCTCTCTCTCTCTCTCTCTCAAAATTAAATAAACAGTTAACAAAGCATTTTCGTATTTATTACACAAAGATGTCACATGGTATTTTAGGGGTCATGACTAAAATAATGAATTTCCTTTCAGATAATACTGCCTCATATTTTCAATTACCTACAGTTAACTTCTTAAATAATTCTGAACATTAGACTATAAAGAGAGAAATTAAGAAAGAAAAAAATATACATGCAATTTACACATTGGTGTTCTTTTCTTCATTGTTCTTTCATTATCAAAACACCCTTACTCTGACTTTACTTATGTTAGGACCACCAAGAGCAATTCACTATGTAAAGTCTTACCAGGATGGCTGTTTTGCAAAGAATTTTTAAGCATGATATCTTCTTTATGTCGGCAAATTATTTCGTAACTGCTATGTATAAAAAAGGGTGATAAATAATATTACTATCTTAACGCTGATATGAAAAACATTTACCAAATACATCAAATTCTTAGAGTATTTCAAATAATATCAGAGCAAATATCAAAACTTTAATTACCCCATATACTTCAAATTTGTACGTTCTAGAAGCTTTTCATTAAGTCTGTACTTAAAGAAGAAAAAAACAGGAAGATGAACCAGTCGTGAATTGAGGGCATTCTAGCTTAGTAAATTAGAACTAGCTTGCCAGGGGCACCTGGGTAGTTAAGCATCCAACTTTAGCTCAGGTCATGATGTCACGGTTTATGGCTTTGAGCCCCACGTAGGGCTCTGTGCTGATAGCGCAGAGCCTGGAGCCTGCTTCGGATTCTGTGTCTTCCTCTCTCTCTGCAACCACCCCCCACCCCAGCTCGTACTCCGTCTCCCTCTATCAAAAGCAAATACACATCAAATAGAAATGAGAATAATTAGAATTCGCTTGCCAGAATGGAAAGTGTTTGGAACTCAGAAGTCCTAGCTCTATAACCTATAGCTATTTGTTCTTGGAGAAGCCACTTCTCTTTGGCTCAAAATCTCCCTCTATAAAACAAGGGAAATTACTGCCTTATTTTATAAGGTTGATAAGAGGATTTAATGAGATATTATACCCAAAACATGGCCTCTCAGGCCATGGCCTCTTAGGTGATGCTCATTACTCTGGGAAGGGCAAGATGAGACCTTCCATGACTTCAGAAAAAGATGCTCCACAGGATTTAAACCGGTGGTCCAGGGGCACCTGGGTGGCTCAGTCCGTTGGGCATCCAACTCTTGATCTCAGCTTGGGTCTTGATCTCAGGCTCGTGAGTTCAAGCCCCATGTTGGACTCCACGCTGGGCTTGGAGCCTACTTAAAAAAAGGCAGGGGTACAGATCTGCTAACAAAGGAGAAAGAGAAGTCCGATCTCTTCCTGCAGCATCATTTGAACCTCTCTGACAGCTTAGAATGGTCCCAACTAACATCTTCTGGCAAACAACAACAACAACAACAACAACAACAACAACAAACAAAAAAACAAGATCCTCAAAGGGTAACTCATGAGGAAAGTCTAGGCTAAGATATAGGTTCCACATAAGGTCTTTGAGTGTGGAGGGACAGGGGTGTATGGCGAAAGCCAGGAGGCCCAGCTGCCCAAACAGGGTGCTGGTGCTTTGGGATAGCTGCTGAGCATATGTGCATGTGCAGTGAACAAAGAAACTTTGTAGCTTTGAAATCTAAGTGTGGAACACCATGAAGACTGAAAACTGGATCAGCAAGGGAATCCTGGGAGTAAAGGTCAATCACGACCTGACTGCAGCACCAGTTTCAATAGCAATGCTGCAGCAACAGAATCAAAGGAAACTGTAGAATGATCAGGATGTCCTTTTTTCCCCTCCAAATGACTTGTGAAAGAGGACTGTCTCTTTGGTCTTAGGGTGCTCCTTAGGTTCTTGGAAAATTCAAGGGACAGAGTACAGGAGATAGCCCTCAAAGGAAAGTAGAGGGTCTTCTACAAAACTGAACATGTCAAGACCCAAGTTACTAGTTAGAAAACACAGATGTAACATTATTTGTGTCCCATGCAGAGGGGTTATACTTGAAATGAAATGGATAATGTTAGGATCCTGGAGGATAAAGGTCTCAAAAGTCCTGAGATAAAGAATCCTGCACCCGTTCCTACTTCCAACTAGTCTAGTCCTTTGCTTGATTTCTGGCTAATGTTGTGGACTAACCGACTGCCATTCCAAAACTGCCTGAACAAACTACGAAATCCCATCTGTTACATATGAAGTTAACAGTTAAATTATTTTAAACCTCAGTTTAGTAATAACTAGCATTTTAATACAAACACTTACAGATTAAAACCCTTAATATAAGCATATTCATCTGCAGCCCATCCATATACATCTTGAGGAAAGGGATCAATACCTTGCTGAAGAAGAAGCCTGACTACATTTGTTGAGTCATAATTTACAGCAAGCATGAAGGCTGTTCTAAAATAACAGAGATAACTTCACTCTTAGGAATTGAGAGTTATTTAAACAGCTAATTTGATATACTTTATCAGGGTAATATCTTGCCTATCTGTTCAGAATCGACCATTTACATGTTTCAGTGTTCATCTGTGTAAATGATCTCCAAGAGTAAAATGAAGGGACAAAAAGGAAGCTTCTTGTCCCACTTGGGTAATGTATTATAGACTTGCTAATTTAACGTCGTTTGATAAACAAGAAACTATGCTAGGTCACTTATCTGAATAGGTAAAGATTTAAAAAAAAATAATTCCCCACGTCTTCCTTAATCTGATACAGTGCACTTCAAAGCCATCTAGAGGTCAAGCAAGTATAAAAACTATCTGCAGGCTTAAAATGATAATATTTTAATGCGAATGCTAACAAAAGAGGCATAAATACAGTTAACGATGCTGATAAGCATATGGTAGGTACTAAATTAAATGCTATGTATATAAAATATTATTTACGCACAACCACCCTTGAAGGATATATTATTATCCTCCTTTTCATATCAGGAAACATATTTAGTGATGATACGTAACACTCCCAAGGTCACAACACCTAGCCAGTAGGAAAGCTATGAATCAACTTAGTCTTGGGTGAATCTAAAGCACATCTCTTCCTTCTTTATCACCCACCTATAACTTATCCTCATTAAAGGATAAGTCTATACAGTTAAAGTTATCTTTCATCTTTCTACTCCTACCAATTGAAAATAAAATCAAAAGTACATATACTGGACATGAAAAAGGATAAAACCTGATGAGACTTGGTAATAGTAATTAATCATCACTTAGAGATCACCTAACGACATCAGTATTACTCAAAAAAAAAAAAAAACAATTTAAAGAAAAGCGTCATCCAAAAGACACAACTCCTATTTATGTTTAATATGCATCTTTTTTTAACATTTATTTGCTTTTGAGAGACAGAGCTCAAGCAAGGAGAGGGAGAGAGAGCGGGATACACAGAATCCAAAGCAGCTCCAGGCTCCAAGCTGTCAGCACAGAGCCCGGCGTGGGGCTCGAACCCACGAACCATGACATCATGTCCACAGCCAAAGTCATAGACTTAACCAACTGAGACACCCAGGCACCCCAATATACATCTTTGAAGGAAAAATGTATATGAAGTAGAAATTCTTTCTTTTTTAAGTTTATTTACAATTTATTTTGAGAAAGAGAGAGAGAGCACACGAGAGTGTGTGCAAGGGGCAGAGACACAGAGAGAGAGAGAGAAAGAGAGAGAGAGACAAGAGAGAGAGACAGAGAGAGACAGAGAGAGAGAAGGAGATATTGAGAATCCGAAGCAGGCTCTGCACTGTCAGCACAGAACCTGATGTGGGGTTCAACCCATGAACTATGAGATGATCACCTGAGCCAAAGTCGGATGCTTAACCAGCTGAGCCACCCAAGTGCCTCTATGAAGTAGAAGTGTAAAAAATACCATAAAAGGGTTAAGAAGGCCAATATTGTGCCATTAAGTAAATTAAGAGCTGAGAGTCCACCCTTTATAAAACTAAAATGAAATCCCTTTAGTTAACACAAAATCATGTGGCAGAAAAAAAAAACAAAAAACAAACAAACAAACAAAAAACATTGCAGGAGCAACTGGATGACTCAGTTGGTTAAGCATCAGACTCTTGACCTCAGCTCGGGTCTTGATCTCAGAGTCATGAGTTCAGGCCCAGCGTTGGACTCCACGCCGAACATGGAACCTACTTAAAAATAAACACTGCAAATGACATGGGTCAACATCATCAACGAATATGAATTCTGCTATACCCTGTTCTTCATGTTGCCCAGTCAGAATAATTGCTTTCTACCTAACTGGTGATGTGTTGATATTTTTCACTATATAATTATAAATTAGTCTTCTTCTTCTGAAGTTAATCTTCCTGACTTGAATAATTATTACCACTGTAGAACCATACTAAGGTTTAAAAGAAAACTACTGCACCTTTTTAATTTATCCTCTGCATGTATATTTGCTGCCTTTTCTACCAGAACTTCCACTATTTGCTGTTTGTTTTCATTTACAGCAACTAGAAGTGGTGTGATGTTATCCTGTAAAAGAGCAAAAACAATTTAGAATTTACAAAATTATACCTTTACATACGGAATTTTAAAACATACAAAAGATCCTCTAAACTTAAACATATAATACAAAAAGTAAATAAAAAATGGCCTCTTCCTTCCCACCATGGTGCTTTCACCTGCTGCTGCTTCTCTTTAAAATAGCCCTCCTCCCCTGGGGCATCTGGGTGGCTCAGTTGGTTAAGTGACCAACTGCAGCTCAGGTCATGAGCTCAGGGTTTGTGAGTTCGATCCCTGCATTGTGCTCTATGCTGGCAGCGCACAGCCTGGAGCCTGTTCCAGATTCTCTCTCTCTCTCTCTCTCTCTCTCTCTCTCTCTCTCTCTCTCTCAAAAAGAAATACACATTAAAATTTGTTTTTAATAAAATAGCCCTTCTCCACCTTCTTCAACAGATTATATGAAGTCATTCTCCCAAACTCACTTCAAACACTCACTGGTTCCAAGATCGTTGCTTCTATCACAGTACTTATCATGGTATACTGTAGTTATTGTTCCCTATCTAAACCAAGTGCTTCTTGAGAGCAGGGGCTATTTCTTATCTCTGTATCTCCAAACTCCAAAACACAGCAGTATATGCTTTAAGTACTTTTACTGAATTAATAACCTAAATGATGATCTCTGGAGTAGTGTTTCTTAAATTATCTTCCAAAGAATACCTTCTTTGCCAGAAGGTAAGTACTATGTCCCAATGGAAAGATTTCATGATCATCTATGTTTGAGAAATATTAGAAAACTGCATTATATGTCTGGCATTACAGAAATCCATGTAAATCTGCTCAGTCCCCATTTGACAATCCTTTTTGTGGCAAACATTCACATTTGAGGAATCAGAGTTTCAGGGATATAGTTTGGAGAGATTTCCGATAAAGATGAAGCTTTTCCCCAAGTTATACAAACTTGCTTGTCTTCTGTCAGTGGTATCAGGATCCACTGACATCCGAGATGTCAACATAAGGCATCGCTGCTCCAAATGGGTCACCAAGGAGATGGGCTCAGAACTCCAAGAGTTAAGCTTCAAATGAACTTTGATTACTTAATATTAAATAGCCCATGGGCTTTCTCCTATTATAAAATGCTAATTTTTTTTAATTTTTTTAACGTTTTTATTTTTATTTTTGAGACAGAGAGAGACAGAGCATGAACGGGGGAGGGTCAGAGAGAGGGAGACACAGAATCTGAAACAGGCTCCAGGCTCCGAGCTGTCAGCACAGAGCCCGACGCGGGGCTCGAACTCACGAACCGTGAGATCATGACCTGAGCTGAAGTCGGCCGCTTAACCGACTGAGCCACCCAGGCGCCCCAAAAATGCTAAATTTTTATCTTAACCCTTAGGAAGCTCCATATGAAATTTTATTGTCAATTATAATAATCCTGGGACCCTAATACATATCTACTTCTAAAAAAATCTGTATTCTAGTTGTATTCCAGTTTCCACTGGAATAGCTACTTACTTTATATTTTAGGCAAAATATAAATTGGAAATAAAAATATAATGGCTTATCAATAAAAATTCAAACACTGATTTATACAGATCATTTTTAGCATAATGAAAGTGACTACATTATTTGCATTTTTAGGGAACAATGCTGAGGAGAAAGAGAATATTGTCTGCAATAGGCATAACCTATTCAACTGTAACCATGATTAATCTAATACGGTTTGCAAATATTCCAATAGGAATACGATTATTCAAATTTTGTTTCTTTTAATGTTTATTTATTTTTGACAGAGAGAGACAGAGCCTGAGCGGGCAAGGGGCAGAGAGAGAGGGAGACACAGAATCCGAAGCAGGCTACAGTCTCTGAGCTGTCAGCACAGAGCCCCACACGGGGCTCAAACTCACAGACAGCGAGATCATGACCTGAGCCGAAGTCGGACGCTCAACCGACTGAGCCACCCAGGCACCCCAGGAATACGATTATTCATAGTACACAGAAGGAAAAAGTGTCTTGTTTTCAAACTAACTTATGGGGCACCTGGGTGGCTCAGCCAGTTAAAAGGCCGACTTCGGTTCAGGTCATGATGTCATGGTTTGTGAGTTCAAGCCCTGCATTGGGCTCTATGCTGACAGCTCAGCCTGGAGCCTGCTTGGGATTCTGTGTCTCCCTTTCTCTCTGCCCCTCCCCCACTCATGCATGTGGTCTCTCTCCTTCAAAAATCAATAAACGTTAAAAAAATGAATACAATACAAAAACAACTTAGAAAGTCTAACTTGGAAAATTCAATCCTATTCCGAAGACATTAACATAAAATACAAAATATATATTATAAATTAATATGGATTGCCTTGAAAACCTTGAAATCTTTATCAAAATAGACCATAAAACAGAGGCGCCTGGGTAGCTCAGTCAGTTAAGCATCTGACTCTTGACTTTGGCTCAAGTCATGGTCTCATGATTCATGAGTTCAAACCCAGTGCCTCCGAGGGATTCTCTCTCTCTCTTTGTCAAAATTAACTTTAAAAAAAAATTACCAAGGTTTCTTTGTGTCCAAAAGAGATCTGATTAGCGCAGTCTAAAATATATATATATATATATACACATATATATACATATATATGTATATATATGTATATATGTGTGTGTATAAATATATGTGTGTGTGTTTGTGTGTGTGTGTGTATACACACACACACACAAACACACATATATATATATATATATATATATATATATATATATATATCATAAAACAGTAATTGTAAACGCAATGCTTATGGAGGCAAAGTAGGTGACTCGAGTAAGTGAAGAACCTAAGTGGGGACAGTAGCAAACTGGAGACACCCATACCTCATATAAAAAGGTCAGCCGCTGGAATGCATACCAAACAGTAATATGGGCTCAAAGTACCAGGTATGATTCTATAAGAAAAGTCTGAAATCCAGATTTCTGCATGAGTGTCATAATTTTAAATGTTGACTCAATGTATGGAGGAAACGAAACACATCCAGGGGCCAAATTTAGTCCATAGCCCACGGGTATTTTGGTTGTGCATAAAGCATATATTTGTATGTAAATCTTTCCTGAAGTATCAGTATCACGTTTTACCAAAAACTTAGGCCCCAACATGTAATAAAAAGTGCTATTAAGACTCATAAGAGGGGAGCCTGGGTGGCTTAGTCAGTTGAGCATCTGATGCTTGACTTCAGCTCAGGTCATGATCCCAGAGTTGTGGGACTGAGTCCTGCATCAAGCTTGGCACTGAGCTTGGAGCCTGCTTGAGGTTCTCCCTCTCTCCCTCTGCCCTTCTCCCCCACTCACACTCTCTCTGTCTAAAAGAATCACAACAAAAAGACTCGTAACACCCACCTTAAGAATTTTTCCAACGCTTATTAAAACTGCAATCTATCTGTGTTTAATTCTCCCAGACTGTTAATCAAATAGACAAATTAGTTCACAACTATGCTGAAACTAAATTATGAAAACAATTCCCAACTGTATTGTCACTAACTGCATTTCCATGTTTAAAACTACCATTTGGATTATGCCAGGGCTATATGAATTTAACAGACATCATAAGACAGTTGGTCACATAGCTTCAACTAATAAAGAAGTTTCAAGATTTTCTCCTATTGCAATCAGGAAAACACTGCTTGTAATAACCAAATGGCTATGAATATGAGAGAGAGAGAGAGAGAAAGAGAGAGAGAGAGCAAGCGTGAGCGAGTGGGGGAGGGGCAGGGAGAGAGACTCTCATGTGTCTCTGCACCATCAGTGCAGAGCCCAATGTGGGGCTCGAACTCACAAACCATGAGATCACAACCTGAGTGGAAGTCGGACGCTTAATCAACTGAAAAACCTGGGTACCCCTCCATTCAGTAGTTAGCTTCTTTTAAATTTTTTTTAAATGTCCACTTTTTGTGGAAGAGAGAGAAAGAGCATGAGCAGGGGAGGGGCAAAAAGAGAGGGAGACTACAGAATATGAAGCAGGCTCCAGGCTCTGTCTAAGCTGTCAGCACAGAGCCCAACACGGGGCTAGAACTTGTGAACTGTGAGATGATGACCTGAGCCTGAAGTCAGACGCTTAACCGACTGAGCCACCCACACACCCCAGTAGTTCTTAACCAAGAGTTGTAGCACAGTCTCAAAAAAAATATTTCTAAATATCCATGTCTATGTATACATGTTACTAGATTTACTCAAACTCTTCAGGAGAGAGTTTAGGCTTGTTAAAAAAAAATTGAAACTTCCCCAGGGCACGGGGATTCACCACCACAGTTCTAGCTGAGAGTGGTGCAGCAGACAATCACATCAGTCTCATCTATGTGGCCAACTCCCTCTATCATTTGAAGATTTAGCCAAAAGAATGACTTATCAAAACTGCATTTAATTTCCCTGAGCAGAGGTAGAACAGGGACTAAATGTAAAGTCAAAATGCAACTTGATTGCATTACTTTTAAACTTCTTACTTCCCATCAAGATATTCTAGATTTCAGAGCAGAGTTTAGACTCTTACCTAAGTGGCTGTTTCTGCCAGAATAGGATTATATGACAGTTAATTATTTGTTCTTTCTTCTCATTGCCCACGTAATCAACCACCTGTTCACTGCCAATCTGATTTCTTCTGAGTCCTCCTACACTTGGTCTCTAGGCAGGTTTGCAACTCACTGTTTCCCTAAGTAACAATTATTCCCCTCAAAAATTGAAGACTCCTTGACTAAACATATAAACTGAAGGGGAAAAAAAACAATAAAACAAACAGCCTCTTCTTGTTATTTTATCTCACTTGCCAAATTTCCAAATTGGCCTACTTAGTTCTGACTGCTCCCTCCTTTCCCCTTTTTTCTCTTAAGCCTTGGCCAATAAAAGATAAATCCCATTTTTATAAATCACTTTTTTTATCAAATAGGAACTTGTCAACAGCAGCGATGTTTTTTATTGTAAAATGCATTTGTTTTCTTTGAGGTTTAAGACAAAGCCTAGGGCAAATTTTGCTTTCCTGTGTTGTTTTTCACTAAAAAAAAAATTGGATGGGAAAAATATTTGAAAACAAAATAAGTTTTACCTTTAACAAATATATTGTTTTCATAAATATTTGCCATAAATACATAAAACAAAGCAGTATTCTCTGTTTCTTTAGAAGTATCCTCATTTAAAATGAAATCTTAGGGGTGCCTAGGTGGCTCAGTTGGTAGAGCATCCAACTTCGGCTCAGGTCTTAATCTCATGGCTCATGAGTTCATGCCCTGCATTGGGCTCTGTGCTGACAGCTGGGAGCCTGGAGCCTGCTTCAGATTCTGTGTCTCCCTCTCTCTGCCCTTCTCCCCCTCTTGTTCTGTCTCTGTCTCTCTCTCTCTCTGTCTCTCTCTCTCTCTCAAAAATAAATAAAATATAAGAAGAAAGGAAGGAAGGAAGGAAGAAGAAATCTTAGATAAATAAGTTATTGCCAAATATTTTCATTCAGGGAATCCTTGAACTTCCATATACATAAAATTGACCCTGCCCGTGTCAACCAAGGGTGTTCCTCTAGGGGCTTCAGCAGTGAAAGGTAATGCATGTCAAAGAAAAGGAAGGTGGGCCAGCAAGTGTGGCCATCATCTACTCCCCATGTACAGCTACAACCCTGCTGAGGAGCTACACAAGGTTGAGCAGGAGCTACTCTCTGAAGTGGGACACCCCAACATGGTACATGGCTGGCCGAGTGGTTACCAACACAAGTAGATGCCTTTGCTGGATGTCAAGACATGACCTGACCCCAATGCCCTCATCTTCAGAGCACCGGGGCCTGCAGTGCCCAGCACCTACAACCTGCTGCTTTCTCCTCCCGCTTGCACACATCCAAGCTCTCCCTGCTGGGTCTGGGTCTCCATTCCTCCTCCCACCTATCCCCAGCAGCACCCCTTGCCTAAGCCCCTGCATAGCACCCAGCCTCCATCATCACCTCACTCCCCTCTAGACCTCTAGTCCTTTATAGGCTCTGAGACTACCATCCACTTGTAGGCACTAATGGAAACATTTTCTTTCCGGGGTGGAAGGGTGGCTGGGAGATACAACTTTGCCCTTTCTGTGGGCACTACCTTTTTCTAGCCCTCCCTGACTTGGCATTGGAGTTACTTCCATGATGACAGGGCCTGAGGTATAGAATTCAGTGAGTGAGTGTGTGTGTGTGTGTGTGTGTGTGTGTGAAATAAAACATTTTGAGGCTAAAATATTCATGTATATATATATATATAAAATTTCAAATAATGTATAAATTAGTTCTTTACCTTATTTCTTGCTTCAGTATTCGCATTGTATAGCAGCAGCTTCTCTATTATGGATATATTATCACCAAAGGCCGCATAGTGGAGAGCAGTGTTGCCACTCACATCCCTAATATTTGGATCGGCACCATTTTCCAATAGTATGTTTACACATTTCTCTTCCTGGCACTGTACGGCCTGTCAGTGATATGCCAAGAAACAGAGTGTAAATTCTGAGAATTTAAAGTAAGCATGCCACAGGTTTCACCAATTCGTTTTGTTTCAAGGCAATAATTTCATTTTCATTCTAAGTAATGACATCAAATCCATCTCAGGCAGACATAGCTGGTACTACATACCTTCATGAGAGCTGTCCTGTTTTCATGATCACAGAGGTTAAGATGACATTTCCTCTCTACTAGGAGGGTCACCACTTCTGGATGACCATTGGCACAGGCCAAATGGAGAGCAGTCCTAAAAAAGTGAGAGGACTTTTTAGGAAATGATAGTGCACTCTCTCAAAACTTGCAGTTAATTCAGGAAATTGTAAACATTAAGTAGCATGTTATTCCTATGCCTCCAAAACAAAGATTCAGTTTTCCTCTGGAGAAAGTACAATATTTAGTAGTGATTACTCATCACACTAATAAAAGAGCAGCCTGTTTGAAGAGAAAGAGCATGACCTCGGGATTCAGCTCCACTTGGGTTTGAACCCTAGTTTAACTCTGTCACTCACTAGTTATTGCTTAGACTTATCCTCAATGTCCTCAACAAAAGGGGATAAAAATAGTAGTTGTCTCGTGTCACCTGGCTAGCTCAGTCTGAAGAGCATGTAACTTTTGATCTCAGGGTCGTGAGTTTGAAGCCCCACAGTAGGTGTAGAGATTGGTAAAAAAAGATAATAATAAAATAAAATGCCATGAAATGAAATAAAATAAAATAAAATACTGAGTAGTTATCTCACAAGACCTCGTTGTGATGCTTAAATGAGGATCTATGCAAGTATTTAGAACACTTCCTAGCACAAATAACATCTCAATAGTTGTTGGATAATATAATTTTTACAATTACTACTGCTTTACATAGACAACACTTCAATTAGCTACCTTGATACAATTACACCTACTTTGCAGATATGTTTTAAGGATTAGCAAGAATAGTGCATTTCAATGATTCTAAGATGCTTATTTTGTCACATTTTAATACCTCTGACATTGGAATGCAATTTATAACTCAAAATGTCTTACAACTGTAAATGGCAGGACTTTAAAAAAATAATTGGTATACCAAATAGTGGGACACCATAGAATCTTGGTGCCTTCCATTATGTGAAATGATGGTATATACAATAGGTCTATTGCAGTTCTAGTCATATGATTGGCACTTAAAGAAATTTTAGTTCTGAAAAGCATTATAGGAAAAGAGGACTAAATTAAAAAAAGGAAAACATTTTTAAGAACTTCTTACTTTGCTTCTCAAGAAAGTTTAAGCCACAGGAAACTCAGGATTCCAATGACTAGGAACAGTTCATTTTATTAAATATTGAGGTCTATCTACAGACTGTACGAAAATCAAGTATTTCCAGCGATCGATATTAGTAGTTACTACTCTCATAAATTTCAGAAGGTCAGCTAAAGCTTATCTTTTACAATTTCCTATCTTCAGAAACTTTGAAAGGAAGGAGGAAAACTTCCCATTGAGATTAAGTCCTAATACTTCAATGTAAAATTTCTCATCTTAGGGGTGCCTTGCCGGCTCAGTCAGTAGAGCATAGGACCTTGATCTCAGGGTTGTAAATTTGAGCCCCCGATGGGTATAGAGATTACTTAAAAATAAAATCTGGCGCAGAGCCTGCTTTAGATGCTCTGTCCCTCCTCTCCCTTTCCCCCTCCCCCTGCTCATGCTTTCACCCTCAACAATAAATAACACTTAAAACATAAAGTAAACAAGATAAAAGCTGGGGCACCTGGGTGGCTCAGTCTGTTAAGCGTGCAGCTCTTGATCTGGGCTCAAGTCATGATCTCATGTTCACTGGCTCAAGCCCCGTGCTGGGACTCTTTGAAAAGTGTATTGGAAAAGTTCCTGCTTTCAGCACGGGGCCTGCTTGGGATTCTCTCTCTGTCCTTCCATTCCCCCCACCCCCACCCCACCCCATCCCTCTCAAAAATAAATAAATAAACTTAAAAAATAATATCTTTAGAAAATAAATAAATAAAATTCCTCATCTTGCTCATACTGTGCAAAATAAAGTCTTTGAGAACAAAAGAATCTTGGGTAGAGTATGTCCGCTATATAATATATGTGCAGGTTCTAGGTGATAAATAAACAGATGGAAAGAGTGGATAAATACATTTGGAGAGTTCAATATTTTTAAAGAAAAGGTATATAAAGGAAAGCATACTTCTGAAACAGTAAATAATCCCTTATATTTGCTAGGTCTTATTTTTTTCATAAGCACACAACTAATATATTTTATTTTCATGATTAATATAAATCATTTACCTATTACACGTAATAAAGCTACCTATAACAGAAAACTTATGTATATGCTTAATATATGCATAATAAAATCTACAAGTGCAAATAAAAATATTCCCTTTACTTCTGAAGAGGCCAAAAGCTGTCCAAATGTGCCAATCCTCAAAAAACATTTTAATTAACTCACTTTTCTTTTTTTTTTTCAACGTTTATTTATTTTGGGGACAGAGAGAGACAGAGCATGAACGGGGGAGGGGCAGAGAGAGAGGGAGACACAGAATCGGAAACAGGCTCCAGGCTCTGAACCATCAGCCCAGAGCCTGACGCGGGGCTTGAACTCACGGACCGCGAGATCGTGACCTGGCTGAAGTCGGACGCTTAACCGACTGCGCCACCCAGGCGCCCCAATTAACTCACTTTTCTTATTTTACATCCAAAAATATTTTTTAACACAAAGTGAGAAATTATTTTTATGTATATAAGATCAATATTCTTGCTCTTCTCCAGGATCACTTCAACGACAATAAACCCTTTCTGTTGATAATAAACTTTTAATAGGACCTTTATACACCTTTTCCTGTAGAAAGCACAGATTTTCTTTGAAGGCAAAGAAAAATGCATGTAAATACAAAGGCTCAGAAATAACAAATGTCGTCACATTTTGTGCATTTTTGGGCTTAACATAAAACCGTAGTCTGCTTGTGTGTACCTATGATCACACTGATTTTTGTTCTCACTTAATGATCCACTAAAGCACAGCTCTGCATCTCTGTGTATATCTATTATCTATGCCACTTTCAATGATCACATATCCATCTTAGGGATGTAATGACATTTACTTATAAAAGCCATTATACGAGTTCTTCTTAATACATTGCTATTTTAAATAGTGCTGAGAAAAGCAAAATGTATGTCATTTATCTCTAGTGATTTCCTAAAGATATTTTAGTACAAATAAAATTGATGGGTAAAAGGAATACCTATTTTTTAAATGTGGTACTTACACCAAATTGTCTATTGGAAAGTCGAAAACAAACTTTAAGCGGCAGTATAAGCACCATCACTCTATTTTCACAAAGGTTGTAGATGGAAAAGTGTATTTCAGTCCCTTTTTCACTTAAATTTCTTTTTTCCCAGGGACACTATATTTCCCTATGTCCACTGGTCCCTTGTAGATATGCAAAGAAATACTTTGCACGATTTCAAATTACACGTTTTTGTTCGTTTTGATTTCAAAGACTTCCCTGTAAAACGAAGATAGATTCTGTTGTCTGATACAAATATGTTGTAAATATTTGCAAGTGCATTGTCTTTTATTTTAATAATATTATTTTCTGATAGAGGCTTTTAGTTTTTTATGTTGCTAAATCAATCTCCAGAATTCTTGATTTAAAAAAATATTTTTTAATATTTATTTATTTTTCGGAGACAGAGACACAGCGTGCAAGCAAGGGAGGGGCAGAGAGAGAGGGAGACACAGAATCTGAGCTGTCAGCACAGAGCCTGAAGCGGGGCTCGAACCCACAAAGCACGGATCATGACCTGGGCCAAAGTCAGATCGCTTAACCAACTGAGCCACCCAGGGGCCCCAATTTTTTTTTTGAGAGAGAGAAATAGAGAAAGAGAGAGAGAGAGAGAGAGAGAGAGAGAGAGAGAGAGGCGCAACACAGAATCCCAAGCATGTTCCACATTGACAGCAGGGAGCCCATCAAAGGGCTTGAACCCACGAACACCTGAGATTATGACTTGAGCCGAAATCAAGAGTCAGAGGCTTAACTGAGCCACCCAGTCACCCCCCAAAAGTCTTGCTTTTCAAGTCATTCTTAGGATGGGTAAATAGGCATTTGTGGGATTTTTTTCTGTTACTTTTCTTATTTTGCATATTACAATTTTTAAATTGATATCCCATCTGGAACTTATTTTAGGGAGATAAAATGCTAACAAGTTTTCTCCAAATCGGCTGTTTCTCCACTACTTATGAATAATTCACTTTCTCCTACTAATATGAAATGTCACCAGTATCAAATTCAAAAGTCTTATGTATATTTGAGCGTTGGTCATGTTCTACTCTGCACCACTCCTTTATCTGTCTTTTCAGCTGTGTGTAAATGAATAATTTGTGGAAATTTCAGGTACATTTTGATATCTGGAAGGGCAAATCTACTTCCTATATAAAAACATAAGTTCTTAGGTTAATTCCAGTTCATTAGCATACAGTGTTCTATCAGTTTCAGATGTACAAGATAGTGAGTCCAAAAATTTCCTTAATGACATCACAAGAAGAGCATGTGTAGCTCAAAATTCTTAAAACCAGGATGCTTTCATTTGCTTTACCTAACACTGACAAATACAGGAAGGGTACACATTTTGAGAAAAAGGAGTCCTCCTATTCAGAGCCATCTTCCACTTCAAAATGTCCTTCCAAGGTCCCTCAGGAAATAGCACACACACCTAAGTGTACACAGACATAAACTGGATACTGGATTTTGTCCCAAGAATTTCTAGCCCAGAAGTTGATTACAGGAATTCTTTCTCCCATTATGCACTTTTCTATGAAGTTATGGTATGAAAATGAGTCCATTAAAAACAACATGTTGTCGACACTTAATTTCGTGTGTATTACTATTGAAATTTGGGTAAATCACGTCAAACTTGAGAGTCAAGTGGTCTATTCAGGAATTAACGAGTACGTGCCAGGGCAGCTGAAGACTTTGTATTTGCCGCTCACGCTGTCGGCCTGGTGCTAGACCACGTAGGGTTCCCACGACCGAGGGGCAGTGGGACCTCAGGAGGGAAGAGAACCCAGCCCCCCGAGGGAGGGCTCGGATGCACAGGTAGAGCTAGGCCAGGTGTGCTCTTCTCCCAGGTCCGTCCCACCTCCTCCCTGCCAGCCTCCAAGCCCCTATTACCTGTTCATCTTGTCTCTATCATCCACGCCATTTTCCGCGAAGAACAGAATCTGCTGCACTTGCGCTGCGTTGCCCACGCAGGCAGCCTTGTGGATCTTTCTGAGATCTCTGTCTTGGACATGGTAACCCAGCAGCAAGTTGTCAGTTGTACTGTTCTTCTGCCCAACGCCCCTGCCCTGCCTCTGCAAGCCAGAAGCGGAGCCCAAGGGCGACATGCCCTTCTCCCTCCCGAACCGCCAAATCCTCTTCATTGCGAAGCCTGCGGGCTCCACAGAGACTTCACCCCGCCCTCCCTTTCCACTGCCTCCCGAGCCCAACACTAGCGCCGGAGACAGGCCAAACCCGCCTGGCCACAACACCCCAGCAGTGAGGATCCGCGTTTGGGTAGCTGCCACTTCTCAGTAACCGGCAACAAGGGATCCCGCCAAACACAAACGCGCTTGCGCACTTCAGAAGAGGCAACCAGTGCGCATGCGCACAGAGGCCTAACTGTCAACGGTACCCACAGCTCCGACGCGCCCCTCGCCAGGCCCAGCGCGGGGCAGCGAACAGAGGGGAGGGGGCTCCGGTGGGGAGTGGGGCGGGGTCCAAAGCCACGGAACCTAGCGGGAGCCGGCACCTCTGCTCGCCACGCTCGGGACTCGCCTCGGCACCCTTCTCGCCCCACGCGCGCCTCCCGAGGGGCCCCTCCCCCGCGCCGCGGCCCAGGGTGCAGCCAGGCGGCCCTGCCTGGACCGCGGGAAGGGGTGGAGGTGGGGGCGTGAGGAGGGGATAGGGGCCGGGCCCGGGGCCGCGACGCGGGCGAAGCCTGGAGCCCGCTGCAGCCGCCACCGGATCCCGGGATGGGACAAGAGACTGCGGCGGAAGCCAGCATCTCCCAGCCTGGGGCTCCGGGGGCCGCGGAGCCAAAGCCGCCGCCGCCGCCACCGCCGCCGCCGCCGCTGTTGCCTCTGCTGCTGAGACCAGGCTGGAGATGGGTGAGTTGACACTGGCGTCCCGGGGGACCCGCGCCACAGCCCCTCCATCCAGGCACTCCTAGCCCTCCGCCTTGAACTCCGCGCTGCCGGCCTAACCCCCCCCCCCGCACGCCTTCAGGGCTCCCACAGCCCCCTCCCTCCCTGAGCATGACCCTAGGGGCGGGAGCGGGAACCCCGGGCCCGGGGGTTGGGGGCTTCGAGACAGGGAGGTGGGGGCCGGATGCCAGGGAGACTATTGGGCTCCCACTCCCGCGCCCAGGCCCAGCTGGGCACTGTGAACGGAAGGGAGGGGGCTCCGGTGGGGGGTGGGGCGGGGTCCGGAGCTGCCAAGCCAGGCTGGAGCCGGCACCTCTGCTCCCCACATTCTGGCCTGCCTTTGGCACCCCTCTCGCCCCACACGCCCCTCCCGGGGGGCCCCTTCCCCGCGCCGCGTCCCAGGGTGCAGCCTGGCCGCAGTGCCTGCACCGCGGGAAGGGGTGGAGGTGGGGCCAGGACGCGGGGCTATGGGCCGGGCGCGGGGCCGCGAGGCCCGCGATGCCGGGCTCATGCCTCAGCCTCCGCCCGAGCCCGAGATGGGGTCAGAGGCTGCAGCAGACGCCAGCATCTCCCCGCCGGGGCTCGAGGACCGAGCAGCCATCGCCGCCACCGCCGCCGCCGCCGCTGTTGCCTGCGCTGCTGAGACCAGGCTGGAGATGGGTGAGTTGACCCTGGCATCCCAGGGAACCCGCTCCGCAGCCCCTCCATCCACGCCCTCCTCCCGGCCCTCCAACTCCATCTCCGCGCTCCGGGCATAACCACCCTCCCACGACGTCAGGGCTCCCACAGCCCACTCCCTCCCTGAGCGTGACCTTTGGGGTAGGAGTGGGAGCCCCGGGCCCGGGGGTTGGGGGCGTGGAGACAGAGAGGTGAGGGCCGGATGCCAGGGAGACTACTGGATGCCAGGGAGACTGTAGGGCCCCGGGCCTACAGGGGAACTGCGATCAAAGGGCAGGGGGCTCCGATAGGGGAATGGGGTGGGGTCCGGAGCCGGGGAGCCTGGCGGGAGCCGGCACCTCTTCTCGCCTAGCTCGGCCTCCCCTTGACACCGCTCTCGCCCCACACACCCTTCCTGTGGGGGGCCCTCCCCCGCGCCGCGTCCCAGGGTGCAGCTTTGGCGGCCCTGCCTGGAAGGCGGAAGGGGTGGAGGTGGGGGCGTGAGGCGGGGATGTGGGCCGGGCGCGGGGCCGCGAGGCCCGCGATGCCGGGCGCATGCCTCAGCCTCCGCCAGAGCCTGAAATGGGGTCAGAGGCTGCAGCAGACGCCAGCATCTGCCCGCTGGGGCCTTAAGGGCCGCGCAGCCATCCCTGCTGCCGCCGCCGCCGCTGTTGCCTGCGCTGCTGAGACCAGGCTGAAGATGGGTGAGTTGACCCTGACGTCCAGGGTGACCCTAGCCGCAGCCCCTCCATCCCCGCACTCCTGGCCCTCCGCCTCCATCTCTGGGCTCCCGGCACAACCCCTACCCCGCCAAGCCGTCAGGACTCCCACAGCCCCCTCCCTCCCTGAGCCTCACCCTATGGGCGGGAGTGGGAGCCCCAGGACCAGGGTTGGGGGCATAGAGACAAGGATGTGGGGGCGGGATTCCAGGGAGACTACTGGGCTCTGCCCCCCCCTCCCCCAACAGGCTGGCCCCAGGACCTTCCCAGGCCCTGGAGGGCAAAGCCTCATGCCTTAGATCCCCTCCCTAGGCCTGGGCAGGGGCAACCCCTAGGCGCTGGGCTCAAAAGGCTCTTTGTGAGCTGTGCCCCCCACTCCCCAAGCCTCCAGCGGGGTCCTGGAAAAGGGCGGGTGCAGAGGCTGGGACTGTGGCTGCTTGTCTGGACCAGGCGGAGGGGCGTGGGGAGAGCACCCCTAGTCCTTTCGTTGGGTTTGGGGCAGGGGGTGGGGGGCGCGTCCAGGCTCATGTGCTTTTCACTGCACTGCCCAGGGTGGGGAAGGGAACCTGGCTGGAGGAGGGCTCTATCAATATCTGCAAATAGTGGGTTCTGGAAGCTGGGTTGGGGAGGATAGCTTGGATGTAAGTCAGAATGGTGGCACCTGAGCTGGAGTGCCATGAGAAGCAGAGGTGGGTCTCAGCCAGCCCTAGTAGCTGGAGGTCACGTGACTCTCCTGGCTCTGGAAGACTCCCTAGAAGGCCTGTGGGCAGGAATACTACCCCAGAGAGACCCCTCCATGGCCCCCCAGAACTGGCACTGCCCCATTCACATAGCACTCCTTGCCACTCCTGGGACACCAGTCATGACCTGCCTTGATGGGGAGCTGTGGATACTGGCGGATCACCTCCCCGGGCAGGGCAGGTACTGAAGATCCAGGCCTCTGGGTGCTGAGGAGATAGGCACAGGGGCTTGGGAAAGTTTGGAAGAGTTTCTGCCAGTCCAGGGAAGAGAGAGAAGTTGCTGGAAGAGTTGGCTTGCTCAGCACTAAAGGGAAGAGCACTCTAGGTAGAGGGAATGGCTGGAGCAGAGGCTGTGAGATGTGAGCACCTGGTCGGGGTGGAGAGTTGTGGAAGGGGGGGCTGGTCAGGCACGGGAGTGACCCATGTGAACGAAGGGAAGAAGGGCCAGGTGGAGGTGAGGTGTCAGGCCATCCCAGCGAGCTGGCACACGCAAGCTCCCAAGGACAGCGAGGAGCTGATGGGGCGGCAGTGCTGCCATCTGGCTCAGCAGCCCCTCTGGAGTCTGCCCAGGGTCCCTGCTGTGGTCAGGGCTGCTTGGCCCACATCTGCCGGTGGCTGGACCACCCCAAGCAAGTCTGCTTTCTGAGTCTCAGTGTCCACATCTGTCAAATGGGGAGACTCCTCCACAGGGTTGTGGGGAGGTCTGCATGAGGTGATGAGTGTAGGGAGCCCAGCCCCTGAGAAGGCCTCGGGAAATCCTTGGCCGCTGTGCCAGTATGTGTACCTGGAAAATGGGGGCATTGATGTCAGCTGGTGGGCCAGGCTAACTTTACCCTGTGGCGATGAGGATCCTGTGAGGGCTGGATGTGACCCAGGGAAGCCAGGGCTGGGGGCCCTGCAAGTCCGTGTGATCACGCTATTCTGGAAGAAGAGAGAAGCAGTGGGTATCGGCCGGGGCAGGGTGGTCCTCCTTAGCCATGGCATTCAACGGACCCTGCTGTGTTCCTCAAGGCCAAAGCCTCTTTGTTCTCCTTGCTGCACAATGCACCCCTTCCTCCTAGTCAGCCCTAGCCCTGCACATGGGGGGCCAGGGCTCCCTTCCAGAAGGTTCTTCAGACACTGAGACCAACAAACGCAATATCTTCCTGTGAGGGGCACTGTCATGGGCAGCCGGGTGGAGAGGACACAGACCTTAGCCCCAGGAGAATGGAATCTAGTTGGGCAGCAAAACCAGTTGGGCCTCCATGGTCTTGCGTAGCACTGTGCTGGCTGCTTAGCGGTGTGGGGGGGGGGAGGGCCGGGGTTGTGGGGGGTGGGGGGCTGGGCGTTGCAATAATTGCACCTTGGGACAGTCAAGGGCAGAAGTTAAAAGCAAGGACTCCAGATTCAGTGGCCCAGGTTCAAATCTCAACTCTGCCACTTCTTGTGTGAACGTGGACTGGTGACTCTGCCTCTCTGTGCCTCTGTTTCCTTGCCTCTAAAATGGGAACGAGGCACACTAGTGCTATTTGAACAGCTTGGTTCAGTTTCTAGTGGGAATTTATGCCCCCTTTTCCAGAATGGGTCTCCCAGTTCACCCCTGCGTCCTGGAAGACTACACAGCCTGCTCCAGTAGGCGATCGTCTTCCTCTTGTGTGTGAGTCCCTATAGGCGGGGGCCTGCCTTTCTGTGTCCGTTGCTTGGGCAGGGGGCAATGGTGTGCTGGCAACAGGCCCTCTGGGAGAAAAAGGTACCTGATAAACAGCGTTGGCAGGTTTCCATGGTGTAAATCTTCCAGCAAGGCCCATTTGAGGCTTCCAACAGCTTAACCTTCTCGCAGTGGGAGCTGGTCCATGCCAGTTTTAGCACCCAGGCATTCAGTAGGTGCTTAATAAAGGATGGTTGAATAAGGAGAGAAGGCTCCAGAGACTTGGAGAGCTGTCAGGCCATACTGTAGCTGAGAGAGGGAGGCATCCGACAGGCTGAGGCCAGGACAAGAGACCACTCTGAATAAGTAACCCGTGGTGAGATGGAGGGCAGAGGGGAAGGAGGACTGGTGTCCTCCCTTCCTGGGAACCTCTGCACCTCTGACCCTGCGTCACTTCTGCTCTGGATCCTCTTGACCTTGGCCTGGTTTGGGCTGTCTGCACAGAATGACCTAACTGGATCCCAAGCATTAACCTGACAGAGCTCTGAGAAATGGTCCAGACGGGTCTCAAACGTCAGATTCTATTCCCTTGCTTATGCTGTTCCCTCTGCCTGAATGTCTGTTCCACCCACTTCTTCCTATGTGCCCTGAAACTCTGTCACCCTTCAAAAGCCTCCTCCACCCCAAATCCCACAGACCCTCCCCCCCTTCTGCTGTTTCTCTGGCCTTGCAGCCCCTCTCGTGTGTACCCTGCCTGCCCATAAAAATATTAGTAGCTAACATTGCATCTGGACAACAACCTGTGATAGAGGTACTGGGATAATCCTTTTTGCAGATGGGGGAATGGAGGCTCTGTCTTGTTAACGACCACCCATCCTTTGCCTCTCGGCTTCAGCATCCGTTAGTTGTGCAGAGAGGCTCCTTGCTGTGGGCTGGGCAGAGCACCACTTCTCTTTCTTCAGTGTGTTTGCTGTGGCATGTTCCACTAGGCCATGATAATCCCTTTTGCAGATGGGGGAATGGAGGCTCTGTCTTGTTAACGACCACCCATCCTTTGCCTCTCGGCTTCAGCATCCGTTCGTTGTGCAGAGAGGCTCCTTGCTGTGGGCTGGGCAGAGCACCACTTCTCTTTCTTCAGTGTGTTTGCTGTGGCGTGTTCCACTAGGCCGTGAGTTCCCTATCCTATAGGAGCTTGAATGAATGAATGAATGAGTGAGTGAATGACTTTCAGCCCCAGGGAGCATCCCTGTTCTTTTACCCATTCCTCCTCCCTTTCCATCCCTGTGGGAGGAGACTGACCCTCCAGAGGGCAGCCTCACACCATGGAGGGATGGTCACAGGGACCCTGCTTAGCCACACCTGCCAGAAGGGAAGGGGAAGTGAGGCTTTGGGCGGGGCTGAAACCAGGCATGGTAGAAGGGTAGTGGTCCGCCCTCCTGTGGTCTAGAGTGGGGCTGACATGGGCCCACAGCACTGCCTGTAACCCAGGAAGTTAACGGGGTCCCAAAATACGTTTTCTTGCACCGCCCCAAGTGGAAATTCCCCTGTTGGCCCACTTATTTTCGTTTTATCTAGAAAAATAAAGTTGGAAATAATCATTCACACACCCTAATTACTCCGTTGTTTTATGAATTTAGAGCCTGTTTGACTCTAGACTTTGGCTCCTGCTGAAGGAGGAATCCCCTGGGAGGGGCAGGGTGAGGTGCCAAGGCAGGAGGCCAGAGCCTGCTCTGACGCTGGGACCTCCTCGGCGTCTGACCTCCAGTTGCCCTCTCCTGGCAGGCTGGGAACTTCCCAGAAGCAGCAGCCCAGATGGGGGTCTAAGCAAGGGAGGGTGGCCAGAGGCAGTCTCCAGGATTCTGATTGACCGGGGCCCATAATGGATGACTTCCCAGGCTGTTCTACCCCACCTTGACCTCTGAGTCATAATTTGCTGCTATTTATCGAGCACTTACTATGTGCTGGGCGCTGGGCCAAGCACTTTGTCGGCATCATCTCAGCTACGCCTGCTAACTTCCCTTGAAGCAGGTACTATTATTCTCCCCATTTGGCAGTTTGAGGGTGCCTGGGGCCCGGGGCACAGGGCCGAGAAGTGGTGGGGCTGCGATTGTATCCAGCCTGTAGGACCCCCATAGCCCGATGGGGCCCCTTGGATAGGCCCCTCAGTCACTCAAAATGGAACGGTCTCTGAAGCCTGGATGCCCGAGACAACCACGTCACTGGTGTCCTGGCCTCCAGGCCACCCTCCTTGTGGCCCTGATTGCCACTCCCTTCTTCCCCATAGTCCTGGGGCTCTGTCTCTGGAAGCCCCGTGTAGCCTCACCTGGGCGGCTTGGGGAAAATACAGACTTCCCAGGCCCTGCCACACCCCGCTGAGTCAGAATCCCACTAGTGGTCAGTTCAGGCAGAGCCAGCTCTGGTCCCATCTGGAACTTGGAACAGCCCAGATCAGTCTCCAGTCTTTGAGCCAAGGCCCACAGGGTGTGGGTGATGGGTCCAAGGTCATACCTGCCAAAAGGACTAGAGCAGAGGCTGTGAGGCTCCTCCACCATGGCCGAGAGGTCCAGGGAATGGGTCAGAGGGATTCTGTCTGTGCGGGATGACCTCTTTCAGAGCCAATAAACCACAGTACCTGGCCCCAAAGGGCCCCCAGGCAAACCCCCTCTCAGAGGTGTCCAGGACTGCTGTGGGGCCTGGTGTGTTATTGCTGTCATGGAAGTTCGAGGCCATACCTGAGTAGGGGCAGTGGTCCTGCAGCCACCAGTGGGGTATGTAACAGACTCTGTGGTCTGCCTCCAGGCACTGGCATGTGGGGAGGGCAAAATGCACCAGCACCCCACCCAGACTAGAATCCAGGTGCTGGCTTCCCCCACACACACCTCCCCCACCCTCGCCCCACCCCGCCACTGGGCCTTTGCAGATGCTATCGCTCTGTCTGCAGTGGCCTTCCCCTCCTCTCCTGGCAGGTGCTGGCTCATCCTTTAAGACACCTCCAGGAAGCCCTGCCTGACTCCCACCCCAAGGGCCAGGCTGACCCACCGTGCCAGGATTTCCATCCAGCTGCTCCACAAGATGCTGAGAACCTGGAGGGCCTGGTCTGAGATGCCAGTGGAGTGGACAGGGAAAGCAGCTGTAAGGTGCAGCCCAGTTCAGGCGACTGTCCCTGCAGCCCAGAGAGGAGACCAGGCTGGGGAGCCTTGAGGCCAGATAGCTAGCCAAACGTGCCCATTTCACAGAGGGAACGTTGAAGGCCCGAGGTGCTTGGGACTGACCCAGAGCACCCTGGGGAGTGGTTGGTAGTCCCTTTGTGGCTTGTAAGAGGAGAGCCCAGGGCTATGTGGCCGTACCCCTCCCCCACTCCGGTCCCCAGCTGGAGCATTTGTCTGCAGGATCCAGGTCAGGTCTGAGGGGGATGGGAAGAAGCCCAGGAGAGCAAAGTCCCCAGGGCTCAGGTCTGCACTGGGTCTTCCCATGCGGAGGACAAAGCTCCTTAGAGAAAATGCTTGCTGTCCAAAAGCTGGCAGGAAATCCACATCGATAGCTCATTCCAGCAAGAAGGTGCACGGGAAAAAAAGCGTGTGAGAACTTAGGCCAAATGTTAGCCCCAGGGATGGTGGGTGATATTACCCTTCTTTCGCCGTGGTTTTCACATTTCCTAGGTTGTAGGTGAAACCTTTATAACCAGAAAAATGAAGTTACCATGTAAAGGAGAGAGGTCTAAGGAAAGGTGCCCTGAGAACAGCCAGCTCCCCATTCATGAGACTCTGGGGTCACCAAGTGTGAGTGGCTTCCAGAGGGACCCTGGCCCCGGGCCCATCCCCCAGAACAGGCGCGCCTGCAGACAGCTTAGCCTGTGTGTCTCTCTTTCTCAGAATTTGGGTCAGCGAGAGATGTAGCACACCCAGAATTCCATTCAAACCTCTGCTGTCCTTCCTGTCCTGTGGGTTAGGCCTCAGGGCCCTCACCTTCCCACCTCCACCTGGAAAGCCACCCCACCCCACCCCACCCCACCCCAAGATGCCCTCTGCCCCTCCCAGCCAGAGGTGGCCCTAGGGCTATTTGCTTCACCTCCATCCGGGTGCCCAGGTGGGTGTGTAGCACTGTTGACTGCCTTCCTTACTGACTCTGGCCCCGAAGTGCCTTTCCAGGGGGTCCTCCTACAATGTAGTCAAGTTCGACCTCGTGGAAATGGTCTTTGGAACCACAGCTGAGCCTTGATCCTGGGTGAGGATTCGATGTCCGTCTCCCCCATATACCTAGTACAGAGCACCCATTCATTCGGTCAGCTGTCATTCAGCCAAGTGCCAGGGCCCAGGCTAGGTGCCAGGGCACAGCTCTGCTGACTTGAGGGTGTGACGTGTCTGTGTTTTTGAGCACATCACCTGCACGCACACACAGCGTGAGCATCTCTGTCATATGTGAACTCTGGTCTTTGAGGCTGTGACAGTGTGTAATCCTGCCGGGACTCCGGGCACACCTGGTTAATTCATTCTGCAAGTGCTTAACAGACACCCACTAAGGAAGTACCAGGCTCTGACCCCAAAGAAAAATGACCCAAGGTCTCTGTCCTCGGGAAGTGCCATCTTGGGGGCTGTTGCCATGCGGACTGGTGGGGGCAGAAGCCAGCAGGGCTGGGGGTGGTCAGAAACGTGGGCCTGGAGACACAGGGAAGAGTGGGGACGGGGGTTCCTGCCCAGCTGTGAGTATGATCTCCAGTATCCCCTTCAGCCCAGTGACCTGGGGCCTGGGACAGGCCTCCCCAGCTATTTTCATGCCCTAAAGCAGCCCTGAGGGCCGACGGAACTGGAGCTTCAGGTGGTGACCTGTGGGCTCCGACTGCTGGGGGCTGGGAGAGAATACAGGGAATGAAAATGAAGCATGTGGGCTGGAGAACCTGCCTGGGCTGCAGACCTTTCTGAGAGGCGAACTTGGGGACCAGGCACCAGAACACAGCACCTGGAAAGTAGAACCCCGTGATCCAGACCAGAGAAGCGGGATCACGGAACTCAGAGGAGGAAGATGGAGCAGCAGACCTAGAATGTGGGCCTTGTAGAACCTGGAACACTCAAGTCAGCCAGAAGCTGGGAGATCCAGTCTGTGCCCCCGATGGTCAGTGGGGGAAACTGAGGTCCGGCAGGAACGGGGAGGTCTTGAGCATTGGTGAGCTGCAGTGGCACGCACGTGGTCTCTGCTGAGCCAGGACCTCTCCACAGCTCGCTGCTGCCTGACCTGGGGCGAGTCCTGTCCCCTCTCCAAACCTCAGTTTCCCCCTCTGTGAAATGGTCACGTGATGGTGAGACAAGATGGAGCACTTCACCTGGTGCTCAGGCTCTCCCGGCAAGCTTAGTGGCATTGCTAAGGCCTGGACCCTGGCCACTTGACTCCTGAATGACTCTGTCCCCTTGTGGTGATGGTCTGGTCACTGCTGTTCCTTTCTCTTCTTTCTCACACTCAGTGGGACATTTGGGCACTTGCGGCCCTTTTCCGGAATGCTCTCGGGATCTAGCAGAGGGAAAAGACTAATCAGAGGAGCAAGAACAGACTGGCGGCTCCATATGAAGGAGCAGGCCCCGGTGCCTACAGCCCTGCATGGTGCCCTGTGCCATTTGGTGAATGCTTCTTGAGTGTCCCCCGGTGGAGACAGTCGGGTCCTGAGCCGAGGGCACCATGGCCCCTCGAAGGCAGGGGTGGGCAGAGTTGGATTGGGAAGGGAAAAGAGAAAGGGCTCTATGTTCCAGCTCCACAGAGGCTCCCCAGGCGCACCTGCTCCAGGCCACCTCTCCTGAAGGAGGTGGAAGACCTTGCTTGGGCTCCCAGAGAGCCGGAGCTGTAGGATCTGGGCCAGGAGCAGCCTGGTCACTTCCCCAGATCCCCGTGAGGCGGTGTTACCAGCCCCCGCTTTTCTGCCTCCAAGAGAGTAGGATTCCAGAGATGGGGGCGGGGGGGCAGAACCAGGATCCCAGCCCATCCTTTGAGCCAGCAGCAGCCGGGCATAGTGCCAGGCACTGATGGGGTGAACCAGGGGCGAACTGAGCACCCAGGGGTGAACTGAGATCCCTTCCTGTTTCCCCTCCTTCCTTGCCGGGTCTCCTCCGGACCATCAGCCATCCTGCTCAGAGCGCTTTGAAGGCTGGAGCCCTTCCCCGTGTCTCCGCTCTCCACCACTTCCCTCCCATTGTGGGGGACCCGTCGAGTTCCTGTCCATGAGCCACCTCATCGGGGTGTGCCTTGCCCAGGCAGGACTAGACTTTTTCCAACCCCAGACCAGTTGTGAGAGCCCAGCAGCACTGACTGCAGCTGCAGGTGTGTGGATTTGGGGGCGGAGGGGGGCTGTCGTCAGCACCTCCTTTGCATCAGGCTCTGTGCTGGGGCCCCAGGAGAGTTGCTCAGCACCGTCCAGTGTAGGGTGAGGAGCCCTGCGGGGCAGGCCAGGGGTGAGGCAGCTCAGTCCTTCCTCAGTCTGGGGGAATTGCAGTTCAGCTGAGCCTACCTTGGCAGGGAGTGAAAGATTACACAGAAACTTGGAGCCTCCTAGAGGATTTGGACTTTATCCTGGGAGCAGGTGTTCCAAGCTGAGAGGGACAACATCAGATGTGGCTTTGCTAGGCTCGTGGGGCTCAAGCCAGGAGCCCCTTCCCTGGCAAGCCTGCTGCTGTTGTCCAGGTGAGTGTGGATGGTGGCACAGGCAGTGTGGGACAGTGGCACAGGGGGCCGGGTGGGACGACGAGTACCTGGGCATTGAAGCGATGTGCCTGGCAATGGGGAGCTCGAGGTCAGCGAGAAGCCAGATTCAGGATGACTGCCGGGCTCCTGGCCTGGGAGACTGGGTGGATGGTCACGTCTCGGGTTATCAGCTCAGGTTTCCGGAACCACAATTTGAGCAAGTTCTTTGTGCCTGGTTTTGCGGCAGAGGGTCCCAGGCAGGATGGGAGCCAACTCTGAGCCCAGGCCTCTGCCCTCTAGCTTGGCCCAGACCCTGCCGGGTCTGCTCGTCTCTCTCCCTTCACCCTACAGCACTTTAGCCTCTTGAGTGCACGGCTGCACCTCGCAACTGTGCCCTCTACACATGGGGGAGCGCCACTCCACTCCTGCTACCTGGGTACACGGAGACCGCCTTCTGCACTGGCTCACCGCCGACCCTGTGCATTGATGTGTCTCATCCTCTCGCTGTGCAAGGGCATTTCCCCCAGGCCACAAGGCGCAGCTCCTGTAACAAAGCCTCTCTGCACTATAGCTTGAATCTGTCACCCTCCTGGCCCTGTGCTAGAGCAGGCTTCAAGAGGACAGACGAGGGCTGGGCCACACCCTCCCCTCCCCTCCCCCACCTCAGGCCTGTGGGCTAGAGATGGAGCTGAAGCTCCGTGCTGAAGTGGCCCTTTGTACATTGTCCCCCTGGAGGATGGGGGAGCCTGGTGGGAGGGGCTGGCACTGCCCGACACCATGTGCTGATCTCAGGGGCACTGAGGATCCAGGTGGGGAGTGCGGGAAGTGGGGGGGGCTCACTGGGCCTGGGATCAGGGGAGAACACCGTGCCATGTATGGGCTCGCACTGACCGGGCCTGCCGCCCCACACTAGAGGGTACTTGTCACTCAGAGTCTGTCATCACTTCTCAGGCAAAGTGTGTCATCACGCACCAGTTGTTTAGGGAGCGTCTGCTCCTGGCCAGGCTTTGTTCTAGGGGGTGGGGCTCCACTGTGACCTGTGACCAGTGACTGAGGCTTGCAGGCTTAAGATGACCCTGCTCTCCTGTTGACATTCTGAGCACCAGGGTGTGGGTGGGGGAGACAGACCACGAACAGGTAAACAAGGAGACGGCTAGCTTCCGCTGTGAGTGCTGGGGAGCAGAAGACCTGGGCAGGGGTCAGCCGCTGTAGCTGGAGGGCCAGGAGGGCCCCTCTGAGCAGGCAGCCACATTCCAGGCCTAGGAGCAGCCAGTGGGAGGACCCTGAGACGGAAAGGTGGGGACCGTGACTGGAGCCGAGTGGACGAGGGCGGCGAGGGCAGCAAAGATTCGAGGACCAGATTGGCGGGGTCTGTGGGCCCAGAGAGGAGTGTGGATTTCATTCTGAGGGAGACTAGTGTGCGATCGTGTCAAGGGGAGGGTCTTGTGGGAGGAGGTTGGGTGGGGTGGGGGAGGGGGTACGTGGCCTGGTGGGGACTTTGCAGTGACAGAATTTGTGGGGCTCGGTGCCAAATGAAAATACAGTCCCCGAGGGGCACCTGGGTGTCTCGGTGGTTTAAGCATACGACTCTTGATTTCTGCTCAGGTCAGGAGTCCAGGGTTATGGGATTGAGCCCTGCGTCTGGCTCCGCATCGAGCCTGGAGCTTGCTTAAGATTCTCTCTCTCTCTCTCCATCTGCCCTCGCCCACTCTTGTGTGTGATCTCTCTCTCTCTCTCTCTCTCTCTCTCTCCCCCAAATAAAATAAAATAGAGGCACCTGGGTGGCTCACTTGGTTGACCACTTCAGCTCAGGTCATGATATCGAACTTCGTGGGTTTGAGCTCTGTGTCAGCCTCTGTGCTGACAGCTCAGAGTCTGGAGTCTGCTTCAGATTCCACATTTCCCTCTCTCTCTCTGCCACTCCCCTGCTCACGCTCGGTCTCTGTCTCTCAAAAATAAACATAAAAAAAGATAAAGTAATGAAAAGAAAAAAACGAATGAAATCACAACTATATTCAGTTAATCTGAGAAATGCAAAGTTTGTTTAACATGAGCAAATGATGTAATTCCCCACATTAACAAATACTTTATTTTATTTTTTATTTTTACTTTTTTAATTTAATTTTTTATTTTTCAGAATTTACATCCCAAATAGTTAGCATAGAGTGAAGCAATGATTTCAGGAGTAGATTCCTTAGTGCCCTTGACCATTTAGCCCATCCCCCCTCCCACTACCCCTCCAGCAACCCTCAGTTTGTTCTCCATATTTGTGAGTCTCTTCTGTTTTGTCCCCCTCCCTGTTTTTATATTATGTTTGTTTCCCTTCCCTTATGTTCATCTGTTTTGTCTCTTACAGTCCTCATACGAGTGAAGTCATATGATTTTTGTCTTTCTCTGACTGACTAATCTCACTTAGCAGATTACCCTCCAGTTCCACCCATGTAGTTGCAAATGGCAAGATTTCATTCTTTTTGATTGCCGAGTGATATTCCATTGTATCTAGATACCACATCTTCTTTATCCATTCATCCATCGATGGACATTTGGGCTCCTTTGCATACTTTGGCTATTGTTGATAGTGCTGCTATATACATGGGGTGCATGTGTCCCATCGAAACAGCACACCTGTATCTCGTGGATAAATGCTTAGTAGTGCAATTGCTGGGTCGTAGGGTAGTTCTATCTTTAGTTTTTTGAGGAAACTCCATACTGTTTTCCAGAGTGGCTGCACCAGCTTGCATTGCCACCAACAATGCAAAAGAGATCCTCCTTCTCCACATCCTCGCCAACATCTGTTGTTGCCTGAGTTGTTCATGTGAGCCATTCTGACAGGCAGAAGGGGTTAGCTAGCTCAGTGTGGTTTTTATTTTTATTTCCCTGATGATGAGTGATGTGGAGCATTTTTTCATGTGTCAGTTGGCCATCTGGATGTCTTCTTTGGAGAAGTGTCTATTCATGTCTTTTGCCCATTTCTTCACTGGATTATTTGTTGTTTGGGTGGTTGAGTTTGAGAAGTTCTTTGTAGATTTTGGATACTAACCCTTTATCTGATATGTCATTTGCAAATACCTTCTCCCATTGTGTCAGTTGCCTTTTCGTTTTGCTGACTGTTTCCTTCGCTGTGCAGAAGGCTTTTTGTCTGATGAGGTCCCACTAGTTCATTTTTGCTTTTGTTTCCCTTGCCTCCAGAGACGTGTTGAATAAGAAGTTGCTGCGGCCAAGATCAAAGAGGTTTTTGCCTGCTTTCTCCTTGAGGATTTTGATGGCTTCCTGTCTTGCATTGAGGTCTTCCATCCATTTTGAGTTTATTTTTGTGTAAGAAAGGTGTAAGGAAGTGGTCCAGGTTCATTCTTCTGTCCAGTTTCCCAGCACCGCTTGCTCAGGAGACTCTCTTTATGCCATTGGATATTCTTTCCTACTCTGTGAAAGATTAGTTGGCCATACGTTTGTGGGTCCATGTCTGGGTTCTCTATTCTGTTCCATTGATCTGAGTGTCTGTTCTAGTGCCAGTACCATATTGTCTTGATGATTACAGCTTTGTAGTATAGGTTGAAGTCTGGGATTATGATGTCTCCTGCTTTGGTTTTCTTTTTCAAGATTGCTTTGGCTCTTTGGGGCCTTTTCTGGGTCCATACACATTTTAGGATTATATGTTCTAGCTCTGTGAAGAATGCTGGTGTTACTTTGATACGGATTGCATTGAATATGTAGATTGCTTTGGGTAGTATCGACATTTTAACAATATTTGTTCTTCCTATCCAGGAGCATGGAATCTTGTTGCCATTTTTTTGTGTCTTCTTCAATTTCTTTCATAAGCTTTCTGTGGTTTTCAGTATATACATTTTTCACCTCTTTGGTTAGATTTATTCCTAGGTATTTTGTGGCTTTTTGTGCAACCGTAAATGGGATCGATTTCTTGATTTCTCTTTCTGTTGCTTCATGTTGGTGTATAGGAATGCGATTTCTGCGCATTGATTTCATATCCTGCAAATTTGCTGAATTCAGGAATCCGTTCTAGCAGTTTTGTGTGGCATCTTTCGGGTTTTCCATATAGAGCATCGTGTCATCTGCAAAGAGGGAAAGTTTGACCTCCTCCTGGCTGATTTGGATGTCTTTTATTTCTTTGTGTTGTCTGACTGCAGAGGCTAAGACTCCCAATACTGTGTTGAGTAACAGTAGCGAGAGTGGACATCCCTGTCTTGTTCCTGACCTTAGAGGGGAAACTCCCATTTTTCCCCACTGAGGATGATATTAGCATTATGATCTAGAGGTATGCTCCTTCTCTCCCTACTTTCTTGAGGCTTTTTATCAAGAAAGGATGCTGTATTTTCTCAAATGCTTTCTCTGCATCCATTGAGAGGGTTATATGGTTCTTGCCCTTTCTTTTATTGATGTGATGAATCACGTTAATTGTTTTGCAGATATGGAACCTGCCCCGCATCCGAGTTATAAATCCCGCTTGGTCGTGGTGAGTAATACTTTTCATGTATTGTTGGATCCGGTTGGCTAATATCTTGTTGAGAATATTTGCATCCATGTTCCTCAGGGCAAGTTGCCTATAGTTCTCCTTTGTAGTGGGGTCTCTGACTGGTTTTGGAATCAGGGTAATGCTGGCTTCATAGAAAGAGTTTGCAAGTTTTCCTTCCATTTCTATCTTTTGGACCAGTTTCAAGAGAATAGGTGCTAACTCTTCCTTATATGTTTGGTAGGATTTCCCCCTGGAAAGCCATCTGGCCCTGGACTCTTGGTTTTTGGCAGATTTTTGATTACTAATTCGATTTCCTTACTGGTTATGGGTCTGTTCAAATTTTCTATTTCTTCCTGTTTCAGTGTTGGTAGTGTATATGTTTCTAGGAATTTGTCCATTTCTTCCAGATGACCCATTTTATTGGCATATAATTGCTCATACTATTCTCTTATTATTGTTTTTATTTCTGCTGTGTTGGTTGTGATCTCTCCTCTTTCATTCTTGATTTTACTTATTTCGGTCCTTTCCTTTTTTCTTCTTTGACCAGACTGGCTAGTGGTTGATCAATTTTGTTAATTCTTTCAAGGCACCAGATTCTGGCTTGATTGATCTGTTCTACTGGTATGTTTGTGGGTTGGTTGGTTTGTTTGTTTGTTTGTTTCGATAGCATTAATTTCTGCTGTAATATTTATTATTTCCTGTCTTCTGCTGGTTTGGGTTTCATTTGCTGTTCTTTTTCCAGCTCCTTAAGGCGTAAGGTTAGGTTGTGTATCTGAGATCTTTCTTCCTTCTTTAGGAAGGCCTGGATTGCTATATATTTTCCTCTTATAACCGACTTTGTTGTGTCCCAGTGGTTTTGGGTTGTGGTGTTATCCCTTTCATTGACATCCATATATTTTTCCATTTCCTCTTTAACTGCTTGGTTGGCCCATTCATTCTTTAGTAGGATGTTCTTCATTCTCCAAGTATGTGTTACCTTTCCCAATATTTTCTTGTGGTTGATTTCGAGTTTCATAGTGTTGTGGTCTGAAAATATGCACGGTATGATCTCAATCTTTTTGTACTTACTTAGGGCTGATTTATGTCCCAGTATATGGTCTATTCTGGAGAACGTTCCATGTGCACTGGAGAAGAAAGTATATTCTGCTGGTTTAGGATGTAATGTTCTGAATATATCTGTTAAGTCCATCTGGTCCAGTGTGTCATTCAAAGCCATTGTTCCCTTCTTGATTTTTTTTCTTTTGATTAGATGATCTGTCCATTGCTGTGAGTGGGGTGTTGAAGTCTCCTACGATTATGGTATTACTATCGATGACTTTCTTTATGTTTGTGATTAATGATTTACATATTTGGGTGCTGTCACATTTGGCGCATAAATATTTACAATTGTTAGGTCTTCTTGGTGGATAGACACCTTCATTATGACATAATGCCCTTCTGCATCCCTTGATGCAGTCTTTATTTTAAAGTCTAGATTGTCTGAGATAAGTATGGCTATTCTACCTTTCTTTGGCTGACCATTAGCATGATAGATGGTTCTCCATCCCCTTGTTTTCAATCTGAAGGTGTCTTTAGGTCTAAACTGGGTCTCCTGTAAACAGCATATAGATGGACCTTGTTTTCTTATCCATTCTGTTACCCTATGCCTTTTGATTGGAGCATTGAGGCCACTGACATTTAGAGTGAGTACTGAAAGATATGAATTTATTGCCATCATGATGCTTGTACACTTGGAGTTTCTGGTGGTGTTCTCTGCTTTCTAATCTTCGTTGCTTTTGGTATATATATATATATATATATACATATATATATATATATGTATATATATATATGTTTTCAACTTTTCTTCCCTCAGAAAGTCCCCCTTAAAATTTCTTGCAGGGCTGGTGTAGTGGTCACAAATTCCTTTAATTTTTGTTTGTCTGGGAAACTTTTTCTCTCTCCTATTTTGAGTGACAGCCTTGCTGGATAAAGAATTCTTGGCTGCATTTATTTTTTTATATTATTTATTTAATGTTTATTTTTTTTTGACAGAGAGAGAGAGACAGAGACGGTGAGACAGAGCATGAGCAGAGGAGGGGCAGAGAGAGAGGGAGACACTGAATCTGAAGCAGGCTACAGGCTCTGAGCTGTCAGCACAGAGCCCGACATGGGGCTCGAACTCACATACCGCAATATCATGACGAGAGCCGAAATCGGACGCCTAACCGACTGAGCCACCCAGGCGCCCCTGCATATTTTTCTGATTCAGCACACTGAATATATCCTGCCACTGCTTTTGGCCTGCCAAGTTTCTGTGGATAGGTCTGCTGCAAACCTGATCTCTCTTCCCTTTTAGGTCAGGGAACTTTTTTTTTTTTTCCCTTGCTGCTTTCATGATTCTCTCCTTGCCTGAGTATTTTGTGAATTTGACTATGATATGCGTTGTTGATGGTCGGTTTTTGCTGAATCTAATGGGGGGGTCCTCTGTGCTTCCTGCATTTTGATGTCTGTGTCTTTCCCCAGGTTTCGTAAATGTTTTCTGCTATGATTTGCTCACATAACCCTAATACACCTATATCTCTCTCTTCCACTTCTGGGCCCCTATGATTCTGCTGTTGTTCCTTTTTAATGAGACACTGGTTTCTCTAATGCTTAAATCGTGCTCTTTTGCCTTAATCTCCCTCTTTTTTTTCTGCTCCGTTATTCTCTATGAGTTTGTCCTCTATATCGCGGATTCTCTGTTCTGCGTTGTCCATCCTTGCCGCCACTGCATCCATCCATGATTGCAGCTCAGTTATAGTATCTTTAATTTCATTCTGGCTATTTTTTCCTTCTTTTATCTCTGCAGAAAGGGATTCTAATCTATTTTCGACCCCAGCTAATATTCTTATTATCGTGATTTTAAATTCTGGTTCAGACATCTTGCTTGTATCTGTGTTGGTTAAATCCCTGGCTGTCGTTTCTTCATGCTCTTTCTTTTGGGGTAAATTTCTGCTGAATTCTGTGGTTCAGGTTGTGCAGATTGTTGTGTTACTCCTCCGATCAGTGTTCTAGGTGTGTAGGGTGGTTTCGTGTTGGCCTGGCTGTATTTCATGGATGGGAGACACACACAAAACTTCCATGCTCTTCCGCCATCTTGGCCTCACCCCCCATTCACAAATATTTTAAAAACGTATCTCAGGGTGCCTGGGTAGCTCAGTCGGTTAAGCATCCAACTTAGGCTCAGGTCATGATCTCACAGTATGTGTGTTTAAGCAGCATGTGGGGTTCTCATTGGGCTCGCCACTGTCAGCGCAGAGTTTGCTTCAGATCCTGTCTCCCTCTCTCTCTGCCCCTCCCCTGCTGGCTTGCTTGGTCTCTCTCAAAAATAAACAGTTAAAAAAATTATCTCAATAGATGTGAAATAAACATCTTTTCACATTCAATATTCATTCATGACAGAACTTAGAAAACTAGTATTATAAGGGAACTTCCTTAATATACTTGTAGCAGAAAGACCCTAAGTGACCCCATTATATCTGCCCTTGAGTACTGTCACCTTTTCTTTATAATTATTTTCTCTTAAGATCTGTGACTTGACTCTAGCTTTTAGAATATGGCAAATGTAAAGGAATGTTGCAGACATAATTCAGTTAATTCAGAGTCAATCAAAAGAGGATCATGCTAGGCAAACCTGATCTAATCATGTGAATACACTTCAAGGAGGCCTGAGCCTTCTCTGAAGTGACATTCTCCTTGCTGGCCTCCTAAACTAAGCGGCCGTATTAAGGAAGTCTATGTGGCCAAGAACAAGGAACAGCCTTGCTCTAGGCTGAATATTTGTGTCCCCACTCACCCAAATTCATGTGTTAACTCTTAATGTTCAACGTGATAGTATTCAGAAGTGGGGGATGTGGGAAATGATGAAGTCACGAAGGTGGAGCCCTCATGGATGGGATTAGTGCCCTTATAAAGGAGGGCTGTGAGAGCTCCCTTGGCCCTGCGCCAAGCAGGAAGACCAGCGTCCATGAACCAGGAAGCAGGACGTCGCTGTACACTAAATCTGCCAGTGCCTTCATTTTGGACTTCCCAGCTTCCAGAAGGGTGAAAAATAAAACTTACTTTTTATTAGCCTATGGTATTTTGTTAGAGCAGCCCAAAAGGACTAAGACAAGTGTCTGGGAACGCTTAGGACCTAAGCCTCCAACTAGCCGACAATTAGCAAAGAGCTGTGGAAATGAGTCCAGTCATACAGTCACAAGGAAATTCTCTTAAAAACAAACTCAATGGGCTTGGAAGCAGATTCTTCCCCTTTGAAGCGCCCAAATGGGGAAGCACAGTCTAGCGGACACCTTGGCTACAGCCTTGTGAGAACCTGAACAAAGGACTCAGCTAAGCCATTGCTTAGCTTCTGACCCATAAAAATGTGAGATAAATGCGTGGGGCTTTAAGACACTGTGTTGATGGTGATCTGTTGTAAACGGCAAGAGCAAACTAAGAGACTAATAAAAGACATACACTTTTAAAAACCCCGCTATCTACATAGTTACAGAAAACTACTTTTACATGTTGCAATTTCAAGAAGACATGAACGCTCACTATCCTCACATTTACTCAACGTCATTCTTGTAGTAGGAAAGAAAAAAAAATGAAAGCTCTAGGAATTGGGAAAAAATGCCACTATTTATAGATTATATGTCACTGCATGTACCAAATCCAAAAGAATCTGCAGACAAAACACTCGAGTAAGAAACAATATATTGTGGGGAATAAGCTTAGATAATTAAAAGACTAGTTCTTTGGAAAAATCAGTATAAGAAATTTCTTTCCTTACAAACTGTTGGCCGATTCGATGCAATTCCAAAGAGAAACGGCTTTGGAGAGCTTGCCAAGTTGATTATAAAGGACCTGTAGAGCCCTTCCTTCCTTTCCTCTTTATCATCCCCAACATTTTAGTTCCCAGTCCTAGAAACAGAGGCATGGAGTTGTGGGGGTCCAGAGTGAGGTGTTGGAGCTTAGAGTGGGGAAGGCATTACGTGTAGGACAGTCACCCTGCACAGTGTTGGAGCTCAAGTGAGAGCAATCCTGAAAGGTGAATGGTATAGAATAATGAAGTATCACAGACTGAACAGGGTAGGGAGGCATCTGCACAGGGGAAGAATAGCCCAGCATGGGTTTTCAGAACCTGCAGGGGGGCAAATCATCTGCAGAAGAGGTGGCCTGGCACAGGGTGTCTGAGAAAGGAGATATTTACATGTCTCAAAGTACTTCCCCATAAAATACTAAATAATTGGAAAGTGGAAAGTTAACATTCCAGGTGAGAAACCTGGCAGATACTACCTCCAGTGGCCAACATTAACATCACCAGTATGGGGACAATTCAAAATTGTAGGTCACATGATAGGATGCAAAGAGTAGGTTGTAGTGATACTCTTGTGAAACATGTATGGTCTGAATTTTACCATAAGGAAACCTAAGAAAAATCCACATTGAAAGACATTCCACATTACTGGAATTTAGTCGTCAAAAGGTTAAAAGTCATGAAAGTCAAGGAAAGACAAAGGAAGTGTTCTAGAGTGAAAGAGACTAAGACATACAACTGAATTCAATACATGGCTCTGAACAGGACCTTCCTTGGTATAACGTATACTACAGATAAGTGACCAAACTTAAAAAGAATTATGAGGAATAAATGATAGAATTATACTGAACATTTGAACAAAACAGTTTTAATGGGTGCACTGACTACACACAGATTTTTTTTTTTTCAGTACTGGAAATGTATTTTCTTTCATAATTTTCTTCATGGTATTTTTTTCTGTAGCTTACTTTATTTTAAGAATAGAGTATGATACATATACAAAAGATTATTGGTAGTAGTAGTGGTTAAGTCTTTGGTGGTCAAAAGTTGTTCATGGCTTTTTGACTGTGGGGGGCAGGGTCAGAGCCCTTAACCCCATTGTTTAAGAGTCGAGTGTATTAGAGTTAATGTTCTTATTGTGACGGTTGTATGGTAGTTATGTGGAATGTACTGACTTGTAGGATTTAAATGCTACAGGAATCAGGCATCCCATTAGCAATTTACTTGCAAATGGCTCTGGGGCAGGGGGGGGGGTTCTTTTTTTTTTCTCTCTAATTTTTCTTTTCTCTAACTTTGTTTCTAAAAAGCAATTCAAAAATAAATAAATAAATAAATAAATAGAAAAGGTGAAAAGCCTTAGGCAAATCTTATTTCTCCATGTGGAAAGAGCTACGAATCAGTGTTTACAATTAAAATTATAGATAGGTTCTATGGCACTATAAAAAAATTGTAGTATGTATAAACATTGGCAATAGCCATAGCAGGAATACATCAAAATAATGTCTAAATCTTTAGGCCCACATATAGTCATAAAAATTGGAAAATACAAAAAGCCATCCATGAACACTACTGAAGTGTTAATGACAACTTGGTTGTTTGGGTGCTGTTCAAACGGCTGGTAGTGGAGCAGTCTGATGGTGCTAAAACCCTCTAGTGCTGGTTTCCACGTACAAAATGTGCTTAAAAGTTAATGAGATGCCAAGAAACATAGTTTAAAATATTATAAAGATTTTCATTACACACATATGATACAAAAACATTTTCCTTTAATCAAGACTTTACCATATAGTGTGTTCAATTGGGAAACAATGAAAATGTTTGGTAAGCATCCAGTAAATTTTTTCTATTTATTTTTCAAATCATATAATTTTTGTTCAAAATCTGTACATATTCTCGTGACGCTTTCCATACTGGATCTTGATTTAGAATTGAATCATCCGTAGATACTAAAGGAGTTCTACAAGATCCTCATTCAAATTCGGTAGCAGCTGAAAAGGAAAAGAAAGAATTATCTTCTTTCTCCAAAATAATTTTCACTACAACTGATGAAAAAAAAAAGAAGAAAAGAAAAAGAAAAGGAAAAGAAAAAAAGAAAGTTGGGGCCTTTATGAGTGTTAAGAAAAATGAAAAATACCTACGTACAACTGCAATATGAAACCCAAGGTTAGTATTAAATATATTTTGCTCAGGGTTGCACACTGAACTAATTGCTATTGTGGATAAATATCAGAGTTTCTGGTTTTTTCATTACAAGGTGAAATTACAAGATGAGGACACAGTCCACCCTGAACAATCATAAACTATAAACGGAAAAATCAAACAGGCATTTCCAGAGCCAAGTATACAGATGTAAGTGACAGGTATAAAACACAGCACTACTGGAACATACGGAAGGGACATCCCAGTTTTGTGTCAATATTGTCTGCTCTTTGGTGAAGGTGATATGTCAGCTGATACCTGAAGGACAAGGAAAAAGTATGCTAGGGAGAGGGAAGAAGCACATACAAAGAGCTAGAAGTGAGGAAGAACACTTGTGCAATTGTGAGTAGTTTAGTTTGACAAGGTGCTAGAGCAAAGCAGCAGAGTAGGGCAAAGAGTGAGAGACAAGGCTGAATGATCTGGCAAGAAGCAAACTGATTTGGGTGTTTTCATTCCATGCTAAGGAATTTGAAGTTTTACCCAAGGGCAAAAGCAATGACAAAATCAATGAGTGATGATTGAAACCCGTTACCTGTCAATGGCAGCTATATGACCTCTAATTACTTAACCAAGCATTACTAGGATGACTTTGGCATTTTGGGTCTTCTATCACTAGCAGAAACGACAATTTGATAAAGCACACCTTTTCTGAGACTTGTGCAGGTTGACAGTTCCATAGGGATGGCACCAGTGAAGGAAGATTGTCGCCAGAAATAATAACAGATATAGACTTAGGGAGATTGAAAACACTTCTTTAACGTTTATTTATTTTTGAGAGAGAGGCAAACCACAAGCGGGCAGGGGCACAGAGAGAGGGAGACACAGAATCTGAAGCAGGCTCCAGGCTCCGAGCTTTCAGCACAGAGCCCTCTGTGGGGCCTGAACCCACCTGAGCTGAAATCAGTCGCCCAACCGACTGAACCACCTGCTTGCCCCTAGACTTGTGGGAGATTTTAAAAGAGCTATGACACATGAGGACTAAATGAGGAAGAAGTGTGTTCTTCATTATGCTCGTGCTTTTACATTTTTTATTAGATATGTACAAAAAATGTGAATGTAGTATCTATTCTCCAAACAACGGAAAGGGATGCCATTTACTATTTATAGTTTATTTCAGAAATCAATGATATCTACCTTCATACATTTTGGCAGCATACCTTCTTCTAGTTCTCTGGTTATTCTTTCCTCCAACTCCTGCCGCGTCTGAAATAAGCCAAATATTATTTAGAATGTGTAAGGTAAACAAAAGACATGGTAGGGATTATATATAGCTTAGGACATGTGGTCTTGAACTAATACTTGTAGAGATTAAACCAAAGTTAGGGATTGCTTAAACAGAAAAACTATCACATGAATAAAATAAATTCCTACCTATTTTATTTTAGTTTTAGATAACGGAGAACAGATACATACATACATGCACACACACATACACATACACACACACACGTATATATGTATACATATATACGTGTGTGTGTGTATACATATATATAATATGTGTATGTTATATATATAATGTATTATGTGTATTATATTAATATATCTAATATGTGTACATTATATATATATATATAATGCTATTTATGTGAGTCTGATAAAAAGCACAATTAATATTGATCTATTGAATATGTATAATCTTGAAATGTGATGTTGGATCTTACTGGGACAAAAAAGTTTAAACAAGAATCATATTGTATGCTGAATTATTACTTGGAAATGATTAGAAATACTGCCATTTATGAAAGTTTAATCAGTTTTTTACCTTAATGAATTGTTCCTTAAAATGGGCTTTCCATTTTTTCACTTGTAGAAAACCAAAATTTGAAGGAATGCTTTTTGCTGTTAATTTTCCAGGACTGACTCTTAAATACATATAAAATGAAGAAAGTGGGACTGTCTTACTGTCATGTGGAAATTCTACTGGCAAAAATTGAGTAAAAATGTTTTGCTATCTGTATTATGACTAAAACACTTATTTCCTTTCATATGCACACAAAGATTTCAGAAAATCGCTTTGAAGAAAGGAAAAATAGGGGGTTACAACAGTTTCCAAACTTAGCTTCTGATTTATAACTTTCTCCATTAGCGATAAGGAAAACAACATACAATTTTCAATTGTAACTTTGTTTCCTTTCTCCAAATTAGGACCAAGTTTTGAAACACTTGACTTATTAAAGTTATGGTTATCCACTTTGAAATGTGTACGAATATTTCCAACTACAGGTGACCCATGAATAACACAGGGGTGGGGTACAGTCAAAAACCTGTATATAATTTTTCATCCCCCCAAAACTTAATTACTAATAGCCTACTGTTGACCGGAAGCCTTACCGGTAAAATAAACAGTCGATTCATACATGTTTTGTACAGTAGAATAAGCTAGGGCGAAAAATGACATTGAGAAAAACGGAAGGAAGAGGAAATACACTTACAGTACTGTACAGTATCCAAAAATAATCCATGTGTAAGTAAAGTAGACCCACACAGTTCAAAACCATGTTGGTCAAAGGTCAACTGTATATTACAACTGTTCCTGTCTAGAATGTACTTATTTACATCTTTCTTAGACAAGGTAGCCTCTCCCTGAATGCCCCAAACGGGCTCCAAAATAGTGTACAGAACATAATCAACACTGTGGTGATAAGGATTCCAATGTCTTTACAAACTTAGGTGTGAGGACAAATGTTTTGGCTGACATGCTTCCCAATATTTTCAGAGACTGTTTTCCCTAATACCTTTTTTTAATTGAAGTATAGTTGGCATACAATGTTACACTAGTTTTTCAGTATACAAATTCAGATTGGACCATGGTATACACTATGCTATGCTTGCTACCGTACATGTAGTTACCCTCTGTCACCATACAACATTAATACAATATTGTTGACGATATTCCATATGCTGTATTCTTCATTCCTGTGACTTATTTACTTTATAACTGGAATTTGTACCTCTTACTCCCCTTCATCTATTTTGTCCATACCTCTCTACCCACCGCCCCTCTAGCAACCACCAATTTGTGCTCTGTAGTTATGATTCTGTTTGTGCACTTGTTTTGTTTTTTTTATATTCCACATGTAAGTGAAATCAGATGGTATTTATTTGTCTTTCTGCGATTTATTTCCCCTCGCATAATACCCTCTACGTCTATCAATGTTGTCACAAATGGCAAGATCTCATTCTTTTTGATAGCTGAGCTATATTTCATTGTATACATATTACACATTGTCTTTATCCATTCATCTCTCCATGGACACTTAGGTTGCTCCCCTATTTTGGTTATCGCAAACAATCTTTCCATAAACATAGGGATGCATACAACTTTTCAAATTAGTGTTTTCATTTTCTTTGGGTAAATACGCAGCAGTGGAATTAATGAATATCTATTTTTAAGTTTTTGAGGAACCATAACACTTTTTTGACAATAGCATTATATTCAGGCCTTATAAAATGAATGGGGCAACATGACTATACCAGACTTATAAAACTAATAACTCAATACCAGGTGATGGGGGAAGGCTTTATTCAAACAATATTATATTACCATTAATAAATACGATATAAAATATAAACCACGTTTTTTATATGACATGACTTAAGGAGCTACCAAGGTAATGTTGCATCTTTTCCCCAAAAGCTCTTTTCCTAAATATTTACCTCTGTGACCTTTATGTTTATATCTAGGTAAAAACTGTGTTTCGATGGTGAAAATAGCTTTCCAGTCCATGAATTAGAACACATGTGTACTCTTGTGTATACCTTTCCATTGATCCAAAATATAAGAGGGTGAGAAAATTATACACAGAAAAACTATATATCAGCAAATTTTAATTCAAAGAATATTTTTAAAGGATTTTTAATTAGAAGGATTTTCTCATTAACTGTTAACATACAATTATGGCCCATAGAAATCTAAGGTTCGGTTGGGGACACTGCAGGATTGAGGGACAAGGAAGTCACAGCCGTAGTCTCCATCTCTCCTTTAGTTAGACAGCTCTATTTCTCTCTGTTTTACACAATACAGTTTAATGCAAAAAAAAAAAAAAACTACGTTCTATTGTTTGAAAAAAAATTATTTTGAAGATATAAAAGTCACTAATTTAGTCAAAATCCCGAATTTTGCGTAATAGACAAAAAGGTCTCAGAGAGAGTGTACTTTGCCTGAGGTCATGAAACCAACTAGATGCAGACCAGGAATACACTTGTGGTCTTACCAAGCCTACAGTTCTATGCCAGTTACTTCCTCATAGTCAGGAAAAATACGTGTATTTAAAGTATAACTCAGAGAAAATGAATACATAAAACTTTGCCATGTGGCTCAGTAATGCTTAGGTTTGAGGCACACAATAGTAGCTCTCTAACTAAATTACAAATGTTAAAGTCATGAATGAAAATAAAGGAACAGAAATTATGTTAACTCCTTTTAGTAGCCGTCAATTTTTAAGCACAACTTTTTAAATTTTTAAAAAAATTTTTTTAACGTTTATTTATTTTTGAGACAGAGAGAGACAGAGCATGAACGGGGGAGGGTCAGATAGAGGGAGACACAGAATCTGAAACAGGCTCCAGGCTCTGAGCTGTCAGCACCGAGCCCGATGCGGGGCTCAAACTCAAGGACTGCGAGATCATGACCTGAGCTGAAGTCGGCCGCTTAACCGACTGAGCCACCCAGGCACCCCAAGCACAACTTTTTTAAACCACAGGACAGAGAACTTGAAAGAGAAAATCTTTAGGTGAAGCAAGCAAGCTGAAACTGAGGAAATTCTTCCTGAAAGCATTATTTTTTCCTTCCAAAGAAAATTTGTTTTGTCAAAATCGATCAACAAATGAGTGAACCCATGGTGTGGTTATTTACAGCAAAATTTAAAACCCAACACAGATTTCTCCTTCCCTTCTAGCATGCTTCTGTCTAACCTCTCATCATTCGTTGGTATGTACAAAAGACACAATTCACTTTATTTATAATTTAAATCCAGTCGGAAATTATAGGTGAACCTTCACTTCTCACATGTGGACTTATCTCTGTCTCCCTCCCGACGGGAAGGGAGACTCACCTAACGGGTGAATTTGGGAGACGGAGCTAAGCAGTGCTTATGTGTTTCTGGATCTCCTCTTTGAAAAGATGTGCCTGCCCACAGTAACATGAATTTGGGTCTGCTCTCAGCTCTGTGGTAAGCACCCGGCCCCCGGGGTGGGGGTCAAGCATTTGTTTCCTCAATTTACAACTGTGTGGGGAAGTGCCCGATTTGGGAGGAAGCCCAAAGTGGCTAACATAACCTAAATCGTATCCTCCAATTTGTTAGTGTTTATTAGTAATAAAGCTACTAAGTTTCTCTCCATCTCCCTGTCTCCTGTGTTCTGAATTTAGAAAGAGAAGAGCAGGGTTACTTGCCGCCTACCCAGTGTCACCTGTCACAGCTCCACCAAGAAAAATGACTAGACAACACTTACAGAAACATTCTCTTCTTCCTTGACTTCATAATTAACGTACATTGTTCAAAAGCATCGCTCACTCGAAAGAGAGAAAAAGTTGAAAGGAACCGTTTTAAGAACAAACATAGAAAGTCAGACAAACCGAGGACACAGAGGAATACATTCCAAATGAAAGAACATGACAAAACCTAAGAAAAAAAACTAAGTGAAACAGAGATAAGTAATATACCTCATAAAGAGTTCAAGGTAACGGTCATAAAGATGCTCAGTGAACTCGGGAGAAGAATGAATGGATCCAGTGATAACATCAACAAAGAGATAGAAAATATAAAAAAGAACCAATCAGAGCTGAAGGATACAATAACAGAAATGACAAATACACTAGAGGGAATCAACAGCAGATAAGAAGATGCAGAAGAACAGATCAACAATTTGCAAGACAGGGTAGTAGAAATCATCCAAGCCAAAAAACAAAAAGAAAAAAGAATTTTAAAAATGAGGCTAGGTTAAGGGACCTGTGGGACAACATTCAGTGTAATAATACTTGCATTCAAGGGGTTCCAGAAAAAGAAAAGACAAAGGGGCAAAGAACTCATTTGAAGAAATAAAAGCTTCATTTTAAAAATTCAAATATTTGCTTGATTTAGCTATTTATAAAATGCTCTACAATCACTCATCAAGATATTTTATAAAAATAGAAACAAAGGTGGTATAAGTCCAAAAAAAAAAAAAGGAAAAAGAAAAAAGAGTGCCATAAATAAGAAAGCAATTAAAGATGTATTCTCGTGTAAGAAACTAGCAACACTTTTAACTTAAAAGAGAAATTAACCTTTTTAGTGTTACAAGTTGATTTAATTCATAAAAAGGACTTACCATGGATTCTTTTTTTTTTCTTTTTTTTTAGAGTAGCCTCCATGCTTAGCGTAGAGCCCAATGCAGGACTTGAATTCATGACCCTGAGATCAAAACCTGAGCTGAGATCAAGAGTTAGACGCTGAACCGACTGAGCCACCCAGGCACCCCTCTGGATTCTTTTAAATAGTAAACATTCATATGTCGTTAAGTGTTTGGAGGATGATCATTCACTGACATACAGGGGTGGACAAACTGGATTATAGCAAAACTTTCAAGTGTTAATGAACCACTGCCAACTGAAAATAAGTCCAAGCATCTAAGTGTACCTGTGGTTACCAGGCAATAACATTTACTTTCCAAAATCAAATTTAAATGAAAGCTTTTCAAGAAATTTAACATGGGTAAGTTTAGTTATATTTACTGAATACAGTTAATGCTAGGTGTCTCTTGCGGCACACCTGGGTGGCTCAGTTGTTTTTAGTGTCCAAATCTTGATTTTGACTCAGGTCATGATCTCATGGTTTTGAGACCGAGCCCCACATTCGGCTCTGTGCTGAGCACGAAACCTGCTTGGGATTCTCTATCTCCCTCTCCTTTTGCCCCTCCCCTGCATGCACTCACTCATTCTCTCACTAAAATAAAATAAAAATAAGTATCTCTTAGAAATGAGAGATCAAGGGACTAATATATATATAATATATATTATATATTAATATTATATAACTAATATTAATATTATATTAAATATTAATATTATATTATAATGTATTATATTATATTTTATTATATTAAAATTATATTAATATTATATAAATATAATATTATATATAATATATATATATATATATATAAAATTTACCTCCGTTCTTTCTTAGCACATATAATGCTGACTTTTATCTCGTATGTGTTAGTTACTTCAACTCAGAATTTTGCCAAATTAAAAGCAACAACATCAGATATCTGAAACCCAAACTAAACAGATACTATAACTAACCTTCCACAAGGAAGCCTCCCTGTCGTCATATGACAGCCGTGGGTTTATGGTAGGAATCACTAAGTTTCCTCTTGGAGTAAAGTTTCCATTGAGTACTAAATTATTTTCAAAATGTCCACAATAAGGTGGTTCCAGGCCTGGGCTCATAGTAAGGGTCCTGAGTAAAGTTTGGTGCTGCTGTCTCTCCACAAGAAAATTTGTATTGCTCTCTGACAGTCTCTCCTTAGCCCTGTGAAGATTAAAAAACACAAATACATTTTCTTTTCCCCTAAATCATTCCTAAATGACATACATTTTTTTTTTTAGGTTTCCATAATAGTAAATAGCATTTGCCATTGAACAGTGTTTTAACACTGAACATGTGACGGAGCACACCTACTCTCTAAAATTATACTTTTAAAATTGCTCTAAAGAAATACTTATGTTTCCAGGGGGATTCCTAACTAACAATTCAAGTTAGGGAAGGGAGAGAAGTGGCTATCAGTGATGTACATGGGTTAACAAATAATACTTGCTGTCTTCTGGAATGGCTGTACTGACAGGATCCTTCAGGATGCCATTATATATACATACTTGTATTTAGTAAACCTGTTTACAGATGTAAAACTAAACCATCCCTCAAAGACATTTTCAAGCGTTTGCTTTCACCACTCTTGTACATTTCACTTTTTATCTCAAAGAAACTGAGCATTTGACACTGAGGAATCATTGAGACCAACAATCTCTAGGGGAGATAGTAGATGACAGACGTGTGATCAGAAAGAACTAAAACAGCTACAGAGGCAATTAGCTTACAACAGTTACCAAGGCACTGGAGGCAGAATCTGCCCTTTCTGTCTTCAGTCTTCCACAGGCCTCCCTCCCACCATGGTGCTCTTTTTAGCCACTTCGGGAATTATACTACCCTTCAGCCCTGTGTGAGTCCTTCTGCATTTCACCCGGATGCCTTTATGTAAAGTAGAAAAAGCATAAAGGATAGTTTGTCTCAAGGCCCACTCTAGGAATCATACCAAAGGTCACAATCAAGAGAATAAATGTACCAAGCTGCCAGGATGAGTAGTAGTAGTACCTGACCTTTTAGGTTAAAGATGTAATCTTCCAAAAAGAAACTCATCGACATTTCTATTTAGGGCAATTCTGACAAGCAATTTTATAATAATATGCTTCTAAATGAGAAAGCTTCGAACAATGCACTTAAAGACTAGCAGATCCGATCAATGGAAAATATACAGGGCGGGGGGTGCGGGGGTGGGGTGGGGGACGAGGTCCTGTAAAACCGAAAAAAAGAGAAGGGATGCAAACTGTCCTGGACTAACATTTCAAAGGTAAGTTCACTTAGAAACCTCATTTTCCAAAATAACACGATCTAGTTGGCTTTCACTTCCTACTCATCTCATGATCTCGGCTCCACAGAAATTATGCTTTAGAGGCAAATTAATAAGCTAAATTTCTTGTCTATGATTCTGTGTTGACTTACCTGTTCAGCTTATTTCTCAAGGACTTTCTAAGTTTTAATTCTTCTAGGTAGAGTTGCCTGTAGGTTTCCAACTCTGTTTTAGTAGATCCTTGAGAAGTCTTCATTGTAGAGATCTGAGATTCCAGATCTTTAATTCTAAGTTCCATTTTATTTATCGTTGAAGCATGATCATTTTCTCTTAACTGGTCCAAGTTTTTTCGAGCTGCTGCTTGTTCCTAATGAAAAAAAATTAACAGGATAGTTTCAAAATAGGTATAATCTGAATAATTAATTATACCTGTTTCCTTTAGTTCTGAGTCAAAGTTTCAGAGAGAAATTTTAAATGAAAAAAAGCTCAAGTGTAAAATATTTATCATCAATGTCAACTGAATTAAACATGATTTATAAAATTAAAGTTCAATCATTCCTGTATTAGTATTCACGCAATCTGATAATTCAAATAATAGAATCAATGAGAAAATTTTTAAAGTCAACAATAAACTTAAGAATAATCCAAGTACAGTGCAATGTTTAAATCATAATTTTTCTTTTCCTCTTCATAGTGAGACTAGTTGTTTAAATCATCATTTTTTCTTATCCTCTCGATTTAGTAGGAATAATGATGAAAACTGAAATCTTTAAAGGGAGGAACAAATGCCTCCAGAAATCTACAAATTACCATAAAGCAAGTAGAGGAAACCCCTACAATACATCTATCCAAAATGTAATTTGCAGTAAAATGAATTAAAGCACATTACAGATCAATCAATTAACCTGTAAAAACAGGTTGACTTCGTGTAATTTTTCTACTATGTCCAGTCGTGCTCTTTCTTCAATCTCCCGTTTATACTGCTCCACTTGACTGCGTTCTACCATATTCATTTCCATAAATTGCTTCAATTTTACTACTTCTTGCTGTAACTTCTTGTTGTTGCTCTCTAGTTTTTCACGTTCTTCTTCGAAAGCTTTCATTGATAATAACTCTTGTTGAAGAACTTGATTTTTTGCGTCCAGGTGTAGACATTTTGAAGATGTAGTTTCCAGTTCTGTTGTAAGGACATCAGCCTGCATGAATAAAACACTATAGTTTGGAAGGGAGTGAAAAGAGTCTAACTCAAAACTACTATGAACATTTTTTTTCAGATTTTAAGTAATCTCTACACCCAGTGTGAGGCTTGAACTCACAATCTCAAGATCAAGAGTAACTGAGCCAGCCAGGCACTCAAATTTTTAAATAAACTCATTTGCAATAAAATGTTACCTGTCTTAGAATGTGGAACCTTAAACAAGTCAGAAAATCAAGAGACACGTTAAAGACATTAGGTGTTACTGAAATAGATCTTTGCTATCATTCTCTTTAGTACACAACATTTGCACTTGATTCTATACTTTTATTTTTCTATGATTTTTTCATATCTTTCTTTCATAAAATAAGTCCCCTCTTAGGAGAAAGTCTCTTAGCCCTTCCCCCATCTTAACACTCCATAGCTTTTAAAGAAGTTTTAGCAATATCATATTGACTTATGTATGCCCAAGTCAACAAATACGTCCCAAGATAAGACTCTGGAAATAAGACTCTAATTCATGAATCTATAAGTAATGCTTCTAATGCCACGGCCTGTTTCTGAACTGCAAATGTTTTATGCTAATTTGAACCGCATTCCCAGGAGAAATGATTCTCCGGGATGTGTTCAGAAATCACATCTCCCAGTATAAAACTTTAATTGGATGATCCAAATATGTTTTTGAGGCAAAATTTTTTTTTAATTCAATACTGTTATCTTGTAATCCTTTGTTACTTTCTAGAAAATAAGAGATCATACTAAACAAAAACAACCACAACAACAAAACTGGCTGGAGTTTCAGTGATGCTGAGTTGGGAACGACTTCCATCCATTCTATATGATTGGTAAGACAAGGTGAGTGGATGTGGTGGTTTTATAAATTCCTTGATACTTCTGTGAAAATCCCTCCCCTTAAATATATGCTGGCTTCAGTAACTGGTTTCTCGTGAACAGAATATGCAGAACTGCTGTGATTTTTAAGGCCAGCTTAGAAAATGTGATACAGCTTCCTTCTGACTTTCTTTCTCTAGGGAAGCTCACCCTTAGAACGCAGCCACCACGTGGTGAGGAATCCCAGGCTACCTAGTGAGTCTTCATGTAGATACTCCAGCTGAGACTAGCCAACGTCCTAGCCAAAGGCCAGCCTCAACAGCCAAACACGTGCGTGAACAAGCCTTTAGATGATTCTAGTCTCCAGCTTCCAGTTATGCCAGCTGATGCCAAATGAAGAAGAAATGAGTTGCCCTACTCTGCTTTGCCTAAACTAAAGATTGGTGAACAAGAGAAATGCTCTTTTGAACTAGTAGGTTTTGAGGTGGCTTATTACGCAGCAGTAAATTACTACCACAGATACTGATACTAAAAATGGTGTGCTGCTATTCAAAAAAACCTGAAACTAAACTTCCTTTGAACCAGGAGGTAGGTCGAACCTGGAAAGATGTAGAAAAGTGTAAGAATGAGACCCAAAAAGGGCCTCCACAAGACTCTTAGTGGAAACCTGATGGCCTGTGAAGAGGCTGACAGCAAGGGTTTCTAAGCAAGTGAAGAAAATGACACTGGACGAAAGGGAAGTCATGCTACAAAATACCTGAAAGTAAAACGGATAGGAAAGAGAAACTAAAGAAAGACTATGCAACTGAAAGGAACCAGGACTTACTGGGTTCAAGTATCTGTTTCTCATTTACAGCCTCTCTACATGTTGAACTGTCAAATAATGCTAAAATAAAGAAATGGCTTTTGGGTTCAGAGAAACTCCAGGGTGCTACCAGGAAAACAGAAAGATTTAAGGTATGCCTCCAATTTCTTTAAGGATCTTAAGACTATAAGATTTTTTTTAAAGTGGGTTCCACACCCGACATGGGGCTTAAACTCAGCACCCAGAGATCAAGTGTCACATGCTCTACCAACTGAGCCAGCCAGGAGCCCCAAAAGTAGACGAATTTTAAAGGCGTTGTCCTGTAAGAGCTTCACAGGAAACCTGAAGCGAAAAGCTTATCTCAAAAGGACTTGGGAGGGTCGCTTTGCTAAAACACGGCATGAAATCCAGTAATATTTACAGAAAACTAAAAAAGGTAAGAGATATATAGTAGCAAACATACTATTTGCTACCTTGGACTAAAAGGGGCCAAATAGTGCAAAATGAAAAGAGGCCTTTGGGTCTTAGAAGTCCCACAGGGAGGAAGCAGGATGAAAAAACAGCTGCAAATACAGGTCATTCCTTATGAAAAGGAAGGAACTAAGAGCTCAAGGAGTAAAGAAAGGGAAAAGACATGGAGAAAGTATTCTCGTGGTTAGGACTAAGTCCTAACTTAAGAACTGACAGCATGCATCAGGCTATATTTCAAAACTCTTATGGACTAGGGTGCTTCCCATCTTCTTTTTCTGAATGGGTGAGTCCTCAGCAGTTGACTAGACTGTTGCATTTGTGAGTGGTAAATAACTGTCTCTTTCATTCTCAAGTCCTCATATTGAGAACACTTGCACTCAAGGGGCTATACTTGAGATACCATAACCCAGGCAGCTTATCCCCACTGCACCTGATTAAGATGGTAAGATCTTGGACTCAAGCCCTGAACCTGATGCCATGATAACTGCGACTTGCAGGAGGTATTGGAGGGAGAGGGGAGTGAATGTATTTTTCAGGTGGGAGGAATACAAACATTTGTGGCTAGTGGGTAAAGTATACTGCTTTTTAAAGGTGTCCATAGGTTTTAATATTAATTCCACTAAAAAAAGACCATGGAACAACCTTAGTGACTTGCTCCTAATGAACAGAATATGTGACTATGATCCTGTGTGTATTCCAAGCCTAGGTGACAAAAGGCGATTCTGCCTTGCTCTGTATCTCAGGCTGCTAACTTGGAATCTAGCTCCCCATCTAGTGAGGAAGCCTAGGCCACAAAGAGGGTCTAGGTGTGTCAGTTTAAGTGTTTCTGCTACCTCCTGAACTGAAGTCCCAGGCAACAGCCAGCATCAACCACCAGACGTCAGTGAACAAATCTTCAAATGGATCCAACCCCAAACCTTTCAGTTGCCCCACCTGAAGCTGAGCAGGGCAGAGACTAGCTGTCCTGGCCACACTTTTCCTAACAGATATGTGAACAAAAGAAATCTAACCTTTGGGGAGTTTGTTAAGAAAAAAACAAAAATGATAAATTGAAAAGTGGATGAAAAAAAAGAGAGAAGACACATAAACCTGTATAGGAGAAATTGTTCTCCATTAATGTAGGATGTAATAAATGTTAAGATTAATTTATTAACAACCAATGGTGCTAATGAGAAGAAGCAGATAACTAGAAGCAACATCTAAGAAGTTTTTCTCTCAGGTTTTCCCCAGTTAGGATCATATTAGCTGCTCATTTTCCATATATGGCCTTTATTATGTTGAGGTATGGTTCCTCTAAGCCTACTTTCTTGAAGTTTATATCATGAATGGATGTTATAGTTTGTCAAATTCTTTTTCTGCATCTATTGCAATGATATGACTTTATGCTTTTTTGAAAATTAATATGAGGTATCACATTCATTGATTTGCAAATATTGAACCACCCCTGCAAACCAGGGATAAATCCCATTTGGTTATAGTGAATGATTGAATGATTTTTTTAATGTTTCTTTATTTTGGAGAAGGAGCACAAGCAGGGGAGGGACAGAGAGAGAGGGAAATACAGAAATCTGAAGTAGGCTCCAGGGTCCAAGCTGTCAACAGAGCCTGACACTGGGCTCAAACCGACGGACCATGAGATCATAACCTGAGCTAAAATTGCATGCTTACCTCACTAAGCCACCCAGCTGCCTCTGCCCCCGGTGAATGATTTTTTAATGTATTGTTGGATTCAGTTTGCTTATTTTGTTGAAGATTTTTGCATGTTCATCAGAGATGCTGGCCTGTAATTCTCTCTGTGGTGTCTTTATCTGGTTTTGGTATCACGGTAAAGCTGGCATAGAATAAATTTGGAAGTTTCCCTTCCTTTTATGTTTTTCTGGAACAATTTGAAAAGGACAGGTTAAACTTTTTTTTTTTTTTGTATTAGCTCTTCTTTACATGTTAAAATTTACGTCTGAAGGCATCTGGTCCTAGACTTGTGTTTGTTGAGAGTTTTTTGATTCCTGATTCAGTTTCCTTGCTGGTTATTGATTTTTTTTTCAAATTTTCTATTTCTTCTTGTTTTACTTTGGTAAGTTATATATTTCCAGGAATTTATTCAATTCTTCTAAGTTGTCCAACTTGTTGGCATACATTTTTTCACAATATTCTCTCGTAAATGTCTGTATTTCTGTGGTGTTGGTTCTTATTTCTACTCTCACATTTGTGGTTTTATTTATTTTGGTCTTTTCTATTTTCTTGTTGATTACTCTGGCTAACAATTTATCAGTTTTATTAATTTTTACAAAGAACCAGCTCTAGGTTTCATTGATCTGTTCTAGTATTATCTGTTTTTTGTTTGTCTATCATTCATTTCTGCTTTAATTTCTTTTTTTAATTTCATTTTGAGAGAGACCACACATGAGGGGGGGATGGGCAGAGAGAGAGAGAGTGAGAGAGAGAGGGAAAGAGAGAATCCCAGACAGGTTCCATGCTGCCAGCAGAGAGCCTAACATGGGGCTCGATCTCACAACTGTGAGATCATGACCTGAGCCAAAATCGAGAGTCAGACAATCAGTTAAGCCACCCAAGGGCCCCCTGCTCTGATCATTATTACTTGCTTTCTTCTGCTGGCTTCAGGCTTCATTTGTTGTTCTTTTTCTAGCTCCTTTAGGTGTAAGGTTAGGTTGTTTGAAATTTTTCTTGCTCCTTGAAGTAGGCTTATATTGCTATGTACTTCCCTCTTAGGACCACTTTTGCAGCATCTCAAAGGTTTCAGACCATTGTTTTGTTTTTTTTTTTTTTTCATTTCCATTTGTATACACGTATTTTTTTAAGTTTCTTCTTGTATCTCTTGCTTAACCCATTCCAGTGTAGTAGCACGTTATTTAACCTGCATGTATTGTTTTTAATATTTAAGGCCTTTTTTTTATCCATTCTTGAGAATAGTCCATGTATAGTTGAAAACAACGTGTATTCTGTTTTAAGATGGAACGTTCTGAAAAAAAATCTCTTAAATCCAATCTGGTCCACTCTGTCATTCAAAGCCATTGTTTCTTTTTCTTTTTTTTTTTTTTATTAAACATATGAAATTTTTTGTCAAATTGGTTTCCATACAATACCCAGTGCTCATCTCCACAGGTGCCCTCCTCAATACCCATCACCCACCCTCCACTCCCTCCCACCCCCATCAGCCCTCAGTTTGTTCTCAGTTTTTAATTTTAAAAAAAGAAATTAAAGCAGAAATGAATGATAGACAAACAAAAAACAGATAATACTAGAACAGATCAATGAAACCTAGAGCTGGTTCTTTGTAAAAATTAATAAAACTGATAAATTGTTAGCCAGAGTAATCAACAAGAAAATAGAAAAGACCAAAATAAATAAAACCACAAATGTGAGAGTAGTTTTTAAGAGTGTCTTATGCTTTGGCTCTCTTCCACACTAACATCTTTTTTTTCCCTTCCCCTCCCCCATGGATTCCTGTTAAGTTTCTCAGGATCCACATAAGAGTGAACACATGTGATATCTGTCTTTCTCGTATAGCTCAAAGCCATTGTTTCTTTGGTGATTTTCTGTTAAGATGTATTTTTTGGTGATTTTTTTTGTTAAGATGTGTTGATGTAAATGGGGTGTTAAAGTACCCTATTACTGTCTTATTATCAATTAGTTCCTTTATGTTGGTTATTGTTTTATGTACTTGAGTGCTCTCATGGTGGGTGCATAAATATTTACAATTGTTAGATCTTCCTATTGGATTGTACCCTTTATTATGATACAGTAGCATTCTTTGGCTCTTGCTACAGTCTTTGTTTTTGGTTTATTTATTTGGAGAGAGAGAGAGTTGGGGAGGGACATAGAAAGGGGGAGAGAAAATTTCAAGCAGCCTCCATGCTGTCAGCCTGGAGCCCAACATGGGGCTCAAAGCCACCAGCCATAAGATCATGACCTGAGCCAAGACCTAGTCGGTCGCTCAAATGACTGAGGCACCCAGGTGCCCCACAGTCTTTGTTTTAAGGACTCTTTTGTCTAACAAAAGTATCGCTATTTTTTCTTTTAACATGATAAATTTTTCTACATCCCCTCGCTTTCATTTTTTTTTTTAAATAGAATTCATTGTCAACTTGGCTAATATAGAGTGTGTATAGTGTGCTCTTGGTTTTGGGAGTAGATTCCCGTGGTTCACACTTATAGACAACACCCAGGGCTCATCTCCAAAAGTGCCCTCCTCAATGCCCACCACCCACTTTCCCTTCTTACCCACCGCCCCCCATCAACCCTCTATTTGTTCTCTGCATTCGAGAGTCTCCTATGGTTTGCCCCTCTCCTTCTCTGTAACTATTTTTCCCCTTCCCTTCCCCCACGGTCTTCTGTTACGTTTCTCAAGTTCCACATAGGAGCAAAAACATATGATATCTGTCTTTCTGTGACTTATTTCATGTAGCATAATACCTTCTAGTTCCATCCATATTGCAAGAGATAGCACGATTTCACTCTTTCTCCTTGCCAGGTAGTATTTCAGTGTATATATAAACCACATCTCTTTATCCATTTATCAGTTGATGGGCATTTAGGCTCTTTCCACAATTTGGCTATTGTTGAAAGCACTGCTATAGACATTGGAGTACATGTGCCCCTATGAATCAGCACTCCTGTATCCTTTGCATAAATTCCCAGTAGTGTTATTGAGGGGTCGTAGGGTAGTTCGATTTTCAATTGTTTTGAGGAACCTACGCACTGTTTTCCAGAGTGGCTGCACCAGTTTGCATTACCACCAACAGTGCAAGCATCCCCTCACTTTCAATCTGCAGGTGTCTTTATGTCTAAAATGAGGTTTTTATAGGCAGCATACAGATGGCTCTTGTTTTTTAATCCATCCTGTCACCCTAGGTCTTTTGTTTGGAGTGTTTATTCCATTAATATACAAAGTAATTATTGACAGGTATGTATTTATTGTCATTTTACTACTTGTTTTGTGGTTGTTTCTGGAGATTTTCTCAAATCCTTTATTGTTTTTCTCTCTTTGATGTCTTTCTAATTTGCTTTAATGATATATTTGGATTTCTTTCTCTTTATTCTTTGCATGGTTATTAGTGGGTTTTGTTATATGATAAGCATTAATTTGTATATCACCTCTTCTGTGTGTAGCAGTCTATATTAAATTGATGGTCACTTAAGTTAGAGCTCATTTTTTTCTCCTCCCCATGTTTTGATAAGCTATTATATTGTATATCCTTTTTTGGGGCATTCCTTGAGGATTTTTTTTTACAGAAATATACATTTTTACTGCTTTTACATTTCCTGCCTTTATACTGTCACTTTTGATCTCTCCTTTCCACTCAGAGTCCCCGATAATATTTCTTACAGGCTGATTTAGTGGTCACAAACTCCTTCCATTTTTGTTTGAGAAATTCTTTATCTCTCCTTCTATTATGAATGATAGCCTTACTGGATAGAGTATATTTGGCTGCAGATTCTTCTCATTCAGCACTTTGAATATATCATGCCATTTCCTTCTGCCTTGCAAAGTTTCGGTTGAAAAATCTCCTGCTAGCCTTGTGGGTTTTCCCTTGGAAGTGAATGACTTATTTTGCTGCTTTTAAGATTTGTAGCAGTGGGGCACCTGCGTGGCTCAGTCTGTGAAGCATGACTTGATCTTAGCTCAAGTCGTGACCTCGCAGTTCGTGCATTTAAGCCCTCCGGTGGGTTCTGCGCTGACAGCACAGAGAGTGCCTGGGATTCTCTCTCTCTCTCTCTCTCTCTCTCTCTCACTCTCTCTCTCTCTGCCCCTCCCCTGCTTGTGTCTGCGTTTTGTCACGGAAATAAAAAAAAAAGCAAAAAACAAAACACTAAAACAAAAAAAGATGTTAGCAGTATATTTTGCAAATTTAATTACAGTATGTCTTGGGTGTTGATTTTGATGGAAGTTCTCTGTGCCTCCTGGATCTGGATGTCTGTGTTCTTCTCCACATTATGGAGTTTTTCAGTTATTGTGTCTTCAAATCAATTATCTGTCCCCTTCTCTCTGTCTTCTTCTTCTGGGACTCCTATCATATGTATGTTTTTACATTTGACGGAGTCACCGAGTGCCTTAAGTCTATTCTTGCATTGGATAATTCTTCTTTGTCTTCTTGAGCTTCACTGCTTTCCATTACTCTGTCTTCTAGGTCATTAATTTGTTCCTCTGCTTCTTCCAGCTTGCTGTTCATTTTTACTGCACTCTTCATCTCTGATTCTTCAACTCTTTTATGTCTGTGGTAAGGGTCTCTCGGATGTCTTCCATTCTTTTCTCAAGTCCAGTGAATATCCTTATGATCATGGTTTTAAATTCTCCATTAGGCGTGTTATTTACATCCGTCCCATTTAGGTCTCTGACCATGGCCTTATCCTGTCCTTTCATTTGGGATAAATGCTTCTGTCTTTTCATTTTGTCTAAGTATCTGCCAGCTTCTGTGTGTTAGAGAAGCCAGTTATGTCACCTGCTCCCGAAAGTAATGGACTTAGGAAAAAGACGTCGTGTAATGCCCAGGGTCTAGCACTTCAGGGAGTGTCACCAGTGTGTGCTGCATGTGTTCTGCTCTTGTGTTCTGGCTATGCTATCCTTTAGGCCAGTCGTCTGCAGAGGCTCTCGTCGCCTGGTCTGGTGAGTGTTTGGTCCCTGGCCTGAATGTAGCGGGTTTTAACTAGGTGTGCTATGGTCTGCTTATGGAATGAGACCTGTCACCACCTCTACTGGAACTGAGGCCAAGGGAAACTCTCTGGTTGGGAGATGTGGTGTGGGCAGGCATTTGTCCTGGTCTTCTGGGGGAGGGGTCTGCTGTGCTGGAACTCAAGCAAGAGTGATTGAGAAAGGTCGTTCCACCAGTGTGCAAGGGGGTGGTGTTTGGTGTAAGCAAGTTAGGTAACCAGTGTTAGCAATGCACTGCTTCCTGCAGGTGGCTTTATGTTTGTGGTGAGGGGCAGGAGAAGGAGATGGTGGCAGCCAGCGGCTTTGTTCCTACAGACAGGTCTCTCTGAACTTTGCCTCTGAGGGACGTGCTCTGAGAAGAGCAACTAATCTCCCCACTGTGTGCCCCAGGCACTCTTCAGACCACTGTACCCATGCTATATGCCCCCACGTTGTTTGCCTGCTCTCTGTCCATGAGCAGTGGAGTACCTCAGGGCTCTAAACCAGCTAAATCGGATGCCCTTGAAAACTCCAGACTTTACGCACTACTGGTTGCAAGAACTCACGAAATGCAGGCCCTCTTGTTTTCCAAGCCAGTGGCTATGGGGAAATGTTCTCTTTGTGTGTTCCCCTGTGCGTTTCTCTCTCTCACCCTTACCCACAACCTCGACTCCCTCCCCTCTGCAGAACCCAGGATCTGTTTCTCTTCTAGTCGACATTTCTGCATCAAGGAACTTCTTTGATGTGCCCTCTTCTCTCCCTTTTGTTGTGGAGTTTGTTCTGTCAGTCTTCAGGTCGATTTCTGGGGTTTTTAGGGTGAGCTGATCGTTATCTAGTTGTATTCGTGGGATGAGGCAAGCCTAGAGTCCTCCTACTCCTCTGCCTTCTTCCTGTCTCTAAGATCTTTTTCTAAGATTCCCTTCAATTCCAACAATTCTTACAAGTAGGCAGGAATGCCTCTTTAGAATGTCCCCTCAAGTTAAGGTAGAAGCACAGAGACATACGATTTGAAGCACAATAGTTGAAAAACTAGAAAGAGTCAATTTGATAACCAAAATTGGGCCTTTGGTCTGATTTCAATGAAAGGAAATAGGCAGCTTTGAGTATTTTTTAATCCATTGAATACTCAATCTTCATTCTCCTTTCCTCAGTGGGGAAATAAAGAGAATGTCATGGAATCATTTTTCATCTTTTCAGTAGCAAAACAAATGTACTGTCCTTTAGCACTACTTAAATTAACTCCACATTCTCCTTTACCTTACTCCAACCTTGTTTGTGTGGGGAGGTAAGATCACTTCATCTTTGTGTTGTCCCACAATGCTTCTCCATATCATACAAGTTGGCTTCAAAAGTTTGTTGTCATTCAAATTACCAATGTAGTATTTGTCTCTGATAAATCAACTTAATACTACCGCAATTTGTACAGCTGTATTATTTTAATGATATAATGTTTATTCCATTAATTATACGCTGAGCTAAAACATATAGCTAAGCATATCTTTCTATTCAAGTGAAAGAAGGGGAAACAGGCTGCTGTGTTTTCCAAGAAAGTATGATCTGTGCCAAGAACAGGATTAACACCAGTGTTACACACAAGAACCAGGTCAGAAGAGGATCTCATTGTGAATTGCAAGATGACGGGTTAGCAAGATTGCTTAACAGGAAAGAGGAATAGCCTAGAGTTAATCTTTTCCTTCCTAGATGGTGAAAACTATGGATGAGTCTATGCATTATAATGAGATAATAAAATATAATGAAGTAAACGTTAGTAGACTGAGTCAAGAGATCCTATGGCCAATATTTGATGGAAATGAAAGTGGGCATCACTGACTGAGACACTAAAAGTTTGCACAGGCAGGGAACCTGGGTGGCTCAGTCAGTTGAGCCTCAACCTCTCAGGTCATGATCCCAGGGTCATGGGATCAAGACCCCTGTCAGCCTCCACACTAAGTGTGAAGCCTGCTAAAAATTCTCTCGTCTCTCTCTCTCTCCCTCTCTCTCTCTCTCATTCTCTCCCTACACAGCCCCCCGTCCTGCTTGTGCCCGCTCTAAAAAATATATAAATATAAATAAATTAAATAAATAAATAAATAAATAGAAGTCTGAACACACTAAAGAAAGAGCATTTTATCTTTTTGAGCCTGACTTCACATCGAGTCATGGGGTCAGCAAGGCAAAGGCTGGCAAAAGGGTCCTTCAAGAAACAAAAATCTCTATAGGAACAAAGTTTAGTTCTACTACATTGACTTTTTATTATTACATAAGTGACTGGTAATTTGCAAGATAACACGGAAAAAGTTTTCATAAAATTTGTTATGGTACTGGCATAAGGACAGACATATAGATCAATGTATTAACATTGAGAATCTAAACATAAATTCTCACATTATAGTGAACTGATTTTCCACAAGGGTGACAGGCAATTAAATGGAATAAGACTAGTCTTTGTAACAAACGGTACTGGGACAAATGGATATCCACATGCAAAGCAATAAAATCAGACCTCTACCCCATAGCATATATACAAAATTAACTTAAAATCTAAGAGCTAAAATGATAAAACTCTTAGAAAAAAGCTTATGTGTATATGTTTGTGACTGGATTTGACAATGGATTCTTAGACATGACACCAAAAGACAAAAGCAGATTAAGTTTACTTCATCAAAATTAAAAACTACTATGCTTCAAATATCACCATCAAGAAAGTGAAAAGGCAAGTGACTAACTAGGAGAAAATACCTGAAAATCCCATATCTGCTCAGGGATTTGCATGTAGGACATTTAAATAACTCTTCCAATAATGAAAAGACAATCCAATATAAAAACGCGCAAAAGAATGGATTAGTTCTTTAAAGACGATACAGAAATGGATAATAATCACGTTAAAAGGGAGATGTTTGGGGTTCCTGGGTGGCTCAGTCAGTTAAGCTTCTGACTTGGGCTCAGGTCACGATCTCACGGTTCGTGGGTTCGAGCCCCGCATTGGGCTCTGTGCTGACAGCTGGGAGCCTTGAGCCTGTTTCAGATTCTGTGTCTCCCTCTCTATGACCCTCCCCTGTTCACGCTCTGTCTCCCCTGTCTCAAAAATGAGTAAAACGTTAAAAAAATAAAAAAAGAAGATGTTATATATATATATATATATATATATATATATTTTTTTTTTTTCCCATGGAGTATTACTCAGCAATCAAAAAAAAAAGGAATCTTGCCATTTGCAACTACGTGGATGGAAGTGGTGTGTATTATGCTAAGTGAAATTAGTAGGAGAAAGACAAAAATCATATGACTGCTCTCGTATGAGGACTTTAAGAGACAAAACAGATGAACAAAAGGAAAGGGAAACAAAAATAATATAAAAAGAGGGAGGAGGACAAACACAGGAGACTCATAAATATGGAGAAAAAACTGAGGGTTTCTGGAGGGGTTGTGGGAGGGGGGATGTGCTAAATGGGCAAGGGGCATTAATGAATCTACTCCTGAAATCATTGCTTCACTAAATGCTAACTAATTGGGAATCAAATTAAACAAAAATAAAAGTAAAGATACAACAAAAAGAGTAACACCCCCCGCCCTACCAAAAAATTTCTCAACCCAGGAAGCCTCTGGTTGGGGATTCAGGAGATAAGGACCTTCTCAAACTCTCACTGAAGGGTTGAGACTACAAGAGAAAGTCAGATTTCAAGATGACATGATCACTCAAAGCGTGCGGAAGTTTGAAACACGCTGAAAAATATTAGCAGGGACTCTCACACATCCGTATGCCAACGTTCACAGCAGCATTATTAACAGTAGCCAAAAGGTGGACTAAACCAAACGCTCACTGTGGTATATATAAAATGTTGCTTTTTTAGACTCTCACAATGTTTTTATGAAAATCTCACTATAAACATCATTAGGAGTTCAATCAATTTCATCTCTATAGAAAAATTCCATCGCTAGTAGCAAATAGCAACGATATCAACCTAATATTTGGATAAGTGAGCCTTTCCATGTGATCCAAAACATTCTTATGTACTACTCCTAGTGAAATAAGGATTCCTTTTCAGTAGGACAGACATCAAGAGACTGACTTACTCTACTTGTCCTTAACAAGTTGCTCGGAAGATTGTGAATTTGGGCCGCTTGCTGTTTGATGGTTTCTTCTGGGCTGGCATTTTGCACTTCTAGCCTAAAACGCAGATCTTAAGGTAATTATTATCACACATAAGTTTCCAAAAATACCATATAATTTCTGAACAAATGAGGGTCTTACAGAAATTCTTTACATTGTATCAAGAGGAAGATTTGGCAATTGAGCCATTTTTTCTCGTTGTCTTTTGTGGATAAGGTGCAAAATTGAGATATAATGTGCCACAATTCTGCATTTCCAAATAACTCAAAGCTGGAATTTGTATCCAGTTTAACAAGGATATACTGGCATAACTAATACTTTTCTCATACTACATTGCTTATCTGCTTAATAAAAAGCAATCTATTTTCTTTGAGGATTAAATTATACTTTTCCATATGATCTTACGTCTTCTCTGCATATCTTATGGCCTCTGCATGTTGATCCTTTGCTTCTTGCAACTAAAATAAAGAAGAAAATATAATTTTAACTACTGACAATCTAGTAGACCACCATCACCTGTTTCTGTACCTAAATGTTTTTTTTTTTTCTTGAGAGAGAGAGAGAGAGAGAGAGAAAGAGAGACAGAGAGAAAACACACACAAGTGGGGAATAGAGGCAGAGGTACAGACAGAGGAAATCGTAGGCAGGCTCCAAGCTCAGGGTGAAGCCTGATGTGGGGCTCGGTCTCATGACTGCTCTCATGATGTGGGGTTTAGGATCATGACCTGAGTGGTCACCGTAATTCTAAAGGACGGCAACCCCTGACATTAAGTCCTTGCCCCTTGCTATCTGTGTTTTGAATTGCTCTTAAGGCTTCAAAACCAGATTCTCTAATTCACATTTCCAGCGTTGGCCCCTTTACCTAGGCCATGTGTACTTTTCGCTCTTCCATCTAGGTGCTCATAGACAACACCTCAACCGCACACTCGAAAATCATTACTTGACATGGAGTACCTTTGTAAACAGCTAATCGTGTACATTTTATTTGGACTCTTTTCGGTGTTACTTTGAGTGTGTCTTTCTTTTTGAGTCTTAGGGGGCACCCTTACCCTTAGGATGCTGACCAGCATACTTTGTCTCGCTTTTCTTTATAACACGACATTTATCACAAGGGCTGGATGATCACTGGTTTGCCTTTGTTTCCTTTTGAGTAATTTCTTCGTCCATAGAGATTTCAACATATGGAAGTCTTCTGAAGTTCCTTTCAGATGCATACTTGACTTTATTGTTAGGAAGGTTAAGTTGGCTAGAGCTACCTCTTCTTCCCAATCCAGATTCTTCACCTCAAAATTGTGTGCATCAAATGTCTTCACCCAGGTAGCCAATGGTTTGGGGATTCAGGAGATGATAAGGGTCTTCTAGAGAAGTCAGAGCTATGGACTGAGTTGGCTGAAAGCTATCTAAGTGTTTGTTTCACAGGGAACACCTTAAAGTGGCAGATAATTTCATGCCATAACCTAATTCCTTTCTATGGGGATCTACAGAAAATCCCTCCTTATTCTTTAATAAGCTTCATCAGTTTCGGATATCCTTACAAATTTTAGTTTTTGAGACCCTAATGATTTCTTCAGGACACAGTAGCAGGACAATGCCTAGGACTCGCATTCATAGAAGACTGAACAACAGAGAGTCATGTTACTCACATGAAAAGTTCCCTGTTACTATTTGACTCATTTATAAGACATCTAGAAAAGAAAATAATTTTCAATGTCTCTTCAGCCACAAAAAGGACCAGTCAACAGAATGTTCTAATTCCCCTGACGGGTATAGCTGTCTAATGAAACTTGCATGTATATTATATAGTTTTGTGACTGATAGAAACGAGTTGGTCAGTGTATCTACCTCATTGCTCCCACTTAGGATTTACACTGAGAGTCCTACAAAGGAGGGTGAGAGTGCGAGGACACTAAGGGTTCTGCTTGGAAAACAGTTGGGGTTTCACTACACATCAATAAATGAGAATCCTGAATGGCACATTAGTCTTTTCTGAGATTGAATTGTGAAATCTCTGAAAGGCTGATTAACTCAAGTGAGTGGAAAAAGAAAATGGGTTTCTGACCTTGCAATGGTAGGAGCACTATGTTACTAGGTAAGACCCTGACAGAGCAGCCATTTCTCCTTTTTCACTGGCGTTTCTTTTCCTTTACAAAATCCAACAAAGAGAAAAGTCCATTCCCTTGAGAAGGACGTTTGCATAACGACCTGCTAGTCATTCTTGATGAAGAGAATAAATTGCACACTTGTAATTACAAATTACAACAAATCATCGTTAAAATAACCCGTTCTCAAACTCTCACTGAAGGGTTAAGACTACAAGAGAAAGTCAGATTTCAAGATGACATGATCACTCAAAGCGTGCGGAAGTTTGAAACACGCTGAAAAATATTAGCAGGGACTCTCACACATCCGTATGCCAACGTTCACAGCAGCATTATTAACAGTAGCCAAAAGGTGGACTAAACCAAACGCTCACTGTGGTATATATAAAATGTTGCTTTTTTAGACTCTCACAATGTTTTTATGAAAATCTCACTATAGGGATTCTGGGAAGATGGCGGCGTAGGAGGACGCTGGGCTCACCGCGCGTCCTGCTGATCACTTAGATTCCACCTACACCTGCCTAAATAACCCAGAAAACCGCCAGAGGATTAGCAGAACAGAGTCACCGGACCCAAGTGCAGACGAGAGGCCCACGGAAGAGGGTAGGAAGGGCGGCGAGGCGGTGCGCGCTCCACGGACTGGCGGGAGGGAGCCGGGGCGGAGGGGCGGCTCGCCGGCCAAGCAGAGCCCCCGAGTCCGGCTTGCAAAAGTGGAGGGGCCTGACGGACTGTGTTCCGACAGCAAGCGCGACTTAGCGTCTGGGAGGTCATAAGTTAACAGCTCTGCTCGGAAAGCGGGAAGGCTGGAGGACAAAGGGAGGGTGAGCTGCGGAGCCCCCGGATGACAGAGCTCAGTTTGGCGGGGAACAAAGGCGCTAGCCAGCGCCATCTCCCCCGCCCATCCCCCAGCCAAAATCCCAAAGGGAACCGGCTCCGGCCAGGGAAATTGCTCGCTCTGCGCGAACACCCAACTCTGTGCTTCTGCGGAGCCAAACCTCCGGCAGCGGATCTGACTCCCTCCGGCTGCCACAGGGCCCCTCCTGAAGTGGATCACCTAAGGAGAAGCGAGCTAAGCCTGCCCCCCCTGCCGCCGTGCACCTTGCCTTCCCACCCCAGCTAATACGCCAGATCCCCAGCATCACAAGCCTGGCAGTGTGCAAGTAGCCCAGACGGGCCACGCCACCCCACAGTGAATCCCGCCCCTAGGAGAGGGGAAGAGAAGGCACACACCAGTCTGACTGTGGCCACAGCGGTGGGCTGGGGGCAGACATCAGGTCGGACTGCGGCCCCGCCCACCAACTCCAGTTATACACCACAGCACAGGGGAAGTGCCCTGCAGGCCCTCACCACACCAGGGACTATCCAAAATGACCAAGCGGAAGAATTCCCCTCAGAAGAATCTCCAGGAAATAACAACAGCTAATGAACTGATCAAAAAGGATTTAAATAATATAACAGAAAGTGAATTTAGAATAATAGTCATAAAATTAATCGCTGGGCTGGAAAACAGCATACAGGACAGCAGAGAATCTCTTGCTACAGACATCAGGGGACTAAGGAACAGTCACGAGGAGCTGAAAAACGCTTTAAAGGAAATGGAAAACAAAATGCAAACCACCACGGCTCGGATGGAAGAGGCAGAGGAGAGAATAGGTGAACTAGAAGATAAAGTTATGGAAAAAGAGGAAGCTGAGAAAAAGAGAGATAAAAAAATCCAGGAGTATGAGGGGAAAATTAGAGAACTAAGTGATACACTAAAAAGAAATAATATACGCATAATTGGTATCCCAGAGGAGGAAGAGAGAGGGAAAGGTGCTGAAGGGGTACTTGAAGAAATAATAGCTGAGAACTTCCCTGATCTGGGGAAGGAAAAAGGCATTGAAATCCAAGAGGCACAGAGAACTCCCTTCAGACGTAACTTGAATCGATCTTCTGCACGACATATCATAGTGAAACTGGCAAAATACAAGGATAAAGAGAAAATTCTGAAAGCAGCAAGGGGTAAACGTGCCCTCACATATAAAGGGAGACCTATAAGACTCGTGACTGATCTCTCTTTTGAAACTTGGCAGGCCAGAAAGAATTGGCACGAGATTTTCAGGGTGCTAGACAGCAAAAATATGCAGCCGAGAATCCTTTATCCAGCAAGTCTGTCATTTAGAATAGAAGGAGAGATAAAGGTCTTCCCAAACAAACAAAAACTGAAGGAATTTGTCACCACTAAACCAGCCCTACAAGAGATCCTAAGGGGGACCCTGTGAGACAAAGTACCAGAGACATCACTACAAGCATAAAACATACAGACATCACAATGACTCTAAACCCGTATCTTTCTATAATAACACTGAATGTAAATGGATTAAATGCGCCAACCAAAAGACATAGGGTATCAGAATGGATAAAAAAACAAGACCCATCTATTTGCTGTCTACAAGAGACTCATTTTAGACCTGAGGACACCTTTAGATTCAGAGTGAGGGGATGGAGAACGATTTATCATGCTACTGGAAGCCAGAAGAAAGCTGGAGTAGCCATACTTATATCAGACAAACTAGACTTTAAATTAAAGGCTGTAACAAGAGATGAAGAAGGACATTATATAATAGTTACAGGGTCTATCCATCAGGAAGAGCTAACAATTATAAATGTCTATGCGCCGAATACCGGAGCCCCCAAATATATAAAACAATTACTCATAAACAGAAGCAACCTTATTGATAAGAATGTGGTAATTGCAGGGGACTTTAACACCCCACTTACAGAAATGGATAGATCATTTAGACACACGGTCAATAAAGATACAAGGGCCCTGAATGAGACACTGGATCAGATGGACTTGACAGATATATTTAGAACTCTGCATCCCAAAGCAACAGAATATACTTTCTTCTCGAGTGCACATGGAACATTCTCCAAGATAGATCATATACTGGGTCACAAAACAGCCCTTCATAAGTTTACAAGAATTGAAATTATACCATGCATACTTTCAGACCACAATGCTATGAAGCTTGAAATCAACCACAGGAAAAAGTCTGGAAAACCTCCAAAAGCATGGAGGTTAAAGATCACCCTACTAACGAATGAGTGGGTCAACCAGGCAATTAGAGAAGAAATCAAAAAATATATGGAAACAAACGAAAATGAAAATACAACAATCCAAACGCTTTGGGACGCAGCGAAGGCAGTCCTGAGAGGAAAATACATTGCAATCCAGGCCTATCTCAAGAAACAAGAAAAATCCCAAATACAAAATCTAAGAGCACACCTAAAGGAAATAGAAGCAGAACAGCAAAGGCAGCCTAAACCCAGCAGAAGAAGAGAAATAATAAAGATCAGAGCAGAAATAAACAATATAGAATCTAAAAAAACTGTAGAGCAGATCAACGAAACCAAGAGTTGGTTTTTTGAAAAAATAAACAAAATTGACAAACCTCTAGCCAGGCTTCTCAAAAAGAAAAGGGAGATGACCGAAATAGATAAAATCATGAATGAAAATGGAATTATTACAACCAATCCCTCAGAGATACAAACAATTATCAGGGAATACTATGAAAAATTATATGCCAACAAATTGGACAACCTGGAAGAAATGGACAAATTCCTGAACACCCACACTCTTCCAAAACTCAATCAGGAGGAAATAGAAAGCTTGAACAGGCCCATAACCAGCGAAGAAATTGAATCGGTTATCAAAAATCTCCCAACAAATAAGAGTCCAGGACCAGATGGCTTCCCAGGGGAGTTCTACCAGACGTTTAAAGCAGAGATAATACCTATCCTTCTCAAGCTATTCCAAGAAATAGAAAGGGAAGGAAAACTTCCAGACTCATTCTATGAAGCCAGTATTACTTTGATTCCTAAACCAGACAGAGACCCAGTAAAAAAAGAGAACTACAGGCCAATATCCCTGATGAATATGGATGCCAAAATTCTCAATAAGATACTAGCAAATCGAATTCAACAGCACATAAAAAGAATTATTCACCATGATCAAGTGGGATTCATTCCTGGGATGCAGGGCTGGTTCAACATTCGCAAATCAATCAACGTGATACATCACATTAACAAAAAAAAAGAGAAGAACCATATGATCCTGTCAATCGATGCAGAAAAGGCCTTTGACAAAATCCAGCACCCTTTCTTAATAAAAACCCTAGAGAAAGTCGGGATAGAAGGAACATACTTAAAGATCATAAAAGCCATTTATGAAAAGCCCACAGCTAACATCATCCTCAACGGGGAAAAACTGAGAGCATTTTCCCTGAGATCAGGAACACGACAGGGATGCCCACTCTCACCGTTGTTGTTTAACATAGTGCTGGAAGTTCTAGCATCAGCAATCAGACAACAAAAGGAAATCAAAGGCATCCATATTGGCAACGATGAAGTCAAGCTTTCGCTTTTTGCAGATGACATGATATTATACATGGAAAATCCGATAGACTCCACCAAAAGTCTGCTAGAACTGATACATGAATTCAGCAAAGTTGCAGGATACAAAATCAATGCACAGAAATCAGTTGCATTCTTATACACTAACAATGAAGCAACAGAAAGACAAATAAAGAAACTGATCCCATTCACAATTGCACCAAGAAGCATAAAATACCTAGGAATAAATCTAACCAAAGATGTAAAGGATCTGTATGCTGAAAACTATAGAAAGCTTATGAAGGCAATTGAAGAAGATTTAAAGAAATGGAAAGACATTCCCTGCTCATGGATTGGAAAAATAAATATTGTCAAAATGTCAATACTACCCAAAGCTATCTACACATTCAATGCAATCCCAATCAAAATTGCACCAGCATTCTTCTCGAACCTAGAACAAGCAATCCTAAAATTCATATGGAACCACAAAAGGCCCCGAATAGCCAAAGGAATTTTGAAGAAGAAGACCAAAGCAGGAGGCATCACAATCCCAGACTTCAGCCTCTACTACAAAGCTGTCATCATCAAGACAGCATGGTATTGGCACAAAAACAGACACACAGACCAATGGAATAGAATAGAAACCCCAGAACTAGACCCACAAACGTATGGCCAACTCATCTTTGACAAAGCAGGAAAGAACATCCAATGGAAAAAAGACAGCCTCTTTAACAAATGGTGCTGGGAGAACTGGACAGCAACATGCAGAAGGTTGAAACTAGACCACTTTCTCACACCATTTACAAAAATAAACTCAAAATGGATAAAGGACCTAAATGTGAGACAGGAAACCATCAGAACCTTAGAGGAGAAAGCAGGAAAAGACCTCTCTGACCTCAGCCGTAGCAATCTCTTACTCGACACATCCCCAAAGGCAAGGGAATTAAAAGCAAAAGTGAATTACTGGGACCTTATGAAGATAAAAAGCTTCTGCACAGCAAAGGAAACAACCAACAAAACTAAAAGGCAACCAACGGAATGGGAAAAGATATTTGCAAATGACATATCGGACAAAGGGCTAGTATCTAAAATCTATAAAGAGCTCACCAAACTCCACACCTGAAAAACAAATAACCCAGTGAAGAAATGGGCAGAAAACATGAATAGACACTTCTCTAAAGAAGACATCCAGATGGCCAACAGGCACATGAAAAGATGTTCAGCGTCGCTCCTTATCAGGGAAATACAAATCAAAACCACACTCAGGTATCACCTCACGCCAGTCAGAGTGGCCAAAATGAACAAATCAGGAGACTATAGATGCTGGAGAGGATGTGGAGAAACGGGAACCCTCTTGCACTGTTGGTGGGAATGCAAATTGGTGCAGCTGCTCTGGAAAGCAGTGTGGAGGTTCCTCAGAAAATTAAAAATAGACCTACCCTATGACCCAGCAATAGCACTGCTAGGAAACTACCCAAGGGATACAGGAGTACTGATGCATAGGGGCACTTGTACCCCAATGTTCATAGCAGCACTCTCAACAATAGCCAAATTATGGAAAGAGCCTAAATGTCCATCAACTGATGAATGGATAAAGAAATTGTGGTTTATATACACAATGGAATACTACGTGGCAATGAGAAAAAATGAAATATGGCCTTTTGTAGCAACGTGGATGGAACTGGAGAGTGTGATGCTAAGTGAAATAAGCCACACAGAGAAAGACAGATACCATATGGTTTCACTCTTATGTGGATCCTGAGAAACTTAACAGGAACCCATGGGGGAGGGGAAGGAAAAAAAAAAAAAAAGGACGTTAGAGTGGGAGAGAGCCAAAGCATAAGAGACTGTTAAAAACTGAGAACAAACTGAGGGTTGATGGGGGGTGGGAGGGAGGGGCGGGTGGGTGATGGGTATTGAGGAGGGCACCTTTTGGGATGAGCACTGGGTGTTGTATGGAAACCAATTTGTCAATAAACTTCATATAAAAAAAAAATAAAGTATCTAGGATTTGATTCCAAAAAAAAAAAAAAAAAGAAAATCTCACTATAAACATCATTATGAGTTCAATCAATTTCATCTCTATAGAAAAATTCCATCGCTAGTAGCAAATAGCAACAATATCAACCAAATATTTGGATAAGTGAGCTTTCCATGTGATCCAAAACATTCTTATGTACTACTCCTAGTGAAATACCGATTCCTTTTCAGTAGGACAGACATTAAGAGACCGACTTACCAAACTTGTCTTTAACAAGTTGCTCGGAAGATTGTGAATTTGGGCCGCTTGCTGTTTGATGGTTTCTTCCTGTCTGGCATTTTGCACTTCTAGCCTAAAATGCAGATCTTAAGATAATTATTCTCACACATAAGCGTAAAACAATACCATATAATATCTGAACAAATGAGGGTCTTACAGAAATTCTTTACATTGTATCAAGAGGAAGATTTGGGAATTGTGCCATTTTTCTCGTGTTTTGTGGATAAGGTGCAAAATAGAGATATAATATCCCAATTTTGCATTTCAAAATAGCTCAAAGCTGGAATTTGTATCCATCTTAACAATAATATACTGGCATAACAAGTATATTTCTCGTACTACACTGCTTATCTGCTGTATAAATAAGGTATTTTCTGTGAGGTTTAAATTATACTTTTGCATATGATCTTACGTCTTCTCCGCATAACTTATGTCCTTTGCCTCTCGATCCTTTGCTCCTTGCAACTAGAATAAAGAAAAAAAATAATTTTAACTACTGATAATCTAGTAAAACACCATCACCTGTTTTTGTAACCAAATGTTATTATTTTTTTTGACTTAGTGGGGCACAGAGAGAGAGAGAACGCCCAAATGGGGAAGGGAGTCATAGAGAGAGACAGAGAAACTCGTAAGCAGGCTCCAATCTCAGGGTGAAGCCTGATGTAGGTCTCGGTCTCATGACCAGTCTCATGATGTGGAGTTTGGGATCATGACCTGAGCAGAAATTAAGAGTCAGGACGCTCAACCAACAAAGCCACCCAAGTGCCCCTGTAAATGAAATCTTATTGGACCCAGCCACACTCTCCCCTACACGCTGATTGATGGCTACTTTTAGGTCATAACAGCAGAGTGGAGCTGCTACAACAGAGACTGTGGCCTACAAAGCCAAAAATGTTTCAATACTCTTCCAGAGTAGTTTACCAAACTTACTCTCTTACAAAAACATAACGTTGTTAATGGTTTTAAATTATATATGATCAGATAAACATACAAATGTATCTACTGGTCAAATGGAGGAAATATAGGGAATTACCTTATGGTAAACATTTCTGTTCTCACATTACAAGCACTACATCAACTATGATTTTCAATATTCACATAGGTGAATGACATTTCTATTCTCGTGATCATGAAACTGAACATGCTGTTTTCAGTGACAACGATATATTTCATGGAAGAGTTTGACAAGCAGTATCCTAGTAGGAGCCAGAAAGCCTGGGTCTGAATTCCCAATTCTGCTGGTTATGAGCTCTATGACCTTGAGCACACACCCTAATACTTCCATGTCTCAGTCTTTGCATCTGTACAATGAAAGTAATGACAGCACCTACTGGGGCACCTGAGTGGCTCAGTCGGTTCAGTGTGTTGCTTTTTATTTCTGCTCAGGACATGACCTCAGGGTCACGTGATTAAGCCCCACATCTTGCTCTACGTGGACACCAAGGAGCCTGCTTGGAATTCTCTCTCTCTCTCTCTCTCTCTCTCTCTCTCTCTCTCTCTCTCTCCCCCTCTTTCTCACTCTCCCTACCTTCCCTTCCCCACAATCTGTCTCTCTCTCTCTCTCTCTATCTCAAAATAAGGAACCTTAAAAAATGATCTCAAAATAAATAATAATAGTATCTACCTAACTGGGATCTTGATAATATAAATTTAGGAAATAATACGTGAACAACTTAGAAGGGTACGTGGCACATAATCAGCTCTAAGTGTATGCATTTAGCATGATTACTGTTGCTGTATTTTGTGTTCCAATACAATGAGATAGTTTAGGCAGGTGGCATGCCAATACAAGTGGCCCCGTACAAACTATACTGAAGTTATTCTTCATATCACCGCAAGTGGCAGCAAATGGTGAGGATGAGGCCCAGATCCTCAGTACTTCACATAACTTTCGCCAATGCCACTAGCAAACAGTACTTTTTTTTCCCTCTTATAATACTTTCAACTAACAGCCTCTCTATACCCTCAGTGGACAATGCTCACGGACTAAAGTACAAATAGCACCACCTAGACTGAGTAGTAGATGTTTTACATGACTATCAGAGGCAAGGGAAAGCCACTGACATGGAAATAATGGAGTCTTGCTAAACCAAATTTCCTCAATCATCTCATGCCCACACTGTTTACGTTAGGCTGCTTTAGCAGGTACTCTGGTGAAGAGATTAAGGCTTTGTGGTAACAGCATATCAGAAAAGCTGGCCGCAGAGCTTTGCAGTTGGTAAAGTGCTACAAATCTGTAAATCCCAGCACCGGCTGCATAAGGAAGAAAGATTTCAATTTCTCCTTTTCTATTAACCATTTGCTTAAGTTTGAAACTTTCTCCATCTATAACACTGCTTCTCCCCTTGCAGTGGACTCGAACATTCTTTAATGAATCATCTCATCCACAGATTCAAGTTTTCCTCACTTTTTTCTTCTTATACACTAAAATCTAACTTCCACTAAGAAAATTTGAGGGACATAAAGGAACTTTTTTTAAACAAAAAAATTATTAAAGTCTTTATCCTGCTTCACTTCTCACCAGCAGCTGAGAAAAATGATCACACCCTCCCTCTGTGCTTCTAACCCCATCTTATTTCTGAAGGACGGCAACCCCTGACATTAAATACTTGCCCCTTGCTATCTGTGTTTTGAATTGCTCTTAAGGCTTCAAAACCAGATTCTCTAATTCACATTTCCAGCTTTGCCCCTTTACCTAGGCCATGTGTACTTTTCGCTCTTCCATCTAGGTGCTCACAGACAACATCTCAACCGCGCACTCAAAAATCATTACTTGACATGGAGTACCTTTGTAGACAGCTAATCGTGTACATTTTATTTGGACTCTTTTCGGCGTTACACTGTGTCTTTCTTATTGAGTCTTACGGGGCACCTTTACCCTTAGGATGCTCATGAGCACACTTTGTCTCGCTTTTTTTATAACACAACATTTATCACAAGGGCTGGATGATCACTGGTTTGCCTTTGTTTCCTTTTGAGTAATTTCTTCGTCCATAGAGATTTCAACTCACGGAAGTCTTCTGAAGTTCCTTTCACACCCATACTTGACTATATTGTTAGGAAGGTTAAGTTGGCTAGAGCTACCTCTTCTTCCCAATCCAGATTCTTCACCTCAAAATTGTGTGCATCAAATATCTTCACCCAGGTAGCCCCTGGTTTGGGGATTCAGGAGATAAGGACCTTCTAGAGAAGTCAGATCTATGGACTCAGTTGGCCGAATGGAATCTTCAGTTTTTGATTCACAGAGAAGACCTTAAAGTGGCAGGTAATCTCATGCCATAACCCTAATTCCTTTCTATAGAGATGTACAGAAAATCCCTCGTTATTCTTTAGTAAGCTTCATCAGTTTTGGATATCCTTACAAATTTTAGTTTTTCAGACCTTAATGATTTCTTTAGGACACAGTAGCAGGACAATGCCTAGCACTCTCATTCATAGAAGACTGATCCACCGAGTATCATGTTACTCGCATGAAAAGTTCCCTGTTACCATGTGACTCATTAATAAGACGTATAGAAAAGAAAGTAGTTTTCAATGTCCCTTCAGTCATAAAAAAGACCAGTCAACACAATGTTCTAGTTCCCCTGATGGGTATAGCTGCCTAATGAAACTTGCATGTATATTATATAGCTTTTGTGACTGACAGAAACGAGTTGGTCAGTGTATCTACCTCATTGCTCCCACTTAGGATGTACAATGAGCATCCCACAAAGGAGGGTGAGAGTGGGATGACATTCACTGTTCCACTTGGAAAACAGTTGTGGTTTCACTACATAAATTAGAATCTTGAATGGCACATTAGTCTTTGCTGAAATTGAATTCTGAAATCTCTGAAAGGCTGATTAACTCAAGTGAATGGAAAAAAAAAATGAGTTTCTGAACTTTCAATGGTAGGAGCACTATGTTACTAGGTAAGGCCCTGACAGAGCAGCCATTTCTCCTTTTTCACTGGCATTTCTTTTCCTTTACAAAATCCAACAAAGAAAAAAGGCTATTCTTTGGGAAGGACGTTTGCATAATGACCTGCTAGTCATTGTTGATGAAGAGAATAAGTTGCAAATTTGTAGTTATAAATTACAACATATCATCATTAAAAGAACTCTTTCTGAAACTCTCACTAAAGGATTGGGTTTACAACAGAAAGTCAGAATGCCAGATGAAATGATCACTCAAAGACTGGGGACTTTTGAAACACGCTGAAAAATATTAGCAGGGACTCACACATCTGTATGCCAATGTTCACAGCACCTTTATATACAAGAGCCAAAAGGAGGACTAAACCAAATGCTCACTGTGGTATATACAAAATGTTGCTCTTCTTAGATTCTCACAATATTTTTATTTAAATCTCACTACAACCATCATTACTTTATGAATTCAATCAACTTCATCTATATAGAAGAATTACATCACTAGTAGCAAGCAGAAACAATATCAACCAAATATTTTGATCAGTGAAAATTTCCATACGATCCAAAACATTCTTATGTACTACTACTACTAGTGACATAAGGATTCCTTTTCAGGACAATCATTAAGAGATCGACTTACCAAACTTGCCTTTAGCAAGTTGCTCTGGAGGTCTTGAATTTGGGCCGCTTGATGTTTGATGGTTGCGTCTTGCCTGGCATTTTTAACCTTTAGCCTAAAATGCAGATCTTAAGATCATTATTCTCACACATAATTTTAAAACTGTATCGTGTAATTTCTGAACAAGTGAGGGTATTACAGAAATTCTTAAAATTGTATCAAGAGGATGATTTGGCAATTGTGCCAATTTTCTCGTTGTGTTTTGTGGTAATGGTGCAAAATTGAGAGATAAGATGCCAAAATTTTGCATTTCAAAATAGCTCAAAGCTGGAATTTGTATCCAGCTTAACAATGATATACTCGCATAACTAATACATTTCTCATAGTACACTCCTTATCTGCTTTATAAATAAACAAGTTATTTTCTGTGAGGTTTAAATTATACTTTAGCATATGATCTTTAATCTTCTCAGCGTATCTTTCGGCCTCTGCATGTCGTTCCTGTGCTTCTTGTAACTAAAATAAAGAAAAAATAATACTTTTAAATACTGTCAATCTAGTTGAACACCATCACCTGTTTCTGTAACTAAATGTTTTTGTTTTTGTTTTGTTTTGTTTTTTTGTTATTTTATACTTGAAAGAGAGACAGAGAGGGAGAGAGCACACACAAGTGGGAAGGGAGTCAGAGGGAGAGACAGAGAAAAAGGTAAGCAGGCTGCAAGCTCAGGGTGAAGCCTGATGTGGGGCTCGGTCTCATGACCGGTCTCATGAGGTGGGGTTTGGGATCATGACCTGAGTGGAAATTAAGAGTCAGAACGCTCAACCAACTAAGCCGCCTAAGCACCCCTGTAACTAAAATCTTATTGGACCCAGCCACACTCTCCTCTACATGCTGAATGATGGCTACTTTTAGGTCATAACAAAAGAGTTCAGCTTCTACAACAGAGACTATGGCCTACAAAGCCGAAAACATTTCAATACTGGTACAGAATAGTTTACCAATCTTACTCTCCTACAAAAACATAACGTTGTTAATGGTTTTAAATTATATATGATGAGATAAAAATACAAATGTGTCTACTGGTCAAATGGAGGAAATATAGGGAATTACCTTATGGTAAACATTTCTGTTTTCATATTCCAAGCACCATATCAACTATGATTTTCAATATTCACATAGGTGAATGACATTGCTGTTCTCGTGATTATGAAACTGAACATGCTGTTTTCAGTGACAACGAGATATTTCATGGAAGAGTTTGACAAGCAGTATCCTAGTAGGAGCCAGAAAGCCTGGGTCTGAATTCCCAATTCTGCTGGTTATGAGCTCTATGACCTTAAGCACAGTACCTAAAACTTCCGTGTCTCAGTCTCTAAATCTGTAAAATGAAAGTCATAACAGCACCTACTGGGGTACCTGAGTGGCTCAGTCGGGTCAGCGTCTGGCTCTTGATTTCTGCTCAGGACATGATCTCAGGGTCACGTGATTGAGCCCCACATCCAGCTCTGCGTGGATAGCGAGGAGCCTGCTTGGCATTCTCTCTCTCTCTCTCTCTCTCTCTCTCTCTCTCTGTCTCCCTACCTGCTCTTCCCACAATCTCTCTCTGTCTCTCTCTCCTCTTTCTCTCTCTCTCAAAATAAAGAATCTTATAAAAGTGATCTGAAAAATAAATAATAATAGGATCTACCTCACTGGGATCTTGGGAATATAAAATTAGGAAATAATACGTGAACAACTTAGAAGGGTACGTGGCACATAGTCAGCTCTAAGGGTATGCATTTAGCATGATTACTGTTGCTGTATTTGCGTTCCAATACAATGAGATAGTTAAGGCAGGTGGCATGCCAATACAAGTGGTGCCCTATACAAATCATACTGAAGTCATTCATACCACCGCAAGTGGCAGCAAATGGGGAGCATGAGGCCCAGAATCTCTCCTCAGTACTTCACACAACTTTCGCCAATGCCACTAGCAAACAGTACTTTTTTTTCCCACTTATAATACTTTTAACTAACTCCCTGTCTATACTACTCAGTGGACAATACTCATGGACTACGGTACAAATAGCACCTCTTACATTGAGTAATAGATGCTTTACATGACCATCAGAGGCAAGGGAAAGCCACTGACATGGAAATAATGGAGTCTTGCTAAACCAAAGTTCCTCAATCATTTCATGCCCACACTGTTTACATTAGGCTGCTTTAGCAGGTACTCTGATGAGGAGATTAAGACTTTGTGGTAACAACATATCAGAAAAGCTGGCCCCAGAGCTTTGCCGTTGGTAAAGTGCTACACCTCTGTAAATCACAGCACCAGCTGCATAAGGAAGAAAGATTTCAATTTCTCCTTTTCTATTAACCATTTGCTTAACTTTTGAAGCTTTGTCCATCTATCACGCTGCTTCTCCCCTTGCAGTGGACTCGAACATTCTTTAATGTATCGTCTCATCCACAGATTCAAGGTTTCTTCACTTATTTCCTTCTTTTACACTAAAATCCAACTTTCACTCCTATCATTCCACTAAGACATTTTGAGGGTCATCCAGAACCTCTTTTTTTTTTTTTTAATTTTATTAAGGTCTCTATCCTGCTTCACTTTTCAGCAGCAGCTGAGAAAAATGACCATGCCCTCCCTCTGCTCTTTTAACCACACCTTATTTCTGAAGGACGGCAATCCCTGACATTAAGTCCTTGCCCCTTGCTATCTGTGTTTTGAATTGCTCTTAAGGCTTCAAAACCAGATTCTCTAATTCACATTTCCAGCTTTGGCCCCTTTACCTAGGCCATGTGTACTTTTCGCTCTTCCATCTAGGTGCTCACAGACAACATCTCAACCGCGCACTCAAAAATCATTACTTGACATGGAGTACCTTTGTAGACAGCTAATCGTGTACATTTTATTTGGACTCTTTTTGGTGTTACTTTGAGTGTGTTTTCCTTATTGAGTCTTAGGGAGCACCCTTACCCTTAGGATGCTGACCAGCATACTTTGTCTCGCTTTTCTTTATAACACGACATTTATCACAAGGGCTGGATGATCACTGGTTTGCCTTTGTTTCCTTTTGAGTAATTTCTTCGTCCATAGAGATTTCAACTTACGGAAGTCTTCTGAAGTTCCTTTCACACCCATACTTGACTATATTGTTAGGAAGGTTAAGTTGGCTAGAGCTACCTCTTCTTCCCAATCCAGACTCTTCACCTCAAAATTGTGTGCATCAAATATCTTCACCCCGGTAGCCCCTGGTTTGGGGATTCAGGAGATAAGGACCTTCTAGAGAAGTCAGATCTATGGACTCAGTTGGCCGAATGGAATCTTCAGTTTTTGATTCACAGAGAAGACCTTAAAGTGGCAGGTAATCTCATGCCATAACCCTAATTCCTTTCTATAGAGATGTACAGAAAATCCCTCGTTATTCTTTAGTAAGCTTCATCAGTTTTGGATATCCTTACAAATTTTAGTTTTTCAGACCTTAATGATTTCTTTAGGACACAGTAGCAGGACAATGCCTAGCACTCTCATTCATAGAAGACTGATCCACCGAGTATCATGTTACTCGCATGAAAAGTTCCCTGTTACCATGTGACTCATTAATAAGACGTATAGAAAAGAAAGTAGTTTTCAATGTCCCTTCAGTCATAAAAAAGACCAGTCAACACAATGTTCTAGTTCCCCTGATGGGTATAGCTGCCTAATGAAACTTGCATGTATATTATATAGCTTTTGTGACTGACAGAAACGAGTTGGTCAGTGTATCTACCTCATTGCTCCCACTTAGGATGTACAATGAGCATCCCACAAAGGAGGGTGAGAGTGGGATGACATTCACTGTTCCACTTGGAAAACAGTTGTGGTTTCACTACATAAATTAGAATCTTGAATGGCACATTAGTCTTTGCTGAAATTGAATTCTGAAATCTCTGAAAGGCTGATTAACTCAAGTGAATGGAAAAAAAAAATGAGTTTCTGAACTTTCAATGGTAGGAGCACTATGTTACTAGGTAAGGCCCTGACAGAGCAGCCATTTCTCCTTTTTCACTGGCATTTCTTTTCCTTTACAAAATCCAACAAAGAAAAAAGGCTATTCTTTGGGAAGGACGTTTGCATAATGACCTGCTAGTCATTGTTGATGAAGAGAATAAGTTGCAAATTTGTAGTTATAAATTACAACATATCATCATTAAAAGAACTCTTTCTGAAACTCTCACTAAAGGATTGGGTTTACAACAGAAAGTCAGAATGCCAGATGAAATGATCACTCAAAGACTGGGGACTTTTGAAACACGCTGAAAAATATTAGCAGGGACTCACACATCTGTATGCCAATGTTCACAGCACCTTTATATACAAGAGCCAAAAGGAGGACTAAACCAAATGCTCACTGTGGTATATACAAAATGTTGCTCTTCTTAGATTCTCACAATATTTTTATTTAAATCTCACTACAACCATCATTACTTTATGAATTCAATCAACTTCATCTATATAGAAGAATTACATCACTAGTAGCAAGCAGAAACAATATCAACCAAATATTTTGATCAGTGAAAATTTCCATACGATCCAAAACATTCTTATGTACTACTACTACTAGTGACATAAGGATTCCTTTTCAGGACAATCATTAAGAGATCGACTTACCAAACTTGCCTTTAGCAAGTTGCTCTGGAGGTCTTGAATTTGGGCCGCTTGATGTTTGATGGTTGCGTCTTGCCTGGCATTTTTAACCTTTAGCCTAAAATGCAGATCTTAAGATCATTATTCTCACACATAATTTTAAAACTGTATCGTGTAATTTCTGAACAAGTGAGGGTATTACAGAAATTCTTAAAATTGTATCAAGAGGATGATTTGGCAATTGTGCCAATTTTCTCGTTGTGTTTTGTGGTAATGGTGCAAAATTGAGAGATAAGATGCCAAAATTTTGCATTTCAAAATAGCTCAAAGCTGGAATTTGTATCCAGCTTAACAATGATATACTCGCATAACTAATACATTTCTCATAGTACACTCCTTATCTGCTTTATAAATAAACAAGTTATTTTCTGTGAGGTTTAAATTATACTTTAGCATATGATCTTTAATCTTCTCAGCGTATCTTTCGGCCTCTGCATGTCGTTCCTGTGCTTCTTGTAACTAAAATAAAGAAAAAATAATACTTTTAAATACTGTCAATCTAGTTGAACACCATCACCTGTTTCTGTAACTAAATGTTTTTGTTTTTGTTTTGTTTTGTTTTTTTGTTATTTTATACTTGAAAGAGAGACAGAGAGGGAGAGAGCACACACAAGTGGGAAGGGAGTCAGAGGGAGAGACAGAGAAAAAGGTAAGCAGGCTGCAAGCTCAGGGTGAAGCCTGATGTGGGGCTCGGTCTCATGACCGGTCTCATGAGGTGGGGTTTGGGATCATGACCTGAGTGGAAATTAAGAGTCAGGACGCTCAACCAACTAAGCCGCCTAAGCACCCCTGTAACTAAAATCTTATTGGACCCAGCCACACTCTCCTCTACATGCTGAATGATGGCTACTTTTAGGTCATAACAAAAGAGTTCAGCTTCTACAACAGAGACTATGGCCTACAAAGCCGAAAACATTTCAATACTGGTACAGAATAGTTTATCAATCTTACTCTCCTACAAAAACATAACGTTGTTAATGGTTTTAAATTATATATGATGAGATAAAAATACAAATGTGTCTACTGGTCAAATGGAGGAAATATAGGGAATTACCTTATGGTAAACATTTCTGTTTTCATATTCCAAGCACCATATCAACTATGATTTTCAATATTCACATAGGTGAATGACATTGCTGTTCTCGTGATTATGAAACTGAACATGCTGTTTTCAGTGACAACGAGATATTTCATGGAAGAGTTTGACAAGCAGTATCCTAGTAGGAGCCAGAAAGCCTGGGTCTGAATTCCCAATTCTGCTGGTTATGAGCTCTATGACCTTAAGCACAGTACCTAAAACTTCCGTGTCTCAGTCTCTAAATCTGTAAAATGAAAGTCATAACAGCACCTACTGGGGTACCTGAGTGGCTCAGTCGGGTCAGCGTCTGGCTCTTGATTTCTGCTCAGGACATGATCTCAGGGTCACGTGATTGAGCCCCACATCCAGCTCTGCGTGGATAGCGAGGAGCCTGCTTGGCATTCTCTCTCTCTCTCTCTCTCTCTCTCTCTCTCTCTCTGTCTCCCTACCTGCTCTTCCCACAATCTCTCTCTGTCTCTCTCTCCTCTTTCTCTCTCTCTCAAAATAAAGAATCTTATAAAAGTGATCTGAAAAATAAATAATAATAGGATCTACCTCACTGGGATCTTGGGAATATAAAATTAGGAAATAATACGTGAACAACTTAGAAGGGTACGTGGCACATAGTCAGCTCTAAGGGTATGCATTTAGCATGATTACTGTTGCTGTATTTGCGTTCCAATACAATGAGATAGTTAAGGCAGGTGGCATGCCAATACAAGTGGTGCCCTATACAAATCATACTGAAGTCATTCATACCACCGCAAGTGGCAGCAAATGGGGAGCATGAGGCCCAGAATCTCTCCTCAGTACTTCACACAACTTTCGCCAATGCCACTAGCAAACAGTACTTTTTTTTCCCACTTATAATACTTTTAACTAACTCCCTGTCTATACTACTCAGTGGACAATACTCATGGACTACGGTACAAATAGCACCTCTTACATTGAGTAATAGATGCTTTACATGACCATCAGAGGCAAGGGAAAGCCACTGACATGGAAATAATGGAGTCTTGCTAAACCAAAGTTCCTCAATCATTTCATGCCCACACTGTTTACATTAGGCTGCTTTAGCAGGTACTCTGATGAGGAGATTAAGGCTTTGTGGTAACAACATATCAGAAAAGCTGGCCCCAGAGCTTTGCCGTTGGTAAAGTGCTACACATCTGTAAATCACAGCACCAGCTGCATAAGGAAGAAAGATTTCAATTTCTCCTTTTCTATTAACCATTTGCTTAACTTTTGAAGCTTTGTCCATCTATCACGCTGCTTCTCCCCTTGCAGTGGACTCGAACATTCTTTAATGTATCGTCTCATCCACAGATTCAAGGTTTCTTCACTTATTTCCTTCTTTTACACTAAAATCCAACTTTCACTCCTATCATTCCACTAAGACATTTTGAGGGTCATCCAGAACCTCTTTTTTTTTTTTTTAATTTTATTAAGGTCTCTATCCTGCTTCACTTTTCAGCAGCAGCTGAGAAAAATGACCATGCCCTCCCTCTGCTCTTTTAACCACACCTTATTTCTGAAGGACGGCAATCCCTGACATTAAGTCCTTGCCCCTTGCTATCTGTGTTTTGAATTGCTCTTAAGGCTTCAAAACCAGATTCTCTAATTCACATTTCCAGCTTTGGCCCCTTTACCTAGGCCATGTGTACTTTTCGCTCTTCCATCTAGGTGCTCACAGACAACATCTCAACCGCGCACTCAAAAATCATTACTTGAGGGGCGCCTGGGTGGCGCAGTCGGTTAAGCGCCCGACTTCAGCCAGGTCACGATCTCGTGGTCCATGAGTTCGAGCCCCGCGTCAGGCTCTGGGCTGATGGCTCGGAGCCTGGAGCCTGTTTCTGATTCTGTGTCTCCCTCTCTCTCTGCCCCTCCCCCGTTCATGCTCTGTCTCTCTCTGTCCCAAAAATAAATAAACGTTGAAAAAAAAATTAAAAAAAAAATCATTACTTGACATGGAGTACCTTTGTAGACAGCTAATCGTGTCCATTTTATTTGGACTCTTTTCGGTGTTACTTTGAGTGTGTTTTCCTTATTGAGTCTTAGGGAGCACCCTTACCCTTAGGATGCTGACCAGCATACTTTGTCTCGCTTTTCTTTATAACACGACATTTATCACAAGGGCTGGATGATCACTGGTTTGCCTTTGTTTCCTTTTGAGTAATTTCTTCGTCCATAGAGATTTCAACTTACGGAAGTCTTCTGAAGTTCCTTTCACACCCATATTTGACTATATTGTTAGGAAGGTTAAGTTGGCTAGAGCTACCTCTTCTTCCCAATCCAGACTCTTCACCTCAAAATTGTGTGCATCAAATATCTTCACCCAGGTAGCCCCTGGTTTGGGGATTCAGGAGATAAGGACCTTCTAGAGAAGTCAGATCTATGGACTCAGTTGGCTGAAAGCTATCTAAGTTTTTGATTCACAGAGAAGACCTTAAAGTGGCAGGTAATCTCATGCCATAACCCTAATTCCTTTCTATAGAGATGTACAGAAAATCCCTCGTTATTCTTTAGTAAGCTTCATCAGTTTCGGATATCCTTACAAATTTTAGTTTTTCAGACCTTAATGATTTCTTTAGGACACAGTAGCAGGACAATGCCTAGCACTCTCATTCATAGAAGACTGATCCACCGAGTATCATGTTACTCGCATGAAAAGTTCCCTGTTACCATGTGACTCATTAATAAGACGTATAGAAAAGAAAGTAGTTTTCAGTGTCCCTTCAGTCATAAAAAGACCAGTCAACACAATGTTCTAGTTCCCCTGATGGGTATAGCTGCCTAATGAAACATGCATGTATATTATATAGCTTTTGTGACTGACAGAAACGAGTTGGTCAGTGTATCTACCTCATTGCTCCCACTTAGGATGTACAATGAGCATCCTACAAAGGAGGGTGAGAGTGGGATGACATTCACTGTTCCACTTGGAAAACAGTTGTGGTTTCACTACATAAATTAGAATCTTGAATGGCACATTAGTCTTTGCTGAAATTGAATTCTGAAATCTCTGAAAGGCTGATTAACTCAAGTGAATGGAAAAAAAAATGAGTTTCTGAACTTTCAATGGTAGGAGCACTATGTTACTAGGTAAGGCCCTGACAGAGCAGCCATTTCTCCTTTTTCACTGGCATTTCTTTTCCATTACAAAATCCGACAGGAGAAAAGTCCATTCCTTTGAGAAGGACGTTTGCATAATGATCTGCCCGTCATTGTTAATGATGAGAATAAATTGCAAACTTGTAATTACAAATTACAACAAATTATCATTAAAATAAACCGTTCTCAAACTCTCATTGAAGGGATGAGATTACAAGAGAATGTCAGAATTCAAGATCAAGTGATCACTCAAAGATTGGGGACGTTGGAAACACGCTGAAAAATAGTAGCAGGGACTCTCACACATCTGTATGCCAACGTTCACAGCAGTATTATTAACAGTATCCAAAGGTGGACTAAAATGCTCAATGTGGTATATATAAAATGTTGCTTTTTTTAGATTCTCACAATGTTTTTTTATGAAAATCTCACTATAAACATCATTACTTTATGAATTCAATCAACTTCATCTATATAGAAGAATTACATCACTAGTAGCAATTAGGAACAATATCAACCAAACCTTTGCAGCAGTGAGATTTTCCATGGGATCCAAAACATTCTTATGTACTAGTACTAGTGAAATACGGATTCCTTTTCAGTAGGACAGACATTAAGAGATCGACTTACCAAACTTGTCTTTATCACGTTGTTCTCAAGATCTTGAATCTGGGCCGCTTGATGTTTGATGGTTGCTTCTTGTGTGGCATTTTTAACCTGTAGCCTAAAATGCAGATCTTAAGATAATTATTCTCACCCATAAATTTAAAACAACATCACATACTTTCTGAACAAATGAGGGTATTACAGAAATCCTTAAAATTTTGTCAAGAGGAAGATTTGGGAATTGTGCCATTTTTCTCATCGTGTTTTGTGGATAAGGTGCAAAATTCAGAGATAATATGCCACAATTCTGCATTTAAAAATAGCTCAAAGTTGGAATTTGTATCCAGCTTAACAATGATATACTGGCATAACTAGTACATTTCCCATACTACACTGTTTATCTGCTTTATAAATAAACAATTTATTTTCTGTGAGGTTTAAATTATACTTTTGCACTTGATCTTTCATCTCCTCAGCATATCTTACGGCCTCTCCATGTCGTTCCTGTTCTTCTTGCAACTAAAATACAGAAAAAATAATTTTAACCACTGAAAATCCAGTAGAAAACCATCATCTGTTTCTTTAACTAAATTTTTTTTTCTTGAGAGAGAGACAGAGAGAGAGAGAGAGAGAGCATGCAGAAGTGGGGAAGAGAGACAGCGGGAGAGACAGAGAAAATTGTAAGCAGACTGCTAGCTCAGGGCGAAGCCTGATGTGGAGCTCGGTCTCATGACTGGTCTCATGATGTGGGATTTGGGATCATGACCTGAGTGGAAATTAAGGGTCAGGACCTCAGCCAACTAACCCACCCAAGCGCTGCTGTAAGTAAAATATTTTTGGAGCCAGCCACCCTCTCCTCTATATGCTGATTGATGGCTACTTTGAGATCATAACAAAAGAGTTCAGCTTCTACAACAGAGACTATGGCCTACAAAGATGAAATGTTTCAATACTCTTACAGAATAGTTTACCAACCTTACTCTCCTACAAAAACATAACATCGTTAATGTTTTTAAATTATATATGATCACATAAATGTACAAATGTATCTATTGGTCAAATGGAGGATATATAGGAATTTACTTTATGGTAAACATTTCTATTTTCATATTCCAAGCACCACATCAACTATGATTTTACATATTCACATAGGTGAATTACGTTCCTATTCTCGTGATTATGGAACTGAACACGCTGTTTTCAGTGACAAGATATTTCATGGAAGAATTTGAGAAGCAATATCCTAGTAGGGGCCAGAATGCCTGGGTCTGATTTCCCAGTTCTGCTCATTATGAGCTGTATGACCTTGAGCACACTACCTAAAACTTCCATGTCTCAATCTCTGCATCTGTAAAATGAAGGTAATAATAGCACCTACTGGGGCACCTGAGTGGCTCAGTCGGTTCAGTGTCTGGCTCTTGATTTCAGCTCAGGACATGATCACAGGGTCATGTAATTGAGCCCCACATCGAGCTCTGCATGGACAGTGAGGAGTCTGCTTGGGATTCTCTCTCTCTCCCTCTCTCTCTCTCTCTCTCTCCCTTTTTCTCTCTCTCCCTTCATGCCCTTCCCCAAAATCTCTCTGTCTCTCTGTCTCTATGTCTCTCTGTCTCTCTCTCTCTCTCAAAACAAAGGACTTTAAAAAAGTGATCTCAGGGCGCCTGGGTGGTGCAGTCGGTTAAGCGTCCGACTTCAGCCAGGTCACGATCTTGCGGTCCGGGAGTTCGAGCCCCGCGTCGGGCTCTGGGCTGATGGCTCAGAGCCTGGAGCCTGTTTCTGATTCTGTGTCTCCCTCTCTCTCTGCCCCTCCCCCATTCATGCTCTGTCTCTCTCTGTCCCAAAAATAAATAAACGTTGAAAAAAATTTAAAAAAAAAGTGATCTCAAAATAAATAATAATAGTATCTACCCCACTGGGATGTTGGGAAGATTACATTAGGAAATACTAGATGAACAACTTAGAAGGGTACGTGGCACATAGCTCTAAGTGTCTGCATGTAGCATGATTACTGTTGCTGTAGTTTGTGTTCCAATACAATGTGATAGTTTAGGCAGGTGGCCTGCCAATACAAGTTTTCCCCTATACAAATTATACTGAAGTTATTCTTCATTCCACCGCAAGTGGTAGCAAATGGGGAGCATGAGGCCCAGAATCTCTCCTCAGTACTTCAAAAAACTTTGCCAATGCCACTAGCCAACAGTACTTTTTTCCACTTATAATCCTTTTAACTTACTTCCTCTCTATACCACTGAGTGCACAATGCTCACAGACTACGGTACAAATAGCACCTCCTTGACTGAGTAGTAGATCCTTTACATGACCATCAGAGGCAAGGGAAAGCCACTGACATGGAAATAAATGAGTCTTGCGAAACTAAAGTTCCTCAATCATTTCATGTCCATACTCTTTACGTTAGGCTGCTTTAGCATGTACTCTGATGAAGAGATTAAGGGTTTGTGGTAAAAGCATATCAGAAAAGCTGTCCCCAGATATTTGCCTTGGTAAAGTAATACAAATCTGTAAATCACAGTTCTGGCTGTGTAAGAAAGAAAGACAAATTTAGCATGCTTTTTCATAGTGAGAGGGAAAAAAAACCTAAACATTTGATTGAACATTTCTCCTCTATTTGATTAAGTGCTTTCATTAATAGTTTTACTTATATAAGCGTGTGTGTGTGTGTGTGTGTGTAGAGATATACACACATTTTTTTAACGTTTATTTTTTGATACAGAGCACGAGTCTGAGTGGCGCTGAACGTGAGGGACACAACAGATCCAATTAGGCTCTGCTCACAGCAGAAAGCCCGATGCAGGGCTCCATCTCAAGAACATGGAGATCATGACCTGAGACAAAGGCAGACTCTGATCGGACTGGAGCCAGCCAGGCACCCCTCAATTTTGTATTTCATTTCTTAGCATACATTTAGAATAAAAGCTTTGCTATACCAATGTTTCCAAGAAGAATTTATTGATACGGTATAAAGTACTTAATTTTATCGGAAAAACTTTTAAGTTAAAGTATTTTCAATTTATACAAGGATAAGTACCACACGTATCAAAGATTACTATCCCTTAAATGTATACTTAGGAAGACGAAATCACCTGTCATGAAAAAAATAAAAACAATGTCAAACAAAGGAGTGAATTGTTCTGCACAGGCTAGATGACAAGTGTCAAGAGAGTTAAAGCTAATGGGAGTTAGAACAGTCAGAGAAAGTTCATTGGAAAGGAGACTGTGAGCCAAGTCTGAATAACATAGGTTTACTCAAGAGGAACAGAAACTAAAAAGACAGTAAGGACAGCATGCGTAACGGCTGAGAGATGGTGAAATCAACCCAATTAACTCAGAGGATAAAATCTGATGGCAGAGACATTACAAACGGGTGTCCACACAAGAACTACATAAATGTTCATAAGCAGCAGTATTAATAGGCAAGAAGTGGACACAACCCAAAGGTCCATCAACTGATGAATGAACAAGGGCCTTAACCCACAATGGAGTACTGTTGACAATAAAAACAAATGAAGCACTGATATAAGCTGTAACCAACACAGATGAACCCAGAAAACATTAAGTAAAGGTAGCTAGTCCCAAAGTACCACACGTTGTGTGACTACATTTATATGAAATATTCACAAGAGGAAACTCCATTGAGAGACCAAGTAGTAGACTGGTGGTTGCCTGAGGCTGGGGGCAACGGGTAAGGGTTTCCTTTCAGGGTGACGAAAACATTCTACTTGATGGCAGTGATGGTTGCACGAGTGTACACAGAGACAGTGAACTGTGCGTGGCAAATGGGTGACTTTTATGGTATGTGTTTTGTACCTCAAAATAGCTTAAAAAAAAAACCCAATGGCAGGACACAGAGAATGTTTTTAATTCTAGCTTTTGGGCGCCCATACTATACATGATCTGAATATTTCCGTGCTTTGACAATATGTCTAAAAGGCAAAGAAAATGGAGGAAATGCCGAAGTTCAAGTGGTTTCTTAAGTGATATTTCTGTACAAGTCATCCTGAAATCAATATGCATTCTTCTCAAAAGTGAAGATGAGAACTAAGACAATTATCTGAAACATCCCATTAAACATTATCTTCTGATTTGATCCAGCTTGCCTCATCATGGTAATAGAGATTTCATTAAAAAACATTGTTTAGTAGGGGACAAAAGTCTCTTGGGACACCTGGGTGGCTACGTCAGTTAAGCGTCCAATTCTTGCTTTCAGCTCAGGTCATGATCTCATGGTTCATGAGACTGAGCCTCACACTGGCTCTACACTGACAGCATGGAGCCTGCTTGGGATTCTCTCTCTCTCCTCTCTCTGCCCCTCCCCTGTTAACACGCATGCACACACTCTCTCTCACTCTTTTTCTCTCAAAATAAATAAATAAAATGTAAAAAAAAATTTAAAATTAAAGAAAGAACGAAAAACGTCTCTCAATTTCTGTGAGGAAGGATACAAAAGCCTCAACTTTCCTAAGAGTAAGTATTATAAGAAAACAATGTATAACACAAATAGGAGAAGGAGAGGCAGAAGTTTATGAAATAAATGCATTGTAAAGATACTAAAATCATAATAAATTAATTATAATGAAAATACCAAAGAAAGCGGTCCATGGAAATTGGTATCCTAAAACACTTTATATTATTTAACCAGCTATAAGTTAGCTGTTGACAGGTTACATTTGCTACATACCTGACTTCTGATTTGACCTAATTTCTTCTTGAGATCCCGTGTTTCATCTTCCAGACGAAGATATGACGTAACCTCTGGGAAAGCCTCTGACATAGACTTTTTCTTCAGAGTATCCGCCAGTTCTTGTTGCAGTTGTCTCGCAACTACCTAATAAGACATTTCTGTTACTGATTTTCTAAATCATCTTATTATTAAATTATGTTAATAATAGACAACTCTCACATACGTACTTTGAGAAATATCAACACATACATCAATTCACCGTCTTTTTGTAACACATACACATTCCTGTTCACTGAATTCAGTTAAAGACACAAAAGGTGTTATCTCCCTGCCTAGTTCTGATATTTTATGGTGTCTCTTTCCAGTCTTAGCACGACAATTTCATCCTGCAACATGTGGTTTTTATGCAACCGATCTTGTGTTTTCTCATGATTATCAGAAAGCTAAGTAAAACCAAGCACATTTTCAGATAGCACTGAATAAAATGGCAGTATCATGATTTTCTTTGAAATGAAAGTATAATCTGTGTTTAAACAATGAAAAGGTTGCAGGGGGTGCCAGTGTGGTTCAGTTGGTTGAATGTCTGACTCTTGATTTTGGCTCAGGGAATGATCTCACATTCTGTGGGTTCAAGCCTCGCATCAGGCTCTGTGCTGACAGTCAGGAGCCTGCTCAGGATTCTCGCTCTCCCTCTCCCTGCCCCTCCCCTTCTTGCATTCTCTCTCTCTCTCTCTCTCTCTCTAATGAATAAAGAAACATGAAAAGGAAGGAAGGAAGGAAGAAAGAAAGAAAGAAAGAAAGAAAGAAAAAGAAAAGAAAATAGGAAGGAAGGAAGGAGGAAGGAAGGAAGGAAGGAAGGAAGGAAGGAAGGAAGGAAGATTACAGTAAGTGAATATCCAACTGGAAAAAAATAAAGTTGGCTCCAAATCTCAAATTTTAGACAAGCATAAGTTCCCAAAAGTTCAGAACTTTAACTGAAGATAATGAAGGCATGAAAGTCAAAAAGAATTTGTGAGAAAAGTGTTCAGAATCTCAGAATTGGAAAAGCCTTTCTCTGATTTACAACAAACCAGAAGGCCTAAAATAAAAGATTAATAAATCTGACTATACTTAAAAATTGAGTTTACAGTAGATATCGAACACTGCGAGCCCACAGTAAAATCCTTAGCTCTGCATATACTCGGACAGATTAAATTTCCTAAAATTCTTCTTTCCTGAGAATATTTCATAGATATGTACTTTGCTACCATTTCTATAGTCAGTTGTAAGAATATCTATTGATAACTGAAAAATCTAGGCACTGTACTATAATAGAAACACTTCTACATACATCAATGAACTCATTTGGTTATCACAATTCTAGAATGGAGAGATTAAAACGGTGAGCTGCAGGACTCTCCCCAGGTCTTCTCACTCCACAACTAGTGCTCTTGCACCAACCACTGCCACTTCTCTAGTGTAAATACACAAGTACGAAAGAAGTCTTGTATTTCAAAATACTCATAGGAAATAAGGTGAAATTTATACATCTCTTAGAATACCATGAGATGATTTACTGCTGCAATAACTTGCATTTCCTCTTCATGTTGAAAACAGTAATAAATATAAAAGAGGGGAAATACACTCAGCTATTTTATTAGGAATAAAATACCTATCAATAAATTATCATTAAGTATATACCACAGCATACCATTGTTATCAAAAGTTCCTTGTAATGAAATAGGATGCTACTTGAAGCAAAAGTGTTACTTTTCTCAAAAGTAGGAGACTTGATACCGAAAATATGATCAGTGAACTGGCTACACTTGTCCTCCTGTCCATTAGCGGAAGTGTTCACCTAAACTATTAATATATCAAGGCAGTGAAGTAACTGTTCAAAACTAAAACACATGTTGCTAGTAGCAATAGTTTTGAGATTAGGGAAAGCTCATCAATTCCTACGGAAAGTAATAAAAGCCTCTCCTTTGGATGAGGACATTATGAATGTCACTAGTTGTTGCAGACAATGCATTTAATCAAGAATATTATTTTATCCAGTGAAGCAAAAATGCCACCGTCCCCCATGCCCCTCCACAAAATATATGTGCTTTTAAAATCCTCTATAGTTTCCATGATGAACAGAGTTCAGTTTCATATGTACATACATATATATATATATATATATATACACACATATATATACACATACACACACACACATATGTATATATATATATATATATATATACACACACACACACACACACGGAGAAAAAAGTAATAATAACTAAAAAATAGAATGTATACAAATACACACATGTACTTCAAAATAACTAAAGAAGATACCTTAGAATTAGTTTTCTTATGAGCCATTTCTAGCTCCTTTTGCTTGCAAAAGAGATTGTTTAGACTTCCATCTTGTAAGACTCTGGCCTTCTGTTCTGGAGAAAGTTGCCACTGAGTGTCACTGCGCTCTTCTACAACCTGGAGACACATTTCATTATGATTCTGGTCTCATACCGTTAAAAAAAGAAGGTCAGGGGCGCCTGGGTGGCTCAGTCGGTTAAGCGGCCGACTTCGGCTCAGGTCATGATCTCGCGGTCCGTGAGTTCGAGCCCCGCATCGGGCTCTGTGCTGACAGCTCAGAGCCTGGAGCCTGTTTCAGATTCTGTGTCTCCCTCTCGCTGACCCTCCCCTGTTCATGCTCTGTCTCTCTCTGTCTCAAAAATAAATAAAAAACGTTAAAAAAAATTAAAAAAAAAAAAAAGAAGGTCAAAAGCTGAAGAGGAGAACTTTAAAAAAAATGTTCAAAAGAACATAATCCCATGTTTTAATTTATTTTAAACCTAAATAATATATATATTGAGTCAAAGGGATACTATAAAATATATATGTATAATATTACACTATGTAATATAGATGGAAATACAGTTTTTATCAAAAACTGATTTACCTGATTTTTTTTGGCCTTCAATTCTGTGTTTAGCATTCTAAGAGCGAGTTCAACTTGTTGTTTTGTTTCAACTTCTTTCTTATATTCGTCTTCTTTTCTTCTTAACTTTTCCCTAATATTTTCATATAACATATCAGCATTTCTTCTTTCTTCTTCTTCTTCTTGTTTTAAGGTACATCTGCAATTACATGTGCTTCTTTTAAAATTTGTTTTGTTAGACATAAAAAGTTCATTTTATGATACGGTTCCACATAAGTTGGCTTATCCAAATGAAAAATTTCTATGTTCTCCAATTGTTTTCCTTGTAGAGCTCATGTTTTTAATTTGTCACTTCAATCTCTTCCAAACCATATAGACAGTTGAAAAGAAGCCAGGAGAAAGCATTATGCAACTTCGTTAGTTTTAGTCAGTAATAACTCTGGTAGATGTTGTAGGAAAGGAAGTTTGAAATTATTCAGGAAAGTTAGAGTTGAAAATTACCCCCTTTCCCACAGGTATAATTATTCCTCCATAGGACAGATAATTCAGTTTCTCATTAAAAAGAGAAGTTGCTGTTTATAAGCAAGTTTATCAATTCACTGGAAATAAAATTTCCACTTGACGAAACCTTACAGGTACCTCCAAAAATGATGTGCAGTGAAAGAGAGCATCTGTGGATGTTGTTTACACAACATACACGTGCAGATTACTGTCATCCAAGACTACGCTGACGAGTCTAATATCTGTTGCCTATGCTTTTTGTTTCTTCTTCCACAACACTTGCAACTTACCTTGTTGATGATTACCTACTTTATGAATCACTTAAACATCCCTTCTAGAACAACACAGGATACGTATTAATTAAGTAAACAATAAATAGTAATATGACCTTTCAGCATACACTTTTGAATTAATTTTATCTACCTATGACAGAGATGCTGAAAAAACTTCTCAGTAACCACTTTCCGTATTACTTTTTTTAATGTTTATTCATTTTTGAGAGAGAAAGGGAGAGCCCATGCAAACAAAGGGGGGGGGGCAGAGAGAGAGAGAGAGAGAGAGAGAGAGAGTGAGGCAGAAAATCCGAAGTGGGCTCTGCACTGACAACACACAGCTCGATGTGGGGCTCGAACTCACGAACCCTGAGATCATGACCTGAGCCAAAGTCGGACGCTTGACTGACTGAGCCACCCAGGCGCCCCCATTTTACTTTGTTTAAATTTTTTATTGAGAGAGAGATGACGCAAGTGAGTGAGGGTGGAGAGAGGGAAAGAGAGACAGAATCCCACGAGGGGCAGACAGAGAGGGAGAGACAGAGTGAGAGAAGAGGAGCTCATCCAAAGCGGGGCTCGTGCTCACCCAAAGCAGGGCTCGAGCCCACCCAAAGCAAGGCTCAAACTCACGAGATCATCACCTGAGCCGAAGCCAGATGCTTAACCAGCTGAGCCACCCAGGCACCCCCACTTTACCTTTTAACCCCTGCATGTTAAGAAGCAAACGGAATCAATTTTGGCGGATTTTACTGTCTTGAGAAAAATGACCATTTTATATTCTGTTGGTAGGTACAGAAAGTAATATAAACTTTCATGAGAACAATTTAAAAATATGGATCAAAGACCTTTTTAAAATTTTTTATACTTTAACCAGATTACATTATATTGAAGAATTGACTCCAAGCAACTAACCAGACATGTAGAAACAGATTTATATAAAAGACATTCCTGACAGCATTAATTAAAATACAGAGAGATGAAAAACAAGCAGAATTCAATCTCTTAAATAATGATGTTTCTTGGACTATGGTGGACTTTCATATGGCCATTAAAATTGTGATTTGGAATATACATTAAAGTATTAGAAGTATTCACTGTTAAGAACTTGCTGTGTTATTGCCAAGAATCGCACACCTCACAACACTAAACAAGTATTCTTTCCAGGAAAATCCCATAAGGTAAGTCAGCAATTACAAAACTGCCCCTACACATCTGTAGTATAAAAGGAAACAGTTGAAATATTTCCTTAAAGCCAAGATGCTGTACCTCAAACTGCAGAATTCACGTTCCCATTCCACTTTTTGATGTTCTAACCGTGATATCATGTCTTTGGCTTCCTGTAGCTCGTTTTGTAGTGCACTAACCATTTTGTCCATTTTCATCATTTTTCCCATAAGAAGTTTACAGTGATTTTTGTTAAGTTTCCTTAATTTCTCATAGGAAACACGTATATCTTGGATTTTCAAGAAGCCAGCAGAATCTGCATCAGAGAAGAAACAGAAATAAAATAGATGAGTACTTTTTGCATATACAGGCCTGTGCATCTTCAATTCACTCATTCACACATTGAGTAAATATATACCTTCAATGGAAGATGTTATACTCAGCTCTACAGATGCAATAGAGAAGACCCCTGGCTCTCGATTAGCTTAAAGTCTAGTGAAGGAGAAAGACAACTCAAATGGTAATTCTAAATTCAGATAGTTCCTATTAGAAGACAGAGTTCTGTGATCATAACTTGATCTAGATTGGGCCCAAGGAAGATAGATGTCCCTGAGGAAGAGATAAATATACTGAGGAATGAAGGATGAGCAGGAGACAATTAAGCAAAGGAGGAAGACAAGCACTCTCGACAGTCTAGAGCATGTGCCGAAGTTCCAGTAATCTGCTTCTGGCCAAGATGGGGTAACACGTACTGATTGATCTTCCTACCTGAAGCAAGCAAAAACAAAACAGACAAAATACAATTTTAACATGATTTTCAAGACACAGAACTTCAGACAACGAAGGACAATGATCCCTGAAAACAAAACACGTTAGCCTAACACGTATGCCCAAGCTCACTGACTTGAGAGAGTTTTCAGGCTACGACACAGGAGACATAAATTATTTAAGTAGATTTCACCAGACTCCTTGAGTCGTGGTGGCAAAACTGAGAGTCTGGTGAAGTCAAGGCAGATAGAGACGACAGGTCAGCATCCAGGAGAGGAGAAAGCAGGACACAGAAAGAACCCTGGGCATCTGCACAGGGTCCCCTTTGGCTATTCAACAGAGTAACAACCAGTGCATACATGGAAGGAAGTCATCAAGGGAAAAAAAATCTGAAAAGAGTAGAGGAAGCACTGCCTGGTGCTCCCACAGCACGAGGGACAGTATCTATTCACATTAGCTAAGATAGAAAAACTCATAATTTGCCTTAGGCTGATCACCACTCTGGATTCATCCAATAATTTGTAAGAGCAAGACTAAAGGATCCAACTGTTTGTAAGTAACTTAACTATATCTCCAAACAAAGCATGAAAAGATAACTAGAGGCATGGAAGCTATTGTTTTAAAAACCAAATAGTACTTACAGAGATGTAAATTATGTTAGCCATGAACAATACGATGGGTAGGAATAAACACATATTAGACATCACAAAACAAAAGACTGAAGTTCAACATTGGAAACCTGGGAGAAAACTTCAACTGGGAAATATACAATTGCCCAAAGAGGCAGGGGAAAGGGACAGGAAAAAAAATGGCCCAAATCTTCCTAAACCTCATGAAAACTATAATCCCACTGACCCAGGAAGGATATGTCTAGCAAAGAAGAAATGGAAGTCAACTCTTGTGATTTGCCTAAACTCTATACGATGTGGTATAACATTACTGGAAGGGAGACTGTGATGCTGAAGCCATAGACTATAAACCCTAAACCAACCACTAAAGCAGCAAAACTGAAAAGTTCTAGCTAGGAAGCCTAAATAAATAGGTGAATAAATGAACACATGAATAAATGAATACATGAATAAATAAATGGATAAAACTGAATCATAAAAATTACTCGATTAAAAGAAAGCAGAAAAAGAAGAGAACGGGAACAAGGAGCAGATAGGACAAATGCAAATCAAACAGCATGATGACATATTCAAATCAACTATCTCAAAAATCACAGTAAATGGCCATTTGTAGCAACGTGGATGGAACTGGAGAGTGTGATGCTAAGTGAAATAAGCCATACAGAGAAAGACAGATACCATGTGTTTTCAGTCTTATGTGGATCCTGAGAAACTTAACAGAAACCCATGGGGGAGGGGAAGGAAAAAAGAAAAAAAGAGGTTAGAGTGGGAGAGAGCCCAAGCATAAGAGACTCTTAAAGCCTGAGAACAAACTGAGGGTTAATGGGGGGGTGGGAGGGAGGGGAGGGTGGGTGATGGGTATTGAGGAGGGCACCTTTTGGGATGAGCACTGGGTGTTGTATGGAAACCAATTTGACAATAAATTTCATATATTGAACAAAAACATCACAGTAAATGAAAACGGTCTAAAAGCCTCAACTAAAACGCAGACTGTCAGAATGGATAAAAAAGGAAGACTCAACTAGATGCCACCTATACAAAATGCACTTTAAATGTCAAGACAGAAATTTGTTCGAAAGACAGGAATATGATATACCACACTAACACTTGACCAAAGAAGGCTGAGCTAGAGTGGCTATATGAATAGCAGACAAAACAGTTTCAAGCAAAAAAAAAAAAATATTACCAGCAATAAACAACAGGTCACTGTATAATCATAAAAGGGTCAATTAAGAGCAATCTTAAATGTTCATGTATCTGTTAATAGCTTCAAAGTACATGAAGCAAAAATTGATAGAACTGAAAAGAGAAAGAGGCAAATTCACAATTATAGTCTGATATTTCAACACGCTCAACATCAGCAAGGGCATAGTAGACTTGGCCGCCACTATTCTTCTCAAGGATCTATGGAACACTTACCAAAAAAGACTATGTTCTGGGTCAAAAATAAATCTTAATAAAAGGAAGAAGTCAAGAGGCCTGAAGTCATAATAGTGTGTTCCCTGACCACAAAGCAATCAAATCAGAAATCAAGCACAAAAATATCTCTGGAAAATACTCAACTATTTGTGAACTACAGAACACATCGAAATATCCCCTGGGTCAAAGAAGTAATGAAAAAAGAAAAAAAAAATTAGAAAGGATTCTGAACTGAATGAAAATGAAAACATAGTAGAATTTGTAGAGTCCTGCTTTAGTAGCACTCACATGAAGACTGATAGCACTGAATGTATACATTAAAAAGGAAGAGGGAAGTGCGGTGCTCCTTGCTGCCTTTGTGGCTCCTCCCCCAGCTTCCCAAGGCACCCTGCCCTGCCCCGCCCCACCCTGGTAGTGGCTGGAGAGCAGGTGCTTTGTTCACAGAGCACAGCAGGCACTTGGGTGGGTGGGGGCGGGGTCCGCCAATGCCGGGAATTGAAGGTGGGGGAGTAGCTGTAGGAGGAGACCCCCCCTAGACTGAGGTGGGCATGGGTCGGGTCCCGGGTTCTGCTGGAGCGGGAGGCGGCGGCGGTGGCAGAGGCATGGTCCTTCTGGAAGGGAGAGCCCAATGCCTCTGCACCTGTCTCCCCTCCCTTCCTCTCCGCCCCTGCCATGGGTTTTGTGTTCTAGCTCCCCATCTTTTTCTCACTACCTACATCATCACCCTTCTTCCGACTTCGCTTCCCAGCTTCTTGCGACCCTTTCTCTCACTTAAGCCTCAGTTACTCAGGCTCTTTTCACCCTAGTCTTGCCGGAGACTTCATATGCCAGCAGTCTCTCTCATGGGATGTCCCCATCCTTCCCCTCTCCCCACATCCTATTCTGGGCTGATGGCAGCCAGAAATCCTTCCTATTGCATTTACCGGCAGTTTCCACCTGGCCCTGAAGCTTGGCGCAGATCAAGTCCACCACACCCACGCTGAGAAGGACCCCTAGGAGAACCACTTGTCCCATGGTGGTATTGGGCAATGTTTTCTCGATTTTCCTCTGGTTGCTTATTTTAGTCTGAGTATTTGTTACTCTCCACCGCTATACTTTACAAACATATGTTTTGGTTGCAAGACAAGGAGTTAGAAATGAGCCAGAGACCATTCACAGGTAAGGAGAAGATTTAGACATTTAGGATTCAAGGAAGTAAGGAGAAACAGAATGTTAAGAAGGTTAGATTCCTGAAAGTATTTTGATATCTTTTGTGATCTGAGGAAGTGGAGATTACTGAGCCTAAACAGATTGACATTTTGGGAGAAAATTTCATGGTGCTTGATTCGCTCTTGGAGTAACGTGAACACAAGTTCTCAAACCTGCATATTCTCTCAGTTGGAACCAGCTGTATATCTGAATGTTCACTTTCATCAGAACTAGTATAAGAGAAAGAATGGGAGTCTGCTTCAACGAAAATGACTACCTCCGGGACCGGAAAAGGGTTATTCTGTTTCCTAATAGTGTATATGGCCATTTTCATGGGAACAGATCAGGATTTTTACAGTTTACTTGGAGTATCCAGGACTGCAAACAGTAGAGAGATAAGACAAGCTTTCACGAAGTTGGCATTGAAGCTACATCCTGATAAAAAAAAACAAAAAACAAAAAACAAACAAACAAACAAAAAAAAAACGAATAACCCAGGGCGCCTGGGTGGCTCAGTCAGTTGAGCGTCCAACTTCCGCTTGATCGGGTCATGATCTCACAGGTCGTGGGTTAGAGCCCCGCGTCGGGCTCTGTGCTGATGGCTCGGAGCCAGGGGCCTGCTTTGGATTCTGTGTCTCCCACTCTCTCTGCCCCTAACCCACTTGCATTCCGTCTCTGTCTCTCTCAATAGTAAATAAACAGTAAATACATAAATAAATAAATAAATAAATAAATAAATAAATAAATAAATAAATAACCAACCAACCTACCAACCAAATTAATAATCCTAACGTATTTTCAAAAATAAATAGAGCATATGAAGTACTCAAAGATGAAGATCTGTGGGAAAAGCATGACAAATACAGAGAGAAGGGACTTGCAGATGATCCAGAAGGTGGCCCGTATGAAAGCTGGGATTATGATCGTTATGATTTTGGTATTTATGATGATGATCTTGAAAGCATGACATTGAATAGAAGAGAAGTGGATGCTGCTGTTCATTGTGGAGAACTGTGGTTTGTGAACTTTTACTCCCCAGGATGTTCACACTGCCATGAATTAGCTCCCACACGGAGAGACTGTGTTAAAGAAGTAGATGGATTACTTTGAATTGGTGCTGTTAACTGTGGTGATGATAGAATGCTTTGCCGAATGAAAGGAGTCAACGGATCTCCCAGCCTCTTCGTTTTTAGGTCTGGAACGTCCACGGTGAAATATCACGAGCACAGATCAAAGGAAAGTTTGGTGAGTTTCGCCATGCAGCACGTTAGAAACCCAGTGATGGAATTATGGACAGGAAATTGTGTTCACTCCATAGAAACTGCTTTTGCTGCTGGTATTGGCCAGCTGATCACTTTTTGTTGCAAAGGAGGAGATGTTTAACTTCATAGACACGACTCAGGCTCAGGGGCATGTTGGATGGTCTGGTTAATGTAGGATGGATGGACTGTGCCACCCAGGACAAACTTTGTAAAAGTCTGGATATTATCACAAGTACTACTGCCTATTTTCCTCTGACACCACATTAAATACCAGAGAGAAAGGCAGCGTTTTGTTCCTTAATTCACTGGATGCTCGAGAAATATATTTGGAAATCATGCATAGTCTTCCAGATTTTGAGCTACTTTTGGCAAATACACTAACGGATCGATTGGCTCATCATCTGTGGCTCTTATCGTTTAGTTTTGGAAAACATGAAAATCCAAATGATCCTGAGTTGAGGGAACTAAAAACTCTACTCAAATTGATCAATTCAAGTTGGCAAGGCTGACTGTCCCTCTGCACCAGACATCTGTAGTAATCTCTCTGTATTTCAGCCATGTCTAGCAGTATTTAAAGGACAAGGAACCAAAGAATATGAAATTCATCATGGAAAGAAGATTCTATATGATATACTAGCCTTTGCCAAAGAAAGTGGTAATTCTCATGTTGCCACACTTGGACCTCAAAATGTTCCCGCCGATGACAGGAACCGTGGCTTGTTAATTTGTTTGTGCCATGTTGTCCACCATGTCAAGCTTTATTGCCAGAGTTACAAAAAGAATCAAAGCATCTGCGTGGTCAGCTTAAGTTTGGTACACTAGATGGTACGGTTCACGAGAGACCCTGTAACACGTATAACATTCAGGCGGATCCAACAACAACAGTGGTATTCAACCAATTTAAGGTTCATGAATAAGAAGGACATCACTCTGCTGAACAGATCTTGGAATTCATAGAGGATCTTAGGAACCTTCAGCGACCTCCCTGACACCCACCACTTTCAATGAACTAGCTAAACAAAGAAACCATGATGAAGTCTGGATGGTTGACTTCTACTCCCATGGTGTCATCCATGTCAAGTCCTAATGCCAGAATGGAAAAGAATGGCCCGGACACTAACTGGATAGTTACTGTGGGCAGTATAGACTGCCAAAAGTATCATTCTTTTTGTGCCCAAGAAAATGTTCAGAGATACCCTGAGATAAGATCCCCCCCCAAAACCAAATAAAGCTTTTCAGTATCACAGTTACAATGGCTAGAAGAGAGATTTGGGGCACGGGATTTCGACCTCAAGCATCCACAAATCTATTGACTCAGACTTTCGATGAAAAAGTTATACAAGGGAAAAATCACCGGGTGATTGAATGCTATGCTCCTTGGTGTGGACCTTGCCAAAATTTTGCTCCAGAGTTTAAGCTCTTGGCTAAGACGATGAAAGGAAAAGCGAAAGCTGGAAAAATAGACTGTCAGGCTTCGGTTCAGACATGCCAGAAAGCTGGCATCAGAGCCTATCCGACTGTTCAATGTTTTCCCTATGAAAAAGCAAAGAGAAACATTTGGGGAGAGCAAATAGATGCCAGAGATGCAAAAGCAATCGCTGTCTTACTAAATGAAAAATTGAAAAATCTCCACACTCATGGAGAGAGAGATGAGGATGAATTTTAATGATGTGAAGAGAAAAGGAATTCTAACCCATGACATCAGAGGAACATCTTTGTAGGATGTTGCTACATTCTGGGTCACACTAAAGGAACATTATCTCGGAATTGTAATTGCACAGTCTGAATTCTGTACAACATTGGTATAAATGAAGGGTCTGCAAGCTTTTTCTGTAAAAGGCCAAACTGTAAATATTTTAACCTTTGTAGACCATATAATTTTGTCACATAGTACTTTGTTTTTGCTTTGTGTACAACCCTTTACAAAATCTAAAACTTTTCTTACCTCAGGGCCATACACAAACAAGCCAAACAACATTCTGTCCACAGGCCATAGATTGCTGACCCCTGGAAATGGTACTAAAACTGCCTGGCTCAACCAGGAGCCTGCTCTGTCAAGTACATACATGTCTAGGGTCTATTTCTTAAAGTTTTGTGGCTGGCCTGAAAGGAAATAATTTGGTATTTATTTACCTGTCTGAAAAATTGTGTGAAATGGATTGTGGCCATAGTGTAATTAAAACACACACACACACACACACACACACACAATGTGGCAAGCAGATAGCCTATTTTCATGGTGTATTATAGTAAAGAGATTTTCTTCTTTTTTCTTTCTAAAGGTTGAAGAACTGATTTTAATTTTTCACAATTGAGAAAAATTTTGGTAAAATAATGCCAATAGATTTCTACAGTATCTAGAAGAAGAAGAAGAAGAAGAAGAAGAAGAGAAGAAGAAGAAGAAGAATGAGGAGGGAAGGAGGGGGAGCAGAAGAAGAGGAGGAGGAGGAGGAGGAGGAGCATAGAGGAGGCGCAAGAAGACAGAGGAGGAGGAGGAAGGAGGAAGAGGAGGGAAGGAGGACAGGGAGATGGAGAGGGAAAGGGAGAAGAACAAGAAGAAGAAGAAGAAGAACAAGAAGAAGAAGAACAACAACAACAAGGAGAAAGAGGAGGGAAGGAGGAGCAGAAGAAGAGGAGTAGGAGGAGGAAACAGGAGGCGGATGAAAACAGAAGAGGAAGAGGAAGGAGGAAGAGGAGGGAAGGAGGACAGGGAGATGGAGAGGGAAAGGGAGAAGAAGAAGAGGAAGAAGAGGAAGAAGAAGAAGGAGAAGAAGAAGAAGAAGAAGAAGAAGAAGAAGAAGAAGAAGAAGAATTAGAAGAAAGAGGAAGGGGAAGAGGAGAGAAGGAGGAGAGGGAGAGGGAGACATAGCGGGAAAGAGAGAAGAAGAAGAAGAAGAAGAAGAAGAAGAAGAAGAAAAAGGAGGAGGGGGAGAAGGAAGAAGGAGAGGAGGAAGGAGAGGAAAAAGAAGAGGAAGAAGAGGATGAGGAAGAAGAAAGGTCTGAAATTTATGACATTGGGTTCCACCTTTTGAAACTAGAAAAGGAAAACAAATTAAACACAAACCAAGCAGAAGAAAGGAACTAATAAAACTCAAAGACATAAATCACATGAAAGAAAGCAGAAAAACGATAGAGAATAATCAATGAAACCAAATGCTTTCAGGAGGTGAAAAAAGGGATCAATTTCTACCAAGACTTATCCCAAAATGAAGAGAAACAAGGGAAGTATTAACAATATATCAGAGATTAGTAATGTAACCAACAATACTGGAGATTCACAGATACTAAAAAATAACAAAGTACTATTATGAACTTTATATAATTAATTTGACAACTCAGATGCAGTGGGTAAATCCCGTGAAAGGCAGAAATGATCGAAGCTCAATCAAGAATAAAGGGTGCCTGGCTGGCTCAGTTGATAGAGCATGTGACTCTTGATCTCTGGATTGTGAGTTCAAGCCCCATGTTGGGTGTAAAGATTACTGAAATGAAATGAAATGAAATGAAATGAAATGAAATGAAATAAAGTGAAATGAAGTGAAATGAAATAAAGTGAACTTAAATAAAATAAAAAAATAAAATAAAGGAAAAAAAGAACCGATAAGCTAACTAACGCTATATGTAAAAAAGAAACTAAACTCTTAGATAAAGATCTTTCCACAGGAAACAATTCCAGGGCCAAGTGGCTACACTAGTAAATTCATCCAACATTTTAGGAAGAAATGTTATCTTTCTACACAAAGTCTCTCCCAAAAATGGAGAGGAGAAATATTTCTCACCTCATTCTATAAGGCTAGCATTACCTGAAACCAAAACTAGACAAAGATACTATAAGAAATAAAATTCTGTCATAAGCATGGGAGTACAATTTCTGAAGAAACCATCCACAAATCAAGTCTAACACTACATTAAAGAGGGGTGTGTCAACATGACAGAGAAGTAGGGGGACCTGAAATTACCACATCCTTCAAACACAGCAGTGAGGCAAGATGTGGAAATCTAGGAATCCGGGCTACAGAGTGACATAAACATCTCCAGGGGCCGCCCATGGGGACAACTTGCCAGGTCATGGAGATTTTTAATCTATTCTTTCTGCACCTCTTCTGTATCTCCTTCTTATTTTCCTTTCTCTCTCTCTCTCTCTCTCTCTCTCTCTCTCTCTCTCTCTCTCTCTCCCCTGCCTGGATTACGTTGTATAGTTTCTCTGATTCTCTGCCTGGTCAATTTTTTGTCTTCTTTTCTTTTCCTTTGCCCCTGTCATTTCTCCCTTTGTTTGAGATAAGGCATCTTCCATCACCCCCCCCCCCCCAGTGTTTAAATTCTTTTCCAAGGTTACATTATGAACAAATCTAAGCACACCTGCTGGAATGGCCAACCCACCAATATGAGTAGGGAAATAAAGCAACCAGAGTCACAACAGAGAGCATGAAACACACTCCAAAGATACCTGTTGAAGGGCCAGGCCCTGGATAGTATACGACCCCTTTTTAAAATAGTAGTGCTGACAGGTGCAGGACACATGACAACTAGGAAAACACATAAAGTATCGAACACTGAGGAAATGGAAGAATTCTCCTCAAAAGAAACTCCAGGAAGAAATGAGAGCTAGAGAATTGCTCAAAACAGATATAAACAATATATCGGTTCAAGAATTTAGAATAATAGGTGTAAGATTAACAGCTGAGCTTACAAAAAAGCATAGAAGTCAGCAGAGAATCTATTGCTGCAGGGATCAAGGAACTAAGAAATAGTCACAGCAATTAAGAAATACTGTAAATAAGATGCAAAATAAACTAGATGCAGTAACAGCAAAGAAGGAGGAAACAGAGGGGAGAATAAGTGACATAGAAGATGAAATTATGGAAAATGACGAAGCCAAGAAAAAGGGTGATAAGAAAATATTAGACCATGAGGGGAGTATTAGAAAACTAAGTGATTTGATGAAATGTAATATTTATCCGGATCATAAGAGTTCCAGCATAAGAGAGAGAGACAGAGAAAAGGGCAGATGGTTTACTTGAACAAATTATAGGTGAGAACTTCCCTAATCTGGAGAAGGAAGCAGACATCCAAATCCAGCAGGCACAGACAACTCCCTTCAGATTCAACAAGAATAGGTCATCTCCACAGCATATCATAGTGAAAGTGGCAAGTTACAAAGAGAAAAGAGAATTCTGAAAGCAGCAAGTGACAAACGGGCCTTAACCTACAAGGGTAGACACATATGGGTACTAGCAGACCTGCCTGCTGAAACTTGGCAGGCCAGGAGGTGATGGTAGGAAAAAGTCCATGTGCTGAATAGGAGAATATGCAGCTAAGAATCCTTTCTCCAGCAAGGATGTCATTCAGAATAGAAGGAGAGATAGGCTTTCCCAGAAAACCAAAAACTACAAGAGCTCATGACCACTAAACCAGCCCTGCAGGAGATCCTAAGGAGACTCTGTGAGTGGAATGTTGTCAAGGCTACAAAGGACCAGAAACATCACCACAAGCATGAAAGCTCCAGACAACACAATGACATGAAATCCATATCTTTAAATAATCACTCTGAATGTGAAGGGACTAAATGGCCTTATCAAAACACATAGCGTATCTGAATGGATTAAAAAAAAAAAAACAAAATCCATCTATATGCTGTCTACAAGAGACTTATTTGAGACAGGAGGACACCATTAGATTGAAGGTTAGGGGATAGAGTACCATGTATTATGCTACTGGAAGTCAAAAGAAAGCTGGGGTAGCCATACTTAGATCAGACAAATGAGATTTTAAACTAAAGTCTCTAACAAGAGATGGCGAAGGGCATTATAACATAATTAAGGGATCTATCCATCAAGAAGAGCTACCAGTTGTAAATGTTGGTGCCCCCAACTTGAGAGTCCCCAAATATATACATTGATTAATCATAAACATAAGCAATCATATTGATAATCATATGGAAAATGTAGGTGACTTTAATACTCCCTAACAACAATGGACAGATCACCTAGGCACAAAATCGGTAAAGAAACAAAGGCCCTGAATGATACGCTGGACCAGATGGATTTGACAGATCTATTCTGAACTTTTCATCCAACAGCAGCAGAATACACATTCGTCTCAAGTGCACGTGGAACATTCTCCAAAACAGATCACACAGAGGGTCACAAAACAGCCCTCCATAAATATAAAAGAACGGAGATCATACCATGCGTATTTTCAGATCACAACACTATGAAACTTGAAATCAAACAAAAGAAAAAGTTTGGGAAGCCTCTAAATGCATGGAGGTTAAAGAACATCCTACTGGAGAAAGAATGGGTCAACCAGACGATGAAAGAAAAAATTAAAAAACATACATGCAGGCAAATGAAAATGAAAACATGACAGTCCGACCCCTTCGGGATTCAGCAAAGGGAGCCCTAAAAGGAAAACACATCTCCATCCTGGCCTTTCTCAAGAAATAAGAACAATCTGAAATACAAAATGGAACCTCACACCTAAAGAAACTAGAAAAAGAACAGCAAAGAAACCCTACAGCCATTAGAAGAAATAATAAAGATTAGAGCAGAAATAAACACTACAGAATCCAAAAGAAAAACCCCAAAAAACAAACAAACAAAAAAAATAGTAGAACAGATCAATGAATCTAAGAGCTGTTTTGTTTTAAAGAATAAATAAACTTGATAACCCCCTAGCCAGCTTTCTCAAAAAGAAAAGAGAATCCAAATAGATAAAATCACGAATGAAAAAGGAGAGGTCACAATCAACACCACAGAAATACAATTATTAGAGCATACCAGGAAAATGTATATGCCAACAAACTGGACAACCTGGAGGAAATGGACACATACCTAGACAACTACACATTACCCAAACTGAAATGGGAAGAAATAGAAAATTTGAACAGACCCATAACCAGCGAAGAAATTCAATCAGTTATCAAAAATCTCCCAACAAATATGAGTCCTGGGCCAGAAGTCTGCCCACGGGAACTCTACAAGAAATTTAAAGCAAAGTTAATACCGATTCTTTTCCAGCTGTTGAACAAAGAAATGGAAGAAAAGCTTCCGGACTCTTTCTATGAGGCTAGCATTACCTTGATTCCCAACACAGATAGAGACCCCACTAAAAAGGAGAATGACAGGCCAATATTCCTGATGAACATGGATGCCAAAATTCTTAACAAGATACTAGAAAATCCAATTCAGCAGTATATGAAAGAATTCTTCACCATGATCAAGTGGGATTCATTCCTGGGCTACAGGGCTGGTTCAATATTCGCAAATCAATCAAAATGATACATCACCTTAATAGAAGAAAGGATACGATCATTCATATGATCCTGTCAATAAATACAGAAAAACATTTGACAAAATACAGCATTCTTTGTTAATAAGAAACCCTCAAGAAAGTTGGGATACAAGGAACAAACCTTAACATACTAAAAACCATATATGAGAAGCCTGCTGCGAATATCCTCAATGGGGAGAAACAGAGAACTTCCCCCCTACCCTGCCGGCCGAAGATAAGGAACACAAAAGGGACGTCCACTCTCACCAGTGTTGTTGAACATAGTGGTGGAAGGCCTAGCCTCAGAAATCATACAACAAAATGAAATAAAACACATCTAAATTGGCAAAGAAGAAGTTAAACTTGCACTTTTCGCAGATGGCATGATACTCTACATGGAAAACCTGAAAGACTCCACCAAAAAGCTGCTCCAACTGATACATGAATTCAGCAAAGTCACAGGATACAAAATCAACACACAGAAATTGATTGCACTTCTATATGCCAATAATGAAGTGACAGAAAGAGAAATCAAGAAACCGAGCTCATTTGCAATTACACCAAGAACCATAAAATACCTAGGAATCAATCTAACCAAAGCTATAAGAGATTTGTATCCTGAAAACTATAGAAAACATATCAAATAAATTAAAGAAGACACAAAGAAATAGAAAAACATTCCATGCTCATGGACTGGAAGAAGAAATATTGTGAAAATGTCGATAACGACCCAAAGCAATCTACACATTCAGTGCAATCCCAATCAACGTTGCACCGGCATTCTTCTCAGAGCTACAACAAACAATCCTACAATTTGTATGGAACCACAAAAGATCCCAGATAGCCAAAATAATGTTGAAAAAGAAAACCAAAGCTGGAGGCATCACAATCCCAGACGTTAGCCTCTACTACAAAGCTGCGATCATCAAGGGAGTATACTATTGGCACAAAAAGAGACACAAAGGCGAATGGCATAGAATAGAGAATCCAGAAATGGACCCACAAATGTATGGCCAACTAAACCTTGGCAAAGCAGGAAAGAGTATCCAATGGAAAAAGATAGGCTCTTTAGCAAACGGTGCTGGGAGGTCTTGGCAGCAACATGCGGAAGAATGAAACAGGACCAGATTCTTACACCGTGAATAAACTCAAAATGGATGAAAGACCTCAATTGATAGAGGAAACCATCAAAACCCTGGAGAAGAACACAGGCCACAACCTCTTTGACTTTGGCTACAGCAAATTCTACTCAATACATCTCTGAAGGCAAGGGACATAAAAGCAAAATTGGACTATTGGGACCTCATCAAAGTAGAAAGCTTCTGCACTTCAAAGGAAAAAATCCACAAAATTAAAAGGCACCAACGGAATGGGAGAAGATATCTGCACATGACATATCAGATAAAGGATTAGTACCCATACTCTAGAAAGAATTGGCCAAACTCAACACCGGAAAAACAAATAATCCAGGGAAGAAATGGGCAGAAGACATGAATAGACACTTCCAAAGAAGACATCCAGATGGCCAACAGGCACATGAAAGGATGTGGAACGTCGCTCATCATCAGGGAAATACAAATCAAAACCACATTGAGATACCACCTCACACCGGTCAGGGTAGAAAAAATTAACAACACAGGAAACAGCAGACATTGGTAAGGATGTGCAGAAATGGGAACTCTCTTGCACTGTCGGTGGGAATGCATGGGTGGTGCCACTGCTCCGGAAAACAGAGTGGAGGTTCCTCAAAAAATTAAAAATAAAATTACCCAACAACCCAGCAATTGCACTACTAGGCATATATCCAAGGGACACAGGAGTGCTGATTCATAGGGGCACATGTACGCCAAGATTTATACTATCAATCACCAAATTATGGAAAGAACACAAATGTCCATCAACTGATGAATGGGAAAAGAAGATGTGGTTTATATATACAATGGATATTACTTGGCAATGAGAAAGAATGAAATCGTGCCACATGCAACAACATGGATGGAACTGGAGGGTAGTATGTGAAGTGAAATAAGTCAGTCAGAGAAAAACAGATATCATATGTTTTCACTCATATGTGGATTTTGAGAAACTGAACAGAAGAACATGGGGGAATAGAAGGGGAAAAATAGTTTCAAACAGAGAGGGAGGCAAACCATAAGAAACTCTTAAATACAGAGAACACACTGAAGGTTCATGGAGGGGTGGGGGAAAGAGGAGAATAGGTGATGGGAATTGAGGAGGGCACTTGTTGGGATGAGCACTGAGTGTGGTATGTAAGTAATGAATCATGGGAATATACTCCCAAAGCCAAGAGCACGATGTATACACTGTACGTTAGCTAACTTGACAATAAATTATATTTCATTAATTAATTAATTAAACTACAGCCATGTGTGTTTGTGGGGGGTGGAATGTAACAATGCACTAAGGGATAATTTGTTATTACCAAATGGGGTTTATCCCAGAAATGCAGAGTTGGTTTAAGATTCAAAAACCATATCTATCTCCGTAGATAAAATATGTTCCTTGTCAAAATTCAACATCCGTTCCAGATAAAAACTTTCGGCAATCCTGGAATACAAGGGAGCTTCAATATGATTTAAAACAAAACAAAACAAAACAAAACAAAACAAGTCATGATAACTCTATAGCTAACGTTATAAATAATGGTGAAAAACTGAATGCATTTCCTATAAGACCAGGAAGAAGACAGGAATGACATTCACTGAATGACTTCTGTTCAGCACTATACTAGCAGTTCTAGCCAATGCAATCAAAAAAGATAAAGCAACAAAGGACATCCAGATAGAAAATGAAGTGAAACTGTCTCTACTAGAAAGGACATGGTCACAAAATAGAAGTTGGCAAACTCCAGCCCATGGGCCACGTTACTTGTTTTGGTAAATTAAATTTTATCAAAATACAGCCATTTCCATTAATTTATGCAGTATCTATTGGCTGCTCTTATAGTACAATGGCAAAGCTGATTAGTTGTGACAGAGAATGAATTGGCTACAAGTCTACAATATTTACCATTATTAGTAAAATAGTAGTTGAAAATGAATTCTTATGACCTTTGCTTATGTAGAAAATCTGACAGCATTAAGAAAAATGCTACTAGAATTAATAAATGAATTAATCATGGCACATGGATGACTCAGTCGGTTGAGTGTCTGTCTCTTGATTTCAGCTCAGGCTATGATCCCAGAGTCATGGGATGGAGCCCGATGTCAGGCTCGCACTGAGCATGGGGACTGCTTAAGATTCTCTCTCTCTCTCTCTCTCTCTCTCTCTCTCTCTCTCTGCCCCTCTCCCCTGCTCATGTATTCTCTATAATATTAAATATATCTATACATATAAATTTATCAAGGTTGGAGGATACAGAATCATTACACAAAAGTCAACTGTATTTCTATATATTAGCTATAAAGAATCAAAAATTAAAATTTCAGGGCATCTGGGTGGCTCAGCTGGTTAAGCACTGGGCTCAGGCTCAGCTCATGATCTCACCATTGGTGATTTCAAGCCCCACGTCGGGCTCTGTACTGATAGCTTGGAGCCTGGAGCCTGCTTCAGATTCTGTCTACCTCTCTCTCCGCCCCTCCCCAACTCATGCTCTGTCTCTCTCAAGAGTAAGCATTAAAAAAATTAAATTTAAGATGTATTATTTACAACTGCACTGAAAATAAAAAATAATCACGGTTAATATCATAAAAGACAGAAAGACCTATACTTTAAACACTACAAAATGTTACTGAGAAAATTTTAAAAGACCTATATCAAGGGAGAGATATATACTCTGTTCAGCGGTTGAAAGATTCAATATTGTCAAGAAGCCAATTCTCCCCAAATAAATCTGTAGATTCAACATAATCTAAACTTAAATCCCAGAAGACCACCAGAGTTGTTTGTTTGTTTGTTTGTTTGTTTTAAGAAACAGACAAACTGATTCTAAAATTCACGTGGAAATGCAAAGGATCCAGAGTAGCGGAAGAACACTGAAAAGAACACAGCAAGATGACAAACACTACCTGATTTCAAAAATCCTTATAAACTGGCAGTGATTAAAACAGCATAATATTGGTACAAAGATGGACAAAGAGATCAATGAGAAAGAATAGCGCCCATACATAAACCCACACATATGTGGCCAACTGATTATGACAAAGGAGCAATGGCATAAAGTGGAGAAAACACAGCCTTTTCAATAAATGGTGCTGGAACAACTAGATATCCATATGCAAAAGAATGAACTTGTATCCATACTCTGTATCACAAATAAAAAAGAATATAAAATGGGTCATAGATCTAAATGCAAGACCTAAAACTATAAAACTTCTAAAAGAAAGCATGAGATAAAAGCTTTGTGACCTTGTGCTATGCAAATATTTCTTAGATATGAAAACCAAAAGCAACAATCATACAAGAACAAACGAATGTGTAAACTGGACTTCACCAAAAAGAAAAACTGCTCTTCAAAAACACTGTTGAGAGAAGGAAAAGTCACAGAGTGGGAGAAGAAAAACCTTGCAAAAAAAAAAGAGAAGTGAGAAAGGAACTGTATCTAGCTCTTTCCACCATCTTTCTGTGCCACCTTCATGATGCATGTGAATGTTGTGGCAGATGCTCCCCAAAGCATAACAATACTGAAGAGAGAAGCACACTCCAGGTTCTTACTAGGCCATGCTCCAAAGACATTGTCCACTTTCTAACTGTGATGATGAAGCATGGTTACACTGGTGAATTTAAAATCATTGATGATCACAGAGTTGGGAAAATTGTTGTGAAACTCACAGGCAGGTTAAGCAAGCGTGGAGTGACTGGCCCCAGAATTGATGGACAATGCAAAGATCTAGAAAAATGGCAGAATAATCTGCTCAGTTTGGTTTCATTCTACTGACCACCTCAGCTACAGTCATAGACCATGAAGAAGGAAGATGAAAACACACAGAAGGAGAAATCCTGGGATTCTTTTTCTAGGGATGTAATACATATGTGCAAATAAAAGGCTTCAGTGGAAACAACAACAACAACAACCACAAAAAAAAAAGAAAACAAAGAAGGAACTGTGTCTAGAATATACAAAGAATTCTGAAAACTCAACAACTAAGAAAACAAACAAACAAATTTTTAAAACAACCAAAGACTTGGACAATTCAAAGAAGATACACAGATGGCAAACAAGCACATGAAAATATGCTCACCATCATCCGTTATTAGGGAAATGTATATTGAAACCATAATGAGGTACATACTAAATATCCATCCGAATGGCTAGGATTTAAAAAGCTGACAATACTAAGTGTTCATGAATATGTATGTAGGAATTGGTGCTCTCACAGACTGCTGGTGGGAATGGAAAACCATCCAACTCCTTTAGAAAACAATTTGGCAGCTTCATAATAAGGGAATATAAAGGGACATGAGATTTTTAAGGGTGATGAATATGTTAATTGTCTGGATTATGGTTATCGTTTCATACGTGTAAACATATGTCAAAACTATCAAATGACACACTTCATATATGTGCAGTTTACCTAACTAAAGCTGTGGGAAACAAAAAGCTCTTTCACAGGAAGAACGTCTAAAACACTGGATAAGACACAGATGGAAAGAAGGATGTAAAACCATACAAGATGAAGCCAGAGGACTGTGGCCTTCAACCTAATAGCAATGAGAAGTAATAGCTACGTTTTAAGCAAGGGGTACCATGATGAAAGACACATTTTTTAAAACATATACTAATTATGGTTGCAGTGTAGACCAAGGTCCTGGGAGGTAGAACGGCAGGGAAAACAGTCCTGAGGTTATTTCAGTCATCTAGGAGAAAAATAATGACCTGACCTGGGTGAAGGCACAGAAGAGAAGCAGAGTTAACAAACACATTAGATGTGCCATTCCCACTAAGAAAGGTACAGTAGAAATGATGACTCTTTGGCTGAGAGGATACAATAGTGCTCCTTTTATTTTAATATAAACCATATTTCTGAGATGAGCAGCTCTATAATACAGCAGTGCTCTATGGTGCAGTAGTAGGCAAGGTGTGCACATATTACTACAGCAATATACGTAAAAAGACTTCCTACCTTTACAATCCATGCCAAGTTGTTCAATCAGCAACATGAAATTCTTAGAGTAAGGCAACTCACAATGCTCTGAAGCTGTTTCAGATGACTGAATGAAGTCGACAAGGTCATCCATAGAGGTAATTTGCTTTTTGACCTACCAATGAATAATACCATTTCAAAATGTCCCCCAAATATTTATAAACTATACTAGGTGTAGAGAAGTGATAAATAGCCATCTTTTTATAAAAGCAAAAACAGGGGCACCTGATTGGCTCAGTCGGTTGAGCATCCGACTCCATTTTGGCTCAGGTTTCCTGAGTTTGAGTCCCACGTTGACCTCCACAATGACAGCATGGAGCCTGCTTGGGATTCTCTCCCCCCCCCTCCCTCGACCCCTCCCCCACTTGTGCGTGCTCTCTCTCAAAATACATTTTAAAAATAAGTGAATGAACATTTAAAAGCGAAACCACAGAGACTTTTTAAAAGAACAGATTTTTATCAAAAAGACACTGTTATCCATAGCTAGTATTTCTAAGTAACTTTTTCACAGCAAATGACTCTACAACAAAGGAACATTTTCTATTTTTTCACTACATCTTCCATAAAGTAATTTTTTGCCACTGAACAATATTCCTAACAAATATGTATCAAAATGATATAATAAAATAAAAATAAAATAAATAATAAATAAAATAAAATTACATTGTCTCTTTTGCTTACCTTGTTCTTTTTCTTAGACATTTTCTTTGCAGGTCTGAAAAAAACCCAACAATTCTTTTCAGGCAAATATTAAATACTTAAAATACAAAGCATATCTAAACCTATTGTTTCTGATATAAAATCTCTGCATTTGAAACTAATTTTCCACAAAGGGGATTAAACAACAGAGTAACATTAAACAACATAGAAAACATACTACTGCTAATATTAACAAAGGATTAGGTGTATCCAGTTCTAGTATATGTGCTGCTGAAGCAAGCACAACAAAGTACTAACGTTAGGTAAAAACTAACAAAAGCAAAGGAAAATCCTAATGCTACTTGCATTATTTGATAGGAATGATACCATTGTTTGTGTTGTTGTCATTTTACTAAAAATAAGCTTTTACTGGCACTAAAACCTACTTGGAAAGTGCAAGTTAACTCCCTATATGAAAGAACCCCTTTTTAACAATCATGATATTAACGTGTTGAAGACTCACTATGCAACTACTCTCTAGGCATTACTATGAGCACTTTACATGTCTTCAAGGTATTTGAAGCCCCACAACAATCCTATGAAGTAGGTTATTATATTAGGTATTTTACACAGGAAGAAAATGAGGCACAGAAAGTCGAAGTGACTTGCCCAAGAAGCCCTCGTCGCTGGCCAAGAACAGACCCTGAATTCAAACCCAGGAATGTGCCTTCAAAGCATGTGTTTTATACTATGTGGTTAAAGTAATACTCCAGTGTTTCTAACTAATATGACAGCAAATGAATTTATATTATGATTCGATTTCTAGCTATAGTGATACATAACAATTTCTGAATCTTACACATTTTTTAAGAGACTTTATACTTGGCAAGATGGGAAATCTACTTTCAATAAACTAAAGATTTGCTTCTTCTAGAGAAGTTCCTTAACAGGCATGCATTCATTCATTCATTCATTCATTCATTCCACTGTTTATTCCCACATTCAACACATACTTATTGAGCATACAATCTGTGTCAATGGCACTGTTGGTACTGGAAGCATGCTTTTGGTAATTTAGAGCTCTCTAGTCCAAAAGGAATAATCTGTTATGGATTACTAGTTTCTTTTCCAATTGTAAATAAACAAAATCTTCCCCTTTCCCCAGAACCTAAATAATATTAACTTAACAGAACCAGAAACTTTAAAGTCCCTAACAAAATCATAGCTATTTGTGATATTATCAAAGGCACTGGATATCTAAAAGCATCAAGGAAGGATTAGTTTTATTCAGAATGGCCTCAGTGCTTGCATACATTTATGATAAGGGTGTGTGTGTGTGTGTGTGTGTGTGTGTGTGTGTGTGTGTATACAAATATATACATATAGAACTTATACACATATACTTATATATACATATATAAGAAATTATACATATAATTTGTATATTATGCATATACATACACATATAATATGTACACTATACATATAATATACATATAATAAATATACATATACATACATACAAGAAATTATATAGCCATATATATATATATATATACATACTTGCATACATACATATATATTTTTAAATCTGCACATTCAATTGTATGAGAATACCCCATTGTGGAACCAATTCAGAATAAACCAACTTCTTTCACAAAATCACATGAATAAGGGTACTAAAAACAATTACTATAATCTTTAAAAGATAATGTAATACAATCAACAAACTACCTAATGTTTGGAAACGCAAACAAAATTAAATTAACTAACCATGTCTATCTCTATTGATCATTTCCAACAGAATACATACTCTAAAAGCTCCCATCTTAAAATAAAAAGAGAAAGAAAATGCCTTTGCAATTCACATTCTTTTTCAGTTATCATCCATTTCTCTACTACCTTTCCCAATTAAAATGCTCTAAGGAGTTGTTTACACTTACTCACCTTCCATGCTTCCATGGTGACTACTGAAACTGCTCCTTGACAAAGTCACTTACCCTCATCACAACTTTTCAAGCAGTGTGTTTGATATGTTGAGTATTTCTTGCCTTAGCTTGGACCTACCTACACTACAGCATTTTATTTCCACAAAAGGTAATCACTGCTAAAATTCCTTCACAGGCACATAAAGAATTTATAGATTTTACCTGCTTTCATGCTGATCCTTTTCACTGAAATGGCTGCCATCATTCTTTTGTAGTGGACCACCAGTTAGGGAATCTGCCTTCTGCAACACTGGTGTGATCACAGATCCTTTTGATGTCCCTTTTTCATTTTCACCTTTCTTTAACTTCTTCATCTGTAAACCAGGTTCCCTCCTTTAAAAAAAAGCCATTAAAAAGCCATAAAAAGCCAATGTTTTCTAATAATTTTACTGAAAAAGAATAAAAAGACAATTTTCATCAAGTTCTGAATTTTACCCATCTGACTTAATTTGATTAATTCAGAGAACAGTGCTGAAGTACCAACCGTACAAAAGGAAATACTCATCTGTTGCTTCAAACACAGGTAAATATACAATTAGAATACAATGTGATTTGTAAGAATTGACATGTGAAAAGCTGTAAGTGAGGACGAGAAAGGCTTTACTGAAGAGGGAAAATAAACAGCAGAGGTCACCAGGGAAAGAAACGGGAGAAAACCATTTTCTTAGAGATTAGAATGTGAGCACAAAGATTACACAGATGGCATCTAGGTGCCTTGAAAGGAAAAACTATAAGCTTATAGGAACTTGGAAAAAAAAACATAAAATACATGGAAGCAAGTAGTAAGAGATCAGTCAGGAAAGAAATTCTGAAGAACCTTGAAGGTTACACTAAAAAGTTAGAGTTCATTGCCTAAAGGCAGTGACTCTTAGACATGGGAGTAATAACTAGATGTGTGCTCTATTTTTGGGTTTGCTTTGAAATATAAGAACTCTTAATTTCAACAAAGTTTTAAAGTAGCATGAGGTCCATATAACATGAAAGAAGAAATCAAGGACATATCTTAGGGGAAAAACTACTTTTAAAATACCCGTATGTCAGAGCGATATCAGTATCATAGCTGAACAAGATGTACGTTGTTGCGTCTCCCCACCTACAACAAACTGGCATCTTATCCACCCATGGGCAAAACTGCCTTTGCAGGAGCTGTGAGAATCTAGCACTATATTCCAAGGGACCGAGGAAAAGTCTTGCCTACCCATGCATCAGGGAACAGGCAGACATACTACAGTCTAATCTGTGGACCTAGCAATAGCCCATAAAGTGCCTCCAGCCCCTCCCTCTCAGCCACATCGGGGAGTCCCTCGCTAGAAAACACTCTCTAAGATAATCACCCGTGGATGAGAGAGCCTTTTTGGAAAACCAGGTGTCCTGCAGAGAATTTCCAGCATCCCACTGGAGCAAAAAAATCAGGTGTGGACACACTGAAGAGGTAGTCATTAAAGACTGGAGGAGGTGACTGCTACTTCAAATGCAAAGACAGTAATGCAAAACTGCAAAGAATATAAAATATCAAGGAAATATGATACCATCAAAGGATCACAATAATCTTCCAGTAATCAATCGGAAACACAGGGAGATCTGTAATTTATTCAAAAGACAATTCAAAAATAGCAGTTTTAAGGAAACTCAGTGAGTTACAAGAAAAACACAAAAAGCCAATTCAATAAAATCAGAAAAACACTCTATGAATAAAATGAGAAGCTTAACAAAGAGCTGGAAATAGTAAAAGCTAACTAAACAAAAATCCTGGAGCTGAAGAGTATAATGAAGGACATGAAAAAAGCAAGAGTGATCACTGACAGGAGATGGATCAAGCAAAAAAAAAAAAAAATGTGAATTGAAAGACAGGAACTCTCAGATTATCCAGTCAGCAGAGAACAAAGTCAAAAGAATGAAAAAGAGTGAGGAAAGACTATGTGACTACAAGTGAACCCTCATAAGGCTATTAGGAGTTTCTCAGCAGAAACCTTACATTCCAGGAGGCAGTGGGATTACATATTCAAAGTGCTAAGAGAAAAAAGACAACCAATCAAGAATACTTTACTCAGCAAAATTATCCTTCAGAAGTCAAATCGAATAAATACATTTGATACACCGCATTAACAGGATAAAAAAATCATATCATCATCCCAGCATGTGAGGAAAAAGCATTTGACAAAATTCAACATCTTTTCAGGGTAAAAACTCTCATCAAAGTGGGTACTGAATTATCACACCTGGACATAATGAAGCCCAGATGATAAGCCCATAGCCAACATCATATGCAGTGGTAAAAAACTGAAAGCTTTTACTCTAAGTTCAAGAACAAAACAAAGTTGCCCACTTGACCACTCCTATTCAACTGGATAGAGGAAGTCCTAGCCAAAGCAGTCAGGCAAGAGAAGGAAATAAAAGGCATCCGCATCAGAAAAGAAGAAATAAAACTGTCTTTGTTTGCAGATGACATATTCTTATATATAGAAAATCCTGAAGATACCACCAAAAAGCTGTTCCAAGGATGAAGGATACAAAATCAACATTAAGATGCAGGGGTGCCTGGGTGGCTCAGTCAGTTAAGCTTCTGACTTCGGCTAAGTTCATGATCTTGTGGTTTGTGGTTCAAGCGCCCTATTGGACTCTGTGCTGACAGTTCAGAGCCTGGAGTCTGCTTTGGATTCTCTCTCTCTCTCTGTCTCTCTCTCTCTACCCCTCCCCTGTTAACACTCTGTCTCTTTAGCCTCTACTACAAAGCTGTGATCATCAAGACAGTATGGTGTTGGCACAAAAACAGACACACAGACCAATGGAATAGAATAGAAACCCCAGAGGTGAACCCACAAATGTATGGCCAACTAACCATTGACAAAGCAGGAAAGAGTATCCCATGGGAAAAAGAAGACAGTCTCTTTCTTCTGGGAGAACTGGACAGCAACATGCAGAAGAATGAAACTAGACGACTTCTCTTACACCATACACACAAATAAACTCAAAATGGATGAAGGACCGGAATGTGAGACAGAAAACCATCAAAACCCTAGAGGAGAAAACAGGAAAAAAACCTCTTTGACCTCCGCTGCAGCAATTTCTTACTTGACACATCTCCAAAGGCAAGGGAATGGAAAGCAAAAATGAACTATTGGGACCTCGTCAAGATTAAAAGCTTCTTCACTGCAAAGGAATCAATCAACAAAACCGAAAGGCAATGGAGAGAATGGGAGAAGTATTTGCAAATGACATATCGGATAAAGGAAGGGCTAATATCCAGAACCTTTAAAGAACTCACTAAACTCCACACCCACAAAACAGATAATCCCGGGAAGAAATGGGCAGAAGACATGAATAGACACTTTTCCAAAGAAGACATTCAGATGGACAACAGACACATGGAAAGATGCTCAACGTCACTCCTCATCAGGGAAATACAAATCAAAACCACACTGAGATACCACCTCACGCTGGTCAGAGTGGCTAAAATGAACAAATCAGGAGACTACAGATGCTGGCGAGGATGTGGAGAAACAGGAACCCTCTTGCACTGTTGGTGGGAATGCAAACTGATGCAGCCACTCTGGAAAACAGCGTGGAGCTTCCTCAGCTAATTAAAAATAGAACAACCCTATGACCCAGCAATAGCACTGCTGGGAATTTACCCAAGGGATACAGGAGTGCTGATGCATAGGGGCGCATGTACCCCAATGTATACAGTAGCACTTTCAACAATCGCCAAATTATGGAAAGAGCCTAAATGTCCATCACCTGACGAATGGAGAAAGAAGATGTGGTTTATATATACAGTGGGATAATACTTGGCAATGAGAAAGAGTGAAATCTGGCCATTTGCAACAACGTGGATGGAACTGGAGGGTATTATGCAAAGTGAAATAAGTCAGGCAGAGAAAGACAGATACCATATGATTTCACTTATATGTGGATCCTGAGAAACTTGACAGGAGACCATGGGTGGGGGGGGACGGGGGAAAAAAGTTACAGAGAAGGAGGGAGGCCAACAATAAGAGACCCGTAAACACTGAGAATAAACTAAGGGTTGATAGGAGGCGGGGGAGAGGGGAAAGTGGGTGATGGGTATTGAGAAGTCACCTGTTGGGATGAGCACTGGGTGTTGTATGGAAACGAATTTGACAATAGATTATACTTAGTAAAAAAAAATACAAAATCAGCATCAAGCGATCAGTTGCATTTCTAAACAATAACAATGAAATAGCTGAAAAAGAAAGATAAGGAAAAAATCCCCTTCCCCAAAGCATCAAAAAGAACAAAATACTTTGGACTAAATTTAATCAAGTACTTTCTGAAAGATAGGTACAGTAAAAACTACAAGACATTGGTAAAAGAAACAGCAGAGACACAAACAAATGGGAAGATACCCCGTTGTTTATGGATTTGAAAAATTAGTATCATTAAATATCCACATTACCTGAAACGACCTACAGAGTCAATGCAATCCTTGTCAAAATTCCAATGATGTTTTTCACAGAAATAGGAAAAGCATTCCTCAAATGTGTAAGGAACAAGAAAGACCCCAAATAGCCAAAACAATCCTAAGAAAGAAGAACAAATCTGGAAGCCTCACACTTGCTGGTGTCAAACTATTACAAAGTTATGGTAATAAAAACCGTATGAAGTTGCACAAGAAAAAAAAAACACACAAAGATGAATGAAACAGAATCGAGAACCCAGAAATAAACCCATGCATAAAGTCAACTAAAAACCCATGCATAAAATCTCTTTGTTAAGAGACCCAAGAATACTCAAAAGAGAAAAGGTAATCTCTTCAATACATGATGGTGAGAAAACTGGATATTAACATGCAAAAGAATAAAACTGTGCCTCTACCTTACACCACTCACAAAAGTCAACCCAAACGCAAATAAAGACTTCTATATAAAATCTTAAATCGTAAAACTCGTAGAAGAAAACATAGGATAAAAGGTCCTTGACATAGATCTTAAAATGATTTAGGATAGGACATCCAAAGTACAAGCAATAAAAGCAAAACCAACCAATGCAATCAGCAATGTTTCTGCACAGCAAAAGAAACAAGCAACATGATGGAAAGGCAACCTATGGAAAGGATGAAAACATTCGCAAGCTACAAATATGAAAAACGTCAATATCTAAAATGTGTAAGGAATTCGTACAATTCAACAGCTAAAAATAAATATAATTAAAAACTGGGCAAGGCACCTTAAAAGACGTCTCTCCTCAAAACATATTCAAATGGTCAGGGGTACACAAGAAGGTGCTCGATATCACTATTCATCAGGGAAATGCAAATCAAAACTGCAGTATATAGATATCACTTTGACCTATTAAAATGGCTATTGTCAAAAAGACAAGAGATATCATTGGCAAGGATGTACAGGAAAGGAATTGCTTGTACTCCTGTAGGACTGTAAATTGGGACAGCCACTATGTAAAACAGTATGGTGGCTCCTCAACAAACTAAAAATAGAACCTTCATATGAGCCAATAATCCCATTACTGAGTATATATCTTAAAGACATGACATCCTTACCTTGGAGAGATATCTGCAGCCCTATGTTTATTGCAGCATTATTTACAATAGTCAAGAGACAACCTAAGCATCCATCAGTGGATCCATGGATTAAAAAATATGGTATACATTTACAATGGAATATTTTCAGCCACAAACAAGAAGGAAATCCTGCCATTTGTGGCAGCATGAGTGAAACTTGAGGGCTTTATGCTTAGTGAAAAAAAGTCAGACACAGGAAGACAAACACTGTATGATCTGACTTATATGTGGAATTAAGAAAAAAAATTGCATGACAAACAGAACAGACTGGTGGTTGCCAGGGTTAGGAGGCTGTGAGAAATGGGTAGATATTGGTCAAAGGGTACAAACCACCTGTTACAAGATTAATAAATTCTGGGGATTTAATGTGCAGGATGGTGATTACAGTGAACAATACTGTATCCTATCATTTGAAAGTTGCTACAAGACTAGGTCATCACAAACAAGAAATGATATTTATGTGAGATGATGGAAGTATTAACACTATTGTGGTAATCATTTGACAATATAAAAGTGTATCAAATTAATACAGGTACACCTTACAGTCACACAGATGTATGTTACTTATATCTCATAAATCTGGAAACACTTCAAAAATTCAAAAGTACTCATATGTCATTATCTATCGCTCAAAAATAAAAATCATCTGATTAGCTATGCTTTTGTTTAAAAAAAAAAACATGGTTTGCAGCGCCTGGATGGCTCAGTTCGTTAAGTGTATGACTTTGGCTCAGTTTGTGATCTAAGGGTTTGTGGCTTCGAGCCCCACATCGGGCTGTGTGCTGACAGCCCAGAGTCTGGAGCCTGCTTCGGACTCTTTGTCTCCCCCTCTCTCTGCCCCTCCCCAACTCTCACTTTGTCTCTCTCCAAATGAATAAACATTTTAAAAAATTTAAAAAAATGATTTGGTAACTTTTGCATACTTTTCGCCTAATATCTAATCCTGATAGAAAAAAATGGGGGATTCACCAAAAAGAAAATTATAATTCTGTTTTCATGGACTAAATGCATGCAACAGAATATTATTACCATACAGCTACATACATTTCCAAAAATAATGAAATTACCCGCAGATTATTTAGGACTTAAACATGAGCCCCGAAGAGCACCAAAAACAAAAACAAAACTAACAATTGTGGTTTTTTTCAAAAAACTGTTATACAGATAACTTTTCTCATGGAAATAACATCCAAGAAAAGAAGAATCTTTGTGAAAGCAATTATCAAACAATTCCTCTCGACCCAAACTTCAAAAATGAATCTGTAATTATAGAATTTGAAATAGCTTTCATTTTGAACCCAGTCAATAGAAGCAACTTTGAAGTAGAAAACATCTGGGGAAAGCCACCTCAAACTTAGAAAAAACAAAACAAAACAAAACAAAAAGAAACCCTAACACGTAGCCATGGTAACAAGAAGCCACCAGAATCAGTTTTAAATGTGTTAATCAATGCCCACCAGCCCTACTCACCAACCAATCCATTTCAGCTCCTTCCTTCTGAAAGACAGCGAATAAAGGACAAAAATGACTCCAATACACATGCTTCAGCGTGCCAACCAATCCACAACAGTCTCACCCAAATAAGCATGGTGCTTTAGATGATGAAAAACCATTTAATTTTCTGAAAGTCCCCCAGTTTTCAAACTCCACTCTTCCCCAAACCCTGTATAATAATAGCAGACTGCTCTGTTAAAAAAGACTATACCTAACCAGCATAGCTCGCTCTTATTTGTAAGTGATCAATTCCAACGTCATCTTTTTATTTCAGATATTGAGGGCTCATAATCTTTGGCAAGAATTTTTAAAGTCCTATAATAATTTGCCACCATATTTTAGTTTCCTTAATAATTATAAAGGAAGATTGCTATTCCTTTGATACATTTCACCATAATGAAAACTAACATAAATACAACTAAAAGAACAAGTAGGAAGTAAACACAATATTGGGCCCCCCAAAATCCAAAAACTGTACATAACTGACAGGTTTAGTTGTCAGAATGAACCCACGCCAAAGTTTGTCAAGGTGGGGGCTAGTATTATGTTAAAAACTATACACACAAGTTAAACTCCGTTCACTCAATAAACATTATTGAATAAGTACTATATAGACTAGAACATTTTCTAGGCACTGAGGACATGGCAATGAACAGATAACAATCCTACTCATGAGTGAAGTAAACATACAATAACAATAAGCTACACAGGCAAAATATACAGTATTAGAGGAGAAAAACTAAAGCAGAGAAATCACATTTTGATGTGTTATAGGGAAAAGGGTAGTTGAAGTACTAGTCAGGATGGCCAAGAAAGGCCTTGCTAAGAAAGTGACTTTTAAGCAAAAACCTGAAAGGAGAAACAAACAAAAAAGGAAAAAGCAAGCCATGAGGTATCTGAGGGAAAGCATTCCAGATAGAGTCAACAGCAAGCACAGAAGTATGTCCGAAGTACTTAAAGAGTAGTGAGAAATCAGTATGGCTGGACAGAATGAAAGGGGTAGAAAAGAGTTCAAATCAGAGAGAGAGAAGGAGACACCTGATCATATACAGGCCTTGTCGGCATTAGGAAGAGTTTTGGCATGTACTCTGAGCGAAATGGGAGGCAATTAGGCTTTGAACAGAGGAAGGACACAATCCGACTTACGTTTTACTAGATCCAATGTGTTTAGAATTAACGGAAACGGAGGGAAAACAAAAGAAGAAACAAACAAACAAGAAGACCATTTAGTTACCTATTACACCAATATAAACAACAGATGATAGTCTATTGGTCAGGGAAGATGTGTTTGGATTCTCGATATATTTGAAGGAAGACATGACAAGATTTGCTGACAGATGAGATGTGATGTGTATGAAAAAGAAAAAGAAAAGAGAAAGAAAAAGTGAAAGAAAAAAGAAAAAAAAGGAGTCAAAGATGACACCAAGTTTTTTAGCAGAGCAACACATAGAACTGTTATTAACTCAATTAGGAAAGACATGCAAGGCAAATATTAAGAAAGAATATCAGGAGCTCAATTTGGGACATGTTAAGTTTGCAATAGCTATCCAGAAAGAGATATCAAGTGGGCAGTTTGATATGCGGGCCTGGAATTATGGAGAGAGATCCGGGCTGGAGATGTAAACTTGAGGATCATTAGAATATACAAGATAGTAAAAGTCAAGAGAAGGAAAATCAAAGGCAAATTCCTGGAAGACATCAATGGGTTAAAAGGTGGGGGACGAGAAGAAACAAGCAAATCAGGCTGAGGTGTACAGACTAGAAAGGCAGCGGGAAAATCAGGTGAGTGAGTGATAGCCTACAAGCAACATGGAGACAGAATTTTGGAGGAGAGAGTTTTCCATTGGGTCAAATATTGCTGAAAGGTTAAGTAAAATGAGATGTATGAAATTATGTTTAGATTTATTACAGTGAAAATCGGTGGTAACCTTGAAAAAACAATTCTGGAGGAGTGAGAGGGAAAATTGCTACAATGAATTCAAGAGTGGATGGGAGGGAGGGAAATCAGGATCAGAGAGTGAAGAAGGCCGTTGACAGATTTCATAGCTAAGTGGAATGGTCATGGTTGATCTAATTTTCTATTATTGCTGTAGTTTTCAATTGTTACATACTGATTAGGTAGTATTTTTGTAATATTTGGAAGTCTTAAAAATTGCATATATGTAACACTAGGTTTTTTTTTTTGTTTTTTGTTTTTTTTTTTTTTTGCTTTTTTAAAATGCCAGACCAAGGTACAAAATAACTCACAAAATTATACACTGAGAAGACTCCTTAAATTTTTTCTAGATATATATAAGCTGATTACCATTTTTCTCATGCTTAGAAAGACCACAGAAAAACGAAGTTCCAAGGGCAGTATTTCGTGCTTGATAAAAATTATTAAACTCTAAGGGCACCTGGGTGGCCCAGTCCACAAAGCATCCAACTCTTGATTTCAGCTCAGGACATGATCTCTAGGTTCTCTAGCTTCGAGCTCTGCACTGACAGCATGGAGCCTCCTTGGGATTCTCTCTCTCCCTCTCTCTTTGCTCCTCCCCCACTCATGTGTGCATGCTCTCTCTCTCTCTCTCTCAAAATAAACAAACATTTTTAAAACGTCACCCAACTCTAGGATATTTTATACTATCCAAAGTAATGAGTCATATTAAAATTTTATACACAGAAGTAAAAGGAGTTGGGAATGCAGAAAATAGTCCTACTTTGTAAACTGAATTGTCACAAATTGTATAACATGAAGGCACTGTTGAAAAATTTGGTGTGGTTCATGTTGAAATATGGTCTCTAAAAAGGCAGGATAATGGCATGCAAGCAAGGTACCTTTATAAAAATGATTCATTGCATTACCAGCATCTTGGTTTATAGCACAGGGGCCATGAAATGTTTATATAGAATATGAGACATGTTGCCACGTGAATCCTCTTGGCAGTAATCAGATTAAGTTGAGGGTCCAACATTGGAGCACTCATGCACTGGGAAACAAAACCAAAAATCTAATAACTAGCAATTTTGTTGGTAGACTGCCAGTGTAGCAGGGGACTTCCGTTTGCAATTCAGGAGATATTCAAATATTCTAACAAAATGTGCATAAGACATGACGTCAAACCAAACCAAATGCTTTAAATATACTTTGTTAAACCATCAGTACACATAGACCTAAATTCATTTTTTAAAATGGTCACATGCCCCATTACTTTATAGAAGTGAAACTTTAGTTCCTTATTAATGAATGGATATTTAGCCTATCTCTGGGGCCCCTAGGTGGCTCAGTCTGGTGAACATCTGACTGTTGATGTTGGCTCAGGTCATGATCTTGTGGTCGTGAGATCGAGCCCTGTGTTGGCCTCTGCACTGTTAACGTGGAGTCTGCTTGGGATTCTCTCTCTCTCCCTCTCTGTCTCTGCTCCCCCTCAATGCTTGGGCTCCCGAGTGTGTACATTCTCTGTCTGTCTCTCAAAATAAGTCAATAAACATTTAGACTATCTCCTTCACATATATCCTTCACATATACATGTGACTATATCCTTCACATATACAATATCCTTCACATATACATGTAATATATATATATATATATATATATATATATATATATATATATATATATGTAACCTTAATATATCTGTCCTATTTTGTATATGTAATAATATATAATAAATGCCCTTATAGTGTGTGTGTGTGTGTGTGTGTGTGTGTGTGTGTGTTGCACGTGCAGGCGCATGCGCTTGCTTATAGAAGTCATGTATTTCAGAAGGACCCAGTCCTGGCAATGAAACCATTGGAATAAAGAGATGACCTACCTGAAATATTTTTCTCACGTTATATTATTTATTTCTGACAGTGACAGAGACAGAGCACAAGCAGGGGAGGGGCAGAGAAAGAGGGAGGCACAGAATCTGAAGCAGGCTCCAGGCTCTGAGCTGTTAGCACAGAGCCTGACACAAGGCTCAAGCTCGTGAAGTGCAAGATCATGACCTGAGCCGAAGTTGGATGCTTACCCAACTGTGCCACCCAGGTGCCCCGACATATTTGAAATTTTGAAATACACTGCTAAATCACCTTTCAGAAGGGAGTTACCAATTTCATCCAACCACAGTGTCTAAGAATGTCATTTTCCTCACATTTCCTAACTTTGGTTATTTTATTTAATAAAATATTTATCACTATGACTGCAAAAAATGGTATCACATTGGTATTTACATTTTTCTCATTAGCACGTAGGATGAAATATCTCCACGAAAAATACGAAATTTGTTCATCATGAAGATTAGCTCAAACTAGAAAAGATTGTTGCATAGGAAAATAACAATTACCTACTATTTAAATATTTCTATAGGCTTACCTATCAGAATCTTTATTTTCTGTAATAGGCAATTGATGGTTATCAGTTTTTCCATTCTGTCTTTGTGCAATTAATCCAGCAGCCGCAGCATCATGTATGTTTTCTGATACTTCCATGTCACTTCCTCTGTGCTTCTTTTTTTCTTCAACCTTTAATGGAACTTGATACTAAAGGTAATTGTTACTTTAGTCAATAAAAAGAAGTTTTTTTCATTAACTTTATCAGTTGACACTTAGTTTGTCATAAATTCAATGGAGGAAAATATTTTGTGTTTACTTTATCATTACAAGTAATAGTAATTTTTATAAACTCTCCTTCATTTCTGTTGGAATTTTAAAAAGCAGAAGTTACCAAAATTTCTAAAAGGGCTTTCTTAATTTTGTACTTATTCATATCCACACTTTGCTACTGAGAATTCCCCACCCACCCCACCCCATCTGACCAAGAGATACAAAGAAATGAAAAGACAAGAGACAAAATGTGTCCTTTTCTTTCCTTACCACCTGGGATTTACACAACAGCCAGATTTAAAACATGGGACATGGAGGTGCTCCTGTAACAAAACCAGGAAGCTTTCCTCTTTCTGCACGGAGCTATTCTTTCCCTGACTGCCTTTTACAATTCTTTTTCTTTTGGATCCTAAGGTTCTCAAAAAAAGTGACAGTGTCCCCTAAAATTTATGAACCAAAGTTTGCCACAACACAAAAGGAACAAAGTGAAACAGACGTTAGGGTGGAATTCTGGGAAATTAGTAATGCTCTCCGAATCTCACATTCAATAACCATAAAACTTTATAGGGAGAGGGTATAAAAGTAATGATCACCTTTAATCCCATTTACTACTGATAATGCGAGTAAAACTCAAAAAGGTTAAATGATTTGTCCCAAGTTCCTAAAGTGGCATTCCCTAGCATTTTATGGCACCAAAAGAGACGATACAATTCTTGAATGCTGAATCAGAGAAATGACCACAAATTCATTAAATTAGTCAGATGCATGAAAAGTGTGACTTTCGCACAGTAAATTAATACCTTGATTTGGGACGAGGAGATTAGCTACTTATTCTTTTAAAGGAGGGTATCTCTAGATTTTGTCTATTTCTAAAGTCCACACATCTCAAAGCTCAGTTTTCTCCCTTGGAGTTAAATACTGAAGGTTTGCTGAAGGTTTATGCTACCTACATGGTAAAAATCACACAGGCCAAGAGGTATCATACTTTATTGAACATAAAGTGAAGGTTTGACTCAACAGAAACATTTGAGAATGAGACTAAAAAATGTGAAAAAAGGGGTGATCATACAAATAGCTGTTATTAAGCCTATCTCAAAGGGGTCATGTTGAAATTCTAAGTTCCAAGATTGTGAATAAAGCAGACAAGACTGCCTATTTTTGTGGGCAATAAGCTTAGGAATTCCCTGAGCCTGAACTAATGGGTTAACCAGGCATAGAAAATTACAAAGCCACAGGATGCTCACACCCAAGTTTGGGTAAACAATATTAGGAATCTAGGTATAGAGAGGGCGGGGCAAAGGCTCCAAGACCAAGGTGTGAGACGTAAACAAGATTAGATATTCAGGAGGACACACTCCCCAATTTAGTCCTATGGCAGAAAGCTGCTTTCACAGGAAGGAAGGACCAAATGAGGTAAACAGGTAAATAGGGCTATAGGCTGTAGGCTGCAGGGTGAAGATGCCCAGAGGGGAGCTAATTAGCAAAAGAAAGGTGCCTTGTGGATCCTGAGGTAGCATCTGTCTTCTCCCCTAGACTAGCTAAGATAAACAGAGAAGCTGCCTCAGGTCAGCTGTTAACAACCATCTGCCAGGCGCCAGGATTTTGTTTTATATTGACCCTAACCCCTAACACCCTATATCTTGAAACCCCCTTTCCCTCATGCCCATGAGTTCATGTTCACAGATTGATTGTCTCTTTGTGCACGTCCATCACCATGTTTGGAAGCCTTCTGATCCTATTAAAAACAGAGCAAGGACCCTTAATCCGGGCTCTTGTGTTCTCCGGGACATTAGCTGTCTCTCCCATTGTAATCCTGCATCCCGCTGCTGTCTTGCTAGACAAGCAAGAACCCTAGACCCAGAGTCTACAGACACATACTGAAACAATACATAGATTGCTTTAGCTGGGAACATGTGTTTATATTCCTTCTCTTAGTTATTGCTTCTTTCTCATTTTATTGTTTATGGAAATGCAATTTATATTTAAGCCAATATATTAAAAAAAACAACCTGGAGATTATTATGTTTTTTAAGCAGTTTCTTTACGGTTATTCTGGTTCGTGAGGTCACATGGTACTTATATAGCTAAGTTAGTTTCCCAGTTCATATACTACTTGGAAGACTGACACTGAAACTTTAAGGAAAACAAATCACAAGAATGTTTCCCTGAACTCCTTTTTGTTAGATAGCAGAAATAATCTATTTCCAGACACAATTACTTATTTAGACAATTCCATTGTATGCACACTCTTGTTCTTTTGAGTGGAGAATCCGAATGGATCAGATAATTGCTAAAGAGAAAAAACAAGAGTAAGAGCAAGGCGGACCTCCTTCTCTTTTGGTGGTTGAACTTTCTCTCTTTCCAAAGACAGGAACTCTACTTGTGACATGCCTATCTCATTCTTAAACCTTTTCATATCTTGATGTAATTCTTCACTTAGATGTACTTCAGATGCTGGAAAACTGGATGCTGAAGAAGAACTCACAATTTGTAATTCAGAATCAATACTTTTATAGTTACGAGTACTGTCATTATCTGCATATAATGGCTTCTGGAAAAAAGTCTTGTATTGGTTTTGTTTTCTCGTGTTTGTGACAGCAGAAATATCATGCTTTTTTGTTTGAACCATGTGTTTCATCACATCGCAGCTGGCAAGCCACAAATCAAAAAGCTCTATGAATCACTAGACTGAGGTCTAATTTACAATCGGTGGTCTTGCTCGCTTCGGCAACACATATACAATCGGTGGTATTTTGGTCCATATTTTTTGCCATTTGCATGTCAAACTCTCTTGGTCTTCTTTCACTTTAAATGTAACTAGTGGGTTCTTTGCTTTTTTATTTTCTATATCATTTTAAAAATCCTCATTGTTGTTAAAAAGATGCTCAATGTCTGGTTTGTTCTCATTTTCATAATCTGATTTACTTTCTTTTTTTAATTTGAAATTTATTGTCAAATTGGTTTCCATACAACACCCAGTGTTCATCCCAACAGGTGCCCTCCTCAATGCCCATCACCCAGCATCCCCTCCCTCCCATCCCCTATAAATCCTCAATTTATTCTCAGTTTGTAAGAGTCTCTTATGGTTTGGCTCTCTCCCTCTCAAAGGTTTTTTTTTTTTTTTCATTTCGCCTCCCCCATGGTCTTCTGTTAAGTTTCTTAGGATCCACAAAAGAGTGAAAACATATGGTATCTGTCTTTCTCTGTATTACTTATTTCACTTAGCATCACACTCTCCTGTTCCATCCACGTTGCTACAAAAGGCCATATTTCATTCTTTCTCATGGCCAAGTAGCATTCCATTGTGTATATAAAGCACAATTTCTTTATCCATTCGTCGGGTGATGGACATTTAGACTCTTTCCATAAATTTGGCGATTGTTGAAAGTGCTGCTATAAACATTGGGGTACAAGTGCCCCTACGCATCAACACTCCTGTATCCCTTGGGTAAATTCCTAGCAGTTCTATTGCTGGGTCATAGGGTAGATCTATTTTTCATTTTTTGAGGAACCTCCACACTGTTTTCCAGAGTGGCTGCACCAGTTTGCATTCCCACCAAGAGTGCAAGAGGGTTCTTGTTTCTCCACATCCTCCCCAGCATCCATAGTCTCCTGGTTTGGTCATGTAGCCACTCTTGACTGGTGTGAGGTGGTATCTCAGTGTGGTTTTGATTTATATGTCCCGGATGATTTGCTTTCATTTAAAGAAAGCTTAGAAGATGACTGGCAAGCATATTCTGGGGACCCAGGTATGAATGAGAGAGAATGACATTTTCAAGACTAGGCTCTTTTTGTTCAGGGAATGCCTGAAATACTACCGAGACAGACACTCCAAATGCATCTTCTTCCTCACAGTCAAGCACAGTATTTGTCCAATTCGAAGGTATTTCCTTTCAGTTGGTTCCTCCTTAGAGTGAACCCGTGGTGGTTCTTCTTCAAGATGAGTAGGAATGCTGTATTGTTAACAAATTTCAGCAAACTTCAGCTTTCACTCACTGGTGATGAGTTTTAAGCTATTTTTCCAGTCTAATTTGCCTTATTTGATCCACATTTCCTCAAAGTTTTGCATACAAGCATGTCTTAAATATAGAGATATATCATGCTCCCTATCATATTGCTTAATCATTGCTGGTCCTTGAGTCATTTTTTGCAGTTGCAAAAATGGGTGGTTAATTTCCTTGTTTTGATTTTCACATGTCTTTTCGGGCAGAATACATATTTGTAAAAACACCTTGTCCTTAAGTAATCAAGTACGGACAAAGAAAAATGAGAAAATAATTACAATTGTACTGTTAACTTTCTTCATCTATGTTTAGCTGTTCCCATATCACTGGATTGTAACTTCCTGTAAGAAGTGAAAACTAACTTGCCTTAGCCTAAGACAGAAGAAAAATATGAACTCATAAACTTAAGCTTGTCAGTTTTTGGAACTAAACAATTCATTAGATGTTAAATTGACCAAAAAATAAGTTAGATGATTTCTAATGTTATAAACCTTAAAAACTATTTAGCTTACCATCCCTTATAATGAGCACTAAAGTGCATTTGAGTCCTTTTTAAGGATTAATAACTAGAGAATTAGAAATCTTTAAATTATTAGCAGCCAAATCAATTAATATCAAAGAGAAAAACAAGGAGACAGGAAGATGGCGGCGTAGGAGGACGCTGGGCTCACCGCGCGTCCTGCTGATCACTTAGATTCTATCTATACCTGCCTAAATAACCCAGAAAACCGCCAGAGGATTAGCAGAATGGAGTCACCGGACCCAAGTGCAGACGAGAGGCCCACGGAAGAGGGTAGGAAGGGCGGCGAGGCGGTGCGCGCTCCACGGACTGGCGGGAGGGAGCCGGGGCGGAAGGGCGGCTCGCCGGCCAAGCAGAGCCCCCGAGTCCGGCTTGCAAAAGCGGAGGGGCCTGACGGACTGTGTTCTGACAGCAAGCGCGACTTAGCGTCTGGGAGGTCATAAGTTAACAGCTCTGCTCAGAAAGCGGGAAGGCTGGAGGACAAAGGGAGGGTGAGCTGCGGAGCCCCCGGACGACAGAGCTCAGTTTGGTGGGGAACAAAGGCGCTCGCCAGCGCCATCTCCCCCGCCCACCTCCCAGCCAAAATCCGAAAGGGAACCGGTTCCGGCCAGGGAAATTGCTCGCTCCGCGCAAACACCCAACTCTGTGCTTCTGCGGAGCCAAACCTCCGGCAGCGGATCTGACTCCCTCCGGCTGCGACAGGGCCCCTCCTGAAGTGGATCACCTAAGGAGAAGCCAGCTAAGCCTGCCCCCCCTGCCACCGTGCACCTTGCCTACCCACCCCAGCTAATACGCCAGATCCCCAGCACCACAAGCCTGGCAGTGTGCAAGTAGCCCAGATGGGCCACACCACCCCACAGGGAATCCCGCCCCTAGGAGAGGGGAAGAGAAGGCACACACCAGTCTGACTGTGGCCCCAGCGGTGGGCTGGGGGCAGACATCAGGACTGACTGCGGCCCCGCCCACCAACTCCAGTTATACACCACAGCACAGGGGAAGGGCCCTGCAGGTCCTCACCACACCAGGGACTATCCAAAATGACCAAGCGGAAGAATTCCCCTCAGAAGAATCTCCAGGAAATAACAACAGCTAATGAGCTGATCAAAAAGGATTTAAATAATATAACAGAAAGTGAATTTAGAATAATAGTCATAAAATTAATCGCTGGGCTGGAAAACAGTATACAGGACAGCAGAGAATCTCTTGCTACAGAGATCAAGGGACTAAGGAACAGTCACGAGGAGCTGAAAAACACTTTAAAGGAAATGCAAAACAAAATGCAAACCACCACAGCTCGGATGGAAGAGGCAGAGGAGAGAATAGGTGAACTAGAAGATAAAGTTATGGAAAAAGAGGAAGCTGAGAGAAAGAGAGATAAAAAAATCCAGGAGTATGAGGGGAAAATTAGAGAACTAAGTGATACACTAAAAAGAAATAATATACGCATAATTGGTATCCCAGAGGAGGAAGAGAGAGGGAAAGGTGCTGAAGGGGTACTTGAAGAAATAATAGCTGAGAACTTCCCTGAACTGGGGAAGGAAAAAGGCATTGAAATCCAAGAGGCACAGAGAACTCCCTTCAGACGTAACTTGAATCGATCTTCTGCACGACATATCATAGTGAAACTGGCAAAATACAAGGATAAAGAGAAAATTCTGAAAGCAGCAAGGGGTAAACGTGCCCTCACATATAAAGGGAGACCTATAAGACTCGTGACCGATCTCTCTTTTGAAACTTGGCAGGCCAGAAAGAATTGGCACGAGATTTTCAGGGTGCTAGACAGCAAAAATATGCAGCCGAGAATCCTTTATCCAGCAAGTCTGTCATTTACAATAGAAGGAGAGATAAAGGTCTTCCCAAACAAACAAAAACTGAAGGAATTTGTCACCACTAAACCAGCCCTACAAGAGATCCTAAGGGGGACCCTGTGAGACAAAGTACCAGAGACATCACTACAAGCATAAAACAGACAGACATCACAATGACTCTAAACCCGTATCTTTCTATAATAACACTGAATGTAAATGGATTAAATGCGCCAACCAAAAGACATAGGGTATCAGAATGGATAAAAAAACAAGACCCATCTATTTGCTGTCTACAAGAGACTCATTTTAGACCTGAGGACACCTTTAGATTGAGAGTGAGGGGATGGAGAACTATTTATCATGCTACTGGAAGCCAAAAGAAAGCTGGAGTAGCCATACTTATATCAGACAAACTAGACTTTAAATTAAAGGTGTAACAAGAGATGAAGAAGGACATTATATAATAGTTACAGGGTCTATCCATCAGGAAGAGCTCACAATTATAAATGTCTATGCGCCGAATACCGGAGCCCCCAAATATAGAAAACAATTACTCATAAACATAAGCAACCTTATTGATAAGAATGTGGTAATTGCTGGGGACTTTAACACCCCACTTACAGAAATGGATAGATCATCTAGACACACGGTCAATAAAGAAACAAGGGCCCTGAATGAGACATTGGATCAGATGGACTTGACAGATATATTTAGAACTCTGCATCCCAAAGCAACAGAATATACTTTCTTCTCGAGTGCACATGGAACATTCTCCAAGATAGATCATATACTGGGTCACAAAACAGCCCTTCATAAGTTTACAAGAATTGAAATTATACCATGCATACTTTCAGACCACAATGCTATGAAGCTTGAAATCAACCACAGGAAAAAGTCTGGAAAACCTCCAAAAGCATGGAGGTTAAAGAACACCCTACTAACGAATGAGTGGGTCAACCAGGCAATTAGAGAAGAAACCAAAAAATATATGGAAACAAATGAAAATGAAAATACAACAATCCAAACGCTCTGGGACGCAGCGAAGGCAGTCCTGAGAGGAAAATACATTGCAATCCAGGCCTATCTCAAGAAACAAGAAAAATCCCAAATACAAAATCTAACAGCACACCTAAGGGAAATAGAAGCAGAACAGCAAAGGCAGCCTAAACCCAGCAGAAGAAGAGAAATAATAAAGATCAGAGCAGAAATAAACAATATAGAATCTAAAAAAACTGTAGAGCAGATCAACGAAACCAAGAGTTGGTTTTTTGAAAAAATAAACAAAATTGACAAACCTCTAGCCAGGCTTCTCAAAAAGAAAAGGGAGATGACCCAAAGAGATAAAATCATGAATGAAAATGGAATGATTACAACCAATCCCTCAGAGATACAAACAATTATCAGGGAATACTATGAAAAATTATATGCCAACAAATTGGACAACCTGGAAGAAATGGACAAATTCCTGAACACCCACACTCTTCCAAAACTCAATCAGGAGGAAATAGAAAGCTTGAACAGACCCATAACCAGCGAAGAAATTGAATCGGTTATCAAAAATCTCCCAACAAATAAGAGTCCAGGACGAGATGGCTTCCCAGGGGAGTTCTACCAGACGTTTAAAGCAGAGATAATACCTATCCTTCTCAAGCTATTCCAAGAAATAGAAAGGGAAGGAAAACTTCCAGACTCATTCTATGAAGCCAGTATTACTTTGATTCCTAAACCAGACAGAGACCCAGTAAAAAAAGAGAACTACAGGCCAATATCCCTGATGAATATGGATGCCAAAATTCTCAATAAGATACTAGCAAATCGAATTCAACAGCATATAAAAAGAATTATTCACCATGATCAAGTGGGATTCATTCCTGGGATGCAGGGCTGGTTCAACATTCGCAAATCAATCAACGTGATACATCACATTAACAAAAAAAAAGAGAAGAACCATATGATCCTGTCAATCGATGCAGAAAAGGCCTTTGACAAAATCCAGCACCCTTTCTTAATAAAAACCCTTGAGAACGTCGGGATAGAAGGAACATACTTAAAGATCATAAAAGCCATTTATGAAAAGCCCACAGCTAACATCATCCTCAACGGGGAAAAACTGAGAGCTTTTTCCCTGAGATCAGGAACACGACAGGGATGCCCACTCTCACCGCTGTTGTTTAACATAGTGCTGGAAGTTCTAGCATCAGCAATCAGACAACAAAAGGAAATCAAAGGCATCAAAATTGGCAAAGATGAAGTCAAGCTTTCTCTTTTTGCAGATGACATGATATTATACATGGAAAATCCGATAGACTCCACCAAAAGTCTGCTAGAACTGATACATGAATTCAGCAAAGTTGCAGGATACAAAATCAATGTGCAGAAATCAGTTGCATTCTTATACACTAACAATGAAGCAACAGAAAGACAAATAAAGAAACTGATCCCATTCACAATTGCACCAAGAAGCATAAAATACCTAGGAACAAATCTAACCAAAGATGTAAAGGATCTGTATGCTGAAAACTATAGAAAGCTTATGAAGGTAATTGAAGAAGATTTAAAGAAATGGAAAGACATTCCCTGCTCATGGATTGGAAAAATAAATATTGTCAAAATGTCAATACTACCCAAAGCTATCTACACATTCAATGCAATCCCAATCAAAATTGCACCAGCATTCTTCTCGAAATTAGAACAAGCAATCCTAAAATTCATATGGAACCACAAAAGGCCCCGAATAGCCAAAGGAATTTTGAAGAAGAAGACCAAAGCAGGAGGCATCACAATCCCAGACTTTAGTCTCTACTACAAAGATGTCATCATCAAGACAGCATGGTATTGGCACAAAAACAGACACACAGACCAATGGAATAGAATAGAAACCCCAGAACTAGACCCACAAACATATGGCCAACTCATCTTTGACAAAGCAGGAAAGAACATCCAATGGAAAAAAGACAGTCTCTTTAACAAATGGTGCTGGGAGAACTGGACAGCAACATGCAGAAGGTTGAAACTAGACCACTTTCTCACACCATTTACAAAAATAAACTCAAAATGGATAAAGGACCTAAATGTGAGACAGGAAACCATCAGAACCTTAGAGGAGAAAGCAGGAAAAGACCTCTCTGACCTCAGCCGTAGCAATCTCTTACTCGACACATCCCCAAAGGCAAGGGAATTAAAAGCAAAAGTGAATTACTGGGACCTTAGGAAGATAAAAAGCTTCTGCACAGCAAAGGAAACAACCAACAAAACTAAAAGGCAACCAACGGAATGGGAAAAGATATTTGCAAATGACATATCGGACAAAGGGCTAGTATCTAAAATCTATAAAGAGCTCACCAAACTCCACACCCGAAAAACAAATAACCCAGTGAAGAAATGGGCAGAAAACATGAATAGACACTTCTCTAAAGAAGACATCCAGATGGCCAACAGGCACATGAAAAGATGTTCAGCGTCGCTCCTTATCAGGGAAATACAAATCAAAACCACACTCAGGTATCACCTCACGCCAGTCAGAGTGGCCAAAATGAACAAATCAGGAGACTATAGATGCTGGAGAGGATGTGGAGAAACGGGAACCCTCTTGCACTGTTGGTGGGAATGCAAATTGGTGCAGCTGCTCTGGAAAGCAGTGTGGAGGTTCCTCAGAAAATTAAAAATAGACCTACCCTATGACCCAGCAATAGCACTGCTAGGAATTTATCCAAGGGATACAGGAGTACTGATGCATAGGGGCACTTGTACCCCAATGTTCATAGCAGCACTCTCAACAATAGCCAAATTATGGAAAGAGCCTAAATGTCCATCAACTGATGAATGGATAAAGAAATGGTGGTATATATACACAATGGAATACTACGTGGCAATGAGAAAAAATGAAATATGGCCTTTTGTAGCAACGTGGATGGAACTGGAGAGTGTAATGCTAAGTGAAATAAGCCATACAGAGAAAGACAGATACCATATGGTTTCACTCTTATGTGGATCCTGAGAAACTTAACAGGAACCCATGGGGGAGGGGAAGGAAAAAAAAAAGAGGTTAGAGTGGGAGAGAGCCAAAGCATAAGAGACTGTTAAAAACTGAGAACAAACTGAGGGTTGATGGGGGGTGGGAGGGAGGAGAGGGTGGGTGATGGGTATTGAGGAGGGCACCTTTTGGGATGAGCACTGGGTGTTGTATGGAAACCAATTTGTCAATAAATTTCATATATATATAAAAAATAAATAAAATAATAATCTCCTTAAAAAAAAAAGAGAAAAACATATGCTTGCAGTGTGAATCGGCTTAGGATTCTCTCTCTCACCCTGCCCTCACCTACCCACGTACTCTGTACTCACTCTCTCTCTCAAAAGAAAGAATTAATAGAAAAAGAAACCATAAGGAACAGAAAATACATTTACAGAATGGTACTCTATTTATTGAAAAATATCTGTGTGTAAGTGGACTCCCACAGTACAAACCCACCTGGTTCAAGGGTCAACTGTATACCTATATGATGTCTCCCCTAAGAGATTACCAGAACTTAACATAGTGCCAAGTTAGAAAATCAAAAACCCATTCCTAATTTCCCATTCTTTTCTGGACCCTATGACCATTTTATTGGCATTCAGACATATTCACATTTAAAACAAATATTCTTAGGGGGCCTGGGTGACTTAGTCGATTAAGCGCCCAACTTTGGCTCAGCTCATGTTCTCACAATTCATGAGTTCAAATCCTGCATTGGGCTCCTTGCTCTCAGTGCAGAGCTTGCTTCGTATCTTCTGTCCCCCCACCCCACTCTCAACAATAAACAAACATTCACCAAAGTATCCTCAATATTTAGTAAGTCACTAAAAGCCACTGTGATCATTTTGTCTTCTGTTTCTATCGCACCCTTTACGGGTTACAAAACGTTGCCACATTTGTTCATTATGCATAACCAAGAGGTGGGTATTGGTGCCATTTTTAGGAACGAGGTCATTGACCTAGAGGCAAGTTTTTCCAAGATCCCACAGCTAGGAAGTGACGGAACCAAGATGCTAGCATGTCTTTGATTTGAAATACAGCGCTTGTAGCATTATGCAGCAGCTGCCTGGGCCTGAGAGATCAGGAATTTTTTACCTCCTTCCCTAGTTGTCACCTTAGAATAGGTCATCATTACTTTACTTATATTACTACAAGTATGACTGCGATGTTATTTTATTCATTCAAAAGGCAAAGTCAACGCATCTCTTGGATGTTTTAACATCACTCCATGCCTATACTTAAAAATAAGAAGAAGACAGTACCTCAGGAAGAGAAGGTGATTCTACATCTCCCTCTTCTCCTAATTTTAATGCCGACGTGATATCTACAGAATAGGGTCACAGATAAATTAATGAAAACATGTGTTACTATGAATTATAAACACATACACAAGTCTATCTCCATTCATGAATATTTCAATAAAATAAAAGTAATAGCAGAAAAGATGTTCAGAGGGTTCACGATTTTCCGGAAGTAAAAGGGGGTAGTACTTGGGATACTTCTAAAGAAAGATAGCAACAGAAAAATACCTTGATGAGAAAAGGATAATATATTTGGATCTACATACTTCCAGATTTTTTTTCATACTACCATTTAATCATAGGAAAACAACTCAAAGAGATTCACTAGCTTACCACTTCTGTAATTTTTATGCACTCCACCAGCAGAAGTCAAACTGTCATTAACTGCTTGCTCTGGTGTCACATTTTCAATAATACCAACACCATCTGCCTTTGCTTCCATTGTTGACTTTGAAGTTCCTTCCTAGAAAAACAGCACAAAACAAAAACCCAACTTCAGAAAAATATCACATTGATTCATTTGGTCACGCACTCACCCACTCAAAAAGACAAGCACATACTGTATCTGTCAAGTCATAGCCATGATCTGGGGAAGAGCTGGAAATATAAATAAAAGACAGAGTCTGTTCTATATGCTAGTAGCAGTAGAGATGCATGAAAACAGGTAAGGACAGAAAAATAACATCCACTAGTTCTGCAAGGGAAGTGAATAACGTACAGTGAATGCACAAAGGAGAAAACACTTACATTTGGGAAGCTCAGCAAACGCTGGGAAGATAGGGCTGTATCTTAAAAGACAGACAGTGCACAGGGAGGGTGTGAAGCGCATTCTATAATGGCAAAAGAATCAAGTATAAAATAATATAGTAACTGACAACACCTATGCAATATGGCAAAACTGGAACAGAGTTCTTGGGAATGGGATAGATAGAGAGATATTACTAGAACATCAGGACGAAACCAAAAAAAAAACAAAAAAGAAAAAAGAGCAGCGTTATGCTAGCACGTGAATTTTCACCTTCAGGTAATGGGGATCCAGTGAATAAGCAGAGGAGTGACATCGTCACAAGTATATTTTAGAAAGGTCACTCTGGCAGCAATGTAGGACGAACGTAAAGGAAGCAAAACCAGAAGAGTACTGCAAAATTATAGTTGAGCGAGTGAATTACAGGAATGACATATGAAAAATGGTAAGCAGGTACAAAATATCGAATGTGGTGAGTGAGTGGATGCGGTGATTTCAGGGAAGTTCGGAGTCCAGGACGTTTCCTGTTCCAGGGCTGCTATTTATTATCTATTTATTAGAGCAGATTAAAAAGAGTCAGAGAAGAGGAAAGGAAATGGGTCAGAAACAATGTGTTTAAACTAAGGCATATTAAATTAAAAGTACCCAGGGGACTTCCAAAGAAAATGTTAGGGCCGCCTGAATGCCTCATTCAGTTCGCAACTGACTCTTGATTTTGGCTCAGGTCATGATCTCGCAGTTCATGGGTTCAAGCCCCACATCTGGTTTTGCGCTGACAGTGCAGGGTCTGCTTGGGATTTTCTCTCTCTCCCTCTGTCTCTTTTCCCCTCCCCACTTAAGCTCTCTCTGTCTCTCTCTACAATTAATAAATGAATAAACTTTAAAAAAAGGAAAAAAAAGAAAATTCAAATCAATACATTTCCTGTAAGAAAAGCCCATCGTAAATATCTATAAAACATATTAAACTGATATAATAATGCAAACCTACACAGAAGTGTAAAATTGTGAAAAGGAAAATAAAAGGAGGCAGGAGGAGGAAAGATGGCAGAGGAGAGTTATCAGAATTTCCCTTGACCCTCAAACACAGCAGTATTGAGGTCACAACACTTGGAATACCAGGAATACAGGCTGCAGAGGGACAGAAAAATCTCCACAGGTGCAAAGACACAACTTGGCGGGAACAGAAGGGTGTGTATGCGGATTGGGAGAAATAAAATGGTCTGCACAGGCATGGAGTGGGGGAAGCCCTTTGGTGGAGAAACGAAAGGAAGGTAGAGAGAGAGGCTGTGGGAAGTGTATTTGGATATGAGAAAACCTGTCCGGAACACAGACCAAGGAGAGGTCCAGAGAGCCAATTCTACTTTGCAAAACAGCCTTAGAAGCTAAAAAACAGAATTTTCAAGGTTGCCAGACTTTCTCTAGAAAAGAGCTGCCACCTCCCATGCCTGGTGGGGAGGGAGCTGCCCATAGGCTCTCAGTGAGACACTGGGAGAGAACACCTTGAGTATGGTGGAAAGGGGAGGTATTGCCCTGCCCAAGGGAAAAGACTCTGCAGGCATGAGCCAGAGGCCCTTTGTCAACTGGGCAGAGTGGTCCTACTCCAAAACCAGGTCTGAGTAAAGCGGGATCCTATAGGGTTTTGAATCCCAGCTCAGTGCTCAGGGAGTACAGGAGAATTTGCAGCAAGCCGGGCCCCCAGGATATTCTGTGAGGACGACCTAAACAATGAGCTTTGAGACACCTCGTGTGGGCAGGAGAGATTGGGGTGTCGCCATTTCTCTCTCCATGACAATCATCATGGGGCTTCAAGGAATGGACAGTGAGCCTCAGTGGAGGCAGGCCAATTACACAAAACCCTGCCTCTTTGTGCCTCATAACTGCTCTCTGTGGTAGTGAGACTGACACTGATGGGACCAGACAGCCCCTCCCGTAGACCAGCACAACCACCTGTCACAGACACCAGTGGACAACTCTCCTCTGGTTTTCTACCTTTGTTTGTTTGTTCTCATTTGAATTACTATTCTTTTTATCTTTTTCTTCTCTGTCTTAATGTTTATTTCTTTATTTTGAGAGAGAAAGTGAGTGATCAAGCAGGAGAGGTGCAGATATAGGAGAGGAGAAAGAATCCAAGCAAGATCCATGCTCTCACTGCAGAGCCTGATGGGGGTTAAGAACCCACGTACAGCAAAACATGACGTGAGCCAAATTCAAGAGTCGGATGCTTCACCAACTGACCCACCCAGGCGCCAATCATTTCTTTCCTTTGCTTTCCCTTTCTTCTCTTTCCCCTTTTTTCTCTTCCTACTCTCCTCTTTCCTCGTCTCCCTTTGGAAACAGCCTAGTAGTCTCAAGTTCACGTGGGTCAAAGCTAATTATATATCTACATATATAGATATATCTTAATATATACCTATATACCTATATATATACCTATATACCTATATAGGTATATAGGTATATATTAAGATATATCTATATATTTTTTTCCTTTCTTCCTCTGTTCTGGTTCTTTGCTTGATTGTGCATTTTCTCTATACTTTTCTAGATCTCCTTCTGCATTTTCCTCCCTCTCTTTCTGGATTAAGCCCTAGAGCTCCTTAGAGTCACTGCCTGGTCTTTTTTTCCACTCCAGTCATTTCTCTTTTTGTTTGGGCAAAGGATTATTCACCACCTTCTTCTCCTTTTCTCCAGGATTACTTCAACAAACAAATCAAAGCACACCAGGTGGAAGGCCCAAACCACCATTCCAAGTAGCGAGAAAAGCAGCCAAAGACGCACCAAAAGAGTGCACACAACACACTCCAAAAACATTTGTTGAACTGCCAGGCCCTGGGCAGTGTAGGAGCTCTTTTTATTATAGTAGTACTCGCAGGTGTGGGACACAGAACAAGCTATTAACACACATAAAGGGCAGGAATCTAGCCAAAACAACGAAATTGAAGAATTCTCCTCAAAAAAAATTCCGGGAAGAAAGGATAGCCAGAGAAGGGCTCAAAGAGACAGAAACAATATATGTGAGCACATTTTTGGAATGACACTCACAAGACGCATAGTTGCGCTTGAAACCACGCACAGAAGACAGCAGACAATCTCCTGCTTCAGAGATCAAGGACCTAAGGAATCGTCACGATGAACGCTGAAAATGAAATGGTGTAAAGGAGATACAAAGTAAACTAGATGCAGTGACAGCAAGGACGGGAGAAGCAGCAGACAGAATTGGTGAAACAGAAGATCCAATGGTGGACAAAGATGAAGCAGAGAAAGGAAAGGAAGGCAATGACTAGATCACGAGGCAGGTACTAGAGACCTACGTGATTCAGTGAGATGAAATATTAGCCACATCCTACGAGTCCCAGAAGAAGAAGAGTGAGAGAAAGGGGCAGAAGGTTTATTTGAACAACATATAGCTCAGAGCTTCTCTCATGAGGGGAAGGAAACAGGCATCCAAGTCTTCGCAGCACAGAGAATTCCTTTCCAAATCAACAAAACCAGGCCAACACCACGACATGTCATAGCGAAACCGGAAGAATACAATGATAAGAAGAGAATTCTGAAAGCAGCTAGGGACAAACGAGTCTTAATCGACATGGGAATACACATAAGGGTAGCAGCAGACCTGTCCAAGAAACTTGGCAGGGCAGAAGGGAGGGGTAGGAAACGGTCAATGTGCTGAATGGGAATATATGCGGAAAGAATCCCTTCCCCAGCAAGGCTGTCATTTAGAATAGAAAGAGAGAGAAAGGCTTTCCCAGACACACACACCCTAAGGGAGTTCATGACCACTAAACCAGCCCTACAGGAGATGCTAAGGGGATAGTCTGTGAGTGGAAAGCAGCAGAGACTACAAAGAACCAGAGGCCTCACCAAAAGCATGAAACCTTCAGATAACACAATGACACTAAATCCATGTGTTTAACTAATCACTCTGAATGTGAATGGACTCAATGCCCCAATCAAAAGACACAGGGAATCAGAATGGGTAAAACACAAAACAAAACCAAAGAACAAGATCTATCCATATGTTGTCAACAAGACACTGATTTTAGACCCCAGGACACCTCCAGATTCAAAGTGAAGGTATGGAGAACCACCTATCATGCTACTAGAAGTCAAAAGAAAGCTGGAGTCGCCACACTTCCACCAGAAAGACTAGATTTTAAACCAGAGACCATAGTAACAGAGTCAGAAGGGCATTGGGTCATAATTAAGGGGTCTACCCATCAAGAGGAGCTAACACTTGCAAATGTTTATGGCCCCAAAGTGAAACGCCCACACATATGAGTCGATTAATCACAAACATGATTAAATGTATACATACAAATACCATGATGGTAGACGACTTTAAGACTCCACTCATGGCAATAGGCGGATCGTCAAGGCAGAAAATCAGTATGGAAACACAGATCCAATGTGTCATTGGACCAGATGTATTCAGATATACATAGATATATATTGGCCTAATATATATGCATTTATATACATGGATATCAAAACTGATATATTAAAATCCTTTCATTGAACAGCAGTAGAATGCACGTTGTTCTTAAGTGCACATAGAACATTCTCCAATGACTCCAAGTGACATCCTGGGTCACAAAACAGCCCTCCACAAATATAAAAGGACTGAGATCATACCTTGCCTATTGTCAGATCACAACAACGAGCACTTGCTCATTCTTTCTCTCTCTCCCTCCCTTTCCAAGGGAAATGTAAACATTTCAAAACCATTTAGCTCAGCCCCTTCCAAGAAAGAGAAAAACAAGAATAATAAACCTTGTGGGGCAATGAGTCCTGGGTGGAAACCACACACAGACAGTAGAATTCCATAACCAATATGTTGACAATGGAGTTGACAGAAAGTGACGTACTAAAAGAACAGACACTAAAGAAATAGTTTCTGCAAGGACAAATTAGGGTAGGGGTAAACCGTTAAAAAAGAGCCTGATGCGGGGAACACGTATGTGGCACAGTCAGTTCAGCATCCACCTTCAGCTCATGAGTCATGATCTCACGGGTTGTGGGTTTCAGCCCCACGTTGAGCTCTGTGTTGACAGCTCGGAGCCTGCAGCCTGCTTTGGATTCTGTGTCTCCCTCTGTCTCTGCCCCTACCCCGCTTGCACTCTGTGTCTCTCTCTGTCTCAAAAATAAAGAAACTTTAAAAAATTTTAAAAATACCGTAAAAAGCATGGGGGGAGAAGAGGGAAAAAGAAAAAAAAAAACACAATACCAATCAATTAAGCATGAGCTTAAGACAAAAAAGAAAAGGAAAAATGTGAGCAAAAGAAGGTAAGTGGAAACAACATACATTTTTCAACAGGTAACATAAGTAGGATTGGGAATATACTATGAACAATTGTCTCTTTAAACCTTTTAAAGATATATGTCTCTATATATGTGTGTGTATGTATGTATATATATATATATATATATATATATATATGTGTGTGTGTGTATGTGTACATATATATGTATACATGTATGTGTGTGTATATATATAAGTGTAAGTATATATGTGTATGTAACTGTATATTATATTTATATCTCTATCTGTATCTTTCTATACCTATCTATCTATATCTATATCCATCTATCTATCTATCTATCTATCTATCTATCTAATATTTATGTAAAAGAGAGGCTTTGATTCACAGTATATCCCTAATAATACTGACTCTTATCACTCTACAGTTATCTGGTTATAAATGCTGGAATAAAGAATTTAAATTTTTTAACTATAAAGAAACTGTTCAATTCCTGGCATCTATCGCTTCCGAAAAGCTAGAGATTATTACTAGACTAACAAAAGAACAGAAAAAGAGAGGTTCCTAATACGTCAACATTCACTATGGAGAAAGAATTGGGAATGAGAATTCTAGGAAGAAATGGGAACCTTCAAAGGATGTGTGTAATGGGACACAGATGGGGTTACACAAACAAAGGCTGAGGACTTTTTCTCTGCAAATTTAAGCTCACAATAGGAGGATACTAAAAATATACTGTAACCTTCTTTCTTATGTAACTCCTGATTTCCTCAATAGAATTCATTTGCGTTTATACATGTTAAACACTAAAACGGAATATAAACTGAAGCCTGACTTTTTAAATTCACACATTTAATTGTGATATATCATGCGTATTTTGTTACTTTTCAAACTCCATTCTACGGAATTCCATTTCCCTACTCATTTATTCACATTCAAAAACCATGACATTGCTTCTTCCAAGCAAGACGTTATTCTAGGAGCTCCAGGAGTCTGACAAGTGTGTTTCCTAACCTCCAGGAGCTTATCATGACTGAGGGGCTTTGAAATGAATACTGAAATAAATATCAGATGTCTGAAACTTTACATTTTAGAATCTGACACAAGGACTAGGAGGAGATAGTGTTCAAAGCTAGAATAGGAAAGATTTCTGAAATCAGAAATTTGACAACTTGGCTAGGAAGAGCCTCTGCTCATAGAGCTACTCTTTTCAGCAAAACACGTATTCTTCAGGGAGATGCACAATTTTAACTTACTCTTCATGCAGTTATTTCAAAACTACAGGGGAACACTTTTGTAAGGTAAATGTTGAGAAATAATGTAAACATCTAAATGTCTACATTTTCTAATATTATTTTAGTCTAAATGTAGAACAAAGGATAGAGCCAAAGGAAAATCCTGTATGTCACCAAAATAAAACTTACCCGGGGCTGGTGGGGGGGGGGGAGTGGGGCAACCTACAATAGATACGTGGACCCAATCAGGTTTCATTTAGGCATGAGTATCATCAGTCATGTTACTATCACAGTAAGAATCCTTATCCTTATGCAAATGTCATATTGCCTCCATGAGGGGAAAGCTTTTCCCAATATAATATGACGGTCATTATATATTTTCCAGCCCATTCTTTTATCAGCCTCCACCTGTAGGATTTACCAAAGTACAACAAAACAAAACAAAACAAAACAAAACATTCAACGCGTCATGTATCTGTAAAGTGGTTTGTTCTTGGTAACTTTCCATGACACACATAAAATGATGATACACAGGCTCCTCTTAAATGTTCAGAGTAAATAAGGGAGAAAACTCAATTCAGAGCAGGAAAGTGAGTTTCACAGGAGGGTACTTTACCTTGGTACCAAAATCTAAGACTTGGCTAGATGATGTAGACCATGAATCATCAGGACCAGGTTTGTCGGAAAGCCTTTAGAGCAAAAAAAAAAAAAAAAAAAAAAAAAAAAACAAGAAAAACATGTTCATTCATTTAAACACAAAATTTAAAAAAGTTAAGGGAAAGGTCGCCTATCTGTTTATTCCACGACGTTTCTTGGTATCTTTAAAATTGGTCTCTGGTTTTTTCATTAAGTTTTATTTTAATGCCAGTAATAGCAACATCCAGAGTTATATTGGTTTAAGTTGTACAATACAGTGATTCACCAACTCCATACTCACCCCGTGCTCATCATGACAAGGGCACTCCTTCATCCCCATCATCTCTTTCACCCCTCCCACCACTCACCTCCACTCCGCAACCAGCCGTTTCTTCTCTGCACTTAAGAGCCTATTGCTTGGTTTCTCTCCCCTTTTGTTTCCTCCCTTTGCTCCTTTGTTGTTTCTTAAGTGCTACATGAGTAAAATCATATGGCATTGGTCTTTCCCTGACTTTGCTTATCATACTACACTCAGGCTCCATCCAGGTGATTGCAAATGCCAAGATTTCATTGTTTTATGTTTGAGTTAATACTACAGTGTGTGTGTGTGTGCGTGTGTGTGTGTGTGTGTGTGTGTGGATATACATATACACACACACATACATTCATATAGGGCTTCTTCTTGGTTCACTCAGCTGTCAATGGACGCTTGCGCTGGCTGTTGGAAATAATGCTGCAATAAACACAGGAGTGTGTGTGTCCCGTGGAATTCGTGTTTTTGTATTCTCTTGGGTAGTATCCAGTAGTGCAATTACTGGATCATAGGAGAGTTCTGGTTTTAATTTTGTGAGGAACCTCCATACTGGTTTCCACAGGGGCCACCCCCATTTGCATTTCCACCAACGGTGCAAGAGGTTTCCTTTGTCTCCACATCGTCGCAAACACTGGCTTCTTGTGTCTTGGAGTGTAGCCATTCTGACAGGTGTGACGTGGTATCTCGTTGTAGTTTGGGGGAGCATCTTTTCATGTGTCTGTTGACCATCTGTATGTTGTCTTTGGAAAAGTGTCTGGTTATGTCTACTGCTCATTTGTAAACTGAGCTTTTTTGGAGGGGCGTGATGTTGACATGTATCCATTTTTTAGACATTGTGGATACTAACCCTTTACTGGATTTGCAAAACATTTCCAAATTTGTTCTCCCATTCCAGAGGTTGCCTTTCAGTTTTGACGGTTTCCTTCCCTGTGCAAAAGCTTCGTACGTTGATATAGTCCCGAAACTTTATTCTTGCTTTATTTCCCTTGGCTCAAGAGACATAACTAGTAAAATGTGGCTACAGCCAAAGTCAGAGAAATGACGGCCTGTGCTCTCTTCAAGGATTTTTTTTTTTATGGTTTCAAGTCTCACACTTAGGTGTTGAATTCATTTTGAGTTTATTTGTGTGTATGGTACAGAAATTGGTCCAGGTTCATTCTTTGGCATGTGGCTTGTCCAGTTTTGCCAACACCATTTGGTGAAGAGCATGCCTTTTCCCCACTGGATAGTCTTTCCTGTTTGTAGAAGATGAACTGACCATACAGTGGTGGATTTATGTCTGGGTTTGCGGTTCTATTCCACTGAGCTATAAGGCTATTTTGTACGCCAGTACCCACCATCCTGTTTGGATTACTACAGCTTTGGAATCCAACTTGAAAGCTGAGATTGCGGTACCTCCAGGGTTCCTCGTTTTCAATATTGCTTTGGCCATTCAAGGTCTTTTGTGGTTCTATACAACGGTTAGGCTTGTTTGTCTAGCTCTGTGACAAATGCTGTTGGTATGGTGACAGGGATTGCATGACATCTGTAGATGGCTTTGGGTAGTGTAGGCACTTTAAAAATATGTATTCTTCCCATCTGTGAGCATCGGATGTCTTTCTCTTTCTTTCCGTCACCTTCAATTTCTTTCATCAGTGTTTTACGGTTTCCAGAGTACAGGTCTTTCACAATTTGGACCCTGTTTTAAAAAAAGCTTTCTGTTCTCTATTTGGCCTCGACCTCTCCTAACCTGTGAAATCTCCAGGAAAGACCCAGTCTGAGTTTCCAATAACCAAATGTGACAGGCAGACAATGCTCTGAAATGGTTGAAAATGAAATGTATAAACGTTACCACAATGACTTCTCACCTCACATCTGTCAGAATGGCTCAGTTTCAACACACAGGAAACAACAAGGGTTGCTCAGGGTGTGGAGGAAAAACAACCGTTGTGCACCGGTCATGGGATATAAATTGGTATCGCCACAGTGAAAGCCACTATGGAGGGGCCTCAACGAATTAAAAACACAAATACCATACGATCCAGTGATTCCACTACTGGGTATTTATTTACCCAAGGGAAATGGAGGTATTAATTTGAAAAGATATAGGCACCCCTGTCTTTATTATAGCATTATTTACAATAGACAAGATACGGAAGCAACCCAAGTGTCCACCAATACATGAAGAGACCACACACACACACGCAGACACACACACACACACACACACACACACACACACACACACACTGAAATATTACGCAGCTATGAATGAGAATGAGATCCTGCCATCTGCAACATCATGGATGTACCTAGATGGCATGAGGGTAAGTGAAATAAGTCAGACAGAGAAAGACAAATCCTATATGATTTCACTTCTGTGTAGAATGTAAAAAGGGGAATAAATGAACAAACAGAGCAAAAGCAGAAACGGACCCATAAATGCAGAGCTTTGACTCTTGCCAGAAGGGAGGGGAGGTGGGGGGATGGACAAAGTGGGTGAAGGGGAGAGGGGAGTTCAGGGTTCCAGTTATACAATGAATAAATCACAAGGCTCAAAGGTACAGCATAGGGAATCTAGTCAGTGGTATCGTAATGGCATCATACATTAACAGATGGGAGCTACGCTTATGGCGATCACGGGGAAACATCCAGAGTTGTTGCATCACGTATTACATTGTGTGTCAGGTAGACCTCCGTTTAAGTAAACGTATCAAAGTTTAGGTTTCTATGATATGAGTGGTAGTACTAACTAGAGATTGGAAGATTCAAAGTTCCCAAGGCCAACTTTGTTCCCACACTGGTCTTGCCTTATTTAGGTCCATAATAACTAGCAAGACATTCCAAGCCTTCAGGGGCATTCAGCTACCCAAGGACGGAGACTGTGATCAAAACGGTCCTGGTAGTTGTGCCTCTGTTTCTCTATACGCTGCCTGACTATTTTCTTCCCTATGAGCTCCCACTCCTACATCACTCTTCGGCACGGTTCTGTGGCATCCCCCAACCTTTCAATCTTTAGCCTATGAAGCCATACACTCCTACAACAAGGATGGGCTCAAATGACCGAGGGTAGGAACCATGTCCTGCTCCTGGAGAACAAGCGAACTGGGAGTCTCAGTCATCCACACAGTCACCTCAACATAGGCATGTTATCACCGATCCAGATGAAGCTCCCTTACTGATCTGACAAGTCAGTCCTACCCCTGCCCAGCCCTACAAGTACATGGGAAGGGCATCACAGATTTAGGAAAAGAGGTGGAGTGAGGAGACAGCTTGCCTTGGGCCATACATCCCTGATGTTCGCAATCTCCACCACCCGCCCCCAATTCCTTGAGAGGATCTAAGCTATCCTCCCTCAGTTGGGCTGGAAGTAGGGGATATCATATTTCTATTTGCTGTAAACAGACTCTTCCCAGCAGCTCAAAGGATTGTTAATCTCTCTCATCAGAAAAGCTGAGGTATGCTCGCACCTTCAATGAAACCAACACACACAAAAGCAGAAACCTGGTCACGACCCTCTTGAACTCTCTATTTGATTATGCCTTTCGAAACAACTCCCCTAATCCTGGGTCCTTCATTCCTGTCATTCACCTTTGTCTCACTTGGCATAAACCCCCATATTCTGACATCTTTTCTCAAACTCGTATCCCTAACCAACTCAGTGTTGTTCTCCTTGACACCTGGTCTCCTCTGCTAATTCGATTCTTACCCTCCTTCATTGTATTCATTAGACCCACTCCCCAGCTTTCTATTATTAAAACAGATGCCTGCAAGATGAAGACAAAAAAGAAGGAAGAAAGGAAAGAAAGAAAGAAAACCAGAATTTGAAATGCATTTCTGTCACTTATCATATGCAAATAGGTCACTTCATTCTCTTTGGAGTTTCAAATTCTCCAGGGAAACAACCATTGGGCAAGGAGGTGAAACATAGGTTGACGTACCAGAGGGTGTTTTGAGGAATTAATGTCTGAGGTTCCCTAAATCTTGAGACCCTAAGTGCTTTTGATTTGGCCTCTGGAAAAATGGAGGGTCCTTAGCTGGCAGAAGTGGGCAAATTATTGGAAAAAAAAAAAGAAAGAAATACCAAGGAATCCAGAGAAGAAAGTCCAAAGGCAAAAACACAGTACAAAAAGTCATGGGGAAAAAAAAAAAACTCCAAAAAACGCAAGGGTACTAGCCCAAAGGGAACTAGAACTAGACAAGGGTACTAGCCCAAAGGGAAACCAGCTGGGAACTTAGGCAACAGAGAATCATATAGCAATATCCTCAAAATAGAGAGTGAGTTTAATTAATGTAACATGGTCTACAACTAGATATCCTTCCCTTACAGAAAACTCATTTGTCTCAAGAAGAGGGGATATCACTATCTCTAAGGACTTGCCTGACGACATCCTGCTTATCATGTAAAAGCCTTGACACCATGGCCACAGCTGACGTCCACCCTAAAATCTCAGATGTTAAAAACAAGGGACTATTTACCACTGCACTAATGACTTCTGTTAGCACTAGTGGTCAAATATATGAGGCCACATGCTTGGATTAACCTGGGTTCTTAAGCAATCCCTAAATTGGTGTTCTGACATCATTATCTTTGACATTCTGAGTTGATCTGCCCCAGGATCTGTATCTTCATCTCAGTGCTGCTGAGGAACCAGAGAATGGATGCGGAAGCTTCAAGGGCTGACGGGCAAAGCCCCTCAGCTACCCGTTAACTATGGAATCATGGTCGAGTCATCAACCTCCCTGAACCACAGTTGCCAAAGCAATAAAAAGTAGGCTACAATAACACAGCTACTTTGCAAAGCTGTACAATGACTATATAACTGAACAGACGGTACCCGTAGGATATAGTGTCTGGTCCAGTGTAGAACACGCAACAACTGGTTTTGTTCTCTGCGTTCCCTTAGGAGACACATAATTTTCAGTTCATTCATTCCCTTTCCTTTCCTTTCATTATCCGTTTCATTTCATTTCATTCCTTTATACTTTGAGAGTGAGTGCACACAGAAATCGGGAAAGACATCCCAAGGAGGCTGTCAGCGCAAAACCCGACGTGGGGCTTGAACTCACAAACCTGAGTTGAAGTCAAGAGTCACACCCTTAACCGACTGAGCCACCCGGGTGGCCCAGCAAATGTCATTTTTACAAATCCATAAAAATCCTACCTGGCTATAGAATCTTCCTCAGCATTCTGATCTGCTCCTAAAGAAGAAAGCAAAATACATGTTAAATCAACAATCGAAAAATAGAGGAAATTACAAGTGTACGGCTTATGATTTGTGAAAAAGTATTGCTTTGGGACCACACCTGGAAACCACACTACACTGAATGGTAATTATCCCATTCGTAGGCTTAAGGCACTAAGAAATCTTACTTTCTCCTCTATATTGACCAAAAGCAAGAATGGGTTTTATCAGAATTTGACACCTACAGGGGAACTGATGTTTACAATGGCCATCACTGACCGACTCTATGGCACTGGAGGAAACTGGTATCGTTAGGAGAATGATTATCATGAGCGGACAATGTCAGACTGAAACTAGCATGATTTTTCTGGACTTCCACTCCTAGAGGAGTTGAAAGAGAGTATCTTTATTTTGCGGTAACACGGCAGAACTTCCCCAGCTCTTCAGCAGACACTCTTCAGTTTTAGGAGGAAACACCCCCTCACAAAGTGTGCTCTATAGCCATGGTACTTTGCAGCATGGCCAAACCATAGCAAACAGACTCTCCCTGGCCTTATTTCCATTGGCAAGGTAAGAAGGAAAGATTTGGCATTCCAGTTTGATATCGTTCTAACCTCTTGAGGCTGTCTCCTTCCATTGCTAGAGAGTCTATCTAGACCCACCGCACATCACAGAGGAGGAGGATCCCAATGTGAGTGCTCTGTAGTGGTTCATGATGTCATTTTTCTCAACCCTCCCCATTAGGTGACACACATCTAGAGAAATCATACTTCTTTTCATGGAAGGCAGAGGTCATCAGATCCTCTACTGATGAGCAACTAAACGAAACAAAGGGCAAAGAATAGCTTGAATGCCTACATTCAATTACCGGGATATTTTCACTTTCTAAACATTCAAAGACATCCACTCTATGATTCTAACTATATGACACCTGGAAAGAGCAAGGCTATGGAGCTAAGGGTTGGGGTGAACGTAGGGATAAACGGGCACAGCACAGAGGACTTTTAAGGCCGTGGAACTCTTTCACACGATACCACAAAGGTGGATTCACATCATTGCACATTTGTTAAAACTCATAGAATGTATAACACCAAGGCTGAACACTAATGCACATTAGAGACTTGGCCTCCAAATGAAGAGTTCGTGTCCGTAGAAAATGCACCACTGTCGTCAGGGTGCCTGGGTGGCTCAGTTGCTTCAGCGTCCAACTCTGGATCTGAGCTCAGGTCAGGATCTCACAGTTCATGGGATCAAGTCCTGCATCAGGCTCTGTGCTGACAGCACAGGATTCTTTCCCCCCTCTCCCTCTGCCCCTTGGCTGCTCACACGCATGCATGCTCTCTCGCTCAAAACTCAACCAAGGAACTGAAAAGAAAAATCCTACTAAAAATGGACCACTGTCGTGCAAGATGTTAACAACAGGGGAGGCTAGGCGTGTACGGGAGCGTGGTATGGTATATGGAGACTCTCTGTACTTCCTATTATATTTTGCTGTGAACTTAAAACTGATGTCAAAACTCAGGCTTATTAAATGTATGAAACAACAAAAACAACAAAATATGGTATCCATTGAAGCTACTCTTAGCATATACTAACTCATGATACAGTCACCTTGAACATTAAAATAGAGATCAAAGTAACACAATAGGGGTACTGTCTCCCCTTTGGAAGTATATGAAAATGCATAAACAAAGCACAAAAATACAACAGTTATTTGTATACTTAGGCAAGAAAACAATTGGTGAACATGATCCGAAATCTTATACCTATAAACAGGGGTTCAGCACCATAGGAATCAAACCTGGGTTTTCCATATAATTAAGAGATTTTCATTCTAATTTTAAATCAAAAATCATTATGTTGATCATACCTAAGAATCATAATGAAAGCTTAATCCCATAAAAAAAAAGATTATTATGACCTAATATTGCCCTAGTAGTTTTTACACAAATACCTACTTCATATGGATGATGAAACTGAAACCAGTACCATGGTAACCGTCATGTTACTTGCTAGTAAAACAAAATTTGAAGACACCACCAAAAATGACGTCAGGGCTATAATTCCTCTGCAGAACAGATTTCATCCAGCAGGCCGAAGATGGCTACCCTCAGAACTTCCTACTTGAATGACTGGCCCTTGGCTGTTCCCTGGGATCTTGGATTTAAGGACGGTTCCCACCATTCCCTAGCTGGTTAAGAGTGGTTCACTGTGCCTAAGTGCTGCTACACTCAATGTGCTTAAGGCCGTACACTTGATTTCCTTTCTGGAAACCTGGAATTTTGGGACATGCTAAGGAGAAGATACCTATGTGATTAGCATTTGATGAAAACCTCGGGCACTGAGTATCCATAAGCCTCGTACTGGCCCACAACATTTCACTTGTGCTGTCCTAACTTCATGCTGGAGGAATTTAGCACATCCTGCCAACTCCATAGAGAAAGGATTCCTGGAAGCCTGCGCTTGGTTTCCTCTGGCCTTCACCCCGTGCACCATTGCTCGGTGCTGATTGGCCTTTCTAGCCTGTCCCCAGACCAATCCACACGCATGACTACAACTATATGCTGAGTCCTGTGAGCTCTTCTAGTGAATAATCAAATCTGGGTGTCACTGGGATGCCTCTAACACAACTGCATTATGTGAAATTTTATTATTTGGGTTGATGTCTTACGCGTGGTTACAGTCAGAAGGTTATGTCACAGAATACCTTTCCAGGAATCTCTTTTCTTGGTATTTGACTTGAAAATTCCTACATCCCTATATATCCATGTGAAGAAAGGTTTAAAAGGAATACATGAAATCATGATGTCAGAAAGTGTGAAACAAGCAACAATCTTATTTTACTCTGTAAAGAGAGAGAGAGCGAGCAAATCCTGGTGATTGCCCCTATGTTCTACCATATAAAAGTTCTCTGAAATATGAAAAATCAGTTAATTTTCTCCAGCTACCTAGGACTTAGTTCATTTTTCTGGCAGATAGGAATCAAAGAAGTAACCGGGATCATTCCACAACAATCAGAACTGTCAGACAGAATATGAAAACATACTACTGATTATAGTGTGCTTTTGTTTCTTTTCCTTATTTTCCTAGAACATTAAAAATATAGTTCACCTATTAAAGGCAGTTATTGCCAAAATAATCAAAAGTCACAAATACGGCATCCAAAATGTCAGATGCGTTATCTCGATGTCTCCTTATGTGACCCTCCTTCCAATTCTCTTATTTTGCCCTAAAGGATACTACCGTATGAAGTACCCCCATTTTATATGGCATTAACGTATATACATTTATCGCTGACTACAAACGCTTATGTTCACCCATGGTAGTTAGCACATAACTCTGCATCATCAGCTAGGTCAGTCCTTAATGTCTTGCCAACACTGAGGATAACAGTAAGAGTGGGAACATTTGGGGATACTACTCTGACAAATTCTGGTACGAGGAGCTCACCTGATAGTGTTGCTGCATTTCAAATAGTCTGCTCTTCCCTTAAAGAACTTGTGTATTTTACCACCTTGCAGTAGAAACACCATACACACCGGCTTACTTTCCTTCATTTGTTCCCTGTAGGCTCCGCCATTCACATGATTCCCTCTTTGGCTCTTCTCTTCTTTCCTGAGCTTCCTTGGGCCTTCCAGGGTCTTGAAAGGGAACTAGTCATTTAGGTCCTTTGGTGGCACTCTCAATTTAATCTGCTGCCGACACCACATACGATATGCAACTTACCTCCTTTTCACATCTCTTTCTCTTTCCTATGCACTTAACAGGCCGGGTTCTTTAGATATTAGAATATATCAGTATTCCTGTTTTAAATCAACATTCTGTCAAATGACCTTTGCATAAAATACAGTTCTTACCTTCTACTTGTCCATTTAATATACTTGGCCCTTTCTGATCCACAGCTCCAGAGACACGAGGAACATATTTGTTGGGCTTCTCAGACATACTCTGTTAAAAGTAGCATCAGTAATGAGTTGCGTGAAGGCTTCCTAAGCCTTTTCCAAGAAAATTTCTGAATTTATGATTTTAATAACAATCAGACGTACACATAAGTAAAACGTATTGACCACCAAAACATTTAAATACAAAACCTCATATATGCTCTCTTGATTCAGCGTCCCTTTGAATCTTCATTTGGCTAGTGACTCTCTAAACTGATCATGGAAGGCCAGAATAAATACTTTCAAAGGCAGAAGCCTGGCTTGTATGCAGATTTCAAAAAGGAACTAACAAAACACCTTCCTTTGCATTCCTCACCAAAATACAAGGACATCTGAAATAAGTTTTGAAACAAATTCTTTAAAAGTGTACTTGCTATAAATGAAAACTGCTTCTAATAAAATGGCAGACATTTGTTTCAGTGTCAATTCATACCTCACATGATCAGAAACTTTGGAGTATATCATGTTGAGTATCAACCAAACACTGGTGTAGCTGCTGCTTCGTTTAGGTAAACAAAGGCTTGACCTTTTTCTTGACGAAAGAAGGGTTGGATCGGATGGCAAAGTAGTAAGAAAAATCTTTTCTTAAAATTATGGTGAACTAATAGCAGAAACAAGGTAGATATAGGTATGGAACTCTTCCCAATGTGTAGTAAGCATTCAAACGGCAAGTACAAGAACATGTATGTCTTAGTCACCTAAAATGTGCCAAGCACTCATTTCCCTATGCACACTTTCTTTTTTACACACAACAATAGTAATGATTATGATGATGGAGTGAGCCTTCCTACTTCTTGGTGACTCCGAGACCTTGGAGTAAAATGATGATCCGTGGTCCTCTCTGTCCAGAATGTCCCTCGCCACGGTCTACACGACTGGCCCTTCTCCTCTTTCACTTGGCACCTTTTGCCACTCTCAGATCTTTTCCGACTACCAAAATTCCCACTCCCACTCTCATCCTCATCCTCACTACAAACGCCCCCAATATTCTCTCAACTAACATTGTCCATTTCCTATCGATGAAGCCTTTATAGTGACTTATAACGGATTGCTGTTGACTTACTTTTCTGCTCCGACCACAACAACCTAAACCCTCCACTTGTACACTCAGTAGCTAACTGCTTGGTACGTACTCAGTATACAAGGACCAAGTAATTAAGGTCAAAACATTTACACTAATCTCACTGAGAAGGTCTCAAAAGTACCAAATCCCTATACCGTTGACCCTTGAACAAAGCAAGGGTTACGGGCTCTGATGGCCATGCACTCGAAAATCCACAAATATCTTTTGAAACCTCAAAACCAAATCAAACAAACAAAAATTCCTACTGAATTTCCTACTTTAAAAGCAATTACACTTAGAAATCAAAAAGTATATATGTCTTGAAAACCAGAACATTAAAGCAGAAGCGCTTGTATACGCTCTCTAGGTCTAATCTACCTTTTCGGCCTCATTTGGCCATTGACTCTGTACACTGAGCATGGGAGGTCAGGGTTAGGATAAGGGAATGCTGAGCTTACCAGCAATATACACAGTCGATTAATGCATGTTATCCCTGTTATCTGTATTACATACTGTATTCTTACACTATAAACTGAAGAAAAGGTTCCGAAGAAAATCGTAAGGAAGGGGTGCTGGGTGGCACTGTCGGTTCAGGGTCAGGCTCTTCACTTTGGCTCAGGTCATGATCTAGACTTCCTGAGTTCAACGCTGGCAGTCTGGAGCCTGATGAAGATTCTCTCTCTGCCCCCGCTTCCCTACTCACGTGCTCTGTCCTCTCTCTCTCTCCCCCAAAATAAATAATAATAAAAACAAAACCAAGACGAAAAAGACAATCATAAGGATGAGAAAATACAGGATGGTACTGTATTTATTGAAAAATATCTGTATGTATGTGGACTCCCACAGTCCAAACCCATCTTGTTCAAGGGTCCAATGTATACCTGTATGATGTCTCCACTAAGAGTTTACTGGAACTTATTATAGCCCCACATTAGAAAATCAACAACCCATTCTAACTGTGCCATTCTTTTGTGGACACTAGGGCCATTTTGTTGGCCTTTGAACATCTTCCCATTGAAAACAAGCATTCTTGGGGGGCCTGGGTGACTTAGTCGATTAGGCACCCAACTTTGAAATTGCGAAAAGGAAAGTAAAAGGTGGAGGGAGGACTTAAGACGGCAGGGGAGGGAATCATAATTTCCCTTGTCCCTCAAACACAGCAGTATTGAGATCACAACACTTGGAATGCCAGGAATACAGGCTGCAGAGGGACAGAAAAATCTCCACAGGTGCAGAGTGACAGCTTGGCGGGACAGAAGGGTGTGTATACGAATTGGGAGAAATAAAATGGGCAGCATAGGCATGGAGTGGGGGAAGCCCTTTGGTGGAGAAACGAAAGGAAGGTAGAGAGAGAGGCTGTGGGAAGTGCCTTTGGATATGAGAAAGCGTGTCCGAACCACAGACCAAGGAGAGGTCCAGAGAGCCAGTTTCTACTTTGCAAAACCGCCTCAGAGGCTAAGAGACAGAATTTTCAAGGTGGCCAGACTTTCTCTAGACCAGAGCTCCCACGTCCCATGCCTGGTGGGGAGGGAGCCGCCCCTAGGCTTGGTAGCAATCTCAGGGCTACACTGGGAGAGAACACCTTGAGTATGGTGGAAAGGGGAGGTATTGCCCTGCCCAAGGGAAAAAGACCGTGCAGGCACGAGCCAGAGGCCCTCTGTCTACTGGGCAGAGTGGCGCAATTCCACTACCAGGTCCGAGGAAAGCGGGATCCTACAGGGTTTTGAATCCCAGCTCAGTGCTCAGGTGGCACGGGGGACTGTGCAGCAAGGCAAGCCGGCTCCCCAGGCTATTCCGTGAGGATAGCCTAAACAGTGAGTTTTGAGACACCTCATGTGGGCAGGAGAGATTGGGGTGTCACCATTTCTCTCCCCATGACCAACATCGTGGGGCTTCAGGGAATGGACAGTGAGCCTCCGTGGAGGCAGGCCCATTACACCAAACCCTGGCTCTCTGTGCCTCGTAACTGCTTCTCTATAGGAGTGAGACTGACACTGATGGGACCAGACAGCCCCTCGTCTAGACCAGCACAGCCACCAGTCCCAGGCACGAATAGACAACTCTCCTCTGGTTTTCTATCTTAGTTTGTTTGTTTGTTTGTTTGTTTGTTTGTTTTCATTTGACTTATTATTCTTTTGTCTTTCCTTTTTTTTTTACTGTTTATTTCTTTATTTGGAGAGAGAGAGAGTGAGTGATCAAGCAGAAGACATGCAGAGAGAGGAAGAAAGAGAGAATCCGAGCAGGATCCATGCTCTCACCGCAGGACCTGATGGGGGTTTGGAACCCACCAACAACGACAACATGATGTGAGCCAAATTCAAGAGTCGGACGCTTCACCTACTGAGACACCCAGGCGCCCATCTTTTCCTTTCCTTTGCTTTCCCTTTCTTCTCTTTTCCCTTTTTTCTCTTTCTACTCTCCTCTTTCCTCGTCTCCCTTTGGAAACAGCCTAGTAGTCTCGAGTTGACGTGGGTCAAAGCTAATTATATATCCACATTTATCTATATATCTTAATATATACCTATATATCTATACATAGATGTATAGAGATATATCTATATATTTTTTCCTTTGTTCCTCTGTTCTGGTTCTTTGTGTGTTGGATTGCGCATTTTCTCTATACTTTTCTACATCTCCTTCTTCATTTTCCTCCCTCTCTTTCTGGATTAAGCCCTAGAGCTCCTTTGAGTCACTGCCTGGTCTTTTTTCCCACTCCAGTCATTTCTCTTTTTGTTTGGGCTAAGGATACTTCACCACCTTCTTCTCCTTTTTCCCAGGATTACTTCAACCAACAAATCAAAGCACACCTGGTGGAAGGCCCAAACCGCCACTCCAAGTAGCGGGAACAGCAGCCAAAGACGCACCGAAAGAGGGCACACAACACACTCCAAAAACATTTGTTCAACTGCCAGGCCCTGGACCGTGTAGGAGCTCTTTTTAATATAGTAGTACTCGCAGCTGTGGGACACGGAACAAGCTATTAACACACATAAAGGGCAGGAATGTAGCCAACACGACGAAATCGAAGAATTCTCCTCAAAAAAAATTCCGGGAAGAAAGGATAGCCAGAGAAGGGCTCAAAAGACACAGAAACAATATATGTGAGCACATTTTTGGAATGACACTCACAAGACGCATAGTTGCGCTTGAAACCACGCACAGAAGACAGCAGACAATCTCCTGCTTCAGAGATCAAGGACCTAAGGAATCGTCACGATGAACGCTGAAAATGAAATGGTGTAAAGGAGATACAAAGTAAACTAGATGCAGTGACAGCAAGGACGGGAGAAGCAGCAGACAGAATCGGTGAACAGAAGATCCAATGGTGGACAAAGATGAAGCAGAGAAAGGAAAGGAAGGCAATGACTAGATCACGAGGCAGGTACTAGAGACCGACGTGATTCGGTGAGATGAAATATTAGCCACATCCTACGAGTCCCAGAAGAAGAAGAGTGAGAGAAAGGGGCAGAAGGGTTTTTTGAACAACTTATAGCTGAGAGCTTCCCTCATCTGGGGAAGGAAACGGGCATGCAAGTCCTGGCGGCACAGAGCATTCCTTTCCAAATCAACAAACCCAGGTCAACACCACGACCTGCCATAGCGAAACTGGAAAACTACAAAGATAAGGAGAGGATTCTGAAAGCAGCTAGGGACAAACGGGTCTTATTCGACAAGGGAAGACACATAAGGGTAGCCGCAGACCTGTCCAAAGAACCTTGGCAGGGCAGAAGGGAGGGGTAGGAAACGGTCAATGTGCTGAATGGGAACATCTGCCGGGAAGAATCCCTTCCCCAGCAAGGCTGTCATTTAGAATAGAAAGAGAGAGAAAGGCTTTCCCAGACACACACACCCTAAGGGAGTTCATGACCACTAAACCAGCCCTACAGGAGATCCTAAGGGGCGAGTCTGTGAGTGGAAAGCAGCAGAGACTACAAAGGACCAGAGGCCTCACCAAAAGCATGAAACCTTCAGATAACACAATGACAGTAAATCCATGTGTTTAACTAATCACTCTGAATGTGAATGGACTCAATGCCCCAATCAAAAGACACAGGGAATCAGAATGGGTAAAACACAAAACAAAACCAAAGAACAAGATCCGTCTATATGTTGTCAACAAGAAACTGATTTCAGACCCCAGGACACCTCCAGATTCAAAGTGAAGGTATGGGGAACCACCTATCATGCTACTAGAAGTCAAAAGAAAGCTGGAGTCGCCACACTTCCACCAGAAAGACTAGATTTTAAACCAGAGACCGTAGTAACAGAGTCAGAAGGGCATTGGGTCATAATTAAGGGGTCTACCCATCAAGAGGAGCTAACACTTGCAAATGTTTATGGCCCCAAAGTGAAACGCCCACACATATGAGTCGATTAATCACAAACATGATTAAATGTATACATACAAATACCATGATGGTAGACGACTTTAAGACTCCACTCATGGCAATAGGCGGATCGTCAAGGCAGAAAATCAGTACGGAAACACAGATCCAATGTGTCATTGGACCAGATGTATTCAGATATACATAGATATATATTGGCCTAATATATATATGCATTTATATACATGGATATCAACACCGATATATTAAGATCTTTTCATCCAACGGCAGTAGAACGCACATTCTTCTTAAGTGCACATAGAACATTCTCCAATGACTCCAAGTGACATCCTGGGTCACAAAACAGCCCTCCACAAATATAAAAGGACTGAGATCATACCTTGCCTATTGTCAGATCACAACAACGAGCACTTGCTCATTCTTTCTCTCTCTCCCTCCCTTTCCAAGAGAAATGCAAACATTTCAAAACCATTTAGCTCAGCCCCTTCCAAGAAAGAGAAAAACAAGAATAATAAACCTTGTGGGGCAATGAGTCCTGGGTGGAAACCACACACAGACAGTAGAATTCCATAACCAATATGTTGACAATGGAGTTGACAGAAAGTGATGTACTAAAAGAACAGACACTAAAGAAATCGTTTCTGCAAGGACAAATTAGGGTAGGGGTAAACCATTAAAAAAGAGCCTGGTGCGGGGAACACGTATGTGGCACAGTCAGTTCAGCATCCACCTTCAGCTCATGAGTCATGATCTCACGGGTTGTGGGTTTCAGCCCCACGTTGAGCTCTGTGCTGACAGCTCGGAGCCTGCAGCCTGCTTTGGATTCTGTGTCTCCCTCTGTCTCTGCCCCTACCCCGCTTGCACTCTGTGTCTCTCTCTGTCTCAAAAATAAAGAAACTTTAAAAAATTTTTAAAATTACCGTAAAAAGCATGGGGGGAGAACTGGGAAAAAGAAAAAAAAACAAACAAACACAATACCAATCAATCAAGCATGAGCTTAAGACAAAAAAGAAAAGGAAAAATGTGAGCAAAAGAAGGTAAGTGGAAACAACATACATTTTTCAACAGGTAACATAAGTAGGATTGGGAATATACTATGAACAATAGTCTCTTTTAAACCTTTTAAAGATATATGTCTCTATATATGTGTGTGTATATATATATATGTATATATATATGTGTGTGTGTGTGTGTGTGTGTATGTGTACATATATATGTATACATGTATGTGTGTGTATATATATATAAGTATAAATATATATGTGTATGTAACTGTATATTATATCTCTATCTGTATCTTTCTACACCTATCTATCTATATCTATACCCATCTATCTATCTATCTATCTATCTATCTAATATTTATGTAAAAGAGAGGCTTTGATTCACAGTATATCCCTAATAATACTGACTCTTATCACTCTACAGTTATCTGGTTATAAATGCTGGAATAAAGAATTTAATTTTTTTCACTATAAAGAAACTGTTCAATTCCTGGCATCTATCGCTTCCGAAAAGCTAGAGATTATTACTAGACTAACAAAAGAACAGAAAAAGAGAGGTTCCTAATACGTCAACATTCACTATGGAGAAAGAATTGGGAATGAGAATTCTAGGAAGAAATGGGAACCTTCAAAGGATGTGTGTAATGGGACACAGATGGGGTTACACAAACAAAGGCTGAGGACTTTTTCTCTGCAAATTTAAGCTCACAATAGGAGGATACTAAAAATATACTGTAACCTTCTTTCTTATGTAACTCCTGATTTCCTCAATAGAATTCATTTGCGTTTATACATGTTAAACACTAAAACGGAATATAAACTGAAGCCTGACTTTTTAAATTCACACATTTAATTGTGATATATCATGCGTATTTTGTTACTTTTCAAACTCCATTCTACGGAATTCCATTTCCCTACTCATTTATTCACATTCAAAAACCATGACATTGCTTCTTCCAAGCAAGACGTTATTCTAGGAGCTCCAGGAGTCTGACAAGTGTGTTTCCTAACCTCCAGGAGCTTATCATGACTGAGGGGCTTTGAAATGAATACTGAAATAAATATCAGATGTCTGAAACTTTACATTTTAGAATCTGACACAAGGACTAGGAGGAGATAGTGTTCAAAGCTAGAATAGGAAAGATTTCTGAAATCAGAAATTTGACAACTTGGCTAGGAAGAGCCTCTGCTCATAGAGCTACTCTTTTCAGCAAAACACGTATTCTTCAGGGAGATGCACAATTTTAACTTACTCTTCATGCAGTTATTTCAAAACTACAGGGGAACACTTTTGTAAGGTAAATGTTGAGAAATAATGTAAACATCTAAATGTCTACATTTTCTAATATTATTTTAGTCTAAATGTAGAACAAAGGATAGAGCCAAAGGAAAATCCTGTATGTCACCAAAATAAAACTTACCCGGGGCTGGTGGGGGGGGGGGAGTGGGGCAACCTACAATAGATACGTGGACCCAATCAGGTTTCATTTAGGCATGAGTATCATCAGTCATGTTACTATCACAGTAAGAATCCTTATCCTTATGCAAATGTCATATTGCCTCCATGAGGGGAAAGCTTTTCCCAATATAATATGACGGTCATTATATATTTTCCAGCCCATTCTTTTATCAGCCTCCACCTGTAGGATTTACCAAAGTACAACAAAACAAAACAAAACAAAACAAAACATTCAACGCGTCATGTATCTGTAAAGTGGTTTGTTCTTGGTAACTTTCCATGACACACATAAAATGATGATACACAGGCTCCTCTTAAATGTTCAGAGTAAATAAGGGAGAAAACTCAATTCAGAGCAGGAAAGTGAGTTTCACAGGAGGGTACTTTACCTTGGTACCAAAATCTAAGACTTGGCTAGATGATGTAGACCATGAATCATCAGGACCAGGTTTGTCGGAAAGCCTTTAGAGCAAAAAAAAAAAAATACAAGAAAAACATGTTCATTCATTAAAACACAAAATTTAAAAAAGTTAAGGGAAAGGTCGCCTATCTGTTTATTCCACGACGTTTCTTGGTATCTTTAAAATTGGTCTCTGGTTTTTTCATTAAGTTTTATTTTAATGCCAGTAATAGCAACATCCAGAGTTATATTGGTTTAAGTTGTACAATATAGTGATTCACCAACTCCATACTCACCCCGTGCTCATCATGACAAGGGCACTCCTTCATCCCCATCATCTCTTTCACCCCTCCCACCACTCACCTCCACTCCGCAACCAGCCGTTTCTTCTCTGCACTTAAGAGCCTATTGCTTGGTTTCTCTCCCCTTTTGTTTCCTCCCTTTGCTCCTTTGTTGTTTCTTAAGTGCTACATGAGTAAAATCATATGGCATTGGTCTTTCCCTGACTTTGCTTATCATACTACACTCAGGCTCCATCCAGGTGATTGCAAATGCCAAGATTTCATTGTTTTATGTTTGAGTTAATACTACAGTGTGTGTGTGTGTGCGTGTGTGTGGGTGTGTGTGTGTGTGTGTGTGTGTGGATATACATATACACACACACATACATTCATATAGGGCTTCTTCTTGGTTCACTCAGCTGTCAATGGACGCTTGCGCTGGCTGTTGGAAATAATGCTGCAATAAACACAGGAGTGTGTGTGTCCCGTGGAATTCGTGTTTTTGTATTCTCTTGGGTAGTATCCAGTAGTGCAATTACTGGATCATAGGAGAGTTCTGGTTTTAATTTTGTGAGGAACCTCCATACTGGTTTCCACAGGGGCCACCCCCATTTGCATTTCCACCAACGGTGCAAGAGGTTTCCTTTGTCTCCACATCGTCGCAAACACTGGCTTCTTGTGTCTTGGAGTGTAGCCATTCTGACAGGTGTGACGTGGTATCTCGTTGTAGTTTGGGGGAGCATCTTTTCATGTGTCTGTTGACCATCTGTATGTTGTCTTTGGAAAAGTGTCTGGTTATGTCTACTGCTCATTTGTAAACTGAGCTTTTTTGGAGGGGCGTGATGTTGACATGTATCCATTTTTTAGACATTGTGGATACTAACCCTTTACTGGATTTGCAAAACATTTCCAAATTTGTTCTCCCATTCCAGAGGTTGCCTTTCAGTTTTGACGGTTTCCTTCCCTGTGCAAAAGCTTCGTACGTTGATATAGTCCCGAAACTTTATTCTTGCTTTATTTCCCTTGGCTCAAGAGACATAACTAGTAAAATGTGGCTACAGCCAAAGTCAGAGAAATGACGGCCTGTGCTCTCTTCAAGGATTTTTTTTTTTATGGTTTCAAGTCTCACACTTAGGTGTTGAATTCATTTTGAGTTTATTTGTGTGTATGGTACAGAAATTGGTCCAGGTTCATTCTTTGGCATGTGGCTTGTCCAGTTTTGCCAACACCATTTGGTGAAGAGCATGCCTTTTCCCCACTGGATAGTCTTTCCTGTTTGTAGAAGATGAACTGACCATACAGTGGTGGATTTATGTCTGGGTTTGCGGTTCTATTCCACTGAGCTATAAGGCTATTTTGTACGCCAGTACCCACCATCCTGTTTGGATTACTACAGCTTTGGAATCCAACTTGAAAGCTGAGATTGCGGTACCTCCAGGGTTCCTCGTTTTCAATATTGCTTTGGCCATTCAAGGTCTTTTGTGGTTCTATACAACGGTTAGGCTTGTTTGTCTAGCTCTGTGACAAATGCTGTTGGTATGGTGACAGGGATTGCATGACATCTGTAGATGGCTTTGGGTAGTGTAGGCACTTTAAAAATATGTATTCTTCCCATCTGTGAGCATCGGATGTCTTTCTCTTTCTTTCCGTCACCTTCAATTTCTTTCATCAGTGTTTTACGGTTTCCAGAGTACAGGTCTTTCACAATTTGGACCCTGTTTTAAAAAAAGCTTTCTGTTCTCTATTTGGCCTCGACCTCTCCTAACCTGTGAAATCTCCAGGAAAGACCCAGTCTGAGTTTCCAATAACCAAATGTGACAGGCAGACAATGCTCTGAAATGGTTGAAAATGAAATGTATAAACGTTACCACAATGACTTCTCACCTCACATCTGTCAGAATGGCTCAGTTTCAACACACAGGAAACAACAAGGGTTGCTCAGGGTGTGGAGGAAAAACAACCGTTGTGCACCGGTCATGGGATATAAATTGGTATCGCCACAGTGAAAGCCACTATGGAGGGGCCTCAACGAATTAAAAACACAAATACCATACGATCCAGTGATTCCACTACTGGGTATTTATTTACCCAAGGGAAATGGAGGTATTAATTTGAAAAGATATAGGCACCCCTGTCTTTATTATAGCATTATTTACAATAGACAAGATACGGAAGCAACCCAAGTGTCCACCAATACATGAAGAGACCACACACACACACGCAGACACACACACACACACACACACACACACACACACACACACTGAAATATTACGCAGCTATGAATGAGAATGAGATCCTGCCATCTGCAACATCATGGATGTACCTAGATGGCATGAGGGTAAGTGAAATAAGTCAGACAGAGAAAGACAAATCCTATATGATTTCACTTCTGTGTAGAATGTAAAAAGGGGAATAAATGAACAAACAGAGCAAAAGCAGAAACGGACCCATAAATGCAGAGCTTTGACTCTTGCCAGAAGGGAGGGGAGGTGGGGGGATGGACAAAGTGGGTGAAGGGGAGAGGGGAGTTCAGGGTTCCAGTTATACAATGAATAAATCACAAGGCTCAAAGGTACAGCATAGGGAATCTAGTCAGTGGTATCGTAATGGCATCATACATTAACAGATGGGAGCTACGCTTATGGCGATCACGGGGAAACATCCAGAGTTGTTGCATCACGTATTACATTGTGTGTCAGGTAGACCTCCGTTTAAGTAAACGTATCAAAGTTTAGGTTTCTATGATATGAGTGGTAGTACTAACTAGAGATTGGAAGATTCAAAGTTCCCAAGGCCAACTTTGTTCCCACACTGGTCTTGCCTTATTTAGGTCCATAATAACTAGCAAGACATTCCAAGCCTTCAGGGGCATTCAGCTACCCAAGGACGGAGACTGTGATCAAAACGGTCCTGGTAGTTGTGCCTCTGTTTCTCTATACGCTGCCTGACTATTTTCTTCCCTATGAGCTCCCACTCCTACATCACTCTTCGGCACGGTTCTGTGGCATCCCCCAACCTTTCAATCTTTAGCCTATGAAGCCATACACTCCTACAACAAGGATGGGCTCAAATGACCGAGGGTAGGAACCATGTCCTGCTCCTGGAGAACAAGCGAACTGGGAGTCTCAGTCATCCACACAGTCACCTCAACATAGGCATGTTATCACCGATCCAGATGAAGCTCCCTTACTGATCTGACAAGTCAGTCCTACCCCTGCCCAGCCCTACAAGTACATGGGAAGGGCATCACAGATTTAGGAAAAGAGGTGGAGTGAGGAGACAGCTTGCCTTGGGCCATACATCCCTGATGTTCGCAATCTCCACCACCCGCCCCCAATTCCTTGAGAGGATCTAAGCTATCCTCCCTCAGTTGGGCTGGAAGTAGGGGATATCATATTTCTATTTGCTGTAAACAGACTCTTCCCAGCAGCTCAAAGGATTGTTAATCTCTCTCATCAGAAAAGCTGAGGTATGCTCGCACCTTCAATGAAACCAACACACACAAAAGCAGAAACCTGGTCACGACCCTCTTGAACTCTCTATTTGATTATGCCTTTCGAAACAACTCCCCTAATCCTGGGTCCTTCATTCCTGTCATTCACCTTTGTCTCACTTGGCATAAACCCCCATATTCTGACATCTTTTCTCAAACTCGTATCCCTAACCAACTCAGTGTTGTTCTCCTTGACACCTGGTCTCCTCTGCTAATTCGATTCTTACCCTCCTTCATTGTATTCATTAGACCCACTCCCCAGCTTTCTATTATTAAAACAGATGCCTGCAAGATGAAGACAAAAAAGAAGGAAGAAAGGAAAGAAAGAAAGAAAACCAGAATTTGAAATGCATTTCTGTCACTTATCATATGCAAATAGGTCACTTCATTCTCTTTGGAGTTTCAAATTCTCCAGGGAAACAACCATTGGGCAAGGAGGTGAAACATAGGTTGACGTACCAGAGGGTGTTTTGAGGAATTAATGTCTGAGGTTCCCTAAATCTTGAGACCCTAAGTGCTTTTGATTTGGCCTCTGGAAAAATGGAGGGTCCTTAGCTGGCAGAAGTGGGCAAATTATTGGAAAAAAAAAAAGAAAGAAATACCAAGGAATCCAGAGAAGAAAGTCCAAAGGCAAAAACACAGTACAAAAAGTCATGGGGAAAAAAAAAAAACTCCAAAAAACGCAAGGGTACTAGCCCAAAGGGAACTAGAACTAGACAAGGGTACTAGCCCAAAGGGAAACCAGCTGGGAACTTAGGCAACAGAGAATCATATAGCAATATCCTCAAAATAGAGAGTGAGTTTAATTAATGTAACATGGTCTACAACTAGATATCCTTCCCTTACAGAAAACTCATTTGTCTCAAGAAGAGGGGATATCACTATCTCTAAGGACTTGCCTGACGACATCCTGCTTATCATGTAAAAGCCTTGACACCATGGCCACAGCTGACGTCCACCCTAAAATCTCAGATGTTAAAAACAAGGGACTATTTACCACTGCACTAATGACTTCTGTTAGCACTAGTGGTCAAATATATGAGGCCACATGCTTGGATTAACCTGGGTTCTTAAGCAATCCCTAAATTGGTGTTCTGACATCATTATCTTTGACATTCTGAGTTGATCTGCCCCAGGATCTGTATCTTCATCTCAGTGCTGCTGAGGAACCAGAGAATGGATGCGGAAGCTTCAAGGGCTGACGGGCAAAGCCCCTCAGCTACCCGTTAACTATGGAATCATGGTCGAGTCATCAACCTCCCTGAACCACAGTTGCCAAAGCAATAAAAAGTAGGCTACAATAACACAGCTACTTTGCAAAGCTGTACAATGACTATATAACTGAACAGACGGTACCCGTAGGATATAGTGTCTGGTCCAGTGTAGAACACGCAACAACTGGTTTTGTTCTCTGCGTTCCCTTAGGAGACACATAATTTTCAGTTCATTCATTCCCTTTCCTTTCCTTTCATTATCCGTTTCATTTCATTTCATTCCTTTATACTTTGAGAGTGAGTGCACACAGAAATCGGGAAAGACATCCCAAGGAGGCTGTCAGCGCAAAACCCGACGTGGGGCTTGAACTCACAAACCTGAGTTGAAGTCAAGAGTCACACCCTTAACCGACTGAGCCACCCGGGTGGCCCAGCAAATGTCATTTTTACAAATCCATAAAAATCCTACCTGGCTATAGAATCTTCCTCAGCATTCTGATCTGCTCCTAAAGAAGAAAGCAAAATACATGTTAAATCAACAATCGAAAAATAGAGGAAATTACAAGTGTACGGCTTATGATTTGTGAAAAAGTATTGCTTTGGGACCACACCTGGAAACCACACTACACTGAATGGTAATTATCCCATTCGTAGGCTTAAGGCACTAAGAAATCTTACTTTCTCCTCTATATTGACCAAAAGCAAGAATGGGTTTTATCAGAATTTGACACCTACAGGGGAACTGATGTTTACAATGGCCATCACTGACCGACTCTATGGCACTGGAGGAAACTGGTATCGTTAGGAGAATGATTATCATGAGCGGACAATGTCAGACTGAAACTAGCATGATTTTTCTGGACTTCCACTCCTAGAGGAGTTGAAAGAGAGTATCTTTATTTTGCGGTAACACGGCAGAACTTCCCCAGCTCTTCAGCAGACACTCTTCAGTTTTAGGAGGAAACACCCCCTCACAAAGTGTGCTCTATAGCCATGGTACTTTGCAGCATGGCCAAACCATAGCAAACAGACTCTCCCTGGCCTTATTTCCATTGGCAAGGTAAGAAGGAAAGATTTGGCATTCCAGTTTGATATCGTTCTAACCTCTTGAGGCTGTCTCCTTCCATTGCTAGAGAGTCTATCTAGACCCACCGCACATCACAGAGGAGGAGGATCCCAATGTGAGTGCTCTGTAGTGGTTCATGATGTCATTTTTCTCAACCCTCCCCATTAGGTGACACACATCTAGAGAAATCATACTTCTTTTCATGGAAGGCAGAGGTCATCAGATCCTCTACTGATGAGCAACTAAACGAAACAAAGGGCAAAGAATAGCTTGAATGCCTACATTCAATTACCGGGATATTTTCACTTTCTAAACATTCAAAGACATCCACTCTATGATTCTAACTATATGACACCTGGAAAGAGCAAGGCTATGGAGCTAAGGGTTGGGGTGAACGTAGGGATAAACGGGCACAGCACAGAGGACTTTTAAGGCCGTGGAACTCTTTCACACGATACCACAAAGGTGGATTCACATCATTGCACATTTGTTAAAACTCATAGAATGTATAACACCAAGGCTGAACACTAATGCACATTAGAGACTTGGCCTCCAAATGAAGAGTTCGTGTCCGTAGAAAATGCACCACTGTCGTCAGGGTGCCTGGGTGGCTCAGTTGCTTCAGCGTCCAACTCTGGATCTGAGCTCAGGTCAGGATCTCACAGTTCATGGGATCAAGTCCTGCATCAGGCTCTGTGCTGACAGCACAGGATTCTTTCCCCCCTCTCCCTCTGCCCCTTGGCTGCTCACACGCATGCATGCTCTCTCGCTCAAAACTCAACCAAGGAACTGAAAAGAAAAATCCTACTAAAAATGGACCACTGTCGTGCAAGATGTTAACAACAGGGGAGGCTAGGCGTGTACGGGAGCGTGGTATGGTATATGGAGACTCTCTGTACTTCCTATTATATTTTGCTGTGAACTTAAAACTGATGTCAAAACTCAGGCTTATTAAATGTATGAAACAACAAAAACAACAAAATATGGTATCCATTGAAGCTACTCTTAGCATATACTAACTCATGATACAGTCACCTTGAACATTAAAATAGAGATCAAAGTAACACAATAGGGGTACTGTCTCCCCTTTGGAAGTATATGAAAATGCATAAACAAAGCACAAAAATACAACAGTTATTTGTATACTTAGGCAAGAAAACAATTGGTGAACATGATCCGAAATCTTATACCTATAAACAGGGGTTCAGCACCATAGGAATCAAACCTGGGTTTTCCATATAATTAAGAGATTTTCATTCTAATTTTAAATCAAAAATCATTATGTTGATCATACCTAAGAATCATAATGAAAGCTTAATCCCACAAAAAAAAAGATTATTATGACCTAATATTGCCCTAGTAGTTTTTACACAAATACCTACTTCATATGGATGATGAAACTGAAACCAGTACCATGGTAACCGTCATGTTACTTGCTAGTAAAACAAAATTTGAAGACACCACCAAAAATGACGTCAGGGCTATAATTCCTCTGCAGAACAGATTTCATCCAGCAGGCCGAAGATGGCTACCCTCAGAACTTCCTACTTGAATGACTGGCCCTTGGCTGTTCCCTGGGATCTTGGATTTAAGGACGGTTCCCACCATTCCCTAGCTGGTTAAGAGTGGTTCACTGTGCCTAAGTGCTGCTACACTCAATGTGCTTAAGGCCGTACACTTGATTTCCTTTCTGGAAACCTGGAATTTTGGGACATGCTAAGGAGAAGATACCTATGTGATTAGCATTTGATGAAAACCTCGGGCACTGAGTATCCATAAGCCTCGTACTGGCCCACAACATTTCACTTGTGCTGTCCTAACTTCATGCTGGAGGAATTTAGCACATCCTGCCAACTCCATAGAGAAAGGATTCCTGGAAGCCTGCGCTTGGTTTCCTCTGGCCTTCACCCCGTGCACCATTGCTCGGTGCTGATTGGCCTTTCTAGCCTGTCCCCAGACCAATCCACACGCATGACTACAACTATATGCTGAGTCCTGTGAGCTCTTCTAGTGAATAATCAAATCTGGGTGTCACTGGGATGCCTCTAACACAACTGCATTATGTGAAATTTTATTATTTGGGTTGATGTCTTACGCGTGGTTACAGTCAGAAGGTTATGTCACAGAATACCTTTCCAGGAATCTCTTTTCTTGGTATTTGACTTGAAAATTCCTACATCCCTATATATCCATGTGAAGAAAGGTTTAAAAGGAATACATGAAATCATGATGTCAGAAAGTGTGAAACAAGCAACAATCTTATTTTACTCTGTAAAGAGAGAGAGAGAGAGCGAGCAAATCCTGGTGATTGCCCCTATGTTCTACCATATAAAAGTTCTCTGAAATATGAAAAATCAGTTAATTTTCTCCAGCTACCTAGGACTTAGTTCATTTTTCTGGCAGATAGGAATCAAAGAAGTAACCGGGATCATTCCACAACAATCAGAACTGTCAGACAGAATATGAAAACATACTACTGATTATAGTGTGCTTTTGTTTCTTTTCCTTATTTTCCTAGAACATTAAAAATATAGTTCACCTATTAAAGGCAGTTATTGCCAAAATAATCAAAAGTCACAAATACGGCATCCAAAATGTCAGATGCGTTATCTCGATGTCTCCTTATGTGACCCTCCTTCCAATTCTCTTATTTTGCCCTAAAGGATACTACCGTATGAAGTACCCCCATTTTATATGGCATTAACGTATATACATTTATCGCTGACTACAAACGCTTATGTTCACCCATGGTAGTTAGCACATAACTCTGCATCATCAGCTAGGTCAGTCCTTAATGTCTTGCCAACACTGAGGATAACAGTAAGAGTGGGAACATTTGGGGATACTACTCTGACAAATTCTGGTACGAGGAGCTCACCTGATAGTGTTGCTGCATTTCAAATAGTCTGCTCTTCCCTTAAAGAACTTGTGTATTTTACCACCTTGCAGTAGAAACACCATACACACCGGCTTACTTTCCTTCATTTGTTCCCTGTAGGCTCCGCCATTCACATGATTCCCTCTTTGGCTCTTCTCTTCTTTCCTGAGCTTCCTTGGGCCTTCCAGGGTCTTGAAAGGGAACTAGTCATTTAGGTCCTTTGGTGGCACTCTCAATTTAATCTGCTGCCGACACCACATACGATATGCAACTTACCTCCTTTTCACATCTCTTTCTCTTTCCTATGCACTTAACAGGCCGTTTTCTTTAGATATTAGAATATATCAGTATTCCTGTTTTTTTTTTTTAAAATTTTTTTTTTTCAACGTTTATTTATTTTTGGGACAGAGAGAGACAGAGCATGAACGGGGGAGGGGCAGAGAGAGAAGGAGACACAGAATCGGAAACAGGCTCCAGGCTCTGAGCCATCAGCCCAGAGCCTGACGCGGGGCTCGAACTCACGGGCCGCGAGATCGTGACCTGGCTGAAGTCGGACGCTTAACCGACTGCGCCACCCAGGCGCCCCTCAGTATTCCTGTTTTAAATCAACATTCTGTCAAATGACCTTTGCATAAAATACAGTTCTTACCTTCTACTTGTCCATTTAATATACTTGGCCCTTTCTGATCCACAGCTCCAGAGACACGAGGAACATATTTGTTGGGCTTCTCAGACATACTCTGTTAAAAGTAGCATCAGTAATGAGTTGCGTGAAGGCTTCCTAAGCCTTTTCCAAGAAAATTTCTGAATTTATGATTTTAATAACAATCAGACGTACACATAAGTAAAACGTATTGACCACCAAAACATTTGAACACAAAACCTCATATATGCTCTCTTGATTCAGCGTCCCTTTGAATCTTCATTTGGCTAGTGACTCTCTAAACTGATCATGGAAGGCCAGAATAAATACTTTCAAAGGCAGAAGCCTGGCTTGTATGCAGATTTCAAAAAGGAACTAACAAAACACCTTCCTTTGCATTCCTCACCAAAATACAAGGACATCTGAAATAAGTTTTGAAACAAATTCTTTAAAAGTGTACTTGCTATAAATGAAAACTGCTTCTAATAAAATGGCAGACATTTGTTTCAGTGTCAATTCATACCTCACATGATCAGAAACTTTGGAGTATATCATGTTGAGTATCAACCAAACACTGGTGTAGCTGCTGCTTCGTTTAGGTAAACAAAGGCTTGACCTTTTTCTTGACGAAAGAAGGGTTGGATCGGATGGCAAAGTAGTAAGAAAAATCTTTTCTTAAAATTATGGTGAACTAATAGCAGAAACAAGGTAGATATAGGTATGGAACTCTTCCCAATGTGTAGTAAGCATTCAAACGGCAAGTACAAGAACATGTATGTCTTAGTCACCTAAAATGTGCCAAGCACTCATTTCCCTATGCACACTTTCTTTTTTACACACAACAATAGTAATGATTATGATGATGGAGTGAGCCTTCCTACTTCTTGGTGACTCCGAGACCTTGGAGTAAAATGATGATCCGTGGTCCTCTCTGTCCAGAATGTCCCTCGCCACGGTCTACACGACTGGCCCTTCTCCTCTTTCACTTGGCACCTTTTGCCACTCTCAGATCTTTTCCGACTACCAAAATTCCCACTCCCACTCTCATCCTCATCCTCACTACAAACGCCCCCAATATTCTCTCAACTAACATTGTCCATTTCCTATCGATGAAGCCTTTATAGTGACTTATAACGGATTGCTGTTGACTTACTTTTCTGCTCCGACCACAACAACCTAAACCCTCCACTTGTACACTCAGTAGCTAACTGCTTGGTACGTACTCAGTATACAAGGACCAAGTAATTAAGGTCAAAACATTTACACTAATCTCACTGAGAAGGTCTCAAAAGTACCAAATCCCTATACCGTTGACCCTTGAACAAAGCAAGGGTTACGGGCTCTGATGGCCATGCACTCGAAAATCCACAAATATCTTTTGAAACCTCAAAACCAAATCAAACAAACAAAAATTCCTACTGAATTTCCTACTTTAAAAGCAATTACACTTAGAAATCAAAAAGTATATATGTCTTGAAAACCAGAACATTAAAGCAGAAGCGCTTGTATACGCTCTCTAGGTCTAATCTACCTTTTCGGCCTCATTTGGCCATTGACTCTGTACACTGAGCATGGGAGGTCAGGGTTAGGATAAGGGAATGCTGAGCTTACCAGCAATATACACAGTCGATTAATGCATGTTATCCCTGTTATCTGTATTACATACTGTATTCTTACACTATAAACTGAAGAAAAGGTTACGAAGAAAATCGTAAGGAAGGGGTGCTGGGTGGCACTGTCGGTTCAGGGTCAGGCTCTTCACTTTGGCTCAGGTCATGATCTAGACTTCCTGAGTTCAACGCTGGCAGTCTGGAGCCTGATGAAGATTCTCTCTCTGCCCCCGCTTCCCTACTCACGTGCTCTGTCCTCTCTCTCTCTCCCCCAAAATAAATAATAATAAAAACAAAACCAAGACGAAAAAGACAATCATAAGGATGAGAAAATACAGGATGGTACTGTATTTATTGAAAAATATCTGTATGTATGTGGACTCCCACAGTCCAAACCCATCTTGTTCAAGGGTCCAATGTATACCTGTATGATGTCTCCACTAAGAGTTTACTGGAACTTATTATAGCCCCACATTAGAAAATCAACAACCCATTCTAACTGTGCCATTCTTTTGTGGACACTAGGGCCATTTTGTTGGCCTTTGAACATCTTCCCATTGAAAACAAGCATTCTTGGGGGGCCTGGGTGACTTAGTCGATTAGGCACCCAACTTTGAAATTGCGAAAAGGAAAGTAAAAGGTGGAGGGAGGACTTAAGATGGCAGGGGAGGGAATCATAATTTCCCTTGTCCCTCAAACACAGCAGTATTGAGATCACAACACTTGGAATGCCAGGAATACAGGCTGCAGAGGGACAGAAAAATCTCCACAGGTGCAGAGTGACAGCTTGGCGGGACAGAAGGGTGTGTATACGAATTGGGAGAAATAAAATGGGCAGCATAGGCATGGAGTGGGGGAAGCCCTTTGGTGGAGAAACGAAAGGAAGGTAGAGAGAGAGGCTGTGGGAAGTGCCTTTGGATATGAGAAAGCGTGTCCGAACCACAGACCAAGGAGAGGTCCAGAGAGCCAGTTTCTACTTTGCAAAACCGCCTCAGAGGCTAAGAGACAGAATTTTCAAGGTGGCCAGACTTTCTCTAGACCAGAGCTCCCACGTCCCATGCCTGGTGGGGAGGGAGCCGCCCCTAGGCTTGGTAGCAATCTCAGGGCTACACTGGGAGAGAACACCTTGAGTATGGTGGAAAGGGGAGGTATTGCCCTGCCCAAGGGAAAAAGACCGTGCAGGCACGAGCCAGAGGCCCTCTGTCTACTGGGCAGAGTGGCGCAATTCCACTACCAGGTCCGAGGAAAGCGGGATCCTACAGGGTTTTGAATCCCAGCTCAGTGCTCAGGTGGCACGGGGGACTGTGCAGCAAGGCAAGCCGGCTCCCCAGGCTATTCCGTGAGGATAGCCTAAACAGTGAGTTTTGAGACACCTCATGTGGGCAGGAGAGATTGGGGTGTCACCATTTCTCTCCCCATGACCAACATCGTGGGGCTTCAGGGAATGGACAGTGAGCCTCCGTGGAGGCAGGCCCATTACACCAAACCCTGGCTCTCTGTGCCTCGTAACTGCTTCTCTATAGGAGTGAGACTGACACTGATGGGACCAGACAGCCCCTCGTCTAGACCAGCACAGCCACCAGTCCCAGGCACGAATAGACAACTCTCCTCTGGTTTTCTATCTTAGTTTGTTTGTTTGTTTGTTTGTTTGTTTGTTTTCATTTGACTTATTATTCTTTTGTCTTTCCTTTTTTTTTTACTGTTTATTTCTTTATTTGGAGAGAGAGAGAGTGAGTGATCAAGCAGAAGACATGCAGAGAGAGGAAGAAAGAGAGAATCCGAGCAGGATCCATGCTCTCACCGCAGGACCTGATGGGGGTTTGGAACCCACCAACAACGACAACATGATGTGAGCCAAATTCAAGAGTCGGACGCTTCACCTACTGAGACACCCAGGCGCCCATCTTTTCCTTTCCTTTGCTTTCCCTTTCTTCTCTTTTCCCTTTTTTCTCTTTCTACTCTCCTCTTTCCTCGTCTCCCTTTGGAAACAGCCTAGTAGTCTCGAGTTGACGTGGGTCAAAGCTAATTATATATCCACATTTATCTATATATCTTAATATATACCTATATATCTATACATAGATGTATAGAGATATATCTATATATTTTTTCCTTTGTTCCTCTGTTCTGGTTCTTTGTGTGTTGGATTGCGCATTTTCTCTATACTTTTCTACATCTCCTTCTTCATTTTCCTCCCTCTCTTTCTGGATTAAGCCCTAGAGCTCCTTTGAGTCACTGCCTGGTCTTTTTTCCCACTCCAGTCATTTCTCTTTTTGTTTGGGCTAAGGATACTTCACCACCTTCTTCTCCTTTTTCCCAGGATTACTTCAACCAACAAATCAAAGCACACCTGGTGGAAGGCCCAAACCGCCACTCCAAGTAGCGGGAACAGCAGCCAAAGACGCACCGAAAGAGGGCACACAACACACTCCAAAAACATTTGTTCAACTGCCAGGCCCTGGACCGTGTAGGAGCTCTTTTTAATATAGTAGTACTCGCAGCTGTGGGACACGGAACAAGCTATTAACACACATAAAGGGCAGGAATGTAGCCAACACGACGAAATCGAAGAATTCTCCTCAAAAAAAATTCCGGGAAGAAAGGATAGCCAGAGAAGGGCTCAAAAGACACAGAAACAATATATGTGAGCACATTTTTGGAATGACACTCACAAGACGCATAGTTGCGCTTGAAACCACGCACAGAAGACAGCAGACAATCTCCTGCTTCAGAGATCAAGGACCTAAGGAATCGTCACGATGAACGCTGAAAATGAAATGGTGTAAAGGAGATACAAAGTAAACTAGATGCAGTGACAGCAAGGACGGGAGAAGCAGCAGACAGAATCGGTGAACAGAAGATCCAATGGTGGACAAAGATGAAGCAGAGAAAGGAAAGGAAGGCAATGACTAGATCACGAGGCAGGTACTAGAGACCGACGTGATTCGGTGAGATGAAATATTAGCCACATCCTACGAGTCCCAGAAGAAGAAGAGTGAGAGAAAGGGGCAGAAGGGTTTTTTGAACAACTTATAGCTGAGAGCTTCCCTCATCTGGGGAAGGAAACGGGCATGCAAGTCCTGGCGGCACAGAGCATTCCTTTCCAAATCAACAAACCCAGGTCAACACCACGACCTGCCATAGCGAAACTGGAAAACTACAAAGATAAGGAGAGGATTCTGAAAGCAGCTAGGGACAAACGGGTCTTATTCGACAAGGGAAGACACATAAGGGTAGCCGCAGACCTGTCCAAAGAACCTTGGCAGGGCAGAAGGGAGGGGTAGGAAACGGTCAATGTGCTGAATGGGAACATCTGCCGGGAAGAATCCCTTCCCCAGCAAGGCTGTCATTTAGAATAGAAAGAGAGAGAAAGGCTTTCCCAGACACACACACCCTAAGGGAGTTCATGACCACTAAACCAGCCCTACAGGAGATCCTAAGGGGCGAGTCTGTGAGTGGAAAGCAGCAGAGACTACAAAGGACCAGAGGCCTCACCAAAAGCATGAAACCTTCAGATAACACAATGACAGTAAATCCATGTGTTTAACTAATCACTCTGAATGTGAATGGACTCAATGCCCCAATCAAAAGACACAGGGAATCAGAATGGGTAAAACACAAAACAAAACCAAAGAACAAGATCCGTCTATATGTTGTCAACAAGAAACTGATTTCAGACCCCAGGACACCTCCAGATTCAAAGTGAAGGTATGGGGAACCACCTATCATGCTACTAGAAGTCAAAAGAAAGCTGGAGTCGCCACACTTCCACCAGAAAGACTAGATTTTAAACCAGAGACCGTAGTAACAGAGTCAGAAGGGCATTGGGTCATAATTAAGGGGTCTACCCATCAAGAGGAGCTAACACTTGCAAATGTTTATGGCCCCAAAGTGAAACGCCCACACATATGAGTCGATTAATCACAAACATGATTAAATGTATACATACAAATACCATGATGGTAGACGACTTTAAGACTCCACTCATGGCAATAGGCGGATCGTCAAGGCAGAAAATCAGTACGGAAACACAGATCCAATGTGTCATTGGACCAGATGTATTCAGATATACATAGATATATATTGGCCTAATATATATATGCATTTATATACATGGATATCAACACCGATATATTAAGATCTTTTCATCCAACGGCAGTAGAACGCACATTCTTCTTAAGTGCACATAGAACATTCTCCAATGACTCCAAGTGACATCCTGGGTCACAAAACAGCCCTCCACAAATATAAAAGGACTGAGATCATACCTTGCCTATTGTCAGATCACAACAACGAGCACTTGCTCATTCTTTCTCTCTCTCCCTCCCTTTCCAAGAGAAATGCAAACATTTCAAAACCATTTAGCTCAGCCCCTTCCAAGAAAGAGAAAAACAAGAATAATAAACCTTGTGGGGCAATGAGTCCTGGGTGGAAACCACACACAGACAGTAGAATTCCATAACCAATATGTTGACAATGGAGTTGACAGAAAGTGATGTACTAAAAGAACAGACACTAAAGAAATCGTTTCTGCAAGGACAAATTAGGGTAGGGGTAAACCATTAAAAAAGAGCCTGGTGCGGGGAACACGTATGTGGCACAGTCAGTTCAGCATCCACCTTCAGCTCATGAGTCATGATCTCACGGGTTGTGGGTTTCAGCCCCACGTTGAGCTCTGTGCTGACAGCTCGGAGCCTGCAGCCTGCTTTGGATTCTGTGTCTCCCTCTGTCTCTGCCCCTACCCCGCTTGCACTCTGTGTCTCTCTCTGTCTCAAAAATAAAGAAACTTTAAAAAATTTTTAAAATTACCGTAAAAAGCATGGGGGGAGAACTGGGAAAAAGAAAAAAAAACAAACAAACACAATACCAATCAATCAAGCATGAGCTTAAGACAAAAAAGAAAAGGAAAAATGTGAGCAAAAGAAGGTAAGTGGAAACAACATACATTTTTCAACAGGTAACATAAGTAGGATTGGGAATATACTATGAACAATAGTCTCTTTTAAACCTTTTAAAGATATATGTCTCTATATATGTGTGTGTATATATATATATGTATATATATATGTGTGTGTGTGTGTGTGTGTGTATGTGTACATATATATGTATACATGTATGTGTGTGTATATATATATAAGTATAAATATATATGTGTATGTAACTGTATATTATATCTCTATCTGTATCTTTCTATACCTATCTATCTATATCTATACCCATCTATCTATCTATCTATCTATCTATCTATCTAATATTTATGTAAAAGAGAGGCTTTGATTCACAGTATATCCCTAATAATACTGACTCTTATCACTCTACAGTTATCTGGTTATAAATGCTGGAATAAAGAATTTAATTTTTTTCACTATAAAGAAACTGTTCAATTCCTGGCATCTATCGCTTCCGAAAAGCTAGAGATTATTACTAGACTAACAAAAGAACAGAAAAAGAGAGGTTCCTAATACGTCAACATTCACTATGGAGAAAGAATTGGGAATGAGAATTCTAGGAAGAAATGGGAACCTTCAAAGGATGTGTGTAATGGGACACAGATGGGGTTACACAAACAAAGGCTGAGGACTTTTTCTCTGCAAATTTAAGCTCACAATAGGAGGATACTAAAAATATACTGTAACCTTCTTTCTTATGTAACTCCTGATTTCCTCAATAGAATTCATTTGCGTTTATACATGTTAAACACTAAAACGGAATATAAACTGAAGCCTGACTTTTTAAATTCACACATTTAATTGTGATATATCATGCGTATTTTGTTACTTTTCAAACTCCATTCTACGGAATTCCATTTCCCTACTCATTTATTCACATTCAAAAACCATGACATTGCTTCTTCCAAGCAAGACGTTATTCTAGGAGCTCCAGGAGTCTGACAAGTGTGTTTCCTAACCTCCAGGAGCTTATCATGACTGAGGGGCTTTGAAATGAATACTGAAATAAATATCAGATGTCTGAAACTTTACATTTTAGAATCTGACACAAGGACTAGGAGGAGATAGTGTTCAAAGCTAGAATAGGAAAGATTTCTGAAATCAGAAATTTGACAACTTGGCTAGGAAGAGCCTCTGCTCATAGAGCTACTCTTTTCAGCAAAACACGTATTCTTCAGGGAGATGCACAATTTTAACTTACTCTTCATGCAGTTATTTCAAAACTACAGGGGAACACTTTTGTAAGGTAAATGTTGAGAAATAATGTAAACATCTAAATGTCTACATTTTCTAATATTATTTTAGTCTAAATGTAGAACAAAGGATAGAGCCAAAGGAAAATCCTGTATGTCACCAAAATAAAACTTACCCGGGGCTGGTGGGGGGGGGGGAGTGGGGCAACCTACAATAGATACGTGGACCCAATCAGGTTTCATTTAGGCATGAGTATCATCAGTCATGTTACTATCACAGTAAGAATCCTTATCCTTATGCAAATGTCATATTGCCTCCATGAGGGGAAAGCTTTTCCCAATATAATATGACGGTCATTATATATTTTCCAGCCCATTCTTTTATCAGCCTCCACCTGTAGGATTTACCAAAGTACAACAAAACAAAACAAAACAAAACAAAACATTCAACGCGTCATGTATCTGTAAAGTGGTTTGTTCTTGGTAACTTTCCATGACACACATAAAATGATGATACACAGGCTCCTCTTAAATGTTCAGAGTAAATAAGGGAGAAAACTCAATTCAGAGCAGGAAAGTGAGTTTCACAGGAGGGTACTTTACCTTGGTACCAAAATCTAAGACTTGGCTAGATGATGTAGACCATGAATCATCAGGACCAGGTTTGTCGGAAAGCCTTTAGAGCAAAAAAAAAAAAAAAAAAAAAAAAAAAAAAAAAACAAGAAAAACATGTTCATTCATTTAAACACAAAATTTAAAAAAGTTAAGGGAAAGGTCGCCTATCTGTTTATTCCACGACGTTTCTTGGTATCTTTAAAATTGGTCTCTGGTTTTTTCATTAAGTTTTATTTTAATGCCAGTAATAGCAACATCCAGAGTTATATTGGTTTAAGTTGTACAATACAGTGATTCACCAACTCCATACTCACCCCGTGCTCATCATGACAAGGGCACTCCTTCATCCCCATCATCTCTTTCACCCCTCCCACCACTCACCTCCACTCCGCAACCAGCCGTTTCTTCTCTGCACTTAAGAGCCTATTGCTTGGTTTCTCTCCCCTTTTGTTTCCTCCCTTTGCTCCTTTGTTGTTTCTTAAGTGCTACATGAGTAAAATCATATGGCATTGGTCTTTCCCTGACTTTGCTTATCATACTACACTCAGGCTCCATCCAGGTGATTGCAAATGCCAAGATTTCATTGTTTTATGTTTGAGTTAATACTACAGTGTGTGTGTGTGTGCGTGTGTGTGTGTGTGTGTGTGTGTGGATATACATATACACACACACATACATTCATATAGGGCTTCTTCTTGGTTCACTCAGCTGTCAATGGACGCTTGCGCTGGCTGTTGGAAATAATGCTGCAATAAACACAGGAGTGTGTGTGTCCCGTGGAATTCGTGTTTTTGTATTCTCTTGGGTAGTATCCAGTAGTGCAATTACTGGATCATAGGAGAGTTCTGGTTTTAATTTTGTGAGGAACCTCCATACTGGTTTCCACAGGGGCCACCCCCATTTGCATTTCCACCAACGGTGCAAGAGGTTTCCTTTGTCTCCACATCGTCGCAAACACTGGCTTCTTGTGTCTTGGAGTGTAGCCATTCTGACAGGTGTGACGTGGTATCTCGTTGTAGTTTGGGGGAGCATCTTTTCATGTGTCTGTTGACCATCTGTATGTTGTCTTTGGAAAAGTGTCTGGTTATGTCTACTGCTCATTTGTAAACTGGGCTTTTTTGGAGGGGCGTGATGTTGACATGTATCCATTTTTTAGACATTGTGGATACTAACCCTTTACTGGATTTGCAAAACATTTCCAAATTTGTTCTCCCATTCCAGAGGTTGCCTTTCAGAGTTGACGGTTTCGTTCCCTGTGCAAAAGCTTCGTACGTTGATATAGTCCCGAAACTTTATTCTTGCTTTATTTCCCTTGGCTCAAGAGACATAACTAGTAAAATGTGGCTACAGCCAAAGTCAGAGAAATGACGGCCTGTGCTCTCTTCAAGGATTTTTTTTTTTTATGGTTTCAAGTCTCACACTTAGGTGTTGAATTCATTTTGAGTTTATTTGTGTGTATGGTACAGAAATTGGTCCAGGTTCATTCTTTGGCATGTGGCTTGTCCAGTTTTGCCAACACCATTTGGTGAAGAGCATGCCTTTTCCCCACTGGATAGTCTTTCCTGTTTGTAGAAGATGAACTGACCATACAGTGGTGGATTTATGTCTGGGTTTGCGGTTCTATTCCACTGAGCTATAAGGCTATTTTGTACGCCAGTACCCACCATCCTGTTTGGATTACTACAGCTTTGGAATCCAACTTGAAAGCTGAGATTGCGGTACCTCCAGGGTTCCTCGTTTTCAATATTGCTTTGGCCATTCAAGGTCTTTTGTGGTTCTATACAACGGTTAGGCTTGTTTGTCTAGCTCTGTGACAAATGCTGTTGGTATGGTGACAGGGATTGCATGACATCTGTAGATGGCTTTGGGTAGTGTAGGCACTTTAAAAATATGTATTCTTCCCATCTGTGAGCATCGGATGTCTTTCTCTTTCTTTCCGTCACCTTCAATTTCTTTCATCAGTGTTTTACGGTTTCCAGAGTACAGGTCTTTCACAATTTGGACCCTGTTTTAAAAAAAGCTTTCTGTTCTCTATTTGGCCTCGACCTCTCCTAACCTGTGAAATCTCCAGGAAAGACCCAGTCTGAGTTTCCAATAACCAAATGTGACAGGCAGACAATGCTCTGAAATGGTTGAAAATGAAATGTATAAACGTTACCACAATGACTTCTCACCTCACATCTGTCAGAATGGCTCAGTTTCAACACACAGGAAACAACAAGGGTTGCTCAGGGTGTGGAGGAAAAACAACCGTTGTGCACCGGTCATGGGATATAAATTGGTATCGCCACAGTGAAAGCCACTATGGAGGGGCCTCAACGAATTAAAAACACAAATACCATACGATCCAGTGATTCCACTACTGGGTATTTATTTACCCAAGGGAAATGGAGGTATTAATTTGAAAAGATATAGGCACCCCTGTCTTTATTATAGCATTATTTACAATAGACAAGATACGGAAGCAACCCAAGTGTCCACCAATACATGAAGAGACCACACACACACACGCAGACACACACACACACACACACACACACACACACACACACTGAAATATTACGCAGCTATGAATGAGAATGAGATCCTGCCATCTGCAACATCATGGATGTACCTAGATGGCATGAGGGTAAGTGAAATAAGTCAGACAGAGAAAGACAAATCCTATATGATTTCACTTCTGTGTAGAATGTAAAAAGGGGAATAAATGAACAAACAGAGCAAAAGCAGAAACGGACCCATAAATGCAGAGCTTTGACTCTTGCCAGAAGGGAGGGGAGGTGGGGGGATGGACAAAGTGGGTGAAGGGGAGAGGGGAGTTCAGGGTTCCAGTTATACAATGAATAAATCACAAGGCTCAAAGGTACAGCATAGGGAATCTAGTCAGTGGTATCGTAATGGCATCATACATTAACAGATGGGAGCTACGCTTATGGCGATCACGGGGAAACATCCAGAGTTGTTGCATCACGTATTACATTGTGTGTCAGGTAGACCTCCGTTTAAGTAAACGTATCAAAGTTTAGGTTTCTATGATATGAGTGGTAGTACTAACTAGAGATTGGAAGATTCAAAGTTCCCAAGGCCAACTTTGTTCCCACACTGGTCTTGCCTTATTTAGGTCCATAATAACTAGCAAGACATTCCAAGCCTTCAGGGGCATTCAGCTACCCAAGGACGGAGACTGTGATCAAAACGGTCCTGGTAGTTGTGCCTCTGTTTCTCTATACGCTGCCTGACTATTTTCTTCCCTATGAGCTCCCACTCCTACATCACTCTTCGGCACGGTTCTGTGGCATCCCCCAACCTTTCAATCTTTAGCCTATGAAGCCATACACTCCTACAACAAGGATGGGCTCAAATGACCGAGGGTAGGAACCATGTCCTGCTCCTGGAGAACAAGCGAACTGGGAGTCTCAGTCATCCACACAGTCACCTCAACATAGGCATGTTATCACCGATCCAGATGAAGCTCCCTTACTGATCTGACAAGTCAGTCCTACCCCTGCCCAGCCCTACAAGTACATGGGAAGGGCATCACAGATTTAGGAAAAGAGGTGGAGTGAGGAGACAGCTTGCCTTGGGCCATACATCCCTGATGTTCGCAATCTCCACCACCCGCCCCCAATTCCTTGAGAGGATCTAAGCTATCCTCCCTCAGTTGGGCTGGAAGTAGGGGATATCATATTTCTATTTGCTGTAAACAGACTCTTCCCAGCAGCTCAAATGATTGTTAATCTCTCTCATCAGAAAAGCTGAGGTATGCTCGCACCTTCAATGAAACCAACACACACAAAAGCAGAAACCTGGTCACGACCCTCTTGAACTCTCTATTTGATTATGCCTTTCGAAACAACTCCCCTAATCCTGGGTCCTTCATTCCTGTCATTCACCTTTGTCTCACTTGGCATAAACCCCCATATTCTGACATCTTTTCTCAAACTCGTATCCCTAACCAACTCAGTGTTGTTCTCCTTGACACCTGGTCTCCTCTGCTAATTCGATTCTTACCCTCCTTCATTGTATTCATTAGACCCACTCCCCAGCTTTCTATTATTAAAACAGATGCCTGCAAGATGAAGACAAAAAAGAAGGAAGAAAGGAAAGAAAGAAAGAAAACCAGAATTTGAAATGCATTTCTGTCACTTATCATATGCAAATAGGTCACTTCATTCTCTTTGGAGTTTCAAATTCTCCAGGGAAACAACCATTGGGCAAGGAGGTGAAACATAGGTTGACGTACCAGAGGGTGTTTTGAGGAATTAATGTCTGAGGTTCCCTAAATCTTGAGACCCTAAGTGCTTTTGATTTGGCCTCTGGAAAAATGGAGGGTCCTTAGCTGGCAGAAGTGGGCAAATTATTGGAAAAAAAAAAAGAAAGAAATACCAAGGAATCCAGAGAAGAAAGTCCAAAGGCAAAAACACAGTACAAAAAGTCATGGGGAAAAAAAAAAAACTCCAAAAAACGCAAGGGTACTAGCCCAAAGGGAACTAGAACTAGACAAGGGTACTAGCCCAAAGGGAAACCAGCTGGGAACTTAGGCAACAGAGAATCATATAGCAATATCCTCAAAATAGAGAGTGAGTTTAATTAATGTAACATGGTCTACAACTAGATATCCTTCCCTTACAGAAAACTCATTTGTCTCAAGAAGAGGGGATATCACTATCTCTAAGGACTTGCCTGACGACATCCTGCTTATCATGTAAAAGCCTTGACACCATGGCCACAGCTGACGTCCACCCTAAAATCTCAGATGTTAAAAACAAGGGACTATTTACCACTGCACTAATGACTTCTGTTAGCACTAGTGGTCAAATATATGAGGCCACATGCTTGGATTAACCTGGGTTCTTAAGCAATCCCTAAATTGGTGTTCTGACATCATTATCTTTGACATTCTGAGTTGATCTGCCCCAGGATCTGTATCTTCATCTCAGTGCTGCTGAGGAACCAGAGAATGGATGCGGAAGCTTCAAGGGCTGACGGGCAAAGCCCCTCAGCTACCCGTTAACTATGGAATCATGGTCGAGTCATCAACCTCCCTGAACCACAGTTGCCAAAGCAATAAAAAGTAGGCTACAATAACACAGCTACTTTGCAAAGCTGTACAATGACTATATAACTGAACAGACGGTACCCGTAGGATATAGTGTCTGGTCCAGTGTAGAACACGCAACAACTGGTTTTGTTCTCTGCGTTCCCTTAGGAGACACATAATTTTCAGTTCATTCATTCCCTTTCCTTTCCTTTCATTATCCGTTTCATTTCATTTCATTCCTTTATACTTTGAGAGTGAGTGCACACAGAAATCGGGAAAGACATCCCAAGGAGGCTGTCAGCGCAAAACCCGACGTGGGGCTTGAACTCACAAACCTGAGTTGAAGTCAAGAGTCACACCCTTAACCGACTGAGCCACCCGGGTGGCCCAGCAAATGTCATTTTTACAAATCCATAAAAATCCTACCTGGCTATAGAATCTTCCTCAGCATTCTGATCTGCTCCTAAAGAAGAAAGCAAAATACATGTTAAATCAACAATCGAAAAATAGAGGAAATTACAAGTGTACGGCTTATGATTTGTGAAAAAGTATTGCTTTGGGACCACACCTGGAAACCACACTACACTGAATGGTAATTATCCCATTCGTAGGCTTAAGGCACTAAGAAATCTTACTTTCTCCTCTATATTGACCAAAAGCAAGAATGGGTTTTATCAGAATTTGACACCTACAGGGGAACTGATGTTTACAATGGCCATCACTGACCGACTCTATGGCACTGGAGGAAACTGGTATCGTTAGGAGAATGATTATCATGAGCGGACAATGTCAGACTGAAACTAGCATGATTTTTCTGGACTTCCACTCCTAGAGGAGTTGAAAGAGAGTATCTTTATTTTGCGGTAACACGGCAGAACTTCCCCAGCTCTTCAGCAGACACTCTTCAGTTTTAGGAGGAAACACCCCCTCACAAAGTGTGCTCTATAGCCATGGTACTTTGCAGCATGGCCAAACCATAGCAAACAGACTCTCCCTGGCCTTATTTCCATTGGCAAGGTAAGAAGGAAAGATTTGGCATTCCAGTTTGATATCGTTCTAACCTCTTGAGGCTGTCTCCTTCCATTGCTAGAGAGTCTATCTAGACCCACCGCACATCACAGAGGAGGAGGATCCCAATGTGAGTGCTCTGTAGTGGTTCATGATGTCATTTTTCTCAACCCTCCCCATTAGGTGACACACATCTAGAGAAATCATACTTCTTTTCATGGAAGGCAGAGGTCATCAGATCCTCTACTGACGAGCAACTAAACGAAACAAAGGGCAAAGAATAGCTTGAATGCCTACATTCAATTACCGGGATATTTTCACTTTCTAAACATTCAAAGACATCCACTCTATGATTCTAACTATATGACACCTGGAAAGAGCAAGGCTATGGAGCTAAGGGTTGGGGTGAACGTAGGGATAAACGGGCACAGCACAGAGGACTTTTAAGGCCGTGGAACTCTTTCACACGATACCACAAAGGTGGATTCACATCATTGCACATTTGTTAAAACTCATAGAATGTATAACACCAAGGCTGAACACTAATGCACATTAGAGACTTGGCCTCCAAATGAAGAGTTCGTGTCCGTAGAAAATGCACCACTGTCGTCAGGGTGCCTGGGTGGCTCAGTTGCTTCAGCGTCCAACTCTGGATCTGAGCTCAGGTCAGGATCTCACAGTTCATGGGATCAAGTCCTGCATCAGGCTCTGTGCTGACAGCACAGGATTCTTTCCCCCCTCTCCCTCTGCCCCTTGGCTGCTCACACGCATGCATGCTCTCTCGCTCAAAACTCAACCAAGGAACTGAAAAGAAAAATCCTACTAAAAATGGACCACTGTCGTGCAAGATGTTAACAACAGGGGAGGCTAGGCGTGTACGGGAGCGTGGTATGGTATATGGAGACTCTCTGTACTTCCTATTATATTTTGCTGTGAACTTAAAACTGATGTCAAAACTCAGGCTTATTAAATGTATGAAACAACAAAAACAACAAAATATGGTATCCATTGAAGCTACTCTTAGCATATACTAACTCATGATACAGTCACCTTGAACATTAAAATAGAGATCAAAGTAACACAATAGGGGTACTGTCTCCCCTTTGGAAGTATATGAAAATGCATAAACAAAGCACAAAAATACAACAGTTATTTGTATACTTAGGCAAGAAAACAATTGGTGAACATGATCCGAAATCTTATACCTATAAACAGGGGTTCAGCACCATAGGAATCAAACCTGGGTTTTCCATATAATTAAGAGATTTTCATTCTAATTTTAAATCAAAAATCATTATGTTGATCATACCTAAGAATCATAATGAAAGCTTAATCCCATAAAAAAAAAGATTATTATGACCTAATATTGCCCTAGTAGTTTTTACACAAATACCTACTTCATATGGATGATGAAACTGAAACCAGTACCATGGTAACCGTCATGTTACTTGCTAGTAAAACAAAATTTGAAGACACCACCAAAAATGACGTCAGGGCTATAATTCCTCTGCAGAACAGATTTCATCCAGCAGGCCGAAGATGGCTACCCTCAGAACTTCCTACTTGAATGACTGGCCCTTGGCTGTTCCCTGGGATCTTGGATTTAAGGACGGTTCCCACCATTCCCTAGCTGGTTAAGAGTGGTTCACTGTGCCTAAGTGCTGCTACACTCAATGTGCTTAAGGCCGTACACTTGATTTCCTTTCTGGAAACCTGGAATTTTGGGACATGCTAAGGAGAAGATACCTATGTGATTAGCATTTGATGAAAACCTCGGGCACTGAGTATCCATAAGCCTCGTACTGGCCCACAACATTTCACTTGTGCTGTCCTAACTTCATGCTGGAGGAATTTAGCACATCCTGCCAACTCCATAGAGAAAGGATTCCTGGAAGCCTGCGCTTGGTTTCCTCTGGCCTTCACCCCGTGCACCATTGCTCGGTGCTGATTGGCCTTTCTAGCCTGTCCCCAGACCAATCCACACGCATGACTACAACTATATGCTGAGTCCTGTGAGCTCTTCTAGTGAATAATCAAATCTGGGTGTCACTGGGATGCCTCTAACACAACTGCATTATGTGAAATTTTATTATTTGGGTTGATGTCTTACGCGTGGTTACAGTCAGAAGGTTATGTCACAGAATACCTTTCCAGGAATCTCTTTTCTTGGTATTTGACTTGAAAATTCCTACATCCCTATATATCCATGTGAAGAAAGGTTTAAAAGGAATACATGAAATCATGATGTCAGAAAGTGTGAAACAAGCAACAATCTTATTTTACTCTGTAAAGAGAGAGAGAGAGAGCGAGCAAATCCTGGTGATTGCCCCTATGTTCTACCATATAAAAGTTCTCTGAAATATGAAAAATCAGTTAATTTTCTCCAGCTACCTAGGACTTAGTTCATTTTTCTGGCAGATAGGAATCAAAGAAGTAACCGGGATCATTCCACAACAATCAGAACTGTCAGACAGAATATGAAAACATACTACTGATTATAGTGTGCTTTTGTTTCTTTTCCTTATTTTCCTAGAACATTAAAAATATAGTTCACCTATTAAAGGCAGTTATTGCCAAAATAATCAAAAGTCACAAATACGGCATCCAAAATGTCAGATGCGTTATCTCGATGTCTCCTTATGTGACCCTCCTTCCAATTCTCTTATTTTGCCCTAAAGGATACTACCGTATGAAGTACCCCCATTTTATATGGCATTAACGTATATACATTTATCGCTGACTACAAACGCTTATGTTCACCCATGGTAGTTAGCACATAACTCTGCATCATCAGCTAGGTCAGTCCTTAATGTCTTGCCAACACTGAGGATAACAGTAAGAGTGGGAACATTTGGGGATACTACTCTGACAAATTCTGGTACGAGGAGCTCACCTGATAGTGTTGCTGCATTTCAAATAGTCTGCTCTTCCCTTAAAGAACTTGTGTATTTTACCACCTTGCAGTAGAAACACCATACACACCGGCTTACTTTCCTTCATTTGTTCCCTGTAGGCTCCGCCATTCACATGATTCCCTCTTTGGCTCTTCTCTTCTTTCCTGAGCTTCCTTGGGCCTTCCAGGGTCTTGAAAGGGAACTAGTCATTTAGGTCCTTTGGTGGCACTCTCAATTTAATCTGCTGCCGACACCACATACGATATGCAACTTACCTCCTTTTCACATCTCTTTCTCTTTCCTATGCACTTAACAGGCCGTTTTCTTTAGATATTAGAATATATCAGTATTCCTGTTTTAAATCAACATTCTGTCAAATGACCTTTGCATAAAATACAGTTCTTACCTTCTACTTGTCCATTTAATATACTTGGCCCTTTCTGATCCACAGCTCCAGAGACACGAGGAACATATTTGTTGGGCTTCTCAGACATACTCTGTTAAAAGTAGCATCAGTAATGAGTTGCGTGAAGGCTTCCTAAGCCTTTTCCAAGAAAATTTCTGAATTTATGATTTTAATAACAATCAGACGTACACATAAGTAAAACGTATTGACCACCAAAACATTTGAACACAAAACCTCATATATGCTCTCTTGATTCAGCGTCCCTTTGAATCTTCATTTGGCTAGTGACTCTCTAAACTGATCATGGAAGGCCAGAATAAATACTTTCAAAGGCAGAAGCCTGGCTTGTATGCAGATTTCAAAAAGGAACTAACAAAACACCTTCCTTTGCATTCCTCACCAAAATACAAGGACATCTGAAATAAGTTTTGAAACAAATTCTTTAAAAGTGTACTTGCTATAAATGAAAACTGCTTCTAATAAAATGGCAGACATTTGTTTCAGTGTCAATTCATACCTCACATGATCAGAAACTTTGGAGTATATCATGTTGAGTATCAACCAAACACTGGTGTAGCTGCTGCTTCGTTTAGGTAAACAAAGGCTTGACCTTTTTCTTGACGAAAGAAGGGTTGGATCGGATGGCAAAGTAGTAAGAAAAATCTTTTCTTAAAATTATGGTGAACTAATAGCAGAAACAAGGTAGATATAGGTATGGAACTCTTCCCAATGTGTAGTAAGCATTCAAACGGCAAGTACAAGAACATGTATGTCTTAGTCACCTAAAATGTGCCAAGCACTCATTTCCCTATGCACACTTTCTTTTTTACACACAACAATAGTAATGATTATGATGATGGAGTGAGCCTTCCTACTTCTTGGTGACTCCGAGACCTTGGAGTAAAATGATGATCCGTGGTCCTCTCTGTCCAGAATGTCCCTCGCCACGGTCTACACGACTGGCCCTTCTCCTCTTTCACTTGGCACCTTTTGCCACTCTCAGATCTTTTCCGACTACCAAAATTCCCACTCCCACTCTCATCCTCATCCTCACTACAAACGCCCCCAATATTCTCTCAACTAACATTGTCCATTTCCTATCGATGAAGCCTTTATAGTGACTTATAACGGATTGCTGTTGACTTACTTTTCTGCTCCGACCACAACAACCTAAACCCTCCACTTGTACACTCAGTAGCTAACTGCTTGGTACGTACTCAGTATACAAGGACCAAGTAATTAAGGTCAAAACATTTACACTAATCTCACTGAGAAGGTCTCAAAAGTACCAAATCCCTATACCGTTGACCCTTGAACAAAGCAAGGGTTACGGGCTCTGATGGCCATGCACTCGAAAATCCACAAATATCTTTTGAAACCTCAAAACCAAATCAAACAAACAAAAATTCCTACTGAATTTCCTACTTTAAAAGCAATTACACTTAGAAATCAAAAAGTATATATGTCTTGAAAACCAGAACATTAAAGCAGAAGCGCTTGTATACGCTCTCTAGGTCTAATCTACCTTTTCGGCCTCATTTGGCCATTGACTCTGTACACTGAGCATGGGAGGTCAGGGTTAGGATAAGGGAATGCTGAGCTTACCAGCAATATACACAGTCGATTAATGCATGTTATCCCTGTTATCTGTATTACATACTGTATTCTTACACTATAAACTGAAGAAAAGGTTACGAAGAAAATCGTAAGGAAGGGGTGCTGGGTGGCACTGTCGGTTCAGGGTCAGGCTCTTCACTTTGGCTCAGGTCATGATCTAGACTTCCTGAGTTCAACGCTGGCAGTCTGGAGCCTGATGAAGATTCTCTCTCTGCCCCCGCTTCCCTACTCACGTGCTCTGTCCTCTCTCTCTCTCCCCCAAAATAAATAATAATAAAAACAAAACCAAGACGAAAAAGACAATCATAAGGATGAGAAAATACAGGATGGTACTGTATTTATTGAAAAATATCTGTATGTATGTGGACTCCCACAGTCCAAACCCATCTTGTTCAAGGGTCCAATGTATACCTGTATGATGTCTCCACTAAGAGTTTACTGGAACTTATTATAGCCCCACATTAGAAAATCAACAACCCATTCTAACTGTGCCATTCTTTTGTGGACACTAGGGCCATTTTGTTGGCCTTTGAACATCTTCCCATTGAAAACAAGCATTCTTGGGGGGCCTGGGTGACTTAGTCGATTAGGCACCCAACTTTGAAATTGCGAAAAGGAAAGTAAAAGGTGGAGGGAGGACTTAAGACGGCAGGGGAGGGAATCATAATTTCCCTTGTCCCTCAAACACAGCAGTATTGAGATCACAACACTTGGAATGCCAGGAATACAGGCTGCAGAGGGACAGAAAAATCTCCACAGGTGCAGAGTGACAGCTTGGCGGGACAGAAGGGTGTGTATACGAATTGGGAGAAATAAAATGGGCAGCATAGGCATGGAGTGGGGGAAGCCCTTTGGTGGAGAAACGAAAGGAAGGTAGAGAGAGAGGCTGTGGGAAGTGCCTTTGGATATGAGAAAGCGTGTCCGAACCACAGACCAAGGAGAGGTCCAGAGAGCCAGTTTCTACTTTGCAAAACCGCCTCAGAGGCTAAGAGACAGAATTTTCAAGGTGGCCAGACTTTCTCTAGACCAGAGCTCCCACGTCCCATGCCTGGTGGGGAGGGAGCCGCCCCTAGGCTTGGTAGCAATCTCAGGGCTACACTGGGAGAGAACACCTTGAGTATGGTGGAAAGGGGAGGTATTGCCCTGCCCAAGGGAAAAAGACCGTGCAGGCACGAGCCAGAGGCCCTCTGTCTACTGGGCAGAGTGGCGCAATTCCACTACCAGGTCCGAGGAAAGCGGGATCCTACAGGGTTTTGAATCCCAGCTCAGTGCTCAGGTGGCACGGGGGACTGTGCAGCAAGGCAAGCCGGCTCCCCAGGCTATTCCGTGAGGATAGCCTAAACAGTGAGTTTTGAGACACCTCATGTGGGCAGGAGAGATTGGGGTGTCACCATTTCTCTCCCCATGACCAACATCGTGGGGCTTCAGGGAATGGACAGTGAGCCTCCGTGGAGGCAGGCCCATTACACCAAACCCTGGCTCTCTGTGCCTCGTAACTGCTTCTCTATAGGAGTGAGACTGACACTGATGGGACCAGACAGCCCCTCGTCTAGACCAGCACAGCCACCAGTCCCAGGCACGAATAGACAACTCTCCTCTGGTTTTCTATCTTAGTTTGTTTGTTTGTTTGTTTGTTTGTTTGTTTTCATTTGACTTATTATTCTTTTGTCTTTCCTTTTTTTTTTACTGTTTATTTCTTTATTTGGAGAGAGAGAGAGTGAGTGATCAAGCAGAAGACATGCAGAGAGAGGAAGAAAGAGAGAATCCGAGCAGGATCCATGCTCTCACCGCAGGACCTGATGGGGGTTTGGAACCCACCAACAACGACAACATGATGTGAGCCAAATTCAAGAGTCGGACGCTTCACCTACTGAGACACCCAGGCGCCCATCTTTTCCTTTCCTTTGCTTTCCCTTTCTTCTCTTTTCCCTTTTTTCTCTTTCTACTCTCCTCTTTCCTCGTCTCCCTTTGGAAACAGCCTAGTAGTCTCGAGTTGACGTGGGTCAAAGCTAATTATATATCCACATTTATCTATATATCTTAATATATACCTATATATCTATACATAGATGTATAGAGATATATCTATATATTTTTTCCTTTGTTCCTCTGTTCTGGTTCTTTGTGTGTTGGATTGCGCATTTTCTCTATACTTTTCTACATCTCCTTCTTCATTTTCCTCCCTCTCTTTCTGGATTAAGCCCTAGAGCTCCTTTGAGTCACTGCCTGGTCTTTTTTCCCACTCCAGTCATTTCTCTTTTTGTTTGGGCTAAGGATACTTCACCACCTTCTTTCCTTTTTCCCAGGATTACTTCAACCAACAAATCAAAGCACACCTGGTGGAAGGCCCAAACCGCCACTCCAAGTAGCGGGAACAGCAGCCAAAGACGCACCGAAAGAGGGCACACAACACACTCCAAAAACATTTGTTCAACTGCCAGGCCCTGGACCGTGTAGGAGCTCTTTTTAATATAGTAGTACTCGCAGCTGTGGGACACGGAACAAGCTATTAACACACATAAAGGGCAGGAATGTAGCCAACACGACGAAATCGAAGAATTCTCCTCAAAAAAAATTCCGGGAAGAAAGGATAGCCAGAGAAGGGCTCAAAAGACACAGAAACAATATATGTGAGCACATTTTTGGAATGACACTCACAAGACGCATAGTTGCGCTTGAAACCACGCACAGAAGACAGCAGACAATCTCCTGCTTCAGAGATCAAGGACCTAAGGAATCGTCACGATGAACGCTGAAAATGAAATGGTGTAAAGGAGATACAAAGTAAACTAGATGCAGTGACAGCAAGGACGGGAGAAGCAGCAGACAGAATCGGTGAACAGAAGATCCAATGGTGGACAAAGATGAAGCAGAGAAAGGAAAGGAAGGCAATGACTAGATCACGAGGCAGGTACTAGAGACCGACGTGATTCGGTGAGATGAAATATTAGCCACATCCTACGAGTCCCAGAAGAAGAAGAGTGAGAGAAAGGGGCAGAAGGGTTTTTTGAACAACTTATAGCTGAGAGCTTCCCTCATCTGGGGAAGGAAACGGGCATGCAAGTCCTGGCGGCACAGAGCATTCCTTTCCAAATCAACAAACCCAGGTCAACACCACGACCTGCCATAGCGAAACTGGAAAACTACAAAGATAAGGAGAGGATTCTGAAAGCAGCTAGGGACAAACGGGTCTTATTCGACAAGGGAAGACACATAAGGGTAGCCGCAGACCTGTCCAAAGAACCTTGGCAGGGCAGAAGGGAGGGGTAGGAAACGGTCAATGTGCTGAATGGGAACATCTGCCGGGAAGAATCCCTTCCCCAGCAAGGCTGTCATTTAGAATAGAAAGAGAGAGAAAGGCTTTCCCAGACACACACACCCTAAGGGAGTTCATGACCACTAAACCAGCCCTACAGGAGATCCTAAGGGGCGAGTCTGTGAGTGGAAAGCAGCAGAGACTACAAAGGACCAGAGGCCTCACCAAAAGCATGAAACCTTCAGATAACACAATGACAGTAAATCCATGTGTTTAACTAATCACTCTGAATGTGAATGGACTCAATGCCCCAATCAAAAGACACAGGGAATCAGAATGGGTAAAACACAAAACAAAACCAAAGAACAAGATCCGTCTATATGTTGTCAACAAGAAACTGATTTCAGACCCCAGGACACCTCCAGATTCAAAGTGAAGGTATGGGGAACCACCTATCATGCTACTAGAAGTCAAAAGAAAGCTGGAGTCGCCACACTTCCACCAGAAAGACTAGATTTTAAACCAGAGACCGTAGTAACAGAGTCAGAAGGGCATTGGGTCATAATTAAGGGGTCTACCCATCAAGAGGAGCTAACACTTGCAAATGTTTATGGCCCCAAAGTGAAACGCCCACACATATGAGTCGATTAATCACAAACATGATTAAATGTATACATACAAATACCATGATGGTAGACGACTTTAAGACTCCACTCATGGCAATAGGCGGATCGTCAAGGCAGAAAATCAGTACGGAAACACAGATCCAATGTGTCATTGGACCAGATGTATTCAGATATACATAGATATATATTGGCCTAATATATATATGCATTTATATACATGGATATCAACACCGATATATTAAGATCTTTTCATCCAACGGCAGTAGAACGCACATTCTTCTTAAGTGCACATAGAACATTCTCCAATGACTCCAAGTGACATCCTGGGTCACAAAACAGCCCTCCACAAATATAAAAGGACTGAGATCATACCTTGCCTATTGTCAGATCACAACAACGAGCACTTGCTCATTCTTTCTCTCTCTCCCTCCCTTTCCAAGAGAAATGCAAACATTTCAAAACCATTTAGCTCAGCCCCTTCCAAGAAAGAGAAAAACAAGAATAATAAACCTTGTGGGGCAATGAGTCCTGGGTGGAAACCACACACAGACAGTAGAATTCCATAACCAATATGTTGACAATGGAGTTGACAGAAAGTGATGTACTAAAAGAACAGACACTAAAGAAATCGTTTCTGCAAGGACAAATTAGGGTAGGGGTAAACCATTAAAAAAGAGCCTGGTGCGGGGAACACGTATGTGGCACAGTCAGTTCAGCATCCACCTTCAGCTCATGAGTCATGATCTCACGGGTTGTGGGTTTCAGCCCCACGTTGAGCTCTGTGCTGACAGCTCGGAGCCTGCAGCCTGCTTTGGATTCTGTGTCTCCCTCTGTCTCTGCCCCTACCCCGCTTGCACTCTGTGTCTCTCTCTGTCTCAAAAATAAAGAAACTTTAAAAAATTTTTAAAATTACCGTAAAAAGCATGGGGGGAGAACTGGGAAAAAGAAAAAAAAACAAACAAACACAATACCAATCAATCAAGCATGAGCTTAAGACAAAAAAGAAAAGGAAAAATGTGAGCAAAAGAAGGTAAGTGGAAACAACATACATTTTTCAACAGGTAACATAAGTAGGATTGGGAATATACTATGAACAATAGTCTCTTTTAAACCTTTTAAAGATATATGTCTCTATATATGTGTGTGTATATATATATATGTATATATATATGTGTGTGTGTGTGTGTATGTGTACATATATATGTATACATGTATGTGTGTGTATATATATATAAGTATAAATATATATGTGTATGTAACTGTATATTATATCTCTATCTGTATCTTTCTATACCTATCTATCTATATCTATACCCATCTATCTATCTATCTATCTATCTATCTAATATTTATGTAAAAGAGAGGCTTTGATTCACAGTATATCCCTAATAATACTGACTCTTATCACTCTACAGTTATCTGGTTATAAATGCTGGAATAAAGAATTTAATTTTTTTCACTATAAAGAAACTGTTCAATTCCTGGCATCTATCGCTTCCGAAAAGCTAGAGATTATTACTAGACTAACAAAAGAACAGAAAAAGAGAGGTTCCTAATACGTCAACATTCACTATGGAGAAAGAATTGGGAATGAGAATTCTAGGAAGAAATGGGAACCTTCAAAGGATGTGTGTAATGGGACACAGATGGGGTTACACAAACAAAGGCTGAGGACTTTTTCTCTGCAAATTTAAGCTCACAATAGGAGGATACTAAAAATATACTGTAACCTTCTTTCTTATGTAACTCCTGATTTCCTCAATAGAATTCATTTGCGTTTATACATGTTAAACACTAAAACGGAATATAAACTGAAGCCTGACTTTTTAAATTCACACATTTAATTGTGATATATCATGCGTATTTTGTTACTTTTCAAACTCCATTCTACGGAATTCCATTTCCCTACTCATTTATTCACATTCAAAAACCATGACATTGCTTCTTCCAAGCAAGACGTTATTCTAGGAGCTCCAGGAGTCTGACAAGTGTGTTTCCTAACCTCCAGGAGCTTATCATGACTGAGGGGCTTTGAAATGAATACTGAAATAAATATCAGATGTCTGAAACTTTACATTTTAGAATCTGACACAAGGACTAGGAGGAGATAGTGTTCAAAGCTAGAATAGGAAAGATTTCTGAAATCAGAAATTTGACAACTTGGCTAGGAAGAGCCTCTGCTCATAGAGCTACTCTTTTCAGCAAAACACGTATTCTTCAGGGAGATGCACAATTTTAACTTACTCTTCATGCAGTTATTTCAAAACTACAGGGGAACACTTTTGTAAGGTAAATGTTGAGAAATAATGTAAACATCTAAATGTCTACATTTTCTAATATTATTTTAGTCTAAATGTAGAACAAAGGATAGAGCCAAAGGAAAATCCTGTATGTCACCAAAATAAAACTTACCCGGGGCTGGTGGGGGGGGGGGAGTGGGGCAACCTACAATAGATACGTGGACCCAATCAGGTTTCATTTAGGCATGAGTATCATCAGTCATGTTACTATCACAGTAAGAATCCTTATCCTTATGCAAATGTCATATTGCCTCCATGAGGGGAAAGCTTTTCCCAATATAATATGACGGTCATTATATATTTTCCAGCCCATTCTTTTATCAGCCTCCACCTGTAGGATTTACCAAAGTACAACAAAACAAAACAAAACAAAACAAAACATTCAACGCGTCATGTATCTGTAAAGTGGTTTGTTCTTGGTAACTTTCCATGACACACATAAAATGATGATACACAGGCTCCTCTTAAATGTTCAGAGTAAATAAGGGAGAAAACTCAATTCAGAGCAGGAAAGTGAGTTTCACAGGAGGGTACTTTACCTTGGTACCAAAATCTAAGACTTGGCTAGATGATGTAGACCATGAATCATCAGGACCAGGTTTGTCGGAAAGCCTTTAGAGCAAAAAAAAAAAAAAAAAAAAAAAAAAAAAAAAACAAGAAAAACATGTTCATTCATTTAAACACAAAATTTAAAAAAGTTAAGGGAAAGGTCGCCTATCTGTTTATTCCACGACGTTTCTTGGTATCTTTAAAATTGGTCTCTGGTTTTTTCATTAAGTTTTATTTTAATGCCAGTAATAGCAACATCCAGAGTTATATTGGTTTAAGTTGTACAATACAGTGATTCACCAACTCCATACTCACCCCGTGCTCATCATGACAAGGGCACTCCTTCATCCCCATCATCTCTTTCACCCCTCCCACCACTCACCTCCACTCCGCAACCAGCCGTTTCTTCTCTGCACTTAAGAGCCTATTGCTTGGTTTCTCTCCCCTTTTGTTTCCTCCCTTTGCTCCTTTGTTGTTTCTTAAGTGCTACATGAGTAAAATCATATGGCATTGGTCTTTCCCTGACTTTGCTTATCATACTACACTCAGGCTCCATCCAGGTGATTGCAAATGCCAAGATTTCATTGTTTTATGTTTGAGTTAATACTACAGTGTGTGTGTGTGTGCGTGTGTGTGTGTGTGTGTGTGTGTGGATATACATATACACACACACATACATTCATATAGGGCTTCTTCTTGGTTCACTCAGCTGTCAATGGACGCTTGCGCTGGCTGTTGGAAATAATGCTGCAATAAACACAGGAGTGTGTGTGTCCCGTGGAATTCGTGTTTTTGTATTCTCTTGGGTAGTATCCAGTAGTGCAATTACTGGATCATAGGAGAGTTCTGGTTTTAATTTTGTGAGGAACCTCCATACTGGTTTCCACAGGGGCCACCCCCATTTGCATTTCCACCAACGGTGCAAGAGGTTTCCTTTGTCTCCACATCGTCGCAAACACTGGCTTCTTGTGTCTTGGAGTGTAGCCATTCTGACAGGTGTGACGTGGTATCTCGTTGTAGTTTGGGGGAGCATCTTTTCATGTGTCTGTTGACCATCTGTATGTTGTCTTTGGAAAAGTGTCTGGTTATGTCTACTGCTCATTTGTAAACTGAGCTTTTTTGGAGGGGCGTGATGTTGACATGTATCCATTTTTTAGACATTGTGGATACTAACCCTTTACTGGATTTGCAAAACATTTCCAAATTTGTTCTCCCATTCCAGAGGTTGCCTTTCAGTTTTGACGGTTTCCTTCCCTGTGCAAAAGCTTCGTACGTTGATATAGTCCCGAAACTTTATTCTTGCTTTATTTCCCTTGGCTCAAGAGACATAACTAGTAAAATGTGGCTACAGCCAAAGTCAGAGAAATGACGGCCTGTGCTCTCTTCAAGGATTTTTTTTTTTATGGTTTCAAGTCTCACACTTAGGTGTTGAATTCATTTTGAGTTTATTTGTGTGTATGGTACAGAAATTGGTCCAGGTTCATTCTTTGGCATGTGGCTTGTCCAGTTTTGCCAACACCATTTGGTGAAGAGCATGCCTTTTCCCCACTGGATAGTCTTTCCTGTTTGTAGAAGATGAACTGACCATACAGTGGTGGATTTATGTCTGGGTTTGCGGTTCTATTCCACTGAGCTATAAGGCTATTTTGTACGCCAGTACCCACCATCCTGTTTGGATTACTACAGCTTTGGAATCCAACTTGAAAGCTGAGATTGCGGTACCTCCAGGGTTCCTCGTTTTCAATATTGCTTTGGCCATTCAAGGTCTTTTGTGGTTCTATACAACGGTTAGGCTTGTTTGTCTAGCTCTGTGACAAATGCTGTTGGTATGGTGACAGGGATTGCATGACATCTGTAGATGGCTTTGGGTAGTGTAGGCACTTTAAAAATATGTATTCTTCCCATCTGTGAGCATCGGATGTCTTTCTCTTTCTTTCCGTCACCTTCAATTTCTTTCATCAGTGTTTTACGGTTTCCAGAGTACAGGTCTTTCACAATTTGGACCCTGTTTTAAAAAAAGCTTTCTGTTCTCTATTTGGCCTCGACCTCTCCTAACCTGTGAAATCTCCAGGAAAGACCCAGTCTGAGTTTCCAATAACCAAATGTGACAGGCAGACAATGCTCTGAAATGGTTGAAAATGAAATGTATAAACGTTACCACAATGACTTCTCACCTCACATCTGTCAGAATGGCTCAGTTTCAACACACAGGAAACAACAAGGGTTGCTCAGGGTGTGGAGGAAAAACAACCGTTGTGCACCGGTCATGGGATATAAATTGGTATCGCCACAGTGAAAGCCACTATGGAGGGGCCTCAACGAATTAAAAACACAAATACCATACGATCCAGTGATTCCACTACTGGGTATTTATTTACCCAAGGGAAATGGAGGTATTAATTTGAAAAGATATAGGCACCCCTGTCTTTATTATAGCATTATTTACAATAGACAAGATACGGAAGCAACCCAAGTGTCCACCAATACATGAAGAGACCACACACACACACGCAGACACACACACACACACACACACACACACACACACACACACACTGAAATATTACGCAGCTATGAATGAGAATGAGATCCTGCCATCTGCAACATCATGGATGTACCTAGATGGCATGAGGGTAAGTGAAATAAGTCAGACAGAGAAAGACAAATCCTATATGATTTCACTTCTGTGTAGAATGTAAAAAGGGGAATAAATGAACAAACAGAGCAAAAGCAGAAACGGACCCATAAATGCAGAGCTTTGACTCTTGCCAGAAGGGAGGGGAGGTGGGGGGATGGACAAAGTGGGTGAAGGGGAGAGGGGAGTTCAGGGTTCCAGTTATACAATGAATAAATCACAAGGCTCAAAGGTACAGCATAGGGAATCTAGTCAGTGGTATCGTAATGGCATCATACATTAACAGATGGGAGCTACGCTTATGGCGATCACGGGGAAACATCCAGAGTTGTTGCATCACGTATTACATTGTGTGTCAGGTAGACCTCCGTTTAAGTAAACGTATCAAAGTTTAGGTTTCTATGATATGAGTGGTAGTACTAACTAGAGATTGGAAGATTCAAAGTTCCCAAGGCCAACTTTGTTCCCACACTGGTCTTGCCTTATTTAGGTCCATAATAACTAGCAAGACATTCCAAGCCTTCAGGGGCATTCAGCTACCCAAGGACGGAGACTGTGATCAAAACGGTCCTGGTAGTTGTGCCTCTGTTTCTCTATACGCTGCCTGACTATTTTCTTCCCTATGAGCTCCCACTCCTACATCACTCTTCGGCACGGTTCTGTGGCATCCCCCAACCTTTCAATCTTTAGCCTATGAAGCCATACACTCCTACAACAAGGATGGGCTCAAATGACCGAGGGTAGGAACCATGTCCTGCTCCTGGAGAACAAGCGAACTGGGAGTCTCAGTCATCCACACAGTCACCTCAACATAGGCATGTTATCACCGATCCAGATGAAGCTCCCTTACTGATCTGACAAGTCAGTCCTACCCCTGCCCAGCCCTACAAGTACATGGGAAGGGCATCACAGATTTAGGAAAAGAGGTGGAGTGAGGAGACAGCTTGCCTTGGGCCATACATCCCTGATGTTCGCAATCTCCACCACCCGCCCCCAATTCCTTGAGAGGATCTAAGCTATCCTCCCTCAGTTGGGCTGGAAGTAGGGGATATCATATTTCTATTTGCTGTAAACAGACTCTTCCCAGCAGCTCAAATGATTGTTAATCTCTCTCATCAGAAAAGCTGAGGTATGCTCGCACCTTCAATGAAACCAACACACACAAAAGCAGAAACCTGGTCACGACCCTCTTGAACTCTCTATTTGATTATGCCTTTCGAAACAACTCCCCTAATCCTGGGTCCTTCATTCCTGTCATTCACCTTTGTCTCACTTGGCATAAACCCCCATATTCTGACATCTTTTCTCAAACTCGTATCCCTAACCAACTCAGTGTTGTTCTCCTTGACACCTGGTCTCCTCTGCTAATTCGATTCTTACCCTCCTTCATTGTATTCATTAGACCCACTCCCCAGCTTTCTATTATTAAAACAGATGCCTGCAAGATGAAGACAAAAAAGAAGGAAGAAAGGAAAGAAAGAAAGAAAACCAGAATTTGAAATGCATTTCTGTCACTTATCATATGCAAATAGGTCACTTCATTCTCTTTGGAGTTTCAAATTCTCCAGGGAAACAACCATTGGGCAAGGAGGTGAAACATAGGTTGACGTACCAGAGGGTGTTTTGAGGAATTAATATCTGAGGTTCCCTAAATCTTGAGACCCTAAGTGCTTTTGATTTGGCCTCTGGAAAAATGGAGGGTCCTTAGCTGGCAGAAGTGGGCAAATTATTGGAAAAAAAAAAGAAAGAAATACCAAGGAATCCAGAGAAGAAAGTCCAAAGGCAAAAACACAGTACAAAAAGTCATGGGGAAAAAAAAAAAAAAAACTCCAAAAAACGCAAAAAGCTTCCTAGAACTAGACAAGGGTACTAGCCCAAAGGGAAACCAGCTGGGAACTTAGGCAACAGAGAATCATATAGCAATATCCTCAAAATAGAGAGTGAGTTTAATTAATGTAACATGGTCTACAACTAGATATCCTTCCCTTACAGAAAACTCATTTGTCTCAAGAAGAGGGGATATCACTATCTCTAAGGACTTGCCTGACGACATCCTGCTTATCATGTAAAAGCCTTGACACCATGGCCACAGCTGACGTCCACCCTAAAATCTCAGATGTTAAAAACAAGGGACTATTTACCACTGCACTAATGACTTCTGTTAGCACTAGTGGTCAAATATATGAGGCCACATGCTTGGATTAACCTGGGTTCTTAAGCAATCCCTAAATTGGTGTTCTGACATCATTATCTTTGACATTCTGAGTTGATCTGCCCCAGGATCTGTATCTTCATCTCAGTGCTGCTGAGGAACCAGAGAATGGATGCGGAAGCTTCAAGGGCTGACGGGCAAAGCCCCTCAGCTACCCGTTAACTATGGAATCATGGTCGAGTCATCAACCTCCCTGAACCACAGTTGCCAAAGCAATAAAAAGTAGGCTACAATAACACAGCTACTTTGCAAAGCTGTACAATGACTATATAACTGAACAGACGGTACCCGTAGGATATAGTGTCTGGTCCAGTGTAGAACACGCAACAACTGGTTTTGTTCTCTGCGTTCCCTTAGGAGACACATAATTTTCAGTTCATTCATTCCCTTTCCTTTCCTTTCATTATCCGTTTCATTTCATTTCATTCCTTTATACTTTGAGAGTGAGTGCACACAGAAATCGGGAAAGACATCCCAAGGAGGCTGTCAGCGCAAAACCCGACGTGGGGCTTGAACTCACAAACCTGAGTTGAAGTCAAGAGTCACACCCTTAACCGACTGAGCCACCCGGGTGGCCCAGCAAATGTCATTTTTACAAATCCATAAAAATCCTACCTGGCTATAGAATCTTCCTCAGCATTCTGATCTGCTCCTAAAGAAGAAAGCAAAATACATGTTAAATCAACAATCGAAAAATAGAGGAAATTACAAGTGTACGGCTTATGATTTGTGAAAAAGTATTGCTTTGGGACCACACCTGGAAACCACACTACACTGAATGGTAATTATCCCATTCGTAGGCTTAAGGCACTAAGAAATCTTACTTTCTCCTCTATATTGACCAAAAGCAAGAATGGGTTTTATCAGAATTTGACACCTACAGGGGAACTGATGTTTACAATGGCCATCACTGACCGACTCTATGGCACTGGAGGAAACTGGTATCGTTAGGAGAATGATTATCATGAGCGGACAATGTCAGACTGAAACTAGCATGATTTTTCTGGACTTCCACTCCTAGAGGAGTTGAAAGAGAGTATCTTTATTTTGCGGTAACACGGCAGAACTTCCCCAGCTCTTCAGCAGACACTCTTCAGTTTTAGGAGGAAACACCCCCTCACAAAGTGTGCTCTATAGCCATGGTACTTTGCAGCATGGCCAAACCATAGCAAACAGACTCTCCCTGGCCTTATTTCCATTGGCAAGGTAAGAAGGAAAGATTTGGCATTCCAGTTTGATATCGTTCTAACCTCTTGAGGCTGTCTCCTTCCATTGCTAGAGAGTCTATCTAGACCCACCGCACATCACAGAGGAGGAGGATCCCAATGTGAGTGCTCTGTAGTGGTTCATGATGTCATTTTTCTCAACCCTCCCCATTAGGTGACACACATCTAGAGAAATCATACTTCTTTTCATGGAAGGCAGAGGTCATCAGATCCTCTACTGATGAGCAACTAAACGAAACAAAGGGCAAAGAATAGCTTGAATGCCTACATTCAATTACCGGGATATTTTCACTTTCTAAACATTCAAAGACATCCACTCTATGATTCTAACTATATGACACCTGGAAAGAGCAAGGCTATGGAGCTAAGGGTTGGGGTGAACGTAGGGATAAACGGGCACAGCACAGAGGACTTTTAAGGCCGTGGAACTCTTTCACACGATACCACAAAGGTGGATTCACATCATTGCACATTTGTTAAAACTCATAGAATGTATAACACCAAGGCTGAACACTAATGCACATTAGAGACTTGGCCTCCAAATGAAGAGTTCGTGTCCGTAGAAAATGCACCACTGTCGTCAGGGTGCCTGGGTGGCTCAGTTGCTTCAGCGTCCAACTCTGGATCTGAGCTCAGGTCAGGATCTCACAGTTCATGGGATCAAGTCCTGCATCAGGCTCTGTGCTGACAGCACAGGATTCTTTCCCCCCTCTCCCTCTGCCCCTTGGCTGCTCACACGCATGCATGCTCTCTCGCTCAAAACTCAACCAAGGAACTGAAAAGAAAAATCCTACTAAAAATGGACCACTGTCGTGCAAGATGTTAACAACAGGGGAGGCTAGGCGTGTACGGGAGCGTGGTATGGTATATGGAGACTCTCTGTACTTCCTATTATATTTTGCTGTGAACTTAAAACTGATGTCAAAACTCAGGCTTATTAAATGTATGAAACAACAAAAACAACAAAATATGGTATCCATTGAAGCTACTCTTAGCATATACTAACTCATGATACAGTCACCTTGAACATTAAAATAGAGATCAAAGTAACACAATAGGGGTACTGTCTCCCCTTTGGAAGTATATGAAAATGCATAAACAAAGCACAAAAATACAACAGTTATTTGTATACTTAGGCAAGAAAACAATTGGTGAACATGATCCGAAATCTTATACCTATAAACAGGGGTTCAGCACCATAGGAATCAAACCTGGGTTTTCCATATAATTAAGAGATTTTCATTCTAATTTTAAATCAAAAATCATTATGTTGATCATACCTAAGAATCATAATGAAAGCTTAATCCCACAAAAAAAAAGATTATTATGACCTAATATTGCCCTAGTAGTTTTTACACAAATACCTACTTCATATGGATGATGAAACTGAAACCAGTACCATGGTAACCGTCATGTTACTTGCTAGTAAAACAAAATTTGAAGACACCACCAAAAATGACGTCAGGGCTATAATTCCTCTGCAGAACAGATTTCATCCAGCAGGCCGAAGATGGCTACCCTCAGAACTTCCTACTTGAATGACTGGCCCTTGGCTGTTCCCTGGGATCTTGGATTTAAGGACGGTTCCCACCATTCCCTAGCTGGTTAAGAGTGGTTCACTGTGCCTAAGTGCTGCTACACTCAATGTGCTTAAGGCCGTACACTTGATTTCCTTTCTGGAAACCTGGAATTTTGGGACATGCTAAGGAGAAGATACCTATGTGATTAGCATTTGATGAAAACCTCGGGCACTGAGTATCCATAAGCCTCGTACTGGCCCACAACATTTCACTTGTGCTGTCCTAACTTCATGCTGGAGGAATTTAGCACATCCTGCCAACTCCATAGAGAAAGGATTCCTGGAAGCCTGCGCTTGGTTTCCTCTGGCCTTCACCCCGTGCACCATTGCTCGGTGCTGATTGGCCTTTCTAGCCTGTCCCCAGACCAATCCACACGCATGACTACAACTATATGCTGAGTCCTGTGAGCTCTTCTAGTGAATAATCAAATCTGGGTGTCACTGGGATGCCTCTAACACAACTGCATTATGTGAAATTTTATTATTTGGGTTGATGTCTTACGCGTGGTTACAGTCAGAAGGTTATGTCACAGAATACCTTTCCAGGAATCTCTTTTCTTGGTATTTGACTTGAAAATTCCTACATCCCTATATATCCATGTGAAGAAAGGTTTAAAAGGAATACATGAAATCATGATGTCAGAAAGTGTGAAACAAGCAACAATCTTATTTTACTCTGTAAAGAGAGAGAGAGAGAGCGAGCAAATCCTGGTGATTGCCCCTATGTTCTACCATATAAAAGTTCTCTGAAATATGAAAAATCAGTTAATTTTCTCCAGCTACCTAGGACTTAGTTCATTTTTCTGGCAGATAGGAATCAAAGAAGTAACCGGGATCATTCCACAACAATCAGAACTGTCAGACAGAATATGAAAACATACTACTGATTATAGTGTGCTTTTGTTTCTTTTCCTTATTTTCCTAGAACATTAAAAATATAGTTCACCTATTAAAGGCAGTTATTGCCAAAATAATCAAAAGTCACAAATACGGCATCCAAAATGTCAGATGCGTTATCTCGATGTCTCCTTATGTGACCCTCCTTCCAATTCTCTTATTTTGCCCTAAAGGATACTACCGTATGAAGTACCCCCATTTTATATGGCATTAACGTATATACATTTATCGCTGACTACAAACGCTTATGTTCACCCATGGTAGTTAGCACATAACTCTGCATCATCAGCTAGGTCAGTCCTTAATGTCTTGCCAACACTGAGGATAACAGTAAGAGTGGGAACATTTGGGGATACTACTCTGACAAATTCTGGTACGAGGAGCTCACCTGATAGTGTTGCTGCATTTCAAATAGTCTGCTCTTCCCTTAAAGAACTTGTGTATTTTACCACCTTGCAGTAGAAACACCATACACACCGGCTTACTTTCCTTCATTTGTTCCCTGTAGGCTCCGCCATTCACATGATTCCCTCTTTGGCTCTTCTCTTCTTTCCTGAGCTTCCTTGGGCCTTCCAGGGTCTTGAAAGGGAACTAGTCATTTAGGTCCTTTGGTGGCACTCTCAATTTAATCTGCTGCCGACACCACATACGATATGCAACTTACCTCCTTTTCACATCTCTTTCTCTTTCCTATGCACTTAACAGGCCGTTTTCTTTAGATATTAGAATATATCAGTATTCCTGTTTTAAATCAACATTCTGTCAAATGACCTTTGCATAAAATACAGTTCTTACCTTCTACTTGTCCATTTAATATACTTGGCCCTTTCTGATCCACAGCTCCAGAGACACGAGGAACATATTTGTTGGGCTTCTCAGACATACTCTGTTAAAAGTAGCATCAGTAATGAGTTGCGTGAAGGCTTCCTAAGCCTTTTCCAAGAAAATTTCTGAATTTATGATTTTAATAACAATCAGACGTACACATAAGTAAAACGTATTGACCACCAAAACATTTGAACACAAAACCTCATATATGCTCTCTTGATTCAGCGTCCCTTTGAATCTTCATTTGGCTAGTGACTCTCTAAACTGATCATGGAAGGCCAGAATAAATACTTTCAAAGGCAGAAGCCTGGCTTGTATGCAGATTTCAAAAAGGAACTAACAAAACACCTTCCTTTGCATTCCTCACCAAAATACAAGGACATCTGAAATAAGTTTTGAAACAAATTCTTTAAAAGTGTACTTGCTATAAATGAAAACTGCTTCTAATAAAATGGCAGACATTTGTTTCAGTGTCAATTCATACCTCACATGATCAGAAACTTTGGAGTATATCATGTTGAGTATCAACCAAACACTGGTGTAGCTGCTGCTTCGTTTAGGTAAACAAAGGCTTGACCTTTTTCTTGACGAAAGAAGGGTTGGATCGGATGGCAAAGTAGTAAGAAAAATCTTTTCTTAAAATTATGGTGAACTAATAGCAGAAACAAGGTAGATATAGGTATGGAACTCTTCCCAATGTGTAGTAAGCATTCAAACGGCAAGTACAAGAACATGTATGTCTTAGTCACCTAAAATGTGCCAAGCACTCATTTCCCTATGCACACTTTCTTTTTTACACACAACAATAGTAATGATTATGATGATGGAGTGAGCCTTCCTACTTCTTGGTGACTCCGAGACCTTGGAGTAAAATGATGATCCGTGGTCCTCTCTGTCCAGAATGTCCCTCGCCACGGTCTACACGACTGGCCCTTCTCCTCTTTCACTTGGCACCTTTTGCCACTCTCAGATCTTTTCCGACTACCAAAATTCCCACTCCCACTCTCATCCTCATCCTCACTACAAACGCCCCCAATATTCTCTCAACTAACATTGTCCATTTCCTATCGATGAAGCCTTTATAGTGACTTATAACGGATTGCTGTTGACTTACTTTTCTGCTCCGACCACAACAACCTAAACCCTCCACTTGTACACTCAGTAGCTAACTGCTTGGTACGTACTCAGTATACAAGGACCAAGTAATTAAGGTCAAAACATTTACACTAATCTCACTGAGAAGGTCTCAAAAGTACCAAATCCCTATACCGTTGACCCTTGAACAAAGCAAGGGTTACGGGCTCTGATGGCCATGCACTCGAAAATCCACAAATATCTTTTGAAACCTCAAAACCAAATCAAACAAACAAAAATTCCTACTGAATTTCCTACTTTAAAAGCAATTACACTTAGAAATCAAAAAGTATATATGTCTTGAAAACCAGAACATTAAAGCAGAAGCGCTTGTATACGCTCTCTAGGTCTAATCTACCTTTTCGGCCTCATTTGGCCATTGACTCTGTACACTGAGCATGGGAGGTCAGGGTTAGGATAAGGGAATGCTGAGCTTACCAGCAATATACACAGTCGATTAATGCATGTTATCCCTGTTATCTGTATTACATACTGTATTCTTACACTATAAACTGAAGAAAAGGTTCCGAAGAAAATCGTAAGGAAGGGGTGCTGGGTGGCACTGTCGGTTCAGGGTCAGGCTCTTCACTTTGGCTCAGGTCATGATCTAGACTTCCTGAGTTCAACGCTGGCAGTCTGGAGCCTGATGAAGATTCTCTCTCTGCCCCCGCTTCCCTACTCACGTGCTCTGTCCTCTCTCTCTCTCCCCCAAAATAAATAATAATAAAAACAAAACCAAGACGAAAAAGACAATCATAAGGATGAGAAAATACAGGATGGTACTGTATTTATTGAAAAATATCTGTATGTATGTGGACTCCCACAGTCCAAACCCATCTTGTTCAAGGGTCCAATGTATACCTGTATGATGTCTCCACTAAGAGTTTACTGGAACTTATTATAGCCCCACATTAGAAAATCAACAACCCATTCTAACTGTGCCATTCTTTTGTGGACACTAGGGCCATTTTGTTGGCCTTTGAACATCTTCCCATTGAAAACAAGCATTCTTGGGGGGCCTGGGTGACTTAGTCGATTAGGCACCCAACTTTGAAATTGCGAAAAGGAAAGTAAAAGGTGGAGGGAGGACTTAAGACGGCAGGGGAGGGAATCATAATTTCCCTTGTCCCTCAAACACAGCAGTATTGAGATCACAACACTTGGAATGCCAGGAATACAGGCTGCAGAGGGACAGAAAAATCTCCACAGGTGCAGAGTGACAGCTTGGCGGGACAGAAGGGTGTGTATACGAATTGGGAGAAATAAAATGGGCAGCATAGGCATGGAGTGGGGGAAGCCCTTTGGTGGAGAAACGAAAGGAAGGTAGAGAGAGAGGCTGTGGGAAGTGCCTTTGGATATGAGAAAGCGTGTCCGAACCACAGACCAAGGAGAGGTCCAGAGAGCCAGTTTCTACTTTGCAAAACCGCCTCAGAGGCTAAGAGACAGAATTTTCAAGGTGGCCAGACTTTCTCTAGACCAGAGCTCCCACGTCCCATGCCTGGTGGGGAGGGAGCCGCCCCTAGGCTTGGTAGCAATCTCAGGGCTACACTGGGAGAGAACACCTTGAGTATGGTGGAAAGGGGAGGTATTGCCCTGCCCAAGGGAAAAAGACCGTGCAGGCACGAGCCAGAGGCCCTCTGTCTACTGGGCAGAGTGGCGCAATTCCACTACCAGGTCCGAGGAAAGCGGGATCCTACAGGGTTTTGAATCCCAGCTCAGTGCTCAGGTGGCACGGGGGACTGTGCAGCAAGGCAAGCCGGCTCCCCAGGCTATTCCGTGAGGATAGCCTAAACAGTGAGTTTTGAGACACCTCATGTGGGCAGGAGAGATTGGGGTGTCACCATTTCTCTCCCCATGACCAACATCGTGGGGCTTCAGGGAATGGACAGTGAGCCTCCGTGGAGGCAGGCCCATTACACCAAACCCTGGCTCTCTGTGCCTCGTAACTGCTTCTCTATAGGAGTGAGACTGACACTGATGGGACCAGACAGCCCCTCGTCTAGACCAGCACAGCCACCAGTCCCAGGCACGAATAGACAACTCTCCTCTGGTTTTCTATCTTAGTTTGTTTGTTTGTTTGTTTGTTTGTTTGTTTTCATTTGACTTATTATTCTTTTGTCTTTCCTTTTTTTTTTACTGTTTATTTCTTTATTTGGAGAGAGAGAGAGTGAGTGATCAAGCAGAAGACATGCAGAGAGAGGAAGAAAGAGAGAATCCGAGCAGGATCCATGCTCTCACCGCAGGACCTGATGGGGGTTTGGAACCCACCAACAACGACAACATGATGTGAGCCAAATTCAAGAGTCGGACGCTTCACCTACTGAGACACCCAGGCGCCCATCTTTTCCTTTCCTTTGCTTTCCCTTTCTTCTCTTTTCCCTTTTTTCTCTTTCTACTCTCCTCTTTCCTCGTCTCCCTTTGGAAACAGCCTAGTAGTCTCGAGTTGACGTGGGTCAAAGCTAATTATATATCCACATTTATCTATATATCTTAATATATACCTATATATCTATACATAGATGTATAGAGATATATCTATATATTTTTTCCTTTGTTCCTCTGTTCTGGTTCTTTGTGTGTTGGATTGCGCATTTTCTCTATACTTTTCTACATCTCCTTCTTCATTTTCCTCCCTCTCTTTCTGGATTAAGCCCTAGAGCTCCTTTGAGTCACTGCCTGGTCTTTTTTCCCACTCCAGTCATTTCTCTTTTTGTTTGGGCTAAGGATACTTCACCACCTTCTTCTCCTTTTTCCCAGGATTACTTCAACCAACAAATCAAAGCACACCTGGTGGAAGGCCCAAACCGCCACTCCAAGTAGCGGGAACAGCAGCCAAAGACGCACCGAAAGAGGGCACACAACACACTCCAAAAACATTTGTTCAACTGCCAGGCCCTGGACCGTGTAGGAGCTCTTTTTAATATAGTAGTACTCGCAGCTGTGGGACACGGAACAAGCTATTAACACACATAAAGGGCAGGAATGTAGCCAACACGACGAAATCGAAGAATTCTCCTCAAAAAAAATTCCGGGAAGAAAGGATAGCCAGAGAAGGGCTCAAAAGACACAGAAACAATATATGTGAGCACATTTTTGGAATGACACTCACAAGACGCATAGTTGCGCTTGAAACCACGCACAGAAGACAGCAGACAATCTCCTGCTTCAGAGATCAAGGACCTAAGGAATCGTCACGATGAACGCTGAAAATGAAATGGTGTAAAGGAGATACAAAGTAAACTAGATGCAGTGACAGCAAGGACGGGAGAAGCAGCAGACAGAATCGGTGAACAGAAGATCCAATGGTGGACAAAGATGAAGCAGAGAAAGGAAAGGAAGGCAATGACTAGATCACGAGGCAGGTACTAGAGACCGACGTGATTCGGTGAGATGAAATATTAGCCACATCCTACGAGTCCCAGAAGAAGAAGAGTGAGAGAAAGGGGCAGAAGGGTTTTTTGAACAACTTATAGCTGAGAGCTTCCCTCATCTGGGGAAGGAAACGGGCATGCAAGTCCTGGCGGCACAGAGCATTCCTTTCCAAATCAACAAACCCAGGTCAACACCACGACCTGCCATAGCGAAACTGGAAAACTACAAAGATAAGGAGAGGATTCTGAAAGCAGCTAGGGACAAACGGGTCTTATTCGACAAGGGAAGACACATAAGGGTAGCCGCAGACCTGTCCAAAGAACCTTGGCAGGGCAGAAGGGAGGGGTAGGAAACGGTCAATGTGCTGAATGGGAACATCTGCCGGGAAGAATCCCTTCCCCAGCAAGGCTGTCATTTAGAATAGAAAGAGAGAGAAAGGCTTTCCCAGACACACACACCCTAAGGGAGTTCATGACCACTAAACCAGCCCTACAGGAGATCCTAAGGGGCGAGTCTGTGAGTGGAAAGCAGCAGAGACTACAAAGGACCAGAGGCCTCACCAAAAGCATGAAACCTTCAGATAACACAATGACAGTAAATCCATGTGTTTAACTAATCACTCTGAATGTGAATGGACTCAATGCCCCAATCAAAAGACACAGGGAATCAGAATGGGTAAAACACAAAACAAAACCAAAGAACAAGATCCGTCTATATGTTGTCAACAAGAAACTGATTTCAGACCCCAGGACACCTCCAGATTCAAAGTGAAGGTATGGGGAACCACCTATCATGCTACTAGAAGTCAAAAGAAAGCTGGAGTCGCCACACTTCCACCAGAAAGACTAGATTTTAAACCAGAGACCGTAGTAACAGAGTCAGAAGGGCATTGGGTCATAATTAAGGGGTCTACCCATCAAGAGGAGCTAACACTTACAAATGTTTATGGCCCCAAAGTGAAACGCCCACACATATGAGTCGATTAATCACAAACATGATTAAATGTATACATACAAATACCATGATGGTAGACGACTTTAAGACTCCACTCATGGCAATAGGCGGATCGTCAAGGCAGAAAATCAGTACGGAAACACAGATCCAATGTGTCATTGGACCAGATGTATTCAGATATACATAGATATATATTGGCCTAATATATATATGCATTTATATACATGGATATCAACACCGATATATTAAGATCTTTTCATCCAACGGCAGTAGAACGCACATTCTTCTTAAGTGCACATAGAACATTCTCCAATGACTCCAAGTGACATCCTGGGTCACAAAACAGCCCTCCACAAATATAAAAGGACTGAGATCATACCTTGCCTATTGTCAGATCACAACAACGAGCACTTGCTCATTCTTTCTCTCTCTCCCTCCCTTTCCAAGAGAAATGCAAACATTTCAAAACCATTTAGCTCAGCCCCTTCCAAGAAAGAGAAAAACAAGAATAATAAACCTTGTGGGGCAATGAGTCCTGGGTGGAAACCACACACAGACAGTAGAATTCCATAACCAATATGTTGACAATGGAGTTGACAGAAAGTGATGTACTAAAAGAACAGACACTAAAGAAATCGTTTCTGCAAGGACAAATTAGGGTAGGGGTAAACCATTAAAAAAGAGCCTGGTGCGGGGAACACGTATGTGGCACAGTCAGTTCAGCATCCACCTTCAGCTCATGAGTCATGATCTCACGGGTTGTGGGTTTCAGCCCCACGTTGAGCTCTGTGCTGACAGCTCGGAGCCTGCAGCCTGCTTTGGATTCTGTGTCTCCCTCTGTCTCTGCCCCTACCCCGCTTGCACTCTGTGTCTCTCTCTGTCTCAAAAATAAAGAAACTTTAAAAAATTTTTAAAATTACCGTAAAAAGCATGGGGGGAGAACTGGGAAAAAGAAAAAAAAACAAACAAACACAATACCAATCAATCAAGCATGAGCTTAAGACAAAAAAGAAAAGGAAAAATGTGAGCAAAAGAAGGTAAGTGGAAACAACATACATTTTTCAACAGGTAACATAAGTAGGATTGGGAATATACTATGAACAATAGTCTCTTTTAAACCTTTTAAAGATATATGTCTCTATATATGTGTGTGTATATATATATATGTATATATATATGTGTGTGTGTGTGTGTATGTGTACATATATATGTATACATGTATGTGTGTGTATATATATATAAGTATAAATATATATGTGTATGTAACTGTATATTATATCTCTATCTGTATCTTTCTATACCTATCTATCTATATCTATACCCATCTATCTATCTATCTATCTATCTATCTAATATTTATGTAAAAGAGAGGCTTTGATTCACAGTATATCCCTAATAATACTGACTCTTATCACTCTACAGTTATCTGGTTATAAATGCTGGAATAAAGAATTTAATTTTTTTCACTATAAAGAAACTGTTCAATTCCTGGCATCTATCGCTTCCGAAAAGCTAGAGATTATTACTAGACTAACAAAAGAACAGAAAAAGAGAGGTTCCTAATACGTCAACATTCACTATGGAGAAAGAATTGGGAATGAGAATTCTAGGAAGAAATGGGAACCTTCAAAGGATGTGTGTAATGGGACACAGATGGGGTTACACAAACAAAGGCTGAGGACTTTTTCTCTGCAAATTTAAGCTCACAATAGGAGGATACTAAAAATATACTGTAACCTTCTTTCTTATGTAACTCCTGATTTCCTCAATAGAATTCATTTGCGTTTATACATGTTAAACACTAAAACGGAATATAAACTGAAGCCTGACTTTTTAAATTCACACATTTAATTGTGATATATCATGCGTATTTTGTTACTTTTCAAACTCCATTCTACGGAATTCCATTTCCCTACTCATTTATTCACATTCAAAAACCATGACATTGCTTCTTCCAAGCAAGACGTTATTCTAGGAGCTCCAGGAGTCTGACAAGTGTGTTTCCTAACCTCCAGGAGCTTATCATGACTGAGGGGCTTTGAAATGAATACTGAAATAAATATCAGATGTCTGAAACTTTACATTTTAGAATCTGACACAAGGACTAGGAGGAGATAGTGTTCAAAGCTAGAATAGGAAAGATTTCTGAAATCAGAAATTTGACAACTTGGCTAGGAAGAGCCTCTGCTCATAGAGCTACTCTTTTCAGCAAAACACGTATTCTTCAGGGAGATGCACAATTTTAACTTACTCTTCATGCAGTTATTTCAAAACTACAGGGGAACACTTTTGTAAGGTAAATGTTGAGAAATAATGTAAACATCTAAATGTCTACATTTTCTAATATTATTTTAGTCTAAATGTAGAACAAAGGATAGAGCCAAAGGAAAATCCTGTATGTCACCAAAATAAAACTTACCCGGGGCTGGTGGGGGGGGGGGAGTGGGGCAACCTACAATAGATACGTGGACCCAATCAGGTTTCATTTAGGCATGAGTATCATCAGTCATGTTACTATCACAGTAAGAATCCTTATCCTTATGCAAATGTCATATTGCCTCCATGAGGGGAAAGCTTTTCCCAATATAATATGACGGTCATTATATATTTTCCAGCCCATTCTTTTATCAGCCTCCACCTGTAGGATTTACCAAAGTACAACAAAACAAAACAAAACAAAACAAAACATTCAACGCGTCATGTATCTGTAAAGTGGTTTGTTCTTGGTAACTTTCCATGACACACATAAAATGATGATACACAGGCTCCTCTTAAATGTTCAGAGTAAATAAGGGAGAAAACTCAATTCAGAGCAGGAAAGTGAGTTTCACAGGAGGGTACTTTACCTTGGTACCAAAATCTAAGACTTGGCTAGATGATGTAGACCATGAATCATCAGGACCAGGTTTGTCGGAAAGCCTTTAGAGCAAAAAAAAAAAAAAAAAAAAAAAAAAAAACAAGAAAAACATGTTCATTCATTTAAACACAAAATTTAAAAAAGTTAAGGGAAAGGTCGCCTATCTGTTTATTCCACGACGTTTCTTGGTATCTTTAAAATTGGTCTCTGGTTTTTTCATTAAGTTTTATTTTAATGCCAGTAATAGCAACATCCAGAGTTATATTGGTTTAAGTTGTACAATACAGTGATTCACCAACTCCATACTCACCCCGTGCTCATCATGACAAGGGCACTCCTTCATCCCCATCATCTCTTTCACCCCTCCCACCACTCACCTCCACTCCGCAACCAGCCGTTTCTTCTCTGCACTTAAGAGCCTATTGCTTGGTTTCTCTCCCCTTTTGTTTCCTCCCTTTGCTCCTTTGTTGTTTCTTAAGTGCTACATGAGTAAAATCATATGGCATTGGTCTTTCCCTGACTTTGCTTATCATACTACACTCAGGCTCCATCCAGGTGATTGCAAATGCCAAGATTTCATTGTTTTATGTTTGAGTTAATACTACAGTGTGTGTGTGTGTGCGTGTGTGTGTGTGTGTGTGTGTGTGGATATACATATACACACACACATACATTCATATAGGGCTTCTTCTTGGTTCACTCAGCTGTCAATGGACGCTTGCGCTGGCTGTTGGAAATAATGCTGCAATAAACACAGGAGTGTGTGTGTCCCGTGGAATTCGTGTTTTTGTATTCTCTTGGGTAGTATCCAGTAGTGCAATTACTGGATCATAGGAGAGTTCTGGTTTTAATTTTGTGAGGAACCTCCATACTGGTTTCCACAGGGGCCACCCCCATTTGCATTTCCACCAACGGTGCAAGAGGTTTCCTTTGTCTCCACATCGTCGCAAACACTGGCTTCTTGTGTCTTGGAGTGTAGCCATTCTGACAGGTGTGACGTGGTATCTCGTTGTAGTTTGGGGGAGCATCTTTTCATGTGTCTGTTGACCATCTGTATGTTGTCTTTGGAAAAGTGTCTGGTTATGTCTACTGCTCATTTGTAAACTGAGCTTTTTTGGAGGGGCGTGATGTTGACATGTATCCATTTTTTAGACATTGTGGATACTAACCCTTTACTGGATTTGCAAAACATTTCCAAATTTGTTCTCCCATTCCAGAGGTTGCCTTTCAGTTTTGACGGTTTCCTTCCCTGTGCAAAAGCTTCGTACGTTGATATAGTCCCGAAACTTTATTCTTGCTTTATTTCCCTTGGCTCAAGAGACATAACTAGTAAAATGTGGCTACAGCCAAAGTCAGAGAAATGACGGCCTGTGCTCTCTTCAAGGATTTTTTTTTTTATGGTTTCAAGTCTCACACTTAGGTGTTGAATTCATTTTGAGTTTATTTGTGTGTATGGTACAGAAATTGGTCCAGGTTCATTCTTTGGCATGTGGCTTGTCCAGTTTTGCCAACACCATTTGGTGAAGAGCATGCCTTTTCCCCACTGGATAGTCTTTCCTGTTTGTAGAAGATGAACTGACCATACAGTGGTGGATTTATGTCTGGGTTTGCGGTTCTATTCCACTGAGCTATAAGGCTATTTTGTACGCCAGTACCCACCATCCTGTTTGGATTACTACAGCTTTGGAATCCAACTTGAAAGCTGAGATTGCGGTACCTCCAGGGTTCCTCGTTTTCAATATTGCTTTGGCCATTCAAGGTCTTTTGTGGTTCTATACAACGGTTAGGCTTGTTTGTCTAGCTCTGTGACAAATGCTGTTGGTATGGTGACAGGGATTGCATGACATCTGTAGATGGCTTTGGGTAGTGTAGGCACTTTAAAAATATGTATTCTTCCCATCTGTGAGCATCGGATGTCTTTCTCTTTCTTTCCGTCACCTTCAATTTCTTTCATCAGTGTTTTACGGTTTCCAGAGTACAGGTCTTTCACAATTTGGACCCTGTTTTAAAAAAAGCTTTCTGTTCTCTATTTGGCCTCGACCTCTCCTAACCTGTGAAATCTCCAGGAAAGACCCAGTCTGAGTTTCCAATAACCAAATGTGACAGGCAGACAATGCTCTGAAATGGTTGAAAATGAAATGTATAAACGTTACCACAATGACTTCTCACCTCACATCTGTCAGAATGGCTCAGTTTCAACACACAGGAAACAACAAGGGTTGCTCAGGGTGTGGAGGAAAAACAACCGTTGTGCACCGGTCATGGGATATAAATTGGTATCGCCACAGTGAAAGCCACTATGGAGGGGCCTCAACGAATTAAAAACACAAATACCATACGATCCAGTGATTCCACTACTGGGTATTTATTTACCCAAGGGAAATGGAGGTATTAATTTGAAAAGATATAGGCACCCCTGTCTTTATTATAGCATTATTTACAATAGACAAGATACGGAAGCAACCCAAGTGTCCACCAATACATGAAGAGACCACACACACACACGCAGACACACACACACACACACACACACACACACACACACTGAAATATTACGCAGCTATGAATGAGAATGAGATCCTGCCATCTGCAACATCATGGATGTACCTAGATGGCATGAGGGTAAGTGAAATAAGTCAGACAGAGAAAGACAAATCCTATATGATTTCACTTCTGTGTAGAATGTAAAAAGGGGAATAAATGAACAAACAGAGCAAAAGCAGAAACAGACCCATAAATGCAGAGCTTTGACTCTTGCCAGAAGGGAGGGGAGGTGGGGGGATGGACAAAGTGGGTGAAGGGGAGAGGGGAGTTCAGGGTTCCAGTTATACAATGAATAAATCACAAGGCTCAAAGGTACAGCATAGGGAATCTAGTCAGTGGTATCGTAATGGCATCATACATTAACAGATGGGAGCTACGCTTATGGCGATCACGGGGAAACATCCAGAGTTGTTGCATCACGTATTACATTGTGTGTCAGGTAGACCTCCGTTTAAGTAAACGTATCAAAGTTTAGGTTTCTATGATATGAGTGGTAGTACTAACTAGAGATTGGAAGATTCAAAGTTCCCAAGGCCAACTTTGTTCCCACACTGGTCTTGCCTTATTTAGGTCCATAATAACTAGCAAGACATTCCAAGCCTTCAGGGGCATTCAGCTACCCAAGGACGGAGACTGTGATCAAAACGGTCCTGGTAGTTGTGCCTCTGTTTCTCTATACGCTGCCTGACTATTTTCTTCCCTATGAGCTCCCACTCCTACATCACTCTTCGGCACGGTTCTGTGGCATCCCCCAACCTTTCAATCTTTAGCCTATGAAGCCATACACTCCTACAACAAGGATGGGCTCAAATGACCGAGGGTAGGAACCATGTCCTGCTCCTGGAGAACAAGCGAACTGGGAGTCTCAGTCATCCACACAGTCACCTCAACATAGGCATGTTATCACCGATCCAGATGAAGCTCCCTTACTGATCTGACAAGTCAGTCCTACCCCTGCCCAGCCCTACAAGTACATGGGAAGGGCATCACAGATTTAGGAAAAGAGGTGGAGTGAGGAGACAGCTTGCCTTGGGCCATACATCCCTGATGTTCGCAATCTCCACCACCCGCCCCCAATTCCTTGAGAGGATCTAAGCTATCCTCCCTCAGTTGGGCTGGAAGTAGGGGATATCATATTTCTATTTGCTGTAAACAGACTCTTCCCAGCAGCTCAAATGATTGTTAATCTCTCTCATCAGAAAAGCTGAGGTATGCTCGCACCTTCAATGAAACCAACACACACAAAAGCAGAAACCTGGTCACGACCCTCTTGAACTCTCTATTTGATTATGCCTTTCGAAACAACTCCCCTAATCCTGGGTCCTTCATTCCTGTCATTCACCTTTGTCTCACTTGGCATAAACCCCCATATTCTGACATCTTTTCTCAAACTCGTATCCCTAACCAACTCAGTGTTGTTCTCCTTGACACCTGGTCTCCTCTGCTAATTCGATTCTTACCCTCCTTCATTGTATTCATTAGACCCACTCCCCAGCTTTCTATTATTAAAACAGATGCCTGCAAGATGAAGACAAAAAAGAAGGAAGAAAGGAAAGAAAGAAAGAAAACCAGAATTTGAAATGCATTTCTGTCACTTATCATATGCAAATAGGTCACTTCATTCTCTTTGGAGTTTCAAATTCTCCAGGGAAACAACCATTGGGCAAGGAGGTGAAACATAGGTTGACGTACCAGAGGGTGTTTTGAGGAATTAATATCTGAGGTTCCCTAAATCTTGAGACCCTAAGTGCTTTTGATTTGGCCTCTGGAAAAATGGAGGGTCCTTAGCTGGCAGAAGTGGGCAAATTATTGGAAAAAAAAAAGAAAGAAATACCAAGGAATCCAGAGAAGAAAGTCCAAAGGCAAAAACACAGTACAAAAAGTCATGGGGAAAAAAAAAAAAAAACTCCAAAAAACGCAAAAAGCTTCCTAGAACTAGACAAGGGTACTAGCCCAAAGGGAAACCAGCTGGGAACTTAGGCAACAGAGAATCATATAGCAATATCCTCAAAATAGAGAGTGAGTTTAATTAATGTAACATGGTCTACAACTAGATATCCTTCCCTTACAGAAAACTCATTTGTCTCAAGAAGAGGGGATATCACTATCTCTAAGGACTTGCCTGACGACATCCTGCTTATCATGTAAAAGCCTTGACACCATGGCCACAGCTGACGTCCACCCTAAAATCTCAGATGTTAAAAACAAGGGACTATTTACCACTGCACTAATGACTTCTGTTAGCACTAGTGGTCAAATATATGAGGCCACATGCTTGGATTAACCTGGGTTCTTAAGCAATCCCTAAATTGGTGTTCTGACATCATTATCTTTGACATTCTGAGTTGATCTGCCCCAGGATCTGTATCTTCATCTCAGTGCTGCTGAGGAACCAGAGAATGGATGCGGAAGCTTCAAGGGCTGACGGGCAAAGCCCCTCAGCTACCCGTTAACTATGGAATCATGGTCGAGTCATCAACCTCCCTGAACCACAGTTGCCAAAGCAATAAAAAGTAGGCTACAATAACACAGCTACTTTGCAAAGCTGTACAATGACTATATAACTGAACAGACGGTACCCGTAGGATATAGTGTCTGGTCCAGTGTAGAACACGCAACAACTGGTTTTGTTCTCTGCGTTCCCTTAGGAGACACATAATTTTCAGTTCATTCATTCCCTTTCCTTTCCTTTCATTATCCGTTTCATTTCATTTCATTCCTTTATACTTTGAGAGTGAGTGCACACAGAAATCGGGAAAGACATCCCAAGGAGGCTGTCAGCGCAAAACCCGACGTGGGGCTTGAACTCACAAACCTGAGTTGAAGTCAAGAGTCACACCCTTAACCGACTGAGCCACCCGGGTGGCCCAGCAAATGTCATTTTTACAAATCCATAAAAATCCTACCTGGCTATAGAATCTTCCTCAGCATTCTGATCTGCTCCTAAAGAAGAAAGCAAAATACATGTTAAATCAACAATCGAAAAATAGAGGAAATTACAAGTGTACGGCTTATGATTTGTGAAAAAGTATTGCTTTGGGACCACACCTGGAAACCACACTACACTGAATGGTAATTATCCCATTCGTAGGCTTAAGGCACTAAGAAATCTTACTTTCTCCTCTATATTGACCAAAAGCAAGAATGGGTTTTATCAGAATTTGACACCTACAGGGGAACTGATGTTTACAATGGCCATCACTGACCGACTCTATGGCACTGGAGGAAACTGGTATCGTTAGGAGAATGATTATCATGAGCGGACAATGTCAGACTGAAACTAGCATGATTTTTCTGGACTTCCACTCCTAGAGGAGTTGAAAGAGAGTATCTTTATTTTGCGGTAACACGGCAGAACTTCCCCAGCTCTTCAGCAGACACTCTTCAGTTTTAGGAGGAAACACCCCCTCACAAAGTGTGCTCTATAGCCATGGTACTTTGCAGCATGGCCAAACCATAGCAAACAGACTCTCCCTGGCCTTATTTCCATTGGCAAGGTAAGAAGGAAAGATTTGGCATTCCAGTTTGATATCGTTCTAACCTCTTGAGGCTGTCTCCTTCCATTGCTAGAGAGTCTATCTAGACCCACCGCACATCACAGAGGAGGAGGATCCCAATGTGAGTGCTCTGTAGTGGTTCATGATGTCATTTTTCTCAACCCTCCCCATTAGGTGACACACATCTAGAGAAATCATACTTCTTTTCATGGAAGGCAGAGGTCATCAGATCCTCTACTGATGAGCAACTAAACGAAACAAAGGGCAAAGAATAGCTTGAATGCCTACATTCAATTACCGGGATATTTTCACTTTCTAAACATTCAAAGACATCCACTCTATGATTCTAACTATATGACACCTGGAAAGAGCAAGGCTATGGAGCTAAGGGTTGGGGTGAACGTAGGGATAAACGGGCACAGCACAGAGGACTTTTAAGGCCGTGGAACTCTTTCACACGATACCACAAAGGTGGATTCACATCATTGCACATTTGTTAAAACTCATAGAATGTATAACACCAAGGCTGAACACTAATGCACATTAGAGACTTGGCCTCCAAATGAAGAGTTCGTGTCCGTAGAAAATGCACCACTGTCGTCAGGGTGCCTGGGTGGCTCAGTTGCTTCAGCGTCCAACTCTGGATCTGAGCTCAGGTCAGGATCTCACAGTTCATGGGATCAAGTCCTGCATCAGGCTCTGTGCTGACAGCACAGGATTCTTTCCCCCCTCTCCCTCTGCCCCTTGGCTGCTCACACGCATGCATGCTCTCTCGCTCAAAACTCAACCAAGGAACTGAAAAGAAAAATCCTACTAAAAAAAATGGACCACTGTCGTGCAAGATGTTAACAACAGGGGAGGCTAGGCGTGTACGGGAGCGTGGTATGGTATATGGAGACTCTCTGTACTTCCTATTATATTTTGCTGTGAACTTAAAACTGATGTCAAAACTCAGGCTTATTAAATGTATGAAACAACAAAAACAACAAAATATGGTATCCATTGAAGCTACTCTTAGCATATACTAACTCATGATACAGTCACCTTGAACATTAAAATAGAGATCAAAGTAACACAATAGGGGTACTGTCTCCCCTTTGGAAGTATATGAAAATGCATAAACAAAGCACAAAAATACAACAGTTATTTGTATACTTAGGCAAGAAAACAATTGGTGAACATGATCCGAAATCTTATACCTATAAACAGGGGTTCAGCACTATAGGAATCAAACCTGGGTTTTCCATATAATTAAGAGATTTTCATTCTAATTTTAAATCAAAAATCATTATGTTGATCATACCTAAGAATCATAATGAAAGCTTAATCCCATAAAAAAAAAGATTATTATGACCTAATATTGCCCTAGTAGTTTTTACACAAATACCTACTTCATATGGATGATGAAACTGAAACCAGTACCATGGTAACCGTCATGTTACTTGCTAGTAAAACAAAATTTGAAGACACCACCAAAAATGACATCAGGGCTATAATTCCTCTGCAGAACAGATTTCATCCAGCAGGCCGAAGATGGCTACCCTCAGAACTTCCTACTTGAATGACTGGCCCTTGGCTGTTCCCTGGGATCTTGGATTTAAGGACGGTTCCCACCATTCCCTAGCTGGTTAAGAGTGGTTCACTGTGCCTAAGTGCTGCTACACTCAATGTGCTTAAGGCCGTACACTTGATTTCCTTTCTGGAAACCTGGAATTTTGGGACATGCTAAGGAGAAGATACCTATGTGATTAGCATTTGATGAAAACCTCGGGCACTGAGTATCCATAAGCCTCGTACTGGCCCACAACATTTCACTTGTGCTGTCCTAACTTCATGCTGGAGGAATTTAGCACATCCTGCCAACTCCATAGAGAAAGGATTCCTGGAAGCCTGCGCTTGGTTTCCTCTGGCCTTCACCCCGTGCACCATTGCTCGGTGCTGATTGGCCTTTCTAGCCTGTCCCCAGACCAATCCACGCGCATGACTACAACTATATGCTGAGTCCTGTGAGCTCTTCTAGTGAATAATCAAATCTGGGTGTCACTGGGATGCCTCTAACACAACTGCATTATGTGAAATTTTATTATTTGGGTTGATGTCTTACGCGTGGTTACAGTCAGAAGGTTATGTCACAGAATACCTTTCCAGGAATCTCTTTTCTTGGTATTTGACTTGAAAATTCCTACATCCCTATATATCCATGTGAAGAAAGGTTTAAAAGGAATACATGAAATCATGATGTCAGAAAGTGTGAAACAAGCAACAATCTTATTTTACTCTGTAAAGAGAGAGAGAGAGAGCGAGCAAATCCTGGTGATTGCCCCTATGTTCTACCATATAAAAGTTCTCTGAAATATGAAAAATCAGTTAATTTTCTCCAGCTACCTAGGACTTAGTTCATTTTTCTGGCAGATAGGAATCAAAGAAGTAACCGGGATCATTCCACAACAATCAGAACTGTCAGACAGAATATGAAAACATACTACTGATTATAGTGTGCTTTTGTTTCTTTTCCTTATTTTCCTAGAACACTAAAAATATAGTTCACCTATTAAAGGCAGTTATTGCCAAAATAATCAAAAGTCACAAATACGGCATCCAAAATGTCAGATGCGTTATCTCGATGTCTCCTTATGTGACCCTCCTTCCAATTCTCTTATTTTGCCCTAAAGGATACTACCGTATGAAGTACCCCCATTTTATATGGCATTAACGTATATACATTTATCGCTGACTACAAACGCTTATGTTCACCCATGGTAGTTAGCACATAACTCTGCATCATCAGCTAGGTCAGTCCTTAATGTCTTGCCAACACTGAGGATAACAGTAAGAGTGGGAACATTTGGGGATACTACTCTGACAAATTCTGGTACGAGGAGCTCACCTGATAGTGTTGCTGCATTTCAAATAGTCTGCTCTTCCCTTAAAGAACTTGTGTATTTTACCACCTTGCAGTAGAAACACCATACACACCGGCTTACTTTCCTTCATTTGTTCCCTGTAGGCTCCGCCATTCACATGATTCCCTCTTTGGCTCTTCTCTTCTTTCCTGAGCTTCCTTGGGCCTTCCAGGGTCTTGAAAGGGAACTAGTCATTTAGGTCCTTTGGTGGCACTCTCAATTTAATCTGCTGCCGACACCACATACGATATGCAACTTACCTCCTTTTCACATCTCTTTCTCTTTCCTATGCACTTAACAGGCCGGGTTCTTTAGATATTAGAATATATCAGTATTCCTGTTTTAAATCAACATTCTGTCAAATGACCTTTGCATAAAATACAGTTCTTACCTTCTACTTGTCCATTTAATATACTTGGCCCTTTCTGATCCACAGCTCCAGAGACACGAGGAACATATTTGTTGGGCTTCTCAGACATACTCTGTTAAAAGTAGCATCAGTAATGAGTTGCGTGAAGGCTTCCTAAGCCTTTTCCAAGAAAATTTCTGAATTTATGATTTTAATAACAATCAGACGTACACATAAGTAAAACGTATTGACCACCAAAACATTTGAACACAAAACCTCATATATGCTCTCTTGATTCAGCGTCCCTTTGAATCTTCATTTGGCTAGTGACTCTCTAAACTGATCATGGAAGGCCAGAATAAATACTTTCAAAGGCAGAAGCCTGGCTTGTATGCAGATTTCAAAAAGGAACTAACAAAACACCTTCCTTTGCATTCCTCACCAAAATACAAGGACATCTGAAATAAGTTTTGAAACAAATTCTTTAAAAGTGTACTTGCTATAAATGAAAACTGCTTCTAATAAAATGGCAGACATTTGTTTCAGTGTCAATTCATACCTCACATGATCAGAAACTTTGGAGTATATCATGTTGAGTATCAACCAAACACTGGTGTAGCTGCTGCTTCGTTTAGGTAAACAAAGGCTTGACCTTTTTCTTGACGAAAGAAGGGTTGGATCGGATGGCAAAGTAGTAAGAAAAATCTTTTCTTAAAATTATGGTGAACTAATAGCAGAAACAAGGTAGATATAGGTATGGAACTCTTCCCAATGTGTAGTAAGCATTCAAACGGCAAGTACAAGAACATGTATGTCTTAGTCACCTAAAATGTGCCAAGCACTCATTTCCCTATGCACACTTTCTTTTTTACACACAACAATAGTAATGATTATGATGATGGAGTGAGCCTTCCTACTTCTTGGTGACTCCGAGACCTTGGAGTAAAATGATGATCCGTGGTCCTCTCTGTCCAGAACGTCCCTCGCCACGGTCTACACGACTGGCCCTTCTCCTCTTTCACTTGGCACCTTTTGCCACTCTCAGATCTTTTCCGACTACCAAAATTCCCACTCCCACTCTCATCCTCATCCTCACTACAAACGCCCCCAATATTCTCTCAACTAACATTGTCCATTTCCTATCGATGAAGCCTTTATAGTGACTTATAACGGATTGCTGTTGACTTACTTTTCTGCTCCGACCACAACAACCTAAACCCTCCACTTGTACACTCAGTAGCTAACTGCTTGGTACGTACTCAGTATACAAGGACCAAGTAATTAAGGTCAAAACATTTACACTAATCTCACTGAGAAGGTCTCAAAAGTACCAAATCCCTATACCGTTGACCCTTGAACAAAGCAAGGGTTACGGGCTCTGATGGCCATGCACTCGAAAATCCACAAATATCTTTTGAAACCTCAAAACCAAATCAAACAAACAAAAATTCCTACTGAATTTCCTACTTTAAAAGCAATTACACTTAGAAATCAAAAAGTATATATGTCTTGAAAACCAGAACATTAAAGCAGAAGCGCTTGTATACGCTCTCTAGGTCTAATCTACCTTTTCGGCCTCATTTGGCCATTGACTCTGTACACTGAGCATGGGAGGTCAGGGTTAGGATAACGGAATGCTGAGCTTACCAGCAATATACACAGTCGATTAATGCATGTTATCCCTGTTATCTGTATTACATACTGTATTCTTACACTATAAACTGAAGAAAAGGTTATGAAGAAAATCGTAAGGAAGGGGTGCTGGGTGGCACTGTCGGTTCAGGGTCAGGCTCTTCACTTTGGCTCAGGTCATGATCTAGACTTCCTGAGTTCAACGCTGGCAGTCTGGAGCCTGATGAAGATTCTCTCTCTGCCCCCGCTTCCCTACTCACGTGCTCTGTCCTCTCTCTCTCTCCCCCAAAATAAATAATAATAAAAACAAAACCAAGACGAAAAAGACAATCATAAGGATGAGAAAATACAGGATGGTACTGTATTTATTGAAAAATATCTGTATGTATGTGGACTCCCACAGTCCAAACCCATCTTGTTCAAGGGTCCAATGTATACCTGTATGATGTCTCCACTAAGAGTTTACTGGAACTTATTATAGCCCCACATTAGAAAATCAACAACCCATTCTAACTGTGCCATTCTTTTGTGGACACTAGGGCCATTTTGTTGGCCTTTGAACATCTTCCCATTGAAAACAAGCATTCTTGGGGGGCCTGGGTGACTTAGTCGATTAGGCACCCAACTTTGAAATTGCGAAAAGGAAAGTAAAAGGTGGAGGGAGGACTTAAGACGGCAGGGGAGGGAATCATAATTTCCCTTGTCCCTCAAACACAGCAGTATTGAGATCACAACACTTGGAATGCCAGGAATACAGGCTGCAGAGGGACAGAAAAATCTCCACAGGTGCAGAGTGACAGCTTGGCGGGACAGAAGGGTGTGTATACGAATTGGGAGAAATAAAATGGGCAGCATAGGCATGGAGTGGGGGAAGCCCTTTGGTGGAGAAACGAAAGGAAGGTAGAGAGAGAGGCTGTGGGAAGTGCCTTTGGATATGAGAAAGCGTGTCCGAACCACAGACCAAGGAGAGGTCCAGAGAGCCAGTTTCTACTTTGCAAAACCGCCTCAGAGGCTAAGAGACAGAATTTTCAAGGTGGCCAGACTTTCTCTAGACCAGAGCTCCCACGTCCCATGCCTGGTGGGGAGGGAGCCGCCCCTAGGCTTGGTAGCAATCTCAGGGCTACACTGGGAGAGAACACCTTGAGTATGGTGGAAAGGGGAGGTATTGCCCTGCCCAAGGGAAAAAGACCGTGCAGGCACGAGCCAGAGGCCCTCTGTCTACTGGGCAGAGTGGCGCAATTCCACTACCAGGTCCGAGGAAAGCGGGATCCTACAGGGTTTTGAATCCCAGCTCAGTGCTCAGGTGGCACGGGGGACTGTGCAGCAAGGCAAGCCGGCTCCCAGGCTATTCCGTGAGGATAGCCTAAACAGTGAGTTTTGAGACACCTCATGTGGGCAGGAGAGATTGGGGTGTCACCATTTCTCTCCCCATGACCAACATCGTGGGGCTTCAGGGAATGGACAGTGAGCCTCCGTGGAGGCAGGCCCATTACACCAAACCCTGGCTCTCTGTGCCTCGTAACTGCTTCTCTATAGGAGTGAGACTGACACTGATGGGACCAGACAGCCCCTCGTCTAGACCAGCACAGCCACCAGTCCCAGGCACGAATAGACAACTCTCCTCTGGTTTTCTATCTTAGTTTGTTTGTTTGTTTGTTTGTTTGTTTTCATTTGACTTATTATTCTTTTGTCTTTCCTTTTTTTTTTTACTGTTTATTTCTTTATTTGGAGAGAGAGAGAGTGAGTGATCAAGCAGAAGACATGCAGAGAGAGGAAGAAAGAGAGAATCCGAGCAGGATCCATGCTCTCACCGCAGGACCTGATGGGGGTTTGGAACCCACCAACAGCGACAACATGATGTGAGCCAAATTCAAGAGTCGGACGCTTCACCTACTGAGACACCCAGGCGCCCATCTTTTCCTTTCCTTTGCTTTCCCTTTCTTCTCTTTTCCCTTTTTTCTCTTTCTACTCTCCTCTTTCCTCGTCTCCCTTTGGAAACAGCCTAGTAGTCTCGAGTTGACATGGGTCAAAGCTAATTATATATCCACATTTATCTATATATCTTAATATATACCTATATATCTATACATAGATGTATAGAGATATATCTATATATTTTTTCCTTTGTTCCTCTGTTCTGGTTCTTTGTGTGTTGGATTGCGCATTTTCTCTATACTTTTCTACATCTCCTTCTTCATTTTCCTCCCTCTCTTTCTGGATTAAGCCCTAGAGCTCCTTTGAGTCACTGCCTGGTCTTTTTTCCCACTCCAGTCATTTCTCTTTTTGTTTGGGCTAAGGATACTTCACCACCTTCTTTCCTTTTTCCCAGGATTACTTCAACCAACAAATCAAAGCACACCTGGTGGAAGGCCCAAACCGCCACTCCAAGTAGCGGGAACAGCAGCCAAAGACGCACCGAAAGAGGGCACACAACACACTCCAAAAACATTTGTTCAACTGCCAGGCCCTGGACCGTGTAGGAGCTCTTTTTAATATAGTAGTACTCGCAGCTGTGGGACACGGAACAAGCTATTAACACACATAAAGGGCAGGAATGTAGCCAACACGACGAAATCGAAGAATTCTCCTCAAAAAAAATTCCGGGAAGAAAGGATAGCCAGAGAAGGGCTCAAAAGACACAGAAACAATATATGTGAGCACATTTTTGGAATGACACTCACAAGACGCATAGTTGCGCTTGAAACCACGCACAGAAGACAGCAGACAATCTCCTGCTTCAGAGATCAAGGACCTAAGGAATCGTCACGATGAACGCTGAAAATGAAATGGTGTAAAGGAGATACAAAGTAAACTAGATGCAGTGACAGCAAGGACGGGAGAAGCAGCAGACAGAATCGGTGAACAGAAGATCCAATGGTGGACAAAGATGAAGCAGAGAAAGGAAAGGAAGGCAATGACTAGATCACGAGGCAGGTACTAGAGACCGACGTGATTCGGTGAGATGAAATATTAGCCACATCCTACGAGTCCCAGAAGAAGAAGAGTGAGAGAAAGGGGCAGAAGGGTTTTTTGAACAACTTATAGCTGAGAGCTTCCCTCATCTGGGGAAGGAAACGGGCATGCAAGTCCTGGCGGCACAGAGCATTCCTTTCCAAATCAACAAACCCAGGTCAACACCACGACCTGCCATAGCGAAACTGGAAAACTACAAAGATAAGGAGAGGATTCTGAAAGCAGCTAGGGACAAACGGGTCTTATTCGACAAGGGAAGACACATAAGGGTAGCAGCAGACCTGTCCAAAGAACCTTGGCAGGGCAGAAGGGAGGGGTAGAAAATGGTCAATGTGCTGAATGGGAACATCTGCGGCGAAGAATCCCTTCCCCAGCAAGGCTGTCATTTAGAATAGAAAGAGAGAGAAAGGCTTTCCCGGACACACACACCCTAAGGGAGTTCATGACCTCTAAACCAGCCCTACAGGAGATCCTAAGGGGCGAGTCTGTGAGTGGAAAGCAGCAGAGACTACAAAGGACCAGAGGCCTCACCAAAAGCATGAAACCTTCAGATAACACAATGACAGTAAATCCATGTGTTTAACTAATCACTCTGAATGTGAATGGACTCAATGCCCCAATCAAAAGACACAGGGAATCAGAATGGGTAAAACACAAAACAAAACCAAAGAACAAGATCCGTCTATATGTTGTCAACAAGAAACTGATTTCAGACCCCAGGACACCTCCAGATTCAAAGTGAAGGTATGGGGAACCACCTATCATGCTACTAGAAGTCAAAAGAAAGCTGGAGTCGCCACACTTCCACCAGAAAGACTAGATTTTAAACCAGAGACCGTAGTAACAGAGTCAGAAGGGCATTGGGTCATAATTAAGGGGTCTACCCATCAAGAGGAGCTAACACTTGCAAATGTTTATGGCCCCAAAGTGAAACGCCCACACATATGAGTCGATTAATCACAAACATGATTAAATGTATACATACAAATACCATGATGGTAGACGACTTTAAGACTCCACTCATGGCAATAGGCGGATCGTCAAGGCAGAAAATCAGTACGGAAACACAGATCCAATGTGTCATTGGACCAGATGTATTCAGATATACATAGATATATATTGGCCTAATATATATGCATTTATATACATGGATATCAACACCGATATATTAAGATCTTTTCATCCAATGGCAGTAGAACGCACATTCTTCTTAAGTGCACATAGAACATTCTCCAATATAGATCACATCCTGGGTCACAAAACATCCCTCCACAAATATAAAAGGAATGAGATCCTACCATGCATATTTTTAGATCACAACGCTCAGACACTGGGAATCAACCTCAAGAACAAAAACTCGAAACCTCCAAATACATGGAGGTTACAGAAGTTCCTACTCAAGAAAGAATGGGTCCACCAGGCGATTAAGGAAGAAACTAAAAACCATATGGAGGCAAATGAAAATGAAAAAACGGAATCCAAACCCTTTAGAATGCAGCAAAGGCAGTCCTTAGAGTAAAATACATTGCAATCCAGGCCTATCTTCAGAAGCGAGGATGGTCCCAAATACAGAAACTAACTTCACTCCTAATCGAACTAGAAACACAGCAGCAAAGAAAGCCCAACGTCAGCAGAAGTAGGGAAACAAAAAAGCGTAGAGCAGAAATAAATCCTATAGAATCCAAAAACAAGGTTGCACACATCAATCAATCTAAGAGATGTGTTTTTTTTAAGTTAGCAAAATTGATAACCCCCTAGCCACACTTCTCAAAAAGAAGAAAGAGAGGCCCAAACAGATAAAATCACAAATGAAAGACAAGAGATCACAACCAACACCACAGAAATACAACAAGGATCCGAGGATACTATGAAAAAGTATATGCCAACAACCTGGACAACCTGGAAGACATGGACAAATTCCTAGACACCCACACACTACCAAAAGCCAAACGGGAAGAAATAGAAAACGTGAAGACACCCATAACCCGTGAAGACATTCAATCAGTTATTAAAAATCTCCCAACAAAGATGAGTCCTGGGCAGGATGGCATCCCAGGGGAATTCTACCAGACATTTAAAGCAGAGTTAATCCTTCTTCTTCGCAAGCTGTTGCAAAAAAATAGAAACAGAAGGAAAGCTTCTGGACTCCTTCTGTGAAACCAGCATTATGTTGATTTCCAAAGCAGACAGAGACCCCACTAAAAAGCAGAATGACAGGCCAATGTTCCTGATGAACATGGATGCAAACCTTCTCAATAAGATACTAGCAAATGTAATGCAACGGTATATTAAGAGAATTATTTTCCAGGATCAAGTGCAATTCTTTCCTGGGCAGCAGGGCTGGTTCAATATTCAGAAATCAATCAACATGACACGTCCCATGAAGAGAAGAAAGGATAAGAACCATATGATCCTGTCAATAGATGCAGGAAAAGCATTTGACAAAATACAGCACCATTTCTTATTACAACCCTCAAGAAAATCGGATAGAAGGAATAGACCTCCAAACCCTAAAAGCCACATATGAACAGGCCACAGCTAATAGCCTCCTCCATGGAGAAACACTGAGAGCTTTTCCCCTGAGATCAGGAACATGGAAGGGATTTCTACTCTCACCACTGTTGCTTAGCATAATGTTGGAAGTCCTAGACTCAGACATCACACAACAAAATGAATTAAAAGCATCCAAGTTGACAACAAGAGGTCAAACTTTCACAGTTTGCAGATGACACGATAATGTATGTGGACATCCTGAAAGCCTCCACCAAAAAACTGCTAGAAAGGATACATGCATTCAGGAAAGCTGCAGGATTAAAATCAATGCACCCAAATCGGTTGCATGTCTATACACCAATCATGAAACATTAGAAAGAGATATGAAGGAATCGATCCCATTTACCACTGCACCAAACCATAAAACACCTAGCATTAAACCTAACCAAAGAGGTAAAAGATCTGTATGCTGAAAACTATAGACAACTTATGAAAGAAACTGAAGAACACACAAAGAACCCGGAAAATATCCCATGCTCATGGGTTGCAAGAACAAACATTGTTAAAATGTCAATACTACCCGAAGCAATCTGTACACTCAATGCAATCCCAATCAAAATAATAGCAGCATTCTTCACAGAACTAGAACAAACAATCCTAAACTTTGGGGAGAACCACAAAAGACCCAGACCAGAGCAACCAAAGTAAGGTTGAAAAAGAAAACCAGAGTGGGGGAGGCATCACAATCCCGGACTTTAGCCTGTACTACAAAGCTGGACTCCTCAAATGCACGGTATTAGCTCCAAACAAGCACAGAGGCCAATGGAATAGAATAGAGAACCCAGAAATGGGCCCACAGATGTGTGGCCAACTAAGCTCCAACAAAGCAGGAAAGAGTAGCTAATGCAAAAAAGACAGTCTCTTTAGCTAATGGTGCTGGGAGAACTGGACAGCAACATGCACAAGAGTGAACCTGGACCACTTTCTTACACCTTACACAAACATAAACTCCAATGCATGAAAAAGCTTACCGTGAGACAGGAAACCATCAAAATCCTAGAGGAGAAAGCAGGCAACCACCTCTCTGACCTCGGCTGCAGCGATTACTTACTTGACATGTCTCCAAAGGCAAGGGAAAATAAAAGCAAAAGTGAACTTTTGGGACCTCATCAAGATACAAAGCTGCCACACAGCAAAGACAACAATCAACAACTTTAAAGGCAACCAACGGAATGGGAGAAGATATGTATTTGCAAATGGCATATCACATAAAGGGTTAGGATAAAAAAGTCTATAAAGAACTTGCCAAACTCAACACCCGGAAACCAAGTAAGCGAAGAAAGGGGCAGAGGACGTGAATAGACACTTTTCCAAAGGAGACACCCAGATGGCCAACGGACACATGCAAAGATGCTCAACATCACACATCATCCAGGAAATACAAATCAAACCCCACTGGGATAACACCTCAATCAGTCAGAGTGTGGTGGTGAAATACACACCCCTGGAAATAACAGATGTTGGCGAGGATGTGGCAAAATGGGAACCCTCTTGCACTGTTGGTGGCAATGCAAACGGGTGCAGCCACTCTGGAAAGCAGTGTGGAGGTTCCTCAAAAAATTAAAAGTAGAATTACAGCACTAGTAGGCATTTATCCAAAGGATACAGGAGTGCTGATTTGTAGGGGTTGTACCCCAGAATTGATAGCAGTTCTATCAACAATCGCCAAATTATGGAAAGAGCCCAAATGTCCATCAACCGATGAATGGCTAAAGAAGAGGTGGTGGTCTATCTACAATGGAATAATACGACCTGGCCATGAAAAAGAATGGAATCTTGCCATTTGCAACACTGTGGAAGCAACTGGAAGGTATGATGCTAAATGAAATAAGTCGGTCAAGAGAAAGATATCATGTTTTCACTCATATGTGGAATTTGAAAACTTCACACAAGACCATAGGGGAAGGGAAAGAAAAAAAAAATAGTTACAAATACCTAGAGGGAGGCAAACCATATGATGATCTTAAAAGACAGAGAACAAGCTGAGGGTTGATGGGGGTGGGGAGTTAAGGGGGTGGAAAAAAGGGATGGTGGGCATTGAGGAAGGCACATGTTGGAGTAAGCCCTGGGGTTATCCGGAAGTGATGAATTCCATGAAACTACTCCCTAAGCCAAGACTAAAATGTACACACTATATATTCCCTAACTGGACACTAAATTGTCAAATAATAAAAATAAAGAACAAATAAAGAATAATAATGAAAACAGGGGAGGGGCGCCTGGGTGGCTCAGTCAGTTAAGTCTCCGATTTTTGCTCATGTCATGAGCTCTTGGTTCATGACTTCGAGCCCCGCATCAGGCTCTCTGCTGTCAGCACAGAGCCTGATTTGGACCCTCTGTACCCCTCTCCCTACCCCTCCCCTTCTCCCTCACTTTCTCTCAAAAATAAACAAACACTAAAAATATTCTTAAGGAGTAAAAATAATACAATCACAAAAGCAGGGGAAAAAAACATGAGATTCAAGATTTCAACTCCATATTTTAACAGTAGTTTTAAGGATGTAAAATATGCTTTTACTAATATACACAAATAGTCATTTCTGTAATGAATAGCAGTAAGAGTCATAAAAAGTTTTAACTGTGAAACACTAATTCAGGATTTTATAAGAATACTGCTTTTTAAAAATTAATCTTGGGGGGAAGATGGCGGCGTAGGAGGACGCTGGGCTCACCGCGCGTCCTGCTGATCACTTAGATTCCACCTACACCTGCCTAAATAACCCAGAAAACCGCCAGAGGATTAGCAGAACAGAGTCACCAGACCCAAGTAGAGACGAGAGGCCCACGGAAGAGGGTAGGAAGGGCGGCGAGGCGGTGCGCGCTCCATGGACTGGCGGGAGGGAGCCGGGGCGGAGGGGCGGCTCGCCAGCCAAGCAGAGCCCCCGAGTCCGGCTTGCAAAAGCGGAGGGGCCTGATGGACTGTGTTCCGACAGCAAGCGCGACTTAGCGTCTGGGAGGTCATAAGTTAACAGCTCTGCTTGGAAAGCGGGAAGGCTGGAGGACAAAGGGAGGGTGAGCTGCGGAGCCCCCGGATGACAGAGCTCAGTTTGGTGGGGAACAAAGGCGCTCGCCAGCGCCATCTCCCCCGCCCATCCCCCAGACAAAATCCCAAAGGGAACCGGTTCCGGCCAGGGAAATTGCTCGCTCCGCGCGAACACCCAACTCTGTGCTTCTGCGGAGCCAAACCTCCGGCAGCGGATCTGACTCCCTCCGGCTGCCACAGGGCCCCTCCTGAAGTGGATCACCTAAGGAGAAGCGAGCTAAGCCTGCCCCCCCTGCCGCCGTGCACCTTGCCTTCCCACCCCAGCTAATACGCCAGATCCCCAGCATCACAAGCCTGGCAGTGTGCAAGTAGCCCAGACGGGCCACGCCACCCCACAGTGAATCCCGCCCCTAGGAGAGGGGAAGAGAAGGCACACACCAGTCTGACTGTGGCCCCAGCGGTGGGCTGGGGGTAGACATCAGGTCGGACTGCGGCCCCGCCCACCAACTCCAGTTATACACCACAGCACAGGGGAAGTGCCCTGCAGGCCCTCACCACACCAGGGACTATCCAAAATGACCAAGCGGAAGAATTCCCCTCAGAAGAATCTCCAGGAAATAACAACAGCTAATGAGCTGATCAAAAAGGATTTAAATAATATAACAGAAAGTGAATTTAGAATAATAGTCATAAAATTAATCGCTGGGCTGGAAAACAGCATACAGGACAGCAGAGAATCTCTTGCTACAGAGATCAAGGGACTAAGGAACAGTCACGAGGAGCTGAAAAACGCTTTAAAGGAAATGCAAAACAAAATGCAAACCACCACGGCTCGGATGGAAGAGGCAGAGGAGAGAATAGGTGAACTAGAAGATAAAGTTATGGAAAAAGAGGAAGCTGAGAAAAAGAGAGATAAAAAAATCCAGGAGTATGAGGGGAAAATTAGAGAACTCAGTGATACACTAAAAAGAAATAATATACGCATAATTGGTATCCCAGAGGAGGAAGAGAGAGGGAAAGATGCTGAAGGGGTACTTGAAGAAATTATAGCTGAGAACTTCCCTGAACTGGGGAAGGAAAAAGGCATTGAAATCCAAGAGGCACAGAGAACTCCCTTCAGACGTAACTTGAATCGATCTTCTGCACGACATATCATAGTGAAACTGGCAAAATACAAGGATAAAGAGAAAATTCTGAAAGCAGCAAGGGGTAAACGTGTCCTCACATATAAAGGGAGACCTATAAGACTCGTGACCGATCTCTCTTTTGAAACTTGGCAGGCCAGAAAGAATTGGCACGAGATTTTCAGGGTGCTAGACAGCAAAAATATGCAGCCGAGAATCCTTTATCCAGCAAGTCTGTCATTTAGAATAGAAGGAGAGATAAAGGTCTTCCCAAACAAACAAAAACTGAAGGAATTTGTCACCACTAAACCAGCCCTACAAGAGATCCTAAGGGGGATCCTGTGAGACAAAGTACCAGAGACATCACTACAAGCATAAAACAGACAGACATCACAATGACTCTAAACCCGTATCTTTCTATAATAACACTGAATGTAAATGGATTAAATGCGCCAACCAAAAGACATAGGGTATCAGAATGGATAAAAAAACAAGACCCATCTATTTGCTGTCTACAAGAGACTCATTTTAGACCTGAGGACACCTTTAGATTCAGAGTGAGGGGATGGAGAACTATTTATCATGCTACTGGAAGCCAGAAGAAAGCTGGAGTAGCCATACTTATATCAGACAAACTAGACTTTAAATTAAAGGCTGTAACAAGAGATGAAGAAGGACATTATATAATAGTTACAGGGTCTATCCTTCAGGAAGAGCTAACAATTATAAATGTCTATGCGCCGAATACCGGAGCCCCCAAATATATAAAACAATTACTCATAAACAGAAGCAACCTTATTGATAAGAATGTGGTAATTGCTGGGGACTTTAACACCCCACTTACAGAAATGGATAGATCATCTAGACACACGGTCAATAAAGAAACAAGGGCCCTGAATGAGACACTGGATCAGATGGACTTGACAGATATATTTAGAACTCTGCATCCCAAAGCAACAGAATATACTTTCTTCTCGAGTGCACATGGAACATTCTCCAAGATAGATCATATACTGGGTCACAAAACAGCCCTTCATAAGTTTACAAGAATTGAAATTATACCATGCATACTTTCAGACCACAATGCTATGAAGCTTGAAATCAACCACAGAAAAAAGTCTGGAAAACCTCCAAAAGCATGGAGGTTAAAGAACACCCTACTAACGAATGAGTGGGTCAACCAGGCAATTAGAGAAGAAATCAAAAAATATATGGAAACAAACGAAAATGAAAATACAACAATCCAAACGCTCTGGGACGCAGCGAAGGCAGTGCTGAGAGGAAAATACATTGCAATCCAGGCCTATCTCAAGAAACAAGAAAAATCCCAAATACAAAATCTAAGAGCACACCTAAAGGAACTAGAAGCAGAACAGCAAAGGCAGCCTAAACCCAGCAGAAGAAGAGAAATAATAAAGATCAGAGCAGAAATAAACAATATAGAATCTAAAAAAACTGTAGAGCAGATCAACGAAACCAAGAGTTGGTTTTTTGAAAAAATAAACAAAATTGACAAACCTCTAGCCAGGCTTCTCAAAAAGAAAAGGGAGATGACCGAAATAGATAAAATCATGAATGAAAATGGAATTATTACAACCAATCCCTCAGAGATACAAACAATTATCAGGGAATACTATGAAAAATTATATGCCAACAAATTGGACAACCTGGAAGAAATGGACAAATTCCTGAACACCCACACTCTTCCAAAACTCAATCAGGAGGAAATAGAAAGCTTGAACAGGCCCATAACCAGCGAAGAAATTGAATCGGTTATCAAAAATCTCCCAACAAATAAGAGTCCAGGACCAGATGGCTTCCCAGGGGAGTTCTACCAGACGTTTAAAGCAGAGATAATACCTATCCTTCTCAAGCTATTCCAAGAAATAGAAAGGGAAGGAAAACTTCCAGACTCATTCTATGAAGCCAGTATTACTTTGATTCCTAAACCAGACAGAGACCCAGTAAAAAAAGAGAACTACAGGCCAATATCCCTGATGAATATGGATGCCAAAATTCTCAATAAGATACTAGCAAATCGAATTCAACAGCATATAAAAAGAATTATTCACCATGATCAAGTGGGATTCATTCCTGGGATGCAGGGCTGGTTCAACATTCGCAAATCAATCAACGTGATACATCACATTAACAAAAAAAAAGAGAAGAACCATATGATCCTGTCAATCGATGCAGAAAAGGCCTTTGACAAAATCCAGCACCCTTTCTTAATAAAAACCCTTGAGAAAGTCGGGATAGAAGGAACATACTTAAAGATCATAAAAGCCATTTATGAAAAGCCCACAGCTAACATCATCCTCAACGGGGAAAAACTGAGAGCTTTCTCCCTGAGATCAGGAACACGACAGGGATGCCCACTCTCACTGCTGTTGTTTAACATAGTGCTGGAAGTTCTAGCATCAGCAATCAGACAACAAAAGGAAATCAAAGGCATCCAAATTGGCAAAGATGAAGTCAAGCTTTCGCTTTTTGCAGATGACATGATATTATACATGGAAAATCCGATAGACTCCACCAAAAGTCTGCTAGAACTGATACATGAATTCAGCAAAGTTGCAGGATACAAAATCAATGTACAGAAATCAGTTGCATTCTTATACACTAACAATGAAGCAACAGAAAGACAAATAAAGAAACTGATCCCATTCACAATTGCACCAAGAAGCATAAAATACCTAGGAATAAATCTAACCAAAGATGTAAAGGATCTGTATGCTGAAAACTATAGAAAGCTTATGAAGGTAATTGAAGAAGATTTAAAGAAATGGAAAGACATTCCCTGCTCATGGATTGGAAAAATAAATATTGTCAAAATGTCAATACTACCCAAAGCTATCTACACATTCAATGCAATCCCAATCAAAATTGCACCAGCATTCTTCTCGAAACTAGAACAAGCAATCCTAAAATTCATATGGAACCACAAAAGGCCCCGAATAGCCAAAGGAATTTTGAATAAGAAGACCAAAGCAGGAGGCATCACAATCCCAGACTTTAGCCTCTACTACAAAGCTGTCATCATCAAGACAGAATGGTATTGGCACAAAAACAGACACACAGACCAATGGAATAGAATAGAAACCCCAGAACTAGACCCACAAACGTATGGCCAACTCATCTTTGACAAAGCAGGAAAGAACATCCAATGGAAAAAAGACAGCCTCTTTAACAAATGGTGCTGGGAGAACTGGACAGCAACATGCAGAAGGTTGAAACTAGACCACTTTCTCACACCATTTACAAAAATAAACTCAAAATGGATAAAGGACCTAAATGTGAGACAGGAAACCATCAAAACCTTAGAGGAGAAAGCAGGAAAAGACCTCTCTGACCTCAGCCGTAGCAATCTCTTACTCGACACATCCCCAAAGGCAAGGGAATTAAAAGCAAAAGTGAATTACTGGGACCTTATGAAGATAAAAAGCTTCTGCACAGCAAAGGAAACAACCAACAAAACTAAAAGGCAACCAACGCAATGGGAAAAGATATTTGCAAATGACATATCGGACAAAGGGCTAGTATCTAAAATCTATAAAGAGCTCACCAAACTCCACACCCGAAAAACAAATAACCCAGTGAAGAAATGGGCAGAAAACATGAATAGACACTTCTCTAAAGAAGACATCCAGATGGCCAACAGGCACATGAAAAGATGTTCAGCGTCGCTCCTTATCAGGGAAATACAAATCAAAACCACACTCAGGTATCACCTCACGCCAGTCAGAGTGGCCAAAATGAACAAATCAGGAGACTATAGATGCTGGAGAGGATGTGGAGAAATGGGAACCCTCTTGCACTGTTGGTGGGAATGCAAATTGGTGCAGCCGCTCTGGAAAGCAGTGTGGAGGTTCCTCAGAAAATTAAAAATAGACCTACCCTATGACCCAGCAATAGCACTGCTAGGAATTTACCCAAGGGATACAGGAGTACTGATGCATAGGGGCACTTGTACCCCAATGTTCATAGCAGCACTCTCAACAATAGCCAAATTATGGAAAGAGCCTAAATGTCCATCAACTGATGAATGGATAAAGAAATTGTGGTATATATACACAATGGAATACTACGTGGCAATGAGAAAAAATGAAATATGGCCTTTTGTAGCAACGTGGATGGAACTGGAGAGTGTAATGCTAAGTGAAATAAGCCATACAGAGAAAGACAGATACCATATGGTTTCACTCTTATGTGGATCCTGAGAAACTTAACAGGAACCCATGGGGGAGGGGAAGGAAAAAAAAAAGAGAGGTTAGAGTGGGAGAGAGCCACTCTCTCTCACAGCATAAGAGACTGTTAAAAACTGAGAACAAACTGAGGGTTGATGGGGGGTGGGAGGGAGGGGAGGGTGGGTGATGGGTATTGAGGAGGGCACCTTTTGGGATGAGCACTGGGTGTTGTATGGAAACCAATTTGTCAATAAATTTCATATATAAAAAAAAAAGAAATTGTGGTTTATATACACAATGGAATACTACGTGGCAATGAGAAAAAATGAAATATGGCCTTTTGTAGCAACGTGGATGGAACAGGAGAGTGTGATGCTAAGTGAAATAAGTAATACAGAGAAAGACAGATACCATATGGTTTCACTCTTATGTGGATCCTGAGAAACTTAACAGGAACCCATGGGGGAGGGGAAGGAAAAAAAAAAAAAAAGGACGTTAGAGTGGGAGAGAGCCAAAGCATAAGAGACTGTTAAAAACTGAGAACAAACTGAGGGTTGATGGGGGGTGGGAGGGAGGGGCGGGTGGGTGATGGGTATTGAGGAGGGCACCTTTTGGGATGAGCACTGGGTGTTATATGGAAACCAATTTGTCAATAAACTTCATATATAAAAAAAAATAAATAAAAATAATAAAATGCTTTAAAAAATAAAATAAAATAAAAATTAATCTTGGGACGCCTGGGTGGCTCAGTCAGTTGAACATCCAACTCTTAGTTTCAGCTCGAGTCATGATCCCAAGGCCATGGGATCAAGCCCTGCGTCAGGTCCACACGAAGCATGGAGTCGGCTTGCGATTCATATGCTCCCTCACTCTCTCTCAAAAATCAACATTAAAAAAAATAGTAAAACGAATGAAAAAGTTAATCTTAAGGGACAAGATTTAAAGTATAGAAGAGAAATACAGGATTACAGAATTTTGAGCTATTTTCCAGGACTACCACGATGTCTAAGAAAAATATAAAAACCGATTTTAAACTTCATATAGTTTTATTATTCCACTGGGAACAGCATATGAAGAGCTCTAATTTCCTATCTACACCATATAGGAAGGTTGTTAAGGACCCGAGAAGGAATCTAGTATTAAGCAACTAATATATTTATGATCATCCAATTTGAAGATTTTAAAGTCTTCCAATACATGTTTGATTATCAAGGAAGATTGAACATTCCCAGGAGGAAAGAAGAAAGGGACCCCCAAAAAAAAAAATCAACTCAGCAGTCTTTCTCAGTTTTAGACATGAAAGAATTTAGGGGATAAATTGAACAACTATGAATACTAAAGTTTCCCCTGAATAATATAAAATGTGTCTTGGGGTGCCTGGGGGAATCAGTCGGCTAAGCATCCGACTTCAGCTCAGGTCACAATCTCACGGTTCCTGAGCTCGAGCCCCGCGTGTCAGGCTCTGAGCTGTCAGCACAGAAGAAGCACAGCGCAGAAGCCTGCGTTAGATTCTGTGACAGCACAGAAGCCTGCGTCAGATTCTGTGTCTCCCTCTCTCTCTGCCATTCCCCCTCTCATGCTCCATCTCTCTCAAAAATAAATAAATATTGTTTTAAAAATGTATCTATTGTCGGAAATCTTCGAAAAAGTAAAAAATCACCTCCTACAACGAATTTTGCATACCCTCTTGGCAACCTTTCATGCCTTATGATTCTGTCATGACAAAGAGTTCATATTAGACAAAAATTTATACATGTTGAGTTCATTCATTTGGAATGTGTGTAGGTGTCTGTTATATGCAGATACTATTAAAAAAAGAGTGGCACCTGGGTGGCTCAGCTGGTTAAGCGTCCACCTTGATTTTGGCTCAGGTTATTCAAGCTCTGTGTCGGGTTTGACACTGGCAGCACAGAGCCTGCTTAGGACTCTCTCTCTCTCTCTCTCTGTCTCTGTCTTACTCTCTCTCTCTCAAAATACATAAACAATTGAAAACTTAAAATTAAAAAAAGATAAATCAGAATGCAGAAAACATATTTTATTTATTTTTTCTTTCAGAGTGTGGCAGCTTAAGTGGCACCTGGGTAGCTCAGGCAGTTAAGCATCTTGATTTGGGCTCAGGTCCTCATCTTGCAAACCGGTTTGTGAGTCTGAGCTATGGGTCGAGCTCTGTGCTGACAATGAAGAGCCTGTTTGGGATTCTCTCTGTCTCTCCCCTCTCTCCCTGTCCCTACCCTGCTTGCTCTCTCTCTCAAAATAAATAAATAAGTTAAAAAAAAACAAATTCAGTGTTGCAGCTTCAAATTTAGTTTTTCATTTCACGGATAAAGAACCTTATTTACATCACCAGAAATTTTATTTAATGAAAAGAATAAATGTTTATTTCCTCTCTTTCTACTCCAAAAGACCTAAAATATGCCAAGATTATACCACACAGTAGGTTACCTTAGAAACCCCAAGAAAGACAATAACCAAAAAGTGAAAATTCACAATCAACCTGGTATGGACTAAAACAGATTTCACTTTGCATTCCTTAGAAACACAGGTTTTGCTAAACTAAATCTAGGATATCACCTTTATTAAACTGAAAGGCAAGGGCAAAATTTCTTTCGGTTCTTCACAGAAATCAGCTGTAAGTCATTCAGAAGAGTCTAAGCATTTTTTGGTTGTTACCTGGCTTTTTTTTCTTAACTTGCACTTAAAATATCCCCTCCCACATTTTATAATTTAAAGAGCATCTGCTCTGCCTTAATCCCACTATTGCTGCTGTGATTTTATGATACTTTCCCTCAACTCTTCATACTTTAAGTTCAACTCGCCCTTCTAAAATGAATTCTTCCCCTTCAACCCCCTCCTCATCTTCATATGCATCGAGCTATTCTTTCCAGCTGCCTTCTCCTTCTTTGCTTCCATAAAGGCATACCTGAGAATTATCTACTCCCACCAAACTTTCTAAATTTCAATCCTGTACCTTCCTCTCTGTTGTCATTACACTGATTTCTATTATGATCTTGAGGACTTCCATTTCTTCCTAAGATCCTTTTCATCATTATAAGGAGCAAGAGGATGGTACGGGTGGGGGCAGTATAAAACGAAACAACTTACCTTTGCAAGACCAAGGACACCTAACGTCTTGAGAGAAGGTTTCAGAAGAGATTTAGATGATGGTAAAACAGGAATAGGATCGCCATAAACTCTGACTTGTGGTTTGGAAAGAGTTTCAGCCATATCTCTATTTTCAGAATCAGGATTATTGTCCTCAGATAAGGTTCCATTTTCTGGTTTCATAGTGCCACGTTTTGCTCTCACTTAGTAGAAAACAAAGTAAAGAGGACATGAAAATATCTGTAACTTCAAATTAGTGAATAACACAAGAATGGACAAGAATTAATGAATAATACAAGTCTTCCAATAGCTTACTGTTTTTAATGAATTGCCAAGAAGAATGCAGTAGCTTTGCTATGCGTGATTTCGGGACATTCTAGAAAAGAATTAATAGCTGTAAGGATTACAAGAATCCAATTCGATAACATCATTGTAATATTCACCATTACCACATGAGCACCATTACACAAGGAACACAGGCTTTGGAATCATTCAAATGTAGATTCACTTCTCAGTTATGCCATTTACTATTTATTACCAGTCTCCATTTCCTTATGTGGTGAGGATTACAAGAGATCTCATAAGTAGTCCCAAATGTTACTCACCGTACCTGTAACTGATTAATATCGGGTAAATACTTTACCAAAGTAACCTCAGATAAACATTGAACCCTAGGTAATTGAAAGCATGTTGAAAAAACTAACACTAAGAAATTTAAATATGTTATCTTGTGAAGTGTTTGCATGATTTAGACTGGCATGAACTATCTCTTGTAAGAGAAAATATACAAACGTACTCTTCAGTAGTATCTTATGTCGGTAAGTTGGAATTGCAAACAGTTTAAGTGGCTTCTCTTTCTCAAAACACTAAAGACAAATATGACTGTTTAAATGTAGCTCCTTCTGGGATGCCTGGGTGGCTCAGTCAGTTAAGTGACCCACTTTTGATGTCAGCTCCGGTCATGACCTCACGGTTAGTGGGGTTCAAGCCACACATTGGGCTCTGTGCTGACAGAGTGGAACCTGCTTGAAATCCCCTCCTTGCCTCTCTGTCTGCCCCTCCCTACTAGCACTTGCTCATTCTCTCTCTCTCTCCCTCCCTTTCCAGGAGAAATACAAACATTACAAAAACATTTAGCTCAGCTCCTTCCAAGAAAGAGAAAAAGAATAATAAACCTTGTGGGGCAATGAGTCATGGATGAAAACCACACACAGACAGTAGAATTCCATAACCAATACGTTGACAATGGAGTTGACAGAAAGTGATGTACTAAAAGAACAGACACTAAAGTAAAGTTTTCTGCAAGGAAATATTAGAGTAGGGGTAAACCATTAAAAAAGAGCATGGTGTTGGGAACACATAGGTTGCTCAGTCAGCTCAGCGTCCAACTTCAGCTCATGAGTCATGATCTCACGGTTTGTGGGTTTGAGCCCCACATTGAGCTCTGTGTTGACAGCTCCGAGCCTGGAGCCTGCTTTGGATTCTGTCTCCCACTGTCTCTGACCCTACCCCGCTTGTACTCTGTCTCTCTCTCTCGCTCCAAAATAAATAAACTTAAAAACATCAAAAATATCTTTAAAATCATCGGGGGAGAAGAGGAAAAAAGGAAAAAAAAATGAGACATGACCAATCAATGAAGCATGAGCTTAAGACAAGGAAGAAAAGGAGAAATGTGAGCAAAATAAGGTAAGTGTAAACAACATGCATTTTTCAACAGGTACATAAGTAGGATTGGGAATATAGTATGAATAATAGTCTCTTTTAAACCTTTGAAAGATATATATCTATATCTATATATCTATATCTATATCTATATCTATAAAACTTATACATAAAACAGAGGCTTTGATTCACAGTATATCCCCAATAATACTGACTTTAATCACACTACAGTTACCTGGTTATAAGTACTGTAATAAAGAATTTAATTTTTTTCACTATAAAATAAATTGTTCAATTACTGGCATCTATCACTTCCTAAAAGCTATAAATTACTACTAGACTAACAAAATAACAGAAAAAGAGAGGTTCCTAACACATCAACTTTCACTATGGAGAAAGAATTGGGAATGAGAATTCTAGGAAGAAATGGGAACCTTCAAAGGATGTGTGTAATGGGACACAGATGGGGTTACACAAACAAAGGCTGAGGACTTTTTCTCTGCAATTCTAAGCTCACAATGGGAGGATACTAAAAATATACTGTAACCTTCTTTCTTATGTAACTCCTGATTTCCTCAATAGAATTCATTTGTGTTTATACATGTTAAACACTAAAACGGAATATAAACTGAAGCCTGACTTTTTAAATTCACACATTTAATTGTGATATATCATGCGTATTTTGTTACTTTTCAAACTCCATTCTACGGAATTCCATTTCCCTACTCATTTATTCACATTCAAAACCTATGACATTGTTTCTTCCAAGCAAGACTTTATTCTAGGAGCTCCAGGAGTCTGACAAGTGTGTTTCCTAACCTCCAGGAGCTTATCATGACTGAGGGGCTTTGAAATGAATACTGAAATAAATATCAGATGTCTGAAACTTTACATTTTAGAATCTGACACAAGGACTAGGAGAAGATAGTTTTCAAAGCTACATATGAAAGATTTCTGAAATTAAAAATTGGACAACTTGGCTATGAAGAGCCTCTGCTCATACAGCTACTCTTTTCAGCAAAACACGTATTCTTCAGGGAGATGCACAATTTTAACTTACTCTTCATGCATTTATTTCAAAACTACAGGGGAACACTTTTGTAAGGTAAATGTTGAGAAATAATGGAAACATCTAAATGTCTACATTTTCTAATATTATTTTAGTCTAAATGTAGAACAAAGGATAGAGCCAAAGGAAAATCTTGTATGTCACCAAAATAAAACTTGCCCGGGGCCGGGGGGCGGGGGGGCAAACTACAATAGATACTTGGACCCAATCAGGTTTCATTTAGGCATGAGTATTACCAGTCATGCTACTATCACAGTAAGAATCCTTATCCTTAAGCAAATGTCACATTTCCTCCATGATGGGAAAGCTTTTCCTAATATAATTTGACGGTCATTATATATTTTCCAGCCCATTCTTTTATAAGACTCCACCTGTAGGGTTTAGCAAAGTACAACAAAACAAAACAAAACATTCAACGCGTCATGTATCTGTAAAGTGGTTTGTTCTTGCTAACTTTCCATGACACACATAAAATGATGATACACAGGCTCCTCTTAAATGTTCAGAGTAAATAAGGGAGAAAACTCAATTCAGAGCAGGAAAGTGAGTTTCACAGGAGAGTACTTTACCTTGCTACCAAAATGTAAGACTTGGCTAGATGATGTAGGCCATGAATCATCAGGACCAGGTTTGTCGGAAAGCCTTTAGAGCAAAAATATACAACAAAAACATGTTCATTTATTTTAAAAGAAAATTTTAAAAATTAAGTGAAAGTTCAGCTATCTGTGTATTAAACCACGTTTCTTGGTATAATTAAAAGTTGGCCTCTGGTTTTTTCATTGAGTTTTATTTTAATTTCAGTAATAATAGCATCCAGTGTTATATTAGTTTATTAATATAGTGATTCACCAACTCCATACTCACCCCATGCTCATCATGACAAGGGCACTCCTTCATCCCCATCACCTCTTTCAGCCCTCCCACCACTCACCTCCTCTCTGGGAACCATCTGTTTGTTGTCGGTAGGTAAGAGCCTATTTCTTGATTTGTCTCTCCTTCTTTTTTCTCCTTTGCTCATTTGTTGTTTCTTAAGTGCTACATGAGTAAAATCATATGGTATTTGTCTTTTCCTGACTTTTCTTAACATACTACTCTCAGGCTCCATCCTGATTACATCCTTGCCAAGTAAATGGCAAGATTTCATTGTTTTATGGTTGAGTAATATTCCAGGGTGTGTGTGTTTGTGTGTGTGTGTGTGTGTGTGTGTGTGTATGAAAAACATATACACACACAGATACATACATATAGAACTCCTGCGTTCACTCATTTGTCAATGGACGCTTGCACTGGCTATTGGAAATAATGCTGCAATAAACACAGGGGTGCGTGTGTCATATGGAATTCGTGTTTTTTTTGTATTTTTTTGGGTAGTATCCAATAGTACAATAACTGGATCATAGGAGAGTTCTCTTTTTAATTTTTTGAGGAATCTCCATACTGTTTTCCAGAGGGGCCGCACCCATTTGCATTTCCACCAAAAGTGCAAGAGGTTTCCTTTGTCTCCACATCCTCGCAAACACTTGCTTCTTGTGTCTTGGAGTTTAGCCATTCTGACATGTGTGACATGATATCTCGTTGTAGTTTTGGGGAGCCTTTTTTCCTGTGTCTGTTGACCATCTGTATATTGTCTTGGAAAAATGTCTGGTTATATCTTCTGCTCATTTTTAAACTGGGCTTTTTTGGAGGGGAGGATGTTTACTCATATCAATTTTTTATACTTTGTGGATACTAACCCTTACTGGATTTGCAAAATATTTGCAAATATGTTCTCCCATCCCAGAGGATGCCTTTTAGTTTTGATGTTTCCCTTCACTGTGCAAAAGCTTTGTAGGTTAATGTAGTCCCCATAGTTTATTCTTGCTTTATTTCCCTTGGCTCAGGAGACATAACTAGTAAAATGTTGCTACAGCCAAAGTCAGAGAAATGACGGCCTGTGCTCTCTTCAAGGATTTTTTATGGTTTAAGGTCTCACACTTAGGTCTTTAATTCATTTTCAGGTTATTTGTGTGTATGGTACAAAAATTGACCCAGGTTCATTCTTTGGAATGTGACTTGTCTGGTTTACCCAACACCATTTGGTGAAGAGACTGCCTTTTCCCCACTGGATAGTCTTTCCTGTTTGTGGAAGATAAACTGACCATACAGTGGTGGATTTATTTCTGGGTTTGTGGTTCTATTCCACTGAGCTATGAGGCTATTTTGTATGCCAGTACCCACCATCCTGTTTGGATTACTACAGCTTTGGAAGAAAACTTGAAATCTGAGACTGCGATACCTCCAGTTTTCCTCTTTTGCAATACTGCTTTGGCCATTCAAGTTCTTTTGTGGTTCTATACAACGTTTAGGCTTGTTTGTCTAGCTCTGTGACAAATGCTGTTGGTATGTTGACAGGGATTGCATGACATCTGTAGATGCCTTTGGGTACTGCAGACACTTTAAAAATATGTATTCTTCTCATCTGTGAGCATCGGATGTGTTTCTCTTTCCGTCACCTTCAATTTCTTTCATCAGTGTGTTACGGTTTCTAGAGTACAGGTCTTTCACAATTTGGACCCTGTGTTAAAAAAACTTTCAGTTCTCTATTTTGACTCCACCTCTGCCAACCTGTGAAATCTCCAGGAAAGACCCAGTCTGAGTTTCCATAATCAAGTATGACAGGCAGGGAATGCTCTGAAATGGTTGAAAAATAAATGTATAAACGTTACTACAATGACTTCTCACCTCACATCTGTCAGAATGGCTGTTTCAACACAGGAAACAACAAGGGTTGCACAGGGTGTGGAGAAAAAACAACCCTTGTGCACTGGTCATGGGATGTAAATTGGTATCGCCACAGTGAAAGCCACTATGGAGGGGCCTCAATGAATTAAAAACACAAATACCATAGGATCCAGTGATTCCACTACTGGGTATTTATTTACCCAAGGGAAATGGAGGTACTAATTTGAAAAGATATATGCACCCCTATCTTTATTATAGCATTGTTTACAATAGACAAGATATGGAAGCAACCCAAGTGTCCACCAATACATGAAGAGACCACACACACACACACACACACACACAATGAAATATTACGCAGCTATAAAACAGAATGAGATTTGCACATCATGGATGTACCTAGATGGCATGAGGGTAAGTGAAATAAGTCAGACAGAGAAAGACAAATCCTATATGATTTCACTTCTGTGTAGAATGTAAAATGGGGAATAAATGAACAAACAGAGCAAAAGCAGAAACAGCCCCATAAAAGCAGAGAATTGACTCTTGCCAGAAGGGAGGGGAGGTGGGGGGATTGACAAAATGGGTGAAGGGGAGAGGGAAGTTCAGTGTTCCAGTTATAGAATGAATAACCACAAGGCTCAAAGGTACAGCATAGGGAATCTAGTCAGTGGTATCGTAATACCATCATATTTTACCAGATGGGTGCTACACTTATGGCGAACATGGTGGACCATCCATTACATTGTGTGTCAGTTAGACCTCCATTTAACTAAATATATCAAAGTTTGGGTTTCCATGTTATGAGTGGTAGTACTAACTAGAGATTAAAAGATTAAAAGTTCCCACGGCCAACTTTGTTCCTACACTGGTCTTGCCTTATTTAGGTCCATAATAACTAGCAAGACATTCCAAGCCTTCAGGGGGCATTCAGCCACCCAAGGAGAGAGACTGCGATCAAATGGTCCTGGTAGTTGTGCCTCTATTTCTCTATATGCTGCCTGACTATTTTCTTCCCTATGAGCTCCCACTCCTACATCACTCTTCGGCACGGTTCTGTGGCATCCCCCAACCTTTCAATCTTTAGCCTATGAAGCCATACACTCCTACAACAAGGATGGGCTCAAATGACCGAGGGTAGGAACCATGTCCTGCTCCTGGAGAACAAGCGAACTGGGAGTCTCAGTCATCCACACAGTCACCTCAACATAGGCATGTTATCACCGATCCAGATGAAGCTCCCTTACTGATCTGACAAGTCAGTCCTACCCCTGCCCAGCCCTACAAGTACATGGGAAGGGCATCACAGATTTAGGAAAAGAGGTGGAGTGAGGAGACAGCTTGCCTTGGGCCATACATCCCTGATGTTCGCAATCTCCACCACCCACCCCCAATTCCTTGAGAGGATCTAAGCTATCCTCCCTCAGTTGGGCTGGAAGTAGGGGATATCATATTTCTATTTGCTGTAAACAGACTCTTCCCAGCAGCTCAAAGGATTGTTAATCTCTCTCATCAGAAAAGCTGAGGTATGCTCGCACCTTCAATGAAACCAACACACACAAAAGCAGAAACCTGGTCACGACCCTCTTGAACTCTCTATTTGATTATGCCTTTCGAAACAACTCCCCTAATCCTGGGTCCTTCATTCCTGACATTCACCTTTATGTCACTTGTCATAAACCCCCATATTCTGACATCTTTCCTAAAACTCTTGTTTCTATCCAACTCAGTGTTGTTCTCCTTGAAACCTGGTCTCCTCTGCTAATTTGACTCTTACCTTCCTTCATTTTATTCATTAGACCCACTCCCCAGATTTCTATCATTGAAATATTTGTCTGCAAGATGAAGACAAAAAAACAAAGAAAGAAATGAAAGAAAGAAAGAAAGAAAGAAAGAAAGAAAGAAAGAAAGAAAGAAAGAAAAGAACCCGAATGTAAATCTCATTTCTGTGACTTATCATATCTAACTAGGTCACTTCAATCTCTTTTGAGTTTCAAACTGTCCATGTAAGCAACCATTCGGCAAGGAGGTTAAACAGAGGTTGAATTACCAGAGGGTATTTTGATGAATTAATCTCTGAGGTTTCCTAAATCTTGAGACTCTAAGTAGTTTTGATTTGGCCTCTGGAAAAATGGAGAGTCCTTAGCTGGCAGAAGGGGAAATATTAATGTGGAAAAAAAAGAAATACCAAGAAACCCAGAGAAGAAAGTAAAAAGGCAAAAACACAGTACAGAAACGTCATAGGGAAAAAATATCCAAAAAAGAAAAAGTTTCCTAGAACTAGTCAAGGGTACTAGTCCAAAGGGAAACCAGACTGGGAACTTAGGCAACAGAGAATCCTCGAAATATCCTAGCAATATCCTTGTGATAGAGACTGAATTTAATTAACATAACATGGTCTACAACTAGATACCCTTCCCTTACAGAAAACTCATTTGTCTCAAGAATAGGGGATATCACCACATCTAAGGAGATGCCTGACGACATCTTGCTTATTATGTAAAAGCCTTGACACCATGGACATAGCTGACATCCATCCTAAAATCTCGGATGGTAAAAACAAGGGACTAGTTACCACTGCACTAATGACATTTGTTAGCACTAGTGGTCAAATACATAAGGGCAAATGCTTGCACTAACCTGGTTTCTTAAGAAAACCCTAAATTAGAGTTCCGATATGATTAGCTTTGACATTCTGAGTTGATCTGCCCTAGGATCTGTATCTTCATCTCAGTGCTGCTGAGGAACCAGAGAATGGATGTGGAAGCTACACAGGCTGACGGGAAAAGCCCCTCAGCTACCCATTAACTATGGAATCATGGTCGAGTCTTCAACCTCCCTGAACCACAGTTGCCAAAATAATAAAAAGTAGGCTACAACAACACAGCTACTTTGCAAAGCTATGCAATGCCTACATAACTTAACAGATGTTATGCATAGGATATAGTGTCTTGTCCAGAGTAGACCACTCAACAACTGCTTTTTTTCTCTGCGTTCCCTTAGGAAACACATAATTTTCAGTTCATTCATTTCACTTCCTTTCCTTTCATTTTCCATTTCATTTCATTTCATTCCTTTATACTTTGAGAGTGAGTGCACACAGAAATCGGGAAAGACATCCCAAGGAGGCTGTCAGCGCAAAACCCGACGTGGGGCTTGAACTCACAAACCTGAGTTGAAGTCAAGAGTCACACCCTTAACTGACTGAGCCACCCACGTGCCCCAACGAATGTCATTTTTACAAATCCAGAAAAATCCTACCTGGCTATAGAGTCTCCCTCAGCATTCTTATCTGCTCCTAAAGAAGAAAGCAAAATACATGTTAAATCAACAATCAAAAAATAGAGGAAATTACAAGTGTACGGCTTATGATTTGTGAAAAAGTATTGCTTTGGGACCACACCTGGAAACCACACTACACTGAAATGTAATTATACCATTCGTAGGCTTAAAGCACTAAGAAATCTTACTTTCTCCTCTATACTGACCAAAAGCAAGAATGGGTTTTATCAAAATTTGACACCTACAGGTGAACTGATGTTTACAATGGCCATCACTGACCGACTCTATGACACTGGAGGAAAATGGTGTCGTTAGGAGAATGATTATCACAAGCTGACAATGTCAAACTGCAACTAGCATGATTTTTCTGGACTTCCACCCCTATAGAAGTTAAAAGAGAGTTTTTTTATTTTGCTGTAACACAGCAGAACTTCCCCAGCCATTTAGTAGAGACTGTTCAGAGTTAGGATGAAACAACACCTCACAAATGTGCTCCATAGTTATTGTACTTTGCATCATGGCCAAACCATAACAAGCAGACTCTCCCTGGCCTTATTTCCAATGGCAAGGTAAGTTGGAAGGCTGTGGCATTCCAATTTGATAAACTTCTAACTTCTCGAGACTGTCTCCTTCCATTGCTAGAAAGTCTATCTAGACCCACTGAACATCACAGAGGATGATCCCAATGTTGGTACTATGTAGTGGCTCATGATGTCATTTTTCTCAACCCTCCCCATTGGGTGACACACATCTAGAAAAATCATGCTTGTTTTCATGGAAGGCATATGTCATCAGATCCTCTACTGATGAGCAACAAAACAAAACAAAGGGCAAAGAATATCTTGAATGCCTACATTCAATTAGTGGGGAATTTTAATTTTCTAAACATTCAACGGTAGCCACTGTATGATTGTTACTATATGACACTCTTTAAAGAGCAAGACTATGGAGGTAAGGGTTGGGGTTAATGTAGGGAAAAAGGGGCACACCCCCAAGGACTATTTTTTAAATTTTTTTAACGTTTATTTTTTTTAGAGACAGAACATGAATGGGGGGAGGGTCAGAGAGAGAGGGAGACACATAATAGGAAGCAGGCTCCAGGCTCCGATCTGTCATTCCAGAGCCTGACACAGGGCTCGATCTCGTGAACCACGAGATCATGACTTGAGCCAAAGTCGGACACTTAACCGACTGAGCCACCCAGGCGCCCAAGCACAGAGGACTTGTAAGGCAGTGAAACTCTTTCACACGATACCACAAAGGTGGATTCACATCATTACACATTTGTTAAAACCCAAAGAATGTATAACACCAAGGCTGAACACTAATGCAAATTAGAGACATTGCCTGAACATGAAGAGTTAGTGTCCATATAAAATGCACCACTCTTGTCAGGGTGCCTGGGTGGCTCAATTGGTTCAGCGTCCATGTCTGGATCTGAGATCAGGTCATGATCTCACAGTTCATGGAATCAAGTCCTGCATCAGGCTCTGTGCTGACAGCACAGGATTCTTTCTCCCTTCTCCCTCTGCCCCTTGGCTGCTCACACACATACATGCTCTCTCACTCAAAACTAAACAAAGGAACTGAAAAAAAATTACTACTAAAAATGGACCACTGTCGTGCAAGATGTTAACAACAGGGGAGGCTAGGCGTGTACGGGAGCATGGTATGGTATATGGAGACTCTCTGTACTTTCTATTATATTTTGCTGTGAACTTAAAACTGCTGAAAAAATAAGGATCATTAAACGTAAAAAACAATCAAACAAAGTACAACAACCAAACACGGTATCCATTGAAGCTACTCTTAGCATATATTAACCATGATACAGTCACCTTGAGCATTAAGATAGAGATCAAAGTAACATAATAGGGGTACTGTCTCCCATATGGAAGTATATGAAAATACATAAAGCAAAATACAAAAATACAAGTTATTTGTATATTTAGGCAAGAAAACAATGGATGAATATGACCAAATATAACTATAAACAGGGATTCAGCACTATATGAATCAAACCTGGGTTTTCCATATAATTGAGATTTTATTCTAATTTTAAATCAAAAATCATTATGCTGATCGTATCTAAGATTCATAAGGAAAGCTTAATCATATAAAAAAAGATGATAATGACCTAATATTGCCCTAGCCTTTTTTGTACAAATACCTACTTCATATGGATGATGAAACTGAAACCAGTACCATGATAACCATCATTTTACTTGCCATTAAAATAAAATTTTAAGACACCACCAAAAATGAATTGAGGGCTGTAATTTCTATGCAGAAAAGGTTTCATCCAGCAGGCCAAAGATGGCTACCCTCAGAATATCCTACTTGAATGACTGGCCCTTGGTTGTTCCCTGGGATCTTGGATTTAAGGACGGTTTCCACCATTCCCTAGCTTGGTAATAGAAGCTCACTGTGCCTAAGTATTGGTAAAATCAGTGTGCTTAAGGCCGTACACTTGATTTCTTTTTGGAAACCTGGAATTTTGGGACATGCTAAGGAGAAGATGCCTATGTGCTTAGCATTTGATGAAAACCTCGGGCACTGAGTATCCATAAGCCTCGTACTGGCAGACAACATTTCACTTGTGCTGTCCTAATTTGATGCTGGAGGAATTAAGCACATCCTGCTAACTCCATAAAGATAGGATTCCTGGAAGCCTGTGCTTGGTCGACTCTGGACTTCACCCCATGCACCATTTGTGCTGATTGGCCTTTCTAGCCTGTCCCCATAACAAACCATAGGCAACAACTATATGCTGCGTCCTGTGAGATCTTCCAGTGAATAATCAAATCTGGGTGTCTTTGTGGTGCCTCTATCACAACGCATTATATGAAATTTTATTATTTGGGTTGATGTCATACACGTGGTACCAGTCAGAAGGTTATGTCACAGAATACCTTTCCTGGAATCTCTTTTTCTTGGTATTTGCCTTGAAAATTCCTACATTCCTATATATCCATGCGAAGAAAGGTTTAAAAGGAATAGATGAAATCATGATGTCACAAAGTGTGAAACAAGCAACAATCCTATTTTACTCAGTAAAAAAAAAAAAGAGAGAGAGAGAGAATCCTGGTGGTTTCCACCATGTTCTACGATACACAAGTTCCTCTCAAATATGAAAAGTCAGTTAATTTTTCCAACTAACTAGGACTTAGTTCATTTTTCTGGCAGATAGGAATGAAAAGAAGTAACAGGGATTGTTCTAGAAAAAACAGAACTATCAGACCCAGTATAAAAACATACTACTGATTATAGTTTTATGTTTCTTTCCTTTCCTTACTTTCTTAGAAAATTAAAAATATACTTCACCTATTAAAGGCAATCATTGCCAAAATAATCAAAAGTCATAATTACTGTATCCTCATTCCTGCTGCTCTCCTCTGTTCATCTGATAAAGTACTACACATTTTTCATGTCCAATTTACATGCTGGCACACAACTTGGAAACTTCTGAATCTTCTGAGAGTTCTCTCTCACCCCTTAACTTTTCATATTCAGGAATCACAGATTCGTATTACTATACTGTTTCAGTCTCTGCTTTGTCTTTTCCCTGCCATTGCCCTAGTCAAACATGAGTTCTTAACTGATAATTTTCGCAGGGAAAAAAAAAGCCACAAAATATTATTGTTATTTCTTAAATGAATAAAAAAAATAAGCAAAACAAATGAGAAAGACACAAGGCCCTGAAAAAAAATTAATGGAATAAATTGAACCCCCTGACGTTTTCAATCTACACAGCTGAAAGTTTCACAATGGACTAATACTAGGCTAAGAAAACAAGAGCTTCCTTTGCCTCCCAGTCTCTTTATGTGGTTTCCTATAACCTATCCTCCATATGAGGGTTCAGCATGCTACGGCCACAGGTCAAACCCAACCTGCCATCTCGTTCTGTAAATAATGTTTTATTGGGGCATAGACCCATGTCTTCACTTACATATTGCTATGGCTGCTTTCACACTACAAGGGCAGAGCTGAGAAACCACATCACCTAAAATATTCACTGGCTCTTTAGGAAAAAGGCTTGGGGATCTTTATTTTATGCCATAACCAGAGTGTCCTAAACTCAAATCTAATCTACTTAGTCTTCTGCTTCAAATTCTCCAAAATCCCTGCATCAAATACTGCTGGTTCTCTCCCTAAGAGCCATTCCATATTCTTCATTCTTGCTAGAGAATCACAACTTTATTTGGATATTTATTGTCTCCATACACAGAGAAGGTGGCCTCACCCTGGCTTCAAAAAGAGAAAGGATTATTCTAAGCTAATCACAGTACCTGATTTACCAGGGACCAGTTTAGGAATGAGTATGTGACATAACCTAGTCTTTAAAATGTTAGAGGAAGTCTACTGCAAGCCTCTTCCTAGTGAAAAGAAACACCTAAAGCAAAGCAGTCCTTCCCACCCACTGGATGTTGCCATGTGAGAATATGATACCTGGAGCTGTTGCTAAATAGCCACCCTGGAAAGGAGAAATAAAAATACCACCAACTCCAGAACTGAACAAGTGATGACTGGGATCCTGATGACATCACTGAACCATCAAAACATTTCTGGTTCCTACTGTTTTAGTCACTGTTAGAAGTCACCTATTATTTGCCGCTAAAAGCATTCTACTGAAGAAATTTCCCAAGGCCTATCAGGTAAGACCTACTCCTTTCTATAGCACTAACAAACTTCCATAAGCTTGTCTTACCTAGGTATTCACCTCATTCCCAACCATTCCCATAGCACACGTTTTCTACCAGCAAAACCCAACTGCTCATAAATCCTGCTAAGGTCACTCGTACACCTTTGCCTCTGCACTGTTGTGTACTCCGCCAAACACGTAATCGTGATAGTTTACAAACATTGTCAAACATACAAATGTTGGTCCTTCTGCCTCTCTACCTGGCAAACCGAACTCCTCACTCTGCATGCTTACCGTAGATTCTACCCAGTCCTTGAAAACTCAGATTCCTCACCGGGAACTTATGGTAACTGGAACAAATGCCAATACAAAATAACAATGATAATTATAAGCTCTATGAGACTCTGGCAGCCAGTAAGCACTAAATAGAGTAAATAATACAAATGGCAGTGGTAACAACGAACTCCTGGGGTGCAGAGACTGGTTTTTGAATGTTTGTATTCTACAACAACAGGATAACACTTAGTAGCTAACAGGCACTTAAGAGTTACTTGTGGGGGCGCCTGGGTGGCGCAGTCGGTTAAGCGTCCGACTTCAGCCAGGTCACGATCTTGCGGTCTGTGAGTTCGAGCCCCGCGTCAGGCTCTGGGCTGATGGCTCAAAGCCTGGAGCCTGTTTCAGATTCTGTGTCTCTCTCTCTCTCTGCCCCTCCCCCGTTCATGCTCTTTCTCTCTCTGTCCCAAAAAATATATAAACGTTGAAAAAAAATAAAAAAAAAGAGTTACTTGTGAAGTGAACAAATGGACATGAATAAAAGTGATTCCTTTGAAAATTATTTTTAAAAACCACAGAAACTTTTCTGTTTCAAAAACCGCAGGGACAGCTCTATTCTGGTATGAGCACCTTAATGATCAAAACGCTGTCTGTTCTATCTTTACCTTTCCTGTAACTTCCAAAACTAACCTACAGAAATCCTTTGGTAACAGTCTACCAAGTTAAAGCTTTCTTCCTACTTTGCAGATTGTAAAGTGCACTAGGTGCCACAACTAGGGAGCAACAGTAGCATTTTTTGTGTGTGTGTGATTGTGAAACATCTTTGTGCTGTTATTATAATTTCTGGAGCCCAAGTTGCCCTATTTGAATACTTGCGAAGATAACATTTTGACTAATGGCAACAGAGTATCTTATTCTAACAAAATTACAGTGTCATGACAATTCTCCAACAAACAGAAGAAAACATTGTTCTAATGAAGTCAATATATCTTATTCTGGATTTGTTGTTGTTGTTTTTAAATGTTTATTTTTTTGAGAGATACAGAGCATGCATGTACAGGGGAGGGGCATAGAGAGAAGGAAAAGGGAAAATGCCACACAGGCTCTGAGCTGTCAGCAAAGAGCCCGACAGGGAAGTCTGACACAGGACTCCAACTCACCAACTGTGAGATGATGATGACCTGAGCTGAAATCAAGAGTTGGACACTTAACCGACGCAGCCACCCAAGCGCCCCTCTCATTCTGTCTTGATTTATGAGGAGTGAAATTGATAATGGTGAGACCTTGTTGAGACAATATGTGAAATAACCTATGCCTCTCAACAAGGCATTGCTTTTCTTCAGTACTCTTGGAAGCTATCTGTAAAAAAACAATCTCATTGGCAGTGCTGCACACTAGCTAAGATTTGCAGTTCTTATTATTTGCCATTTGCTTATGGTACCAGGAAAGTACTGTAGAATTCCCAGTTTGAGGGCTGGTTCATTTTTTAATGAGACAAATCGCTAGGTAACAATATTTACTAAATATACTCCATTTGTAAACATTTTATAAAAGATCCATTTTTATAACAAGTGCAATTTGTTACAATATGTTTATGGAGGAAACATAAAACATACTAACTTATCAATCTTTTTTCCTCTGGGCACCTGGATGGCTCAGTTGGTGAAGCATCTGACCTTGGCTCAGGTCGTGATCTCGCAGCTCACGAGTTCGAACCCCACATTGGGCTCTCTGCTGTCAGTGGTAGAGCCTGCTTTGGATCCTCTGTCTACCTTCCTCTGTCCCTCTCTTGCTCTCTCTCTCTCTCTCTCTCTCTCTCTCAAAATTAAATAAACAGTTAACAAAGCATTTTCGTATTTATTACACAAAGATGTCACATGGTATTTTAGGGGTCATGACTAAAATAATGAATTTCTTTTCAGATAATACTGCCTCATATTTTCAATTACCTACAGTTAACTTCTTAAATAATTCTGAACATTAGACTATAAAGAGAGAAATTAAGAAAGAAAAAAATATACATGCAATTTACACATTGGTGTTCTTTTCTTCATTGTTCTTTCATTATCAAAACACCCTTACTCTGACTTTACTTATGTTAGGACCACCAAGAGCAATTCACTATGTAAAGTCTTACCAGGATGGCTGTTTTGCAAAGAATTTTTAAGCATGATATCTTCTTTATGTCGGCAAATTATTTCGTAACTGCTATGTATAAAAAAGGGTGATAAATAATATTACTATCTTAACGCTGATATGAAAAACATTTACCAAATACATCAAATTCTTAGAGTATTTCAAATAATATCAGAGCAAATATCAAAACTTTAATTACCCCATATACTTCAAATTTGTACGTTCTAGAAGCTTTTCATTAAGTCTGTACTTAAAGAAGAAAAAAACAGGAAGATGAACCAGTCATGAATTGAGGGCATTCTAGCTTAGTAAATTAGAACTAGCTTGCCAGGGGCACCTGGGTAGTTAAGCATCCAACTTTAGCTCAGGTCATGATGTCACGGTTTATGGCTTTGAGCCCCACGTTGGGCTCTGTGCTGATAGCGCAGAGCCTGGAACCTGCTTCGGATTCTGTGTCTTCCTCTCTCTCTGCAACCACCCCCCACCCCAGCTCGTACTCCGTCTCCCTCTATCAAAAGCAAATACACATCAAATAGAAATGAGAATAATTAGAATTCGCTTGCCAGAATGGAAAGTGTTTGGAACTCAGAAGTCCTAGCTCTATAACCTATAGCTATTTGTTCTTGGAGAAGCCACTTCTCTTTGGCTCAAAATCTCCCTCTATAAAACAAGGGAAATTACTGCCTTATTTTACAAGGTTGATAAGAGGATTTAATGAGATATTATACCCAAAACATGGCCTCTCAGGCCATGGCCTCTTAGGTGATGCTCATTACTCTGGGAAGGGCAAGATGAGACCTTCCATGACTTCAGAAAAAGATGCTCCACAGGATTTAAACCGGTGGTCCAGGGGCACCTGGGTGGCTCAGTCCGTTGGGCATCCAACTCTTGATCTCAGCTTGGGTCTTGATCTCAGGCTCGTGAGTTCAAGCCCCATGTTGGACTCCACGCTGGGCTTGGAGCCTACTTAAAAAAAGGCAGGGGTACAGATCTGCTAACAAAGGAGAAAGAGAAGTCCGATCTCTTCCTGCAGCATCATTTGAACCTCTCTGACAGCTTAGAATGGTCCCAACTAACATCTTCTGGCAAAAAACAACAACAAACAAAAAAAAAAAAACAAAAACAAGATCCTCAAAGGGTAACTCATGAGGAAAGTCTAGGCTAAGATATAGGTTCCACATAAGGTCTTTGAGTGTGGAGGGACAAGGGTGTACGGGGAAAGCCAGGAGGCCCAGCTGCCCAAACAGGGTGCTGGTGCTTTGGGATAGCTGCTGAGCATATGTGCATGTGCAGTGAACAAAGAAACTTTGTAGCTTTGAAATCTAAGTGTGGAACACCATGAAGACTGAAAACTGGATCAGCAAGGGAATCCTGGGAGTAAAGGTCAATCACGACCTGACTGCAGCACCAGTTTCAACAGCAATGCTGCAGCAACAGAATCAAAGGAAACTGTAGAATGATCAGGATGTCCTTTTTTCCCCTCCAAATGACTTGTGAAAGAGGACTGTCTCTTTGGTCTTAGGGTGCTCCTTAGGTTCTTGGAAAATTCAAGGGACAGAGTACAGGAGATAGCCCTCAAAGGAAAGTAGAGGGTCTTCTACAAAACTGAACATGTCAAGACCCAAGTTACTAGTTAGAAAACACAGATGTAACATTATTTGTGTCCCATGCAGAGGGGTTATACTTGAAATGAAATGGATAATGTTAGGATCCTGGAGGATAAAGGTCTCAAAAGTCCTGAGATAAAGAATCCTGCACCCGTTCCTACTTCCAACTAGTCTAGTCCTTTGCTTGATTTCTGGCTAATGTTGTGGACTAACCGACTGCCATTCCAAAACTGCCTGAACAAACTACGAAATCCCATCTGTTACATATGAAGTTAACAGTTAAATTATTTTAAACCTCAGTTTAGTAATAACTAGCATTTTAATACAAACACTTACAGATTAAAACCCTTAATATAAGCATATTCATCTGCAGCCCATCCATATACATCTTGAGGAAAGGGATCAATACCTTGCTGAAGAAGAAGCCTGACTACATTTGTTGAGTCATAATTTACAGCAAGCATGAAGGCTGTTCTAAAATAACAGAGATAACTTCACTCTTAGGAATTGAGAGTTATTTAAACAGCTAATTTGATATACTTTATCAGGGTAATATCTTGCCTATCTGTTCAGAATCGACCATTTACATGTTTCAGTGTTCATCTGTGTAAATGATCTCCAAGAGTAAAATGAAGGGACAAAAAGGAAGCTTCTTGTCCCACTTGGGTAATGTATTATAGACTTGCTAATTTAACGTCGTTTGATAAACAAGAAACTATGCTAGGTCACTTATCTGAATAGGTAAAGATTTAAAAAAAAATAATTCCCCACGTCTTCCTTAATCTGATACAGTGCACTTCAAAGCCATCTAGAGGTCAAGCAAGTATAAAAACTATCTGCAGGCTTAAAATGATAATATTTTAATGCGAATGCTAACAAAAGAGGCATAAATACAGTTAACGATGCTGATAAGCATATGGTAGGCACTAAATTAAATGCTATGTATATAAAATATTATTTACGCACAACCACCCTTGAAGGATATATTATTATCCTCCTTTTCATATCAGGAAACATATTTAGTGATGATACGTAACACTCCCAAGGTCACAACACCTAGCCAGTAGGAAAGCTATGAATCAACTTAGTCTTGGGTGAATCTAAAGCACATCTCTTCCTTCTTTATCACCCACCTATAACTTATCCTCATTAAAGGATAAGTCTATACAGTTAAAGTTATCTTTCATCTTTCTACTCCTACCAATTGAAAATAAAATCAAAAGTACATATACTGGACATGAAAAAGGATAAAACCTGATGAGACTTGGTAATAGTAATTAATCATCACTTAGAGATCACCTAACGACATCAGTATTACTCAAAAAAAAAAAACAATTTAAAGAAAAGCGTCATCCAAAGGACACAACTCCTATTTATGTTTAATATGCATCTTTTTTTAACATTTATTTGCTTTTGAGAGACAGAGCTCAAGCAAGGAGAGGGAGAGAGAGCGGGATACACAGAATCCAAAGCAGCTCCAGGCTCCAAGCTGTCAGCACAGAGCCCGGCGTGGGGCTCGAACCCACGAACCATGACATCATGTCCACAGCCAAAGTCATAGACTTAACCAACTGAGACACCCAGGCACCCCAATATACATCTTTGAAGGAAAAATGTATATGAAGTAGAAATTCTTTCTTTTTTAAGTTTATTTACAATTTATTTTGAGAAAGAGAGAGAGAGCACACGAGAGTGTGTGCAAGGGGCAGAGACACAGAGAGAGAGAGAGAAAGAGAGAGAGAGACAAGAGAGAGAGACAGAGAGAGACAGAGAGAGAGAAGGAGATATTGAGAATCCGAAGCAGGCTCTGCACTGTCAGCACAGAACCTGATGTGGGGTTCAACCCATGAACTATGAGATGATCACCTGAGCCAAAGTCGGATGCTTAACCAGCTGAGCCACCCAAGTGCCTCTATGAAGTAGAAGTGTAAAAAATACCATAAAAGGGTTAAGAAGGCCAATATTGTGCCATTAAGTAAATTAAGAGCTGAGAGTCCACCCTTTATAAAACTAAAATGAAATCCCTTTAGTTAACACAAAATCATGTGGCAGAAAAGAAAACAAAAAACAAACAAACAAACAAAAAACATTGCAGGAGCAACTGGGTGACTCAGTTGGTTAAGCATCAGACTCTTGACCTCAGCTCGGGTCTTGATCTCAGAGTCATGAGTTCAGGCCCAGCGTTGGACTCCATGCCGAACATGGAACCTACTTAAAAATAAACACTGAAAATGACATGGGTCAACATCATCAACGAATATGAATTCTGCTATACCCTGTTCTTCATGTTGCCCAGTCAGAATAATTGCTTTCTACCTAACTGGTGATGTGTTAATATTTTTCACTATATAATTATAAATTAATCTTCTTCTTCTGAAGTTAATCTTCCTGACTTGAATAATTATTACCACTGTAGAACCATACTAAGGTTTAAAAGAAAACTACTGCACCTTTTTAATTTATCCTCTGCATGTATATTTGCTGCCTTTTCTACCAGAACTTCCACTATTTGCTGTTTGTTTTCATTTACAGCAACTAGAAGTGGTGTGATGTTATCCTGTAAAAGAGCAAAAACAATTTAGAATTTACAAAATTATACCTTTCCATACGGAATTTTAAAACATACAAAAGATCCTCTAAACTTAAACATATAATACAAAAAGTAAATAAAAAATGGCCTCTTCCTTCCCACCACTGTGCTTTCACCTGCTGCTGCTTCTCTTTAAAATAGCCCTCCTCCACTGGGGCACCTGGGTGGCTCAGTTGGTTAAGTGACCAACTGCAGCTCAGGTGTTGAGCTCAGGGTTTGTGAGTTCGATCCCTGCATTGTGCTCTATGCTGGCAGCGCACAGCCTGGAGCCTGTTCCAGATTCTCTCTCTCTCTCTCTCTCTCTCTCTCTCTCTCTCTCTCAAAAAGAAATACACATTAAAAATTGTTTTTAATAAAATAGCCCTTCTCCACCTTCTTCAACAGATTATATGAAGTCATTCTCCCAAACTCACTTCAAACACTCACTGGTTCCAAGATCGTTGCTTCTATCACAGTACTTATCATGGTATACTGTAGTTATTGTTCCCTATCTAAACCAAGTGCTTCTTGAGAGCAGGGGCTATTTCTTATCTCTGTATCTCCAAACTCCAAAACACAGCAGTATATGCTTTAAGTACTTTTACTGAATTAATAACCTAAATGATGATCTCTGGAGTAGTGTTTCTTAAATTATCTTCCAAAGAATACCTTCTTTGCCAGAAGGTAAGTACTATGTCCCAATGGAAAGATTTCATGATCATCTATGTTTGAGAAATATTATAAAACTGCATTATATGTCTGGCATTACAGAAATCCATGTAAATCTGCTCAGTCCCCATTTGACAATCCTTTTTGTGGCAAACATTCACATTTGAGGAATCAGAGTTTCAGGGATATAGTTTGGAGAGATTTCTGATAAAGATGAAGCTTTTCCCCAAGTTATACAAACTTGCTTGTCTTCTGTCAGTGGTATCAGGATCCGCTGACATCTGAGATGTCAACATAAGGCATCGCTGCTCCAAATGGGTCACCAAGGAGATGGGCTCAGAACTCCAAGAGTTAAGCTTCAAATGAACTTTGATTACTTAATATTAAATAGCCCATGGGCTTTCTCCTATTATAAAATGCTAAATTTTTTTTAATTTTTTTTAACGTTTTTATTTTTATTTTTGAGACAGAGAGACAGAGCATGAACGGGGGAGGGTCAGAGAGAGGGAGACACAGAATCTGAAACAGGCTCCAGGCTCCGAGCTGTCAGCACAGAGCCCGACGCGGGGCTCGAACTCACGAACCGTGAGATCATGACCTGAGCTGAAGTCGGCCGCTTAACCGACTGAGCCACCCAGGCGCCCCAAAAATGCTAAATTTTTATCTTAACCCTTAGGAAGCTCCATATGAAATTTTATTGTCAATTATAATAATCCTGGGACCCTAATACATATCTACTTCTAAAAAAATCTGTATTCTAGTTGTATTCCAGTTTCCACTGGAATAGCTACTTACTTTATATTTTAGGCAAAATATAAATTGGAAATAAAAATATAATGGCTTATCAATAAAAATTCAAACACTGATTTATACAGATCATTTTTAGCATAATGAAAGTGACTACATTATTTGCATTTTTAGGGAACAATGCTGAGGAGAAAGAGAATATTGTCTGCAATAGGCATAACCTATTCAACTGTAACCATGATTAATCTAATACGGTTTGCAAATATTCCAATAGGAATACGATTATTCAAATTTTGTTTCTTTTAATGTTTATTTATTTTTGACAGAGAGAGACAGAGCCTGAGCGGGCAAGGGGCAGAGAGAGAGGGAGACACAGAATCCGAAGCAGGCTACAGTCTCTGAGCTGTCAGCACAGAGCCCCACACGGGGCTCAAACTCACAGACAGCGAGATCATGACCTGAGCCGAAGTCGGACGCTCAACCGACTGAGCCACCCAGGCACCCCAGGAATACGATTATTCATAGTACACAGAAGGAAAAAGTGTCTTGTTTTCAAACTAACTTATGGGGCACCTGGGTGGCTCAGTCAGTTAAAAGGCCGACTTCGGTTCAGGTCATGATGTCATGGTTTGTGAGTTCAAGCCCTGCATTGGGCTCTATGCTGACAGCTCAGCCTGGAGCCTGCTTGGGATTCTGTGTCTCCCTTTCTCTCTGCCCCTCCCCCACTCATGCATGTGGTCTCTCTCCTTCAAAAATCAATAAACGTTAAAAAAATGAATACAATACAAAAACAACTTAGAAAGTCTAACTTGGAAAATTCAATCCTATTCCGAAGACATTAACATAAAATACAAAATATATATTATAAATTAATATGGATTGCCTTGAAAACCTTGAAATCTTTATCAAAATAGACCATAAAACAGAGGCGCCTGGGTAGCTCAGTCAGTTAAGCATCTGACTCTTGACTTTGGCTCAAGTCATGGTCTCATGATTCATGAGTTCAAACCCAGTGCCTCCTAGGGATTCTCTCTCTCTGTCAAAATTAACTTTAAAAAAAAATTACCAAGGTTTCTTTGTGTCCAAAAGAGATCTGATTAGCGCAGTCTGAAATATATATATATGTATATATATATATATATATATATATATACACACATATATATGTATATATATGTATATATGTGTGTGTATAAATATATGTGTGTGTGTGTTTGTGTGTGTGTGTGTATATACACACACACACACACACATATATATATATATATATATATATATATATATCATATAACAGTAATTGTAAACGCAATGCTTATGGAGGCAAAGTAGGTGACTCGAGTAAGTGAAGAACCTAAATGGGGACAGTAGCAAACTGGAGACACCCATACCTCATATAAAAAGGTCAGCCGCTGGAATGCATACCAAACAGTAATATGGGCTCAAAGTACCAGGTATGATTCTATAAGAAAAGTCTGGGGGCGCCTGGGTGGCGCAGTCGGTTAAGCGTCCGACTTCGGCCAGGTCACGATCTCGCGCTCCGTGAGTTCGAGCCCCGCGTCGGGCTCTGGGCTGATGGCTCAGAGCCTGGAGCCTGTTTCCGGTTCTGTGTCTCCCTCTCTCTCTGCCCCTCCCCCGTTCATGCTCTGTCTCTCTCTGTCCCAAAAAATAAATAAACGTTGAAAAAAAAAAAAATTTTAAGAAAAGTCTGAAATCCAGATTTCTGCATGAGTGTCATAATTTTAAATGTTGACTGAATGTATGGAGGAAACGAAACACATCCAGGGGCCAAATTTAGTCCATAGCCCACGGGTATTTTGGTTGTGCATAAAGCATATATTTGTATGTAAATCTTTCCTGAAGTATCAGTATCACGTTTTACCAAAAACTTAGGCCCCAACATGTAATAAAAAGTGCTATTAAGACTCATAAGAGGGGAGCCTGGGTGGCTTAGTCAGTTGAGCATCTGATGCTTGACTTCAGCTCAGGTCATGATCCCAGAGTTGTGGGACTGAGTCCTGCATCAAGCTTGGCACTGAGCTTGGAGCCTGCTTGAGGTTCTCCCTCTCTCCCTCTGCCCTTCTCCCCCACTCACACTCTCTCTGTCTAAAAGAATCACAACAAAAAGACTCGTAACACCCACCTTAAGAATTTTTCCAACGCTTATTAAAACTGCAATCTATCTGTGTTTAATTCTCCCAGACTGTTAATCAAATAGACAAATTAGTTCACAACTATGCTGAAACTAAATTATGAAAACAATTCCCAACTGTATTGTCACTAACTGCATTTCCATGTTTAAAACTACCATTTGGATTATGCCAGGGCTATATGAATTTAACAGACATCATAAGACAGTTGGTCACATAGCTTCAACTAATAAAGAAGATTCAAGATTTTCTCCTATTGCAATCAGGAAAACACTGCTTGTAATAACCAAGTGGCTATGAATATGAGAGAGAGAGAGAGAGAGAAAGAGAGAGAGAGAAAGAGAGAGAGAGAGCAAGCGTGAGCGAGTGGGGGAGGGGCAGGGAGAGAGACTCTCATGTGTCTCTGCACCATCAGTGCAGAGCCCAATGTGGGGCTCGAACTCACAAACCATGAGATCACAACCTGAGTGGAAGTCGGACGCTTAATCAACTGAAAAACCTGGGTACCCCTCCATTCAGTAGTTAGCTTCTTTTAAATTTTTTTTAAATGTCCACTTTTTGTGGAAGAGAGAGAAAGAGCACGAGCAGGGGAGGGGCAAAAAGAGAGGGAGACTACAGAATATGAAGCAGGCTCCAGGCTCTGTCTAAGCTGTCAGCACAGAGCCCAACACGGGGCTAGAACTTGTGAACTGTGAGATGATGACCTGAGCCTGAAGTCAGACGCTTAACCGACTGAGCCACCCACACACCCCAGTAGTTCTTAACCAAGAGTTGTAGCACAGTCTCAAAAAAAATATTTCTAAATATCCATGTCTATGTATACATGTTACTAGATTTACTCAAACTCTTCAGGAGAGAGTTTAGGCTTGTTAAAAAAAATTGAAACTTCCCCAGGGCACGGGGATTCACCACCACAATTCTAGCTGAGAGTGGTGCAGCAGACAATCACATCAGTCTCATCTATGTGGCCAACTCCCTCTATCATTTGAAGATTTAGCCAAAAGAATGACTTATCAAAACTGCATTTAATTTCCCTGAGCAGAGGTAGAACAGGGACTAAATGTAAAGTCAAAATGCAACTTGATTGCATTACTTTTAAACTTCTTACTTCCCATCAAGATATTCTAGATTTCAGAGCAGAGTTTAGACTCTTACCTAAGTGGCTGTTTCTGCCAGAATAGGATTATATGACAGTTAATTATTTGTTCTTTCTTCTCATTGCCCACGTAATCAACCACCTGTTCACTGCCAATCTGATTTCTTCTGAGTCCTCCTACACTTGGTCTCCAGGCAGGTTTGCAACTCACTGTTTCCCTAAGTAACAATTATTCCCCTCAAAAATTGAAGACTCCTTGACTAAACATATAAACTGAAGGGGAAAAAAAAACAATAAAACAAACAGCCTCTTCTTGTTATTTTATCTCACTTGTCAAATTTCCAAATTGGCCTACTTAGTTCTGACTGCTCCCTCCTTTCCCCTTTTTTCTCTTAATCCTTGGCCAATAAAAGATAAATCCCATTTTTATAAATCACTTTTTTTATCAAATAGGAACTTGTCAACAGCAGCGATGTTTTTTATTGTAAAATGCATTTGTTTTCTTTGAGGTTTAAGACAAAGCCTAGGGCAAATTTTGCTTTCCTGTGTTGTTTTTCACTAAAAAAAAAATTGGATGGGAAAAATATTTGAAAACAAAATAAGTTTTACCTTTAACAAATATATTGTTTTCATAAATATTTGCCATAAATACATAAAACAAAGCAGTATTCTCTGTTTCTTTAGAAGTATCCTCATTTAAAATGAAATCTTAGGGGTGCCTAGGTGGCTCAGTTGGTAGAGCATCCAACTTCGGCTCAGGTCTTAATCTCATGGCTCATGAGTTCATGCCCTGCATTGGGCTCTGTGCTGACAGCTGGGAGCCTGGAGCCTGCTTCAGATTCTGTGTCTCCCTCTCTCTGCCCTTCTCCCCCTCTTGTTCTGTCTCTGTCTCTCTCTCTCTCTGTCTCTCTCAAAAATAAATAAAATATAAGAAGAGGAAGGAAGGAAGGAAGGAAGGAAGGAAGGAAGGAAGGAAGAAGAAATCTTAGATAAATAAGTTATTGCCAAATATTTTCATTCAGGGAATCCTTGAACTTCCATATACATAAAATTGACCCTGCCCGTGTCAACCAAGGGTGTTCCTCTAGGGGCTTCAGCAGTGAAAGGTAATGCATGTCAAAGAAAAGGAAGGTGGGCCAGCAAGTGTGGCCATCATCTACTCCCCATGTACAGCTACAACCCTGCTGAGGAGCTACACAAGGTTGAGCAGGAGCTTCTCTCTGAAGTGGGACACCCCAACATGGTACATGGCTGGCCGAGTGGCTACCAACACAAGTAGATGCCTTTGCTGGATGTCAAGACATGACCTGACCCCAATGCCCTCATCTTCAGAGCACCGGGGCCTGCAGTGCCCAGCACCTACAACCTGCTGCTTTCTCCTCCCGCTTGCACACATCCAAGCTCTCCCTGCTGGGTCTGGGTCTCCATTCCTCCTCCCACCTATCCCCAGCAGCACCCCTTGCCTAAGCCCCTGCATAGCACCCAGCCTCCATCATCACCTCACTCCCCTCTAGACCTCTAGTCCTTTATAGGCTCTGAGACTACCATCCACTTGTAGGCACTAATGGAAACATTTTCTTTCTGGGGTGGAAGGGTGGCTGGGAGATACAACTTTGCCCTTTCTGTGGGCACTACCTTTTTCTAGCCCTCCCTGACTTGGCATTGGAGTTATTTCCATGATGACAGGGCCTGAGGTATAGAATTCAGTGAGTGAGTGTGTGTGTGTGTGTGTGTGTGTGTGTGTGTGTGTGTGTGAAATAAAACATTTTGAGGCTAAAATATTCATGTATATATATATATATAAATTCAAATAATGTATAAATTAGTTCTTTACCTTATTTCTTGCTTCAGTATTCGCATTGTATAGCAGCAGCTTCTCTATTATGGATATATTATCACCAAAGGCCGCATAGTGGAGAGCAGTGTTGCCACTCACATCCCTAATATTTGGATCGGCACCATTTTCCAATAGTATGTTTACACATTTCTCTTCCTGGCACTGTACGGCCTGTCAGTGATATGCCAAGAAACAGAGTGTAAATTCTGAGAATTTAAAGTAAGCATGCCACAGGTTTCACCAATTCGTTTTGTTTCAAGGCAATAATTTCATTTTCATTCTAAGTAATGACATCAAATCCATCTCAGGCAGACATAGCTGGTACTACATACCTTCATGAGAGCTGTCCTGTTTTCATGATCACAGAGGTTAAGATGACATTTCCTCTCTACTAGGAGGGTCACCACTTCTGGATGACCATTGGCACAGGCCAAATGGAGAGCAGTCCTAAAAAAGTGAGAGGACTTTTTAGGAAATGATAGTGCACTCTCTCAAAACTTGCAGTTAATTCAGGAAATTGTAAACATTAAGTAGCATGTTATTCCTATGCCTCCAAAACAAAGATTCAGTTTTCCTCTGGAGAAAGTACAATATTTAGTAGTGATTACTCATCACACTAATAAAAGAGCAGCCTGTTTGAAGAGAAAGAGCATGACCTCGGGATTCAGCTCCACTTGGGTTTGAACCCTAGTTTAACTCTGTCACTCACTAGTTATTGCTTAGACTTATCCTCAATGTCCTCAACAAAAGGGGATAAAAATAGTAGTTGTCTCGTGTCACCTGGCTAGCTCAGTCTGAAGAGCATGTAACTTTTGATCTCAGGGTCGTGAGTTTGAAGCCCCACAGTAGGTGTAGAGATTGGTAAAAAAAAAAAAAAAAAAAAAAAAAAAAAAAGATAATAATAAAATAAAATGCCATGAAATGAAATAAAATAAAATAAAATAAAATACTGAGTAGTTATCTCACAAGACCTCGTTGTGATGCTTAAATGAGGATCTATGCAAGTATTTAGAACACTTCCTAGCACAAATAACATCTCAATAGTTGTTGGATAATATAATTTTTACAATTACTACTGCTTTACATAGACAACACTTCAATTAGCTACCTTGATACAATTACACCTACTTTGCAGATATGTTTTAAGGATTAGCAAGAATAGTGCATTTCAATGATTCTAAGATGCTTATTTTGTCACATTTTAATACCTCTGACATTGGAATGCAATTTATAACTCAAAATGTCTTACAACTGTAAATGGCAGGACTTTAAAAAAATAATTGGTATACCAAATAGTGGGACACCATAGAATCTTGGTGCCTTCCATTATGTGAAATGATGGTATATACAATAGGTCTATTGCAGTTCTAGTCATATGATTGGCACTTAAAGAAATTTTAGTTCTGAAAAGCATTATAGGAAAAGAGGACTAAATTAAAAAAAGGAAAACATTTTTAAGAACTTCTTACTTTGCTTCTCAAGAAAGTTTAAGCCACAGGAAACTCAGGATTCCAATGACTAGGAACAGTTCATTTTATTAAATATTGAGGTCTATCTACAGACTGTACGAAAATCAAGTATTTCCAGCGATCGATATTAGTAGTTACTACTCTCATAAATTTCAGAAGGTCAGCTAAAGCTTATCTTTTACAATTTCCTATCTTCAGAAACTTTGAAAGGAAGGAGGAAAACTTCCCATTGAGATTAAGTCCTAATACTTCAATGTAAAATTTCTCATCTTAGGGGTGCCTTGCCGGCTCAGTCAGTAGAGCATAGGACCTTGATCTCAGGGTTGTAAATTTGAGCCCCCGATGGGTATAGAGATTACTTAAAAATAAAATCTGGCGCAGAGCCTGCTTTAGATGCTCTGTCCCTCCTCTCCCTTTCCCCCTCCCCCTGCTCATGCTTTCACCCTCAACAATAAATAACACTTAAAACATAAAGTAAACAAGATAAAAGCTGGGGCACCTGGGTGGCTCAGTCTGTTAAGCGTGCAGCTCTTGATCTGGGCTCAATTCATGATCTCATGTTCACTGGCTCAAGCCCCGTGCTGGGACTCTTTGAAAAGTGTATTGGAAAAGTTCCTGCTTTCAGCACGGGGCCTGCTTGGGATTCTCTCTCTGTCCTTCCATTCCCCCCACCCCCACCCCACCCCATCCCTCTCAAAAATAAATAAATAAACTTAAAAAATAATATCTTTAGAAAATAAATAAATAAAATTCCTCATCTTGCTCATACTGTGCAAAATAAAGTCTTTGAGAACAAAAGAATCTTGGGTAGAGTATGTCCGCTATATAATATATGTGCAGGTTCTAGGTGATAAATAAACAGATGGAAAGAGTGGATAAATACATTTGGAGAGTTCAATATTTTTAAAGAAAAGGTATATAAAGGAAAGCATACTTCTGAAACAGTAAATAATCCCTTATATTTGCTAGGTCTTATTTTTTTCATAAGCACACAACTAATATATTTTATTTTCATGATTAATATAAATCATTTACCTATTACACGTAATAAAGCTACCTATAACAGAAAACTTATGTATATGCTTAATATATGCATAATAAAATCTACAAGTGCAAATAAAAATATTCCCTTTACTTCTGAAGAGGCCAAAAGCTGTCCAAATGTGCCAATCCTCAAAAAACATTTTAATTAACTCACTTTTCTTTTTTTTTTTCAACGTTTATTTATTTTGGGGACAGAGAGAGACAGAGCATGAACGGGGGAGGGGCAGAGAGAGAGGGAGACACAGAATCGGAAACAGGCTCCAGGCTCTGATCCATCAGCCCAGAGCCTGACGCGGGGCTTGAACTCACGGACCGCGAGATCGTGACCTGGCTGAAGTCGGACGCTTAACCGACTGCGCCACCCAGGCGCCCCAATTAACTCACTTTTCTTATTTTACATCCAAAAATATTTTTTAACACAAAGTGAGAAATTATTTTTATGTATATAAGATCAATATTCTTGCTCTTCTCCAGGATCACTTCAACGACAATAAACCCTTTCTGTTGATAATAAACTTTTAATAGGACCTTTATACACCTTTTCCTGTAGAAAGCACAGATTTTCTTTGAAGGCAAAGAAAAATGCATGTAAATACAAAGGCTCAGAAATAACAAATGTCGTCACATTTTGTGCATTTTTGGGCTTAACATAAAACCGTAGTCTGCTTGTGTGTACCTATGATCACACTGATTTTTGTTCTCACTTAATGATCCACTAAAGCACAGCTCTGCATCTCTGTGTATATCTATTATCTATGCCACTTTCAATGATCACATATCCATCTTAGGGATGTAATGACATTTACTTATAAAAGCCATTATACGAGTTCTTCTTAATACATTGCTATTTTAAATAGTGCTGAGAAAAGCAAAATGTATGTCATTTATCTCTAGTGATTTCCTAAAGATATTTTAGTACAAATAAAATTGATGGGTAAAAGGAATACCTATTTTTTAAATGTGGTACTTACACCAAATTGTCTATTGGAAAGTCGAAAACAAACTTTAAGCGGCAGTATAAGCACCATCACTCTATTTTCACAAAGGTTGTAGATGGAAAAGTGTATTTCAGTCCCTTTTTCACTTAAATTTCTTTTTTCCCAGGGACACTATATTTCCCTATGTCCACTGGTCCCTTGTAGATATGCAAAGAAATACTTTGCACGATTTCAAATTACACGTTTTTGTTCGTTTTGATTTCAAAGACTTCCCTGTAAAACGAAGATAGATTCTGTTGTCTGATACAAATATGTTGTAAATATTTGCAAGTGCATTGTCTTTTATTTTAATAATATTATTTTCTGATAGAGGCTTTTAGTTTTTTATGTTGCTAAATCAATCTCCAGAATTCTTGATTTAAAAAAATATTTTTTAATATTTATTTATTTTGGGGAGACAGAGACACAGCGTGCAAGCAAGAGAGGGGCAGAGAGAGAGGGAGACACAGAATCTGAGCTGTCAGCACAGAGCCTGAAGCGGGGCTCGAACCCACAAAGCACGGATCATGACCTGGGCCAAAGTCAGATCGCTTAACCAACTGAGCCACCCAGGGGCCCCAATTTTTTTTTTTGAGAGAGAGAAATAGAGAAATAGAGAGAGAGAGAGAGAGAGAGAGAGAGGCGCAACACAGAATCCCAAGCATGTTCCACATTGACAGCAGGGAGCCCATCGAAGGGCTTGAACCCACGAACACCTGAGATTATGACTTGAGCCGAAATCAAGAGTCAGAGGCTTAACTGAGCCACCCAGTCACCCCCCAAAAGTCTTGCTTTTCAAGTCATTCTTAGGATGGGTAAATAGGCATTTGTGGGATTTTTTTCTGTTACTTTTCTTATTTTGCATATTACAATTTTTAAATTGATATCCCATCTGGAACTTATTTTAGGGAGATAAAATGCTAACAAGTTTTCTCCAAATCGGCTGTTTCTCCACTACTTATGAATAATTCACCTTCTCCTACTAATATGAAATGTCACCAGTATCAAATTCAAAAGTCTTATGTATATTTGAGCGTTGGTCATGTTCTACTCTGCACCACTCCTTTATCTGTCTTTTCAGCTGTGTGTAAATGAATAATTTGTGGAAATTTCAGGTACATTTTGATATCTGGAAGGGCAAATCTACTTCCTATATAAAAACATAAGTTCTTAGGTTAATTCCAGTTCATTAGCATACAGTGTTCTATCAGTTTCAGATGTACAAGATAGTGAGTCCAAAAATTTCCTTAATGACATCACAAGAAGAGCATGTGTAGCTCAAAATTCTTAAAACCAGGATGCTTTCATTTGCTTTACCTAACACTGACAAATACAGGAAGGGTACACATTTTGAGAAAAAGGAGTCCTCCTATTCAGAGCCATCTTCCACTTCAAAATGTCCTTCCAAGGTCCCTCAGGAAATAGCACACACACCTAAGTGTACACAGACATAAACTGGATACTGGATTTTGTCCCAAGAATTTCTAGCCCAGAAGTTGATTACAGGAATTCTTTCTCCCATTATGCACTTTTCTATGAAGTTATGGTATGAAAATGAGTCCATTAAAAACAACATGTTGTCGACACTTAATTTCGTGTGTATTACTATTGAAATTTGGGTAAATCACGTCAAACTTGAGAGTCAAGTGGTCTATTCAGGAATTAACGAGTACGTGCCAGGGCAGCTGAAGACTTTGTATTTGCCGCTCACGCTGTCGGCCTGGTGCTAGACCACGTAGGGTTCCCACGACCGAGGGGCAGTGGGACCTCAGGAGGGAAGAGAACCCAGCCCCCGAGGGAGGGCTCGGATGCACAGGTAGAGCTAGGGCAGGTGTGCTCTTCTCCCAGGTCCGTCCCACCTCCTCCCTGCCAGCCTCCAAGCCCCTATTACCTGTTCATCTTGTCTCTATCATCCACGCCATTTTCCGCGAAGAACAGAATCTGCTGCACTTGCGCTGCGTTGCCCACGCAGGCAGCCTTGTGGATCTTTCTGAGATCTCTGTCTTGGACATGGTAACCCAGCAGCAAGTTGTCAGTTGTACTGTTCTTCTGCCCAACGCCCCTGCCCTGCCTCTGCAAGCCAGAAGCGGAGCCCAAGGGCGACATGCCCTTCTCCCTCCCGAACCGCCAAATCCTCTTCATTGCGAAGCCTGCGGGCTCCACAGAGACTTCACCCCGCCCTCCCTTTCCACTGCCTCCCGAGCCCAACACTAGCGCCGGAGACAGGCCAAACCCGCCTGGCCACAACACCCCAGCAGTGAGGATCCGCGTTTGGGTAGCTGCCACTTCTCAGTAACCGGCAACAAGGGATCCCGCCAAACACAAACGCGCTTGCGCACTTCAGAAGAGGCAACCAGTGCGCATGCGCACAGAGGCCTAACTGTCAACGGTACCCACAGCTCCGACGCGCCCCTCGCCAGGCCCAGCGCGGGGCAGCGAACAGAGGGGAGGGGGCTCCGGTGGGGGGTGGGGCGGGGTCCAAAGCCACGGAACCTAGCGGGAGCCGGCACCTCTGCTCGCCACGCTCGGGACTCGCCTCGGCACCCTTCTCGCCCCACGCGCGCCTCCCGAGGGGCCCCTCCCCCGCGCCGCGGCCCAGGGTGCAGCCAGGCGGCCCTGCCTGGACCGCGGGAAGGGGTGGAGGTGGGGGCGTGAGGAGGGGATAGGGGCCGGGCCCGGGGCCGCGACGCGGGCGAAGCCTGGAGCCCGCTGCAGCCGCCACCGGATCCCGGGATGGGACAAGAGACTGCGGCGGAAGCCAGCATCTCCCAGCCTGGGGCTCCGGGGGCCGCGGAGCCAAAGCCGCCGCCGCCGCCACCGCCGCCGCCGCCGCTGTTGCCTCTGCTGCTGAGACCAGGCTGGAGATGGGTGAGTTGACACTGGCGTCCCGGGGGACCCGCGCCACAGTCCCTCCATCCACGCACTCCTAGCCCTCCGCCTTGAACTCTGCGCTGCCGGCACAATCCCCCCCCCTCACGCCTTCAGGGCTCCCACAGCCCCCTCCCTCCCTGAGCATGACCCTAGGGGCGGGAGCGGGAACCCCGGGCCCGGGGGTTGGGGGCTTCGAGACAGGGAGGTGGGGGCCGGATGCCAGGGAGACTATTGGGCTCCCACTCCCGCGCCCAGGCCCAGCTGGGCACTGTGAACGGAAGGGAGGGGGCTCCGGTGGGGGGTGGGGCGGGGTCCGGAGCTGCCAAGCCAGGCTGGAGCCGGCACCTCTGCTCCCCACATTCTGGCCTGCCTTTGGCACCCCTCTCGCCCCACACGCCCCTCCCGGGGGGCCCCTTCCCCGCGCCGCGTCCCAGGGTGCAGCCTGGCCGCAGTGCCTGCACCGCGGGAAGGGGTGGAGGTGGGGCCAGGACGCGGGGCTATGGGCCGGGCGCGGGGCCGCGATGCTCGCGATGCCGGGCTCATGCCTCAGCCTCCGCCCGAGCCCGAGATGGGGTCAGAGGCTGCAGCAGACGCCAACATCTCCCCGCCGGGGCTCGAGGACCAAGCAGCCATCGCCGCCACCGCCGCAGCCTCCGCTGTTGCCTGCGCTGCTGAGACCAGGCTGGAGATGGGTGAGTTGACCCTGGCATCCCAGGGAACCCGCTCCGCAGCCCCTCCATCCACGCCCTCCTCCTGGCCCTCCAACTCCATCTCCGCGCTCCGGGCACAACCACCCTCCCACGACGTCAGGGCTCCCACAGCCCACTCCCTCCCTGAGCGTGACCTTTGGGGTAGGAGTGGGAGCCCCGGGCCCGGGGGTTGGGGGCGTGGAGACAGAGAGGTGAGGGCCGGATGCCAGGGAGACTACTGGATGCCAGGGAGACTGTAGGGCCCCGGGCCTACAGGGGAACTGCGATCAAAGGGCAGGGGGCTCCGATAGGGGAATGGGGTGGGGTCCGGAGCCGGGGAGCCTGGCGGGAGCCGGCACCTCTTCTCGCCTAGCTCGGCCTCCCATTGACACCGCTCTCGCCCCACACACCCTTCCTGTGGGGGGCCCTCCCCTGCGCCGCGTCCCAGGGTGCAGCTTTGGCGGCCCTGCCTGGAAGGCGGAAGGGGTGGAGGTGGGGGCGTGAGGCGGGGATGTGGGCCGGGCGCGGGGCCGCGAGGCCCGCGATGCCGGGCGCATGCCTCAGCCTCCGCCAGAGCCTGAAATGGGGTCAGAGGCTGCAGCAGACGCCAGCATCTGCCCGCTGGGGCCTTAAGGGCCGCGCAGCCATCCCTGCTGCCGCCGCCGCTGCTGTTGCCTGCGCTGCTGAGACCAGGCTGAAGATGGGTGAGTTGACCCTGACGTCCAGGGTGACCCTAGCCGCAGCCCCTCCATCCCCGCACTCCTGGCCCTCCGCCTCCATCTCTGGGCTCCCGGCACAACCCCTACCCCGCCAAGCCGTCAGGACTCCCACAGCCCCCTCCCTCCCTGAGCCTCACCCTATGGGCGGGAGTGGGAGCCCCAGGACCAGGGTTGGGGGCATAGAGACAAGGATGTGGGGGCGGGATTCCAGGGAGACTACTGGGCTCTGCCCCCCCCTCCCCCAACAGGCTGGCCCCAGGACCTTCCCAGGCCCTGGAGGGCAAAGCCTCATGCCTTAGATCCCCTCCCTAGGCCTGGGCAGGGGCAACCCCTAGGCGCTGGGCTCAAAAGGCTCTTTGTGAGCTGTGCCCCCCACTCCCCAAGCCTCCAGCGGGGTCCTGGAAAAGGGCGGGTGCAGAGGCTGGGACTGTGGCTGCTTGTCTGGACCAGGCGGAGGGGCGTGGGGAGAGCACCCCTAGTCCTTTCGTTGGGTTTGGGGCAGGGGGTGGGGGGCGCATCCAGGCTCATGTGCTTTTCACTGCACTGCCCAGGGTGGGGAAGGGAACCTGGCTGGAGGAGGGCTCTATCAATATCTGCAAATAGTGGGTTCTGGAAGCTGGGTTGGGGAGGATAGCTTGGATGTAAGTCAGAATGGTGGCACCTGAGCTGGAGTGCCATGAGAAGCAGAGGTGGGTCTCAGCCAGCCCTAGTAGCTGGAGGTCACGTGACTCTCCTGGCTCTGGAAGACTCCCTCGAAGGCCTGTGGGCAGGAATACTACCCCAGAGAGACCCCTCCATGGCCCCCCAGAACTGGCACTGCCCCATTCACATAGCACTCCTTGCCACTCCTGGGACACCAGTCATGACCTGCCTTGATGGGGAGCTGTGGATACTGGCGGATCACCTCCCCGGGCAGGGCAGGTACTGAAGATCCAGGCCTCTGGGTGCTGAGGAGATAGGCACAGGGGTTTGGGAAAGTTTGGAAGAGTTTCTGCCAGTCCAGGGAAGAGAGAGAAGTTGCTGGAAGAGTTGGCTTGCTCAGCACTAAAGGGAAGAGCACTCTAGGTAGAGGGAATGGCTGGAGCAGAGGCTGTGAGATGTGAGCACCTGGTCGGGGTGGAGAGTTGTGGAAGGGGGGGCTGGTCAGGCACGGGAGTGACCCATGTGAACGAAGGGAAGAAGGGCCAGGTGGAGGTGAGGTGTCAGGCCATCCCAGCGAGCTGGCACACGCAAGCTCCCAAGGACATCGAGGAGCTGATGGGGCGGCAGTGCTGCCATCTGGCTCAGCAGCCCCTCTGGAGTCTGCCCAGGGTCCCTGCTGTGGTCAGGGCTGCTTGGCCCACATCTGCCGGTGGCTGGACCACCCCAAGCAAGTCCGCTTTCTGAGTCTCAGTGTCCACATCTGTCAAACGGGGAGACTCCTCCACAGGGTTGTGGGGAGGTCTGCATGAGGTGATGAGTGTAGGGAGCCCAGCACCTGAGGTCTCGGAAAATCCTTGGCCGCTGTGCCAGTATGTGTACCTGGAAAACGGGGGCATTGATGTCAGCTGGTGGGCCAGGCTCACTTTACCCTGTGGCGATGAGGATCCTGTGAGGGCTGGATGTGACCCAGGGAAGCCAGGGCTGGGGGCCCTGCAAGTCCGTGTGATCATGCTATTCTGGAAGAAGAGAGAAGCAGTGGGTATCGGCCGGGGCAGGGTGGTCCTCCTTGTGCCCCTATGGGCACCTTAGCCATGGCATTCAACGGACCCTGCTGTGTTCCTCAAGGCCAAAGCCTCTTTGTTCTCCTTGCTGCACAATGCACCCCTTCCTCCTAGTCAGCCCTAGCCCTGCACATGGGGGGCCAGGGCTCCCTTCCAGAAGGTTCTTCAGACACTGAGACCAACAAACGCAATATCTTCCTGTGAGGGGCACTGTCATGGGCAGCCGGGTGGAGAGGACACAGACCTTAGCCCCAGGAGAATGGAATATAGTTGGGCAGCAAAACCAGTTGGGCCTCCATGGTCTTGCGTAGCACTGTGCTGGCTGCTTAGCGGTGTGTGGGGGGGGGAGGGCCGGGGTTGTGGGGGGTGGGGGGCTGGGCGTTGCAATAATTGCACCTTGGGACAGTCAAGGGCAGAAGTTAAAAGCAAGGACTCCAGATTCAGTGGCCCAGGTTCAAATCTCAACTCTGCCACTTCTTGTGTGAACGTGGACTGGTGACTCTGCCTCTCTGTGCCTCTGTTTCCTTGCCTCTAAAATGGGAACGAGGCACACTGGTGCTATTTGAAAAGCTTGGTTCAGTTTCTAGTGGGAATTTATGCCCCCTTTTCCAGAATGGGTCTCCCAGTTCACCCCTGCGTCCTGGAAGACTACACAGCCTGCTCCAGTAGGCGATCGTCTTCCTCTTGTGTGTGAGTCCCTATAGGCGGGGGCCTGCCTTTCTGTGTCCGTTGCTTGGGCAGGGGGCAATGGTGTGCTGGCAACAGGCCCTCTGGGAGAAAAAGGTACCTGATAAACAGCGTTGGCAGGTTTCCATGGTGTAAATCTTCCAGCAAGGCCCATTTGAGGCTTCCAACAGCTTAACCTTCTCGCAGTGGGAGCTGGTCCATGCCAGTTTTAGCACCCAGGCATTCAGTAGGTGCTTAATAAAGGATGGTTGAATAAGGAGAGAAGGCTCCAGAGACTTGGAGAGCTGTCAGGCCATACTGTAGCTGAGAGAGGGAGGCATCCGACAGGCTGAGGCCAGGACAAGAGACCACTCTGAATAAGTAACCCGTGGTGAGATGGAGGGCAGAGGGGAAGGAGGACTGGTGTCCTCCCTTCCTGGGAACCTCTGCACCTCTGACCCTGCGTCACTTCTGCTCTGGATCCTCTTGACCTTGGCCTGGTTTGGGCTGTCTGCACAGAATGACCTAACTGGATCCCAAGCATTAACCTGACAGAGCTCTGAGAAATGGTCCAGACGGGTCTCAAACGTCAGATTCTATTCCCTTGCTTATGCTGTTCCCTCTGCCTGAATGTCTGTTCCACCCACTTCTTCCTATGTGCCCTGAAACTCTGTCACCCTTCAAAAGCCTCCTCCACCCCAAATCCCACAGACCCTCCCCCCCTTCTGCTGTTTCTCTGGCCTTGCAGCCCCTCTCGTGTGTACCCTGCCTGCCCATAAAAATATTAGTAGCTAACATTGCATCTGGACAACAACCTGTGATAGAGGTACTGGGATAATCCTTTTTGCAGATGGGGGAATGGAGGCTCTGTCTTGTTAACGACCACCCATCCTTTGCCTCTCGGCTTCAGCATCCGTTCGTTGTGCAGAGAGGCTCCTTGCTGTGGGCTGGGCAGAGCACCACTTCTCTTTCTTCAGTGTGTTTGCTGTGGCGTGTTCCACTAGGCCGTGAGTTCCCTATCCTATAGGAGCTTGAATGAATGAATGAATGAATGAGTGAATGACTTTCAGCCCCAGGGAGCATCCCTGTTCTTTTACCCATTCCTCCTCCCTTTCCATCCCTGTGGGAGGAGACTGACCCTCCAGAGGGCAGCCTCACACCATGGAGGGATGGTCACAGGGACCTTGCTTAGCCACACCTGCCAGAAGGGAAGGGGAAGTGAGGCTTTGGGCGGGGCTGAAACCAGGCATGGTAGAAGGGTAGTGGTCCGCCCTCCTGTGGTCTAGAGTGGGGCTGACATGGGCCCACAGCACTGCCTGTAACCCAGGAAGTTAACGGGGTCCCAAAATACGTTTTCTTGCACCGCCCCAAGTGGAAATTCCCCTGTTGGCCCACTTATTTTCGTTTTATCTAGAAAAATAAAGTTGGAAATAATCATTCACACACCCTAATTACTCCGTTGTTTTATGAATTTAGAGCCTGTTTGACTCTAGACTTTGGCTCCTGCTGAAGGAGGAATCCCCTGGGAGGGGCAGGGTGAGGTGCCAAGGCAGGAGGCCAGAGCCTGCTCTGACGCTGGGACCTCCTCGGCGTCTGACCTCCAGTTGCCCTCTCCTGGCAGGCTGGGAACTTCCCAGAAGCAGCAGCCCAGATGGGGGTCTAAGCAAGGGAGGGTGGCCAGAGGCAGTCTCCAGGATTCTGATTGACCGGGGCCCATAATGGATGACTTCCCAGGCTGTTCTACCCCACCTTGACCTCTGAGTCATAATTTGCTGCTATTTATCGAGCACTTACTATGTGCTGGGCGCTGGGCCAAGCACTTTGTCGGCATCATCTCAGCTACGCCTGCTAACTTCCCTTGAAGCAGGTACTATTATTCTCCCCATTTGGCAGTTTGAGGGTGCCTGGGGCCCGGGGCACAGGGCCGAGAAGTGGTGGGGCTGCGATTGTATCCAGCCTGTAGGACCCCCATAGCCCGATGGGGCCCCTTGGATAGGCCCCTCAGTCACTCAAAATGGAACGGTCTCTGAAGCCTGGATGCCCGAGACAACCACGTCACTGGTGTCCTGGCCTCCAGGCCACCCTCCTTGTGGCCCTGATTGCCACTCCCTTCTTCCCCATAGTCCTGGGGCTCTGTCTCTGGAAGCCCCGTGTAGCCTCACCTGGGCGGCTTGGGGAAAATACAGACTTCCCAGGCCCTGCCACACCCCGCTGAGTCAGAATCCCACTAGTGGTCAGTTCAGGCAGAGCCAGCTCTGGTCCCATCTGGAACTTGGAACAGCCCAGATCAGTCTCCAGTCTTTGAGCCAAGGCCCACAGGGTGTGGGTGATGGGTCCAAGGTCATACCTGCCAAAAGGACTAGAGCAGAGGCTGTGAGGCTCCTCCACCATGGCCGAGAGGTCCAGGGAATGGGTCAGAGGGATTCTGTCTGTGCGGGATGACCTCTTTCAGAGCCAATAAACCACAGTACCTGGCCCCAAAGGGCCCCCAGGCAAACCCCCTCTCAGAGGTGTCCAGGACTGCTGTGGGGCCTGGTGTGTTATTGCTGTCATGGAAGTTCGAGGCCATACCTGAGTAGGGGCAGTGGTCCTGCAGCCACCAGTGGGGGATGTAACAGACTCTGTGGTCTGCCTCCAGGCACTGGCATGTGGGGAGGGCAAAATGCACCAGCACCCCACCCAGACTACAATCCAGGTGCTGGCTTCCCCCACACACACCTCCCCCACCCTCGCCCCACCCCGCCACTGGGCCTTTGCAGATGCTATCCCTCTGTCTGCAGTGGCCTTCCCCGCCTCTCCTGGCAGGTGCTGGCTCATCCTTTAAGACCCCTCCAGGAAGCCCTGCCTGACTCCCACCCCAAGGGCCAGGCTGACCCACCCTGCCAGGATTTCCATCCAGCTGCTCCACAAGATGCTGAGAACCTTGAGGCCCTGGTCTGAGATGCCAGTGGAGTGGACAGGGAAAGCAGCTGTAAGGTGCAGCCCAGTTCAGGCGACTGTCCCTGCAGCCCAGAGAGGAGACCAGGCTGGGGAGCCTTGAGGCCAGATAGCTAGCCAAACGTGCCCATTTCACAGAGGGAACGTTGAAGGCCCGAGGTGCTTGGGACTGACCCAGAGCACCCTGGGGAGTGGTTGGTAGTCCCTTTGTGGCTTGTAAGAGGAGAGCCCAGGGCTATGTGGCCGTACCCCTCCCCCACTCCGGTCCCCAGCTGGAGCATTTGTCTGCAGGATCCAGGTCAGGTCTGAGGGGGATGGGAAGAAGCCCAGGAGAGCAAAGTCCCCAGGGCTCAGGTCTGCACTGGGTCTTCCCATGCGGAGGACAAAGCTCCTTAGAGAAAATGCTTGCTGTCCAAAAGCTGGCAGGAAATCCACATCGATAGCTCATTCCAGCAAGAAGGTGCACGGGAAAAAAAGCGTGTGAGAACTTAGGCCAAATGTTAGCCCCAGGGATGGTGGGTGATATTACCCTTCTTTCGCCGTGGTTTTCACATTTCCTAGGTTGTAGGTGAAACCTTTATAACCAGAAAAATGAAGTTACCATGTAAAGGAGAGAGGTCTAAGAAAAGGTGCCCTGAGACCAGCCAGCTCCCCATTCATGAGACTCTGGGGTCACCAAGTGTGAGTGGCTTCCAGAGGGACCCTGCCCCCGGGCCCATCCCCCAGAACAGGCGCGCCTGGGGCAGACAGCTTAGCCTGTGTGTCTCTCTTTCTCGGAATTTGGGTCAGAGAGAGTCCAGACCTGGGCTACTGGGATGTAGCATGCCAAGAATTCCATTCAAACCTCTGCTGTCCTTCCTGTCCTGTGGGTTAGGCCTCAGGGCCCTCACCTTCCCACCTCCACCTGGAAAGCCACCCCACCCCACCCCACCCCAAGATGCCCTCTGCCCCTCCCAGCCAGAGGTGGCCCTAGGGCTATTTGCTTCACCTCCATCCGGGTGCCCAGGTGGGAGTGTAGCACTGTTGACTGCCTTCCTTACTGACTCTGGCTGCGAAGTGCCTTTCCAGGGGGTCCTCCTACAATGTAGTCAAGTTCGACCTCGTGGAAATGGTCTTTGGAATCACAGCTGAGCCTTGATCCTGGGTGAGGATTCGATGTCCGTCTCCCCCATATACCTAGTACAGAGCACCCATTCATTCGGTCAGCTGTCATTCAGCCAAGTGCCAGGGCCCAGGCTAGGTGCCAGGGCACAGCTCTGCTGACTTGAGGGTGTGACGTGTCTGTGTTTTTGAGCACATCACCTGCACGCACACACAGCGTGAGCATCTCTGTCATATGTGAACTCTGGTCTTTGAGGCTGTGACAGTGTGTAATCCTGCCGGGACTCCGGGCACACCTGGTTAATTCATTCTGCAAGTGCTTAACAGACACCCACTAAGGAAGTACCAGGCTCTGACCCCAAAGAAAAATGACCCAAGGTCTCTGTCCTCGGGAAGTGCCATCTTGGGGGCTGTTGCCATGCGGACTGGTGGGGGCAGAAGCCAGCAGGGCTGGGGGTGGTCAGAAACGTGGGCCTGGAGACACAGGGAAGAGTGGGGACGGGGGTTCCTGCCCAGCTGTGAGTATGATCTCCAGTATCCCCTTCAGCCCAGTGACCTGGGGCCTGGGACAGGCCTCCCCAGCTATTTTCATGCCCTAAAGCAGCCCTGAGGGCCGACGGAACTGGAGCTTCAGGTGGTGACCTGTGGGCTCCGACTGCTGGGGGCTGGGAGAGAATACAGGGAATGAAAATGAAGCATGTGGGCTGGAGAACCTGCCTGGGCTGCAGACCTTTCTGAGAGGCGAACTTGGGGACCAGGCACCAGAACACAGCACCTGGAAAGTAGAACCCCGTGATCCAGACCAGAGAAGCGGGATCACGGAACTCAGAGGAGGAAGATGGAGCAGCAGACCTAGAATGTGGGCCTTGTAGAACCTGGAACACTCAAGTCAGCCAGAAGCTGGGAGATCCAGTCTGTGCCCCCGATGGTCAGTGGGGGAAACTGAGGTCCGGCAGGAACGGGGAGGTCTTGAGCATTGGTGAGCTGCAGTGGCACGCACGTGGTCTCTGCTGAGCCAGGACCTCTCCACAGCTCGCTGCTGCCTGACCTGGGGCGAGTCCTGTCCCCTCTCCAAACCTCAGTTTCCCCCTCTGTGAAATGGTCACGTGATGGTGAGACAAGATGGAGCACTTCACCTGGTGCTCAGGCTCTCCCGGCAAGCTTAGTGGCATTGCTAAGGCCTGGACCCTGGCCACTTGACTCCTGAATGACTCTGTCCCCTTGTGGTGATGGTCTGGTCACTGCTGTTCCTTTCTCTTCTTTCTCACACTCAGTGGGACATTTGGGCACTTGCGGCCCTTTTCCGGAATGCTCTCGGGATCTAGCAGAGGGAAAAGACTAATCAGAGGAGCAAGAACAGACTGGCGGCTCCATATGAAGGAGCAGGCCCCGGTGCCTACAGCCCTGCATGGTGCCCTGTGCCATTTGGTGAATGCTTCTTGAGTGTCCCCCGGTGGAGACAGTCGGGTCCTGAGCCGAGGGCACCATGGCCCCTCGAAGGCAGGGGTGGGCAGAGTTGGATTGGGAAGGGAAAAGAGAAAGGGCTCTATGTTCCAGCTCCACAGAGGCTCCCCAGGCGCACCTGCTCCAGGCCACCTCTCCTGAAGGAGGTGGAAGACCTTGCTTGGGCTCCCAGAGAGCCGGAGCTGTAGGATCTGGGCCAGGAGCAGCCTGGTCACTTCCCCAGATCCCCGTGAGGCGGTGTTACCAGCCCCCGCTTTTCTGCCTCCAAGAGAGTAGGATTCCAGAGATGGGGGCGGGGGGGCAGAACCAGGATCCCAGCCCATCCTTTGAGCCAGCAGCAGCCGGGCATAGTGCCAGGCACTGATGGGGTGAACCAGGGGCGAACTGAGCACCCAGGGGTGAACTGAGATCCCTTCCTGTTTCCCCTCCTTCCTTGCCGGGTCTCCTCCGGACCATCAGCCATCCTGCTCAGAGCGCTTTGAAGGCTGGAGCCCTTCCCCGTGTCTCCGCTCTCCACCACTTCCCTCCCATTGTGGGGGACCCGTCGAGTTCCTGTCCATGAGCCACCTCATCGGGGTGTGCCTTGCCCAGGCAGGACTAGACTTTTTCCAACCCCAGACCAGTTGTGAGAGCCCAGCAGCACTGACTGCAGCTGCAGGTGTGTGGATTTGGGGGCGGAGGGGGGCTGTCGTCAGCACCTCCTTTGCATCAGGCTCTGTGCTGGGGCCCCAGGAGAGTTGCTCAGCACCGTCCAGTGTAGGGTGAGGAGCCCTGCGGGGCAGGCCAGGGGTGAGGCAGCTCAGTCCTTCCTCAGTCTGGGGGAATTGCAGTTCAGCTGAGCCTACCTTGGCAGGGAGTGAAAGATTACACAGAAACTTGGAGCCTCCTAGAGGATTTGGACTTTATCCTGGGAGCAGGTGTTCCAAGCTGAGAGGGACAACATCAGATGTGGCTTTGCTAGGCTTGTGGGGCTCAAGCCAGGAACCCCTTCCCTGGCAAGGCTGCTGCTGATGTCCAGGTGAGCGTGGATGGTGGCACAGGCAGCGTGGGACAGTGGCACAGGGGGCCGGGTGGGACGACGAGTACCTGGGCATTGAAGCGATGTGCCTGGCAATGGGGAACTCGAGGTCAGCGAGAAGCCAGATTCAGGATGACTGCCGGGCTCCTGGCCTGGGAGACTGGGTGGATGGTCACGTCTCGGGTTATCAGCTCAGGTTTCCGGAACCACAATTTGAGCAAGTTCTTTGTGCCTGGTTTTGCGGCAGAGGGTCCCAGGCAGGATGGGAGCCAACTCTGAGCCCAGGCCTCTGCCCTCTAGCTTGGCCCAGACCCTGCCGGGTCTGCTCGTCTCTCTCCCTTCACCCTACAGCACTTTAGCCTCTTGAGTGCACGGCTGCACCTCGCAACTGTGCCCTCTACACATGGGGGAGCGCCACTCCACTCCTGCTACCTGGGTACACGGAGACCGCCTTCTGCACTGGCTCACCGCCGACCCTGTGCATTGATGTGTCTCATCCTCTCGCTGTGCAAGGGCATTTCCCCCAGGCCACAAGGCGCAGCTCCTGTAACAAAGCCTCTCTGCACTATAGCTTGAATCTGTCACCCTCCTGGCCCTGTGCTAGAGCAGGCTTCAAGAGGACAGACGAGGGCTGGGCCACACCCTCCCCTCCCCTCCCCCACCTCAGGCCTGTGGGCTAGAGATGGAGCTGAAGCTCCGTGCTGAAGTGGCCCTTTGTACATTGTCCCCCTGGAGGATGGGGGAGCCTGGTGGGAGGGGCTGGCACTGCCCGACACCATGTGCTGATCTCAGGGGCACTGAGGATCCAGGTGGGGAGTGCGGGAAGTGGGGGGGGCTCACTGGGCCTGGGATCAGGGGAGAACACCGTGCCATGTATGGGCTCGCACTGACCGGGCCTGCCGCCCCACACTAGAGGGTACTTGTCACTCAGAGTCTGTCATCACTTCTCAGGCAAAGTGTGTCATCACGCACCAGTTGTTTAGGGAGCGTCTGCTCCTGGCCAGGCTTTGTTCTAGGGGGTGGGGCTCCACTGTGACCTGTGACCAGTGACTGAGGCTTGCAGGCTTAAGATGACCCTGCTCTCCTGTTGACATTCTGAGCACCAGGGTGTGGGTGGGGGAGACAGACCACGAACAGGTAAACAAGGAGACGGCTAGCTTCCGCTGTGAGTGCTGGGGAGCAGAAGACCTGGGCAGGGGTCAGCCGCTGTAGCTGGAGGGCCAGGAGGGCCCCTCTGAGCAGGCAGCCACATTCCAGGCCTAGGAGCAGCCAGTGGGAGGACCCTGAGACGGAAAGGTGGGGACCGTGACTGGAGCCGAGTGGACGAGGGCGGCGAGGGCAGCAAAGATTCGAGGACCAGATTGGCGGGGTCTGTGGGCCCAGAGAGGAGTGTGGATTTCATTCTGAGGGAGACTAGTGTGCGATCGTGTCAAGGGGAGGGTCTTGTGGGAGGAGGTTGGGTGGGGTGGGGGAGGGGGTACGTGGCCTGGTGGGGACTTTGCAGTGACAGAATTTGTGGGGCTCGGTGCCAAATGAAAATACAGTCCCCGAGGGGCACCTGGGTGTCTCGGTGGTTTAAGCATACGACTCTTGATTTCTGCTCAGGTCAGGAGTCCAGGGTTATGGGATTGAGCCCTGCGTCTGGCTCCGCATCGAGCCTGGAGCTTGCTTAAGATTCTCTCTCTCTCTCTCCATCTGCCCTCGCCCACTCTTGTGTGTGATCTCTCTCTCTCTCTCTCTCTCTCTCTCTCCCCCAAATAAAATAAAATAGAGGCACCTGGGTGGCTCACTTGGTTGACCACTTCAGCTCAGGTCATGATATCGAACTTCGTGGGTTTGAGCTCTGTGTCAGCCTCTGTGCTGACAGCTCAGAGTCTGGAGTCTGCTTCAGATTCCACATTTCCCTCTCTCTCTCTGCCACTCCCCTGCTCACGCTCGGTCTCTGTCTCTCAAAAATAAACATAAAAAAAGATAAAGTAATGAAAAGAAAAAAACGAATGAAATCACAACTATATTCAGTTAATCTGAGAAATGCAAAGTTTGTTTAACATGAGCAAATGATGTAATTCCCCACATTAACAAATACTTTATTTTATTTTTTATTTTTACTTTTTTAATTTAATTTTTTATTTTTCAGAATTTACATCCCAAATAGTTAGCATAGAGTGAAGCAATGATTTCAGGAGTAGATTCCTTAGTGCCCTTGACCATTTAGCCCATCCCCCCTCCCACTACCCCTCCAGCAACCCTCAGTTTGTTCTCCATATTTGTGAGTCTCTTCTGTTTTGTCCCCCTCCCTGTTTTTATATTATGTTTGTTTCCCTTCCCTTATGTTCATCTGTTTTGTCTCTTACAGTCCTCATACGAGTGAAGTCATATGATTTTTGTCTTTCTCTGACTGACTAATCTCACTTAGCAGATTACCCTCCAGTTCCACCCATGTAGTTGCAAATGGCAAGATTTCATTCTTTTTGATTGCCGAGTGATATTCCATTGTATCTAGATACCACATCTTCTTTATCCATTCATCCATCGATGGACATTTGGGCTCCTTTGCATACTTTGGCTATTGTTGATAGTGCTGCTATATACATGGGGTGCATGTGTCCCATCGAAACAGCACACCTGTATCTCGTGGATAAATGCTTAGTAGTGCAATTGCTGGGTCGTAGGGTAGTTCTATCTTTAGTTTTTTGAGGAAACTCCATACTGTTTTCCAGAGTGGCTGCACCAGCTTGCATTGCCACCAACAATGCAAAAGAGATCCTCCTTCTCCACATCCTCGCCAACATCTGTTGTTGCCTGAGTTGTTCATGTGAGCCATTCTGACAGGCAGAAGGGGTTAGCTAGCTCAGTGTGGTTTTTATTTTTATTTCCCTGATGATGAGTGATGTGGAGCATTTTTTCATGTGTCAGTTGGCCATCTGGATGTCTTCTTTGGAGAAGTGTCTATTCATGTCTTTTGCCCATTTCTTCACTGGATTATTTGTTGTTTGGGTGGTTGAGTTTGAGAAGTTCTTTGTAGATTTTGGATACTAACCCTTTATCTGATATGTCATTTGCAAATACCTTCTCCCATTGTGTCAGTTGCCTTTTCGTTTTGCTGACTGTTTCCTTCGCTGTGCAGAAGGCTTTTTGTCTGATGAGGTCCCACTAGTTCATTTTTGCTTTTGTTTCCCTTGCCTCCAGAGACGTGTTGAATAAGAAGTTGCTGCGGCCAAGATCAAAGAGGTTTTTGCCTGCTTTCTCCTTGAGGATTTTGATGGCTTCCTGTCTTGCATTGAGGTCTTCCATCCATTTTGAGTTTATTTTTGTGTAAGAAAGGTGTAAGGAAGTGGTCCAGGTTCATTCTTCTGTCCAGTTTCCCAGCACCGCTTGCTCAGGAGACTCTCTTTATGCCATTGGATATTCTTTCCTACTCTGTGAAAGATTAGTTGGCCATACGTTTGTGGGTCCATGTCTGGGTTCTCTATTCTGTTCCATTGATCTGAGTGTCTGTTCTAGTGCCAGTACCATATTGTCTTGATGATTACAGCTTTGTAGTATAGGTTGAAGTCTGGGATTATGATGTCTCCTGCTTTGGTTTTCTTTTTCAAGATTGCTTTGGCTCTTTGGGGCCTTTTCTGGGTCCATACACATTTTAGGATTATATGTTCTAGCTCTGTGAAGAATGCTGGTGTTACTTTGATACGGATTGCATTGAATATGTAGATTGCTTTGGGTAGTATCGACATTTTAACAATATTTGTTCTTCCTATCCAGGAGCATGGAATCTTGTTGCCATTTTTTTGTGTCTTCTTCAATTTCTTTCATAAGCTTTCTGTGGTTTTCAGTATATACATTTTTCACCTCTTTGGTTAGATTTATTCCTAGGTATTTTGTGGCTTTTTGTGCAACCGTAAATGGGATCGATTTCTTGATTTCTCTTTCTGTTGCTTCATGTTGGTGTATAGGAATGCGATTTCTGCGCATTGATTTCATATCCTGCAAATTTGCTGAATTCAGGAATCCGTTCTAGCAGTTTTGTGTGGCATCTTTCGGGTTTTCCATATAGAGCATCGTGTCATCTGCAAAGAGGGAAAGTTTGACCTCCTCCTGGCTGATTTGGATGTCTTTTATTTCTTTGTGTTGTCTGACTGCAGAGGCTAAGACTCCCAATACTGTGTTGAGTAACAGTAGCGAGAGTGGACATCCCTGTCTTGTTCCTGACCTTAGAGGGGAAACTCCCATTTTTCCCCACTGAGGATGATATTAGCATTATGATCTAGAGGTATGCTCCTTCTCTCCCTACTTTCTTGAGGCTTTTTATCAAGAAAGGATGCTGTATTTTCTCAAATGCTTTCTCTGCATCCATTGAGAGGGTTATATGGTTCTTGCCCTTTCTTTTATTGATGTGATGAATCACGTTAATTGTTTTGCAGATATGGAACCTGCCCCGCATCCGAGTTATAAATCCCGCTTGGTCGTGGTGAGTAATACTTTTCATGTATTGTTGGATCCGGTTGGCTAATATCTTGTTGAGAATATTTGCATCCATGTTCCTCAGGGCAAGTTGCCTATAGTTCTCCTTTGTAGTGGGGTCTCTGACTGGTTTTGGAATCAGGGTAATGCTGGCTTCATAGAAAGAGTTTGCAAGTTTTCCTTCCATTTCTATCTTTTGGAACAGTTTCAAGAGAATAGGTGCTAACTCTTCCTTATATGTTTGGTAGGATTTCCCCCTGGAAAGCCATCTGGCCCTGGACTCTTGGTTTTTGGCAGATTTTTGATTACTAATTCGATTTCCTTACTGGTTATGGGTCTGTTCAAATTTTCTATTTCTTCCTGTTTCAGTGTTGGTAGTGTATATGTTTCTAGGAATTTGTCCATTTCTTCCAGATGACCCATTTTATTGGCATATAATTGCTCATACTATTCTCTTATTATTGTTTTTATTTCTGCTGTGTTGGTTGTGATCTCTCCTCTTTCATTCTTGATTTTACTTATTTCGGTCCTTTCCTTTTTTCTTCTTTGACCAGACTGGCTAGTGGTTTATCAATTTTGTTAATTCTTTCAAGGCACCAGATTCTGGCTTGATTGATCTGTTCTACTGGTATGTTTGTGGGTTGGTTTGTTTGTTTGTTTGTTTGTTTGTTTCGATAGCATTAATTTCTGCTGTAATATTTATTATTTCCTGTCTTCTGCTGGTTTGGGTTTCATTTGCTGTTCTTTTTCCAGCTCCTTAAGGCGTAAGGTTAGGTTGTGTATCTGAGATCTTTCTTCCTTCTTTAGGAAGGCCTGGATTGCTATATATTTTCCTCTTATAACCGACTTTGTTGTGTCCCAGTGGTTTTGGGTTGTGGTGTTATCCCTTTCATTGACATCCATATATTTTTCCATTTCCTCTTTAACTGCTTGGTTGGCCCATTCATTCTTTAGTAGGATGTTCTTCATTCTCCAAGTATGTGTTACCTTTCCCAATATTTTCTTGTGGTTGATTTCGAGTTTCATAGTGTTGTGGTCTGAAAATATGCACGGTATGATCTCAATCTTTTTGTACTTACTTAGGGCTGATTTATGTCCCAGTATATGGTCTATTCTGGAGAACGTTCCATGTGCACTGGAGAAGAAAGTATATTCTGCTGGTTTAGGATGTAATGTTCTGAATATATCTGTTAAGTCCATCTGGTCCAGTGTGTCATTCAAAGCCATTGTTCCCTTCTTGATTTTTTTTCTTTTGATTAGATGATCTGTCCATTGCTGTGAGTGGGGTGTTGAAGTCTCCTACGATTATGGTATTACTATCGATGACTTTCTTTATGTTTGTGATTAATGATTTACATATTTGGGTGCTGTCACATTTGGCGCATAAATATTTACAATTGTTAGGTCTTCTTGGTGGATAGACACCTTCATTATGACATAATGCCCTTCTGCATCCCTTGATGCAGTCTTTATTTTAAAGTCTAGATTGTCTGAGATAAGTATGGCTATTCTACCTTTCTTTGGCTGACCATTAGCATGATAGATGGTTCTCCATCCCCTTGTTTTCAATCTGAAGGTGTCTTTAGGTCTAAACTGGGTCTCCTGTAAACAGCATATAGATGGACCTTGTTTTCTTATCCATTCTGTTACCCTATGCCTTTTGATTGGAGCATTGAGGCCACTGACATTTAGAGTGAGTACTGAAAGATATGAATTTATTGCCATCATGATGCTTGTACACTTGGAGTTTCTGGTGGTGTTCTCTGCTTTCTAATCTTCGTTGCTTTTGGTATATATATATATATATATATACATATATATATATATGTATATATATATATGTTTTCAACTTTTCTTCCCTCAGAAAGTCCCCCTTAAAATTTCTTGCAGGGCTGGTGTAGTGGTCACAAATTCCTTTAATTTTTGTTTGTCTGGGAAACTTTTTCTCTCTCCTATTTTGAGTGACAGCCTTGCTGGATAAAGAATTCTTGGCTGCATTTATTTTTTTATATTATTTATTTAATGTTTATTTTTTTTTGACAGAGAGAGAGAGACAGAGACGGTGAGACAGAGCATGAGCAGAGGAGGGGCAGAGAGAGAGGGAGACACTGAATCTGAAGCAGGCTACAGGCTCTGAGCTGTCAGCACAGAGCCCGACATGGGGCTCGAACTCACATACCGCAATATCATGACGAGAGCCGAAATCGGACGCCTAACCGACTGAGCCACCCAGGCGCCCCTGCATATTTTTCTGATTCAGCACACTGAATATATCCTGCCACTGCTTTTGGCCTGCCAAGTTTCTGTGGATAGGTCTGCTGCAAACCTGATCTCTCTTCCCTTTTAGGTCAGGGAACTTTTTTTTTTTTTTCCCTTGCTGCTTTCATGATTCTCTCCTTGCCTGAGTATTTTGTGAATTTGACTATGATATGCGTTGTTGATGGTCGGTTTTTGCTGAATCTAATGGGGGGGTCCTCTGTGCTTCCTGCATTTTGATGTCTGTGTCTTTCCCCAGGTTTCGTAAATGTTTTCTGCTATGATTTGCTCACATAACCCTAATACACCTATATCTCTCTCTTCCACTTCTGGGCCCCTATGATTCTGCTGTTGTTCCTTTTTAATGAGACACTGGTTTCTCTAATGCTTAAATCGTGCTCTTTTGCCTTAATCTCCCTCTTTTTTTTCTGCTCCGTTATTCTCTATGAGTTTGTCCTCTATATCGCGGATTCTCTGTTCTGCGTTGTCCATCCTTGCCGCCACTGCATCCATCCATGATTGCAGCTCAGTTATAGTATCTTTAATTTCATTCTGGCTATTTTTTCCTTCTTTTATCTCTGCAGAAAGGGATTCTAATCTATTTTCGACCCCAGCTAATATTCTTATTATCGTGATTTTAAATTCTGGTTCAGACATCTTGCTTGTATCTGTGTTGGTTAAATCCCTGGCTGTCGTTTCTTCATGCTCTTTCTTTTGGGGTAAATTTCTGCTGAATTCTGTGGTTCAGGTTGTGCAGATTGTTGTGTTACTCCTCCGATCAGTGTTCTAGGTGTGTAGGGTGGTTTCGTGTTGGCCTGGCTGTATTTCATGGATGGGAGACACACACAAAACTTCCATGCTCTTCCGCCATCTTGGCCTCACCCCCCATTCACAAATATTTTAAAAACGTATCTCAGGGTGCCTGGGTAGCTCAGTCGGTTAAGCATCCAACTTAGGCTCAGGTCATGATCTCACAGTATGTGTGTTTAAGCAGCATGTGGGGTTCTCATTGGGCTCGCCACTGTCAGCGCAGAGTTTGCTTCAGATCCTGTCTCCCTCTCTCTCTGCCCCTCCCCTGCTGGCTTGCTTGGTCTCTCTCAAAAATAAACAGTTAAAAAAATTATCTCAATAGATGTGAAATAAACATCTTTTCACATTCAATATTCATTCATGACAGAACTTAGAAAACTAGTATTATAAGGGAACTTCCTTAATATACTTGTAGCAGAAAGACCCTAAGTGACCCCATTATATCTGCCCTTGAGTACTGTCACCTTTTCTTTATAATTATTTTCTCTTAAGATCTGTGACTTGACTCTAGCTTTTAGAATATGGCAAATGTAAAGGAATGTTGCAGACATAATTCAGTTAATTCAGAGTCAATCAAAAGGATCATGCTAGGCAAACCTGATCTAATCATGTGAATACACTTCAAGGAGGCCTGAGCCTTCTCTGAAGTGACATTCTCCTTGCTGGCCTCCTAAACTAAGCGGCCGTATTAAGGAAGTCTATGTGGCCAAGAACAAGGAACAGCCTTGCTCTAGGCTGAATATTTGTGTCCCCACTCACCCAAATTCATGTGTTAACTCTTAATGTTCAACGTGATAGTATTCAGAAGTGGGGGATGTGGGAAATGATGAAGTCACGAAGGTGGAGCCCTCATGGATGGGATTAGTGCCCTTATAAAGGAGGGCTGTGAGAGCTCCCTTGGCCCTGCGCCAAGCAGGAAGACCAGCGTCCATGAACCAGGAAGCAGGACGTCGCTGTACACTAAATCTGCCAGTGCCTTCATTTTGGACTTCCCAGCTTCCAGAAGGGTGAAAAATAAAACTTACTTTTTATTAGCCTATGGTATTTTGTTAGAGCAGCCCAAAAGGACTAAGACAAGTGTCTGGGAACGCTTAGGACCTAAGCCTCCAACTAGCCGACAATTAGCAAAGAGCTGTGGAAATGAGTCCAGTCATACAGTCACAAGGAAATTCTCTTAAAAACAAACTCAATGGGCTTGGAAGCAGATTCTTCCCCTTTGAAGCGCCCAAATGGGGAAGCACAGTCTAGCGGACACCTTGGCTACAGCCTTGTGAGAACCTGAACAAAGGACTCAGCTAAGCCATTGCTTAGCTTCTGACCCATAAAAATGTGAGATAAATGCGTGGGGCTTTAAGACACTGTGTTGATGGTGATCTGTTGTAAACGGCAAGAGCAAACTAAGAGACTAATAAAAGACATACACTTTTAAAAACCCCGCTATCTACATAGTTACAGAAAACTACTTTTACATGTTGCAATTTCAAGAAGACATGAACGCTCACTATCCTCACATTTACTCAACGTCATTCTTGTAGTAGGAAAGAAAAAAAAATGAAAGCTCTAGGAATTGGGAAAAAATGCCACTATTTATAGATTATATGTCACTGCATGTACCAAATCCAAAAGAATCTGCAGACAAAACACTCGAGTAAGAAACAATATATTGTGGGGAATAAGCTTAGATAATTAAAAGACTAGTTCTTTGGAAAAATCAGTATAAGAAATTTCTTTCCTTACAAACTGTTGGCCGATTCGATGCAATTCCAAAGAGAAACGGCTTTGGAGAGCTTGCCAAGTTGATTATAAAGGACCTGTAGAGCCCTTCCTTCCTTTCCTCTTTATCATCCCCAACATTTTAGTTCCCAGTCCTAGAAACAGAGGCATGGAGTTGTGGGGGTCCAGAGTGAGGTGTTGGAGCTTAGAATGGGGAAGGCATTACGTGTAGGACAGTCACCCTGCACAGTGTTGGAGCTCAAGTGAGAGCAATCCTGAAAGGTGAATGGTATAGAATAATGAAGTATCACAGACTGAACAGGGTAGGGAGGCATCTGCACAGGGGAAGAATAGCCCAGCATGGGTTTTCAGAACCTGCAGGGGGGCAAATCATCTGCAGAAGAGGTGGCCTGGCACAGGGTGTCTGAGAAAGGAGATATTTACATGTCTCAAAGTACTTCCCCATAAAATACTAAATAATTGGAAAGTGGAAAGTTAACATTCCAGGTGAGAAACCTGGCAGATACTACCTCCAGTGGCCAACATTAACATCACCAGTATGGGGACAATTCAAAATTGTAGGTCACATGATAGGATGCAAAGAGTAGGTTGTAGTGATACTCTTGTGAAACATGTATGGTCTGAATTTTACCATAAGGAAACCTAAGAAAAATCCACATTGAAAGACATTCCACATTACTGGAATTTAGTCGTCAAAAGGTTAAAAGTCATGAAAGTCAAGGAAAGACAAAGGAAGTGTTCTAGAGTGAAAGAGACTAAGACATACAACTGAATTCAATACATGGCTCTGAACAGGACCTTCCTTGGTATAACGTATACTACAGATAAGTGACCAAACTTAAAAAGAATTATGAGGAATAAATGATAGAATTATACTGAACATTTGAACAAAACAGTTTTAATGGGTGCACTGACTACACACAGATTTTTTTTTTTCAGTACTGGAAATGTATTTTCTTTCATAATTTTCTTCATGGTATTTTTTTCTGTAGCTTACTTTATTTTAAGAATAGAGTATGATACATATACAAAAGATTATTGGTAGTAGTAGTGGTTAAGTCTTTGGTGGTCAAAAGTTGTTCATGGCTTTTTGACTGTGGGGGGCAGGGTCAGAGCCCTTAACCCCATTGTTTAAGAGTCGAGTGTATTAGAGTTAATGTTCTTATTGTGACGGTTGTATGGTAGTTATGTGGAATGTACTGACTTGTAGGATTTAAATGCTACAGGAATCAGGCATCCCATTAGCAATTTACTTGCAAATGGCTCTGGGGCAGGGGGGGGGGTTCTTTTTTTTTTCTCTCTAATTTTTCTTTTCTCTAACTTTGTTTCTAAAAAGCAATTCAAAAATAAATAAATAAATAAATAAATAGAAAAGGTGAAAAGCCTTAGGCAAATCTTATTTCTCCATGTGGAAAGAGCTACGAATCAGTGTTTACAATTAAAATTATAGATAGGTTCTATGGCACTATAAAAAAATTGTAGTATGTATAAACATTGGCAATAGCCATAGCAGGAATACATCAAAATAATGTCTAAATCTTTAGGCCCACATATAGTCATAAAAATTGGAAAATACAAAAAGCCATCCATGAACACTACTGAAGTGTTAATGACAACTTGGTTGTTTGGGTGCTGTTCAAACGGCTGGTAGTGGAGCAGTCTGATGGTGCTAAAACCCTCTAGTGCTGGTTTCCACGTACAAAATGTGCTTAAAAGTTAATGAGATGCCAAGAAACATAGTTTAAAATATTATAAAGATTTTCATTACACACATATGATACAAAAACATTTTCCTTTAATCAAGACTTTACCATATAGTGTGTTCAATTGGGAAACAATGAAAATGTTTGGTAAGCATCCAGTAAATTTTTTCTATTTATTTTTCAAATCATATAATTTTTGTTCAAAATCTGTACATATTCTCGTGACGCTTTCCATACTGGATCTTGATTTAGAATTGAATCATCCGTAGATACTAAAGGAGTTCTACAAGATCCTCATTCAAATTCGGTAGCAGCTGAAAAGGAAAAGAAAGAATTATCTTCTTTCTCCAAAATAATTTTCACTACAACTGATGAAAAAAAAAAGAAGAAAAGAAAAAGAAAAGGAAAAGAAAAAAAGAAAGTTGGGGCCTTTATGAGTGTTAAGAAAAATGAAAAATACCTACGTACAACTGCAATATGAAACCCAAGGTTAGTATTAAATATATTTTGCTCAGGGTTGCACACTGAACTAATTGCTATTGTGGATAAATATCAGAGTTTCTGGTTTTTTCATTACAAGGTGAAATTACAAGATGAGGACACAGTCCACCCTGAACAATCATAAACTATAAACGGAAAAATCAAACAGGCATTTCCAGAGCCAAGTATACAGATGTAAGTGACAGGTATAAAACACAGCACTACTGGAACATACGGAAGGGACATCCCAGTTTTGTGTCAATATTGTCTGCTCTTTGGTGAAGGTGATATGTCAGCTGATACCTGAAGGACAAGGAAAAAGTATGCTAGGGAGAGGGAAGAAGCACATACAAAGAGCTAGAAGTGAGGAAGAACACTTGTGCAATTGTGAGTAGTTTAGTTTGACAAGGTGCTAGAGCAAAGCAGCAGAGTAGGGCAAAGAGTGAGAGACAAGGCTGAATGATCTGGCAAGAAGCAAACTGATTTGGGTGTTTTCATTCCATGCTAAGGAATTTGAAGTTTTACCCAAGGGCAAAAGCAATGACAAAATCAATGAGTGATGATTGAAACCCGTTACCTGTCAATGGCAGCTATATGACCTCTAATTACTTAACCAAGCATTACTAGGATGACTTTGGCATTTTGGGTCTTCTATCACTAGCAGAAACGACAATTTGATAAAGCACACCTTTTCTGAGACTTGTGCAGGTTGACAGTTCCATAGGGATGGCACCAGTGAAGGAAGATTGTCGCCAGAAATAATAACAGATATAGACTTAGGGAGATTGAAAACACTTCTTTAACGTTTATTTATTTTTGAGAGAGAGGCAAACCACAAGCGGGCAGGGGCACAGAGAGAGGGAGACACAGAATCTGAAGCAGGCTCCAGGCTCCGAGCTTTCAGCACAGAGCCCTCTGTGGGGCCTGAACCCACCTGAGCTGAAATCAGTCGCCCAACCGACTGAACCACCTGCTTGCCCCTAGACTTGTGGGAGATTTTAAAAGAGCTATGACACATGAGGACTAAATGAGGAAGAAGTGTGTTCTTCATTATGCTCGTGCTTTTACATTTTTTATTAGATATGTACAAAAAATGTGAATGTAGTATCTATTCTCCAAACAACGGAGAGGGATGCCATTTACTATTTATAGTTTATTTCAGAAATCAATGATATCTACCTTCATACATTTTGGCAACATACCTTCTTCTAGTTCTCTGGTTATTCTTTCCTCCAACTCCTGCCGCGTCTGAAATAAGCCAAATATTATTTAGAATGTGTAAGGTAAACAAAAGACATGGTAGGGATTATATATAGCTTAGGACATGTGGTCTTGAACTAATACTTGTAGAGATTAAACCAAAGTTAGGGATTGCTTAAACAGAAAAACTATCACATGAATAAAATAAATTCCTACCTATTTTATTTTAGTTTTAGATAACGGAGAACAGATACATACATACATGCACACACACATACACATACACACACACACGTATATATGTATACATATATACGTGTGTGTGTGTATACGTATATATAATATGTGTATGTTATATATATAATGTATTATGTGTATTATATTAATATATCTAATATGTGTACATTATATATATATATATAATGCTATTTATGTGAGTCTGATAAAAAGCACAATTAATATTGATCTATTGAATATGTATAATCTTGAAATGTGATGTTGGATCTTACTGGGACAAAAAAGTTTAAACAAGAATCATATTGTATGCTGAATTATTACTTGGAAATGATTAGAAATACTGCCATTTATGAAAGTTTAATCAGTTTTTTACCTTAATGAATTGTTCCTTAAAATGGGCTTTCCATTTTTTCACTTGTAGAAAACCAAAATTTGAAGGAATGCTTTTTGCTGTTAATTTTCCAGGACTGACTCTTAAATACATATAAAATGAAGAAAGTGGGACTGTCTTACTGTCATGTGGAAATTCTACTGGCAAAAATTGAGTAAAAATGTTTTGCTATGTGTATTATGACTAAAACACTTATTTCCTTTCATATGCACACAAAGATTTCAGAAAATCGCTTTGAAGAAAGGAAAAATAGGGGGTTACAACAGTTTCCAAACTTAGCTTCTGATTTATAACTTTCTCCATTAGCGATAAGGAAAACAACATACAATTTTCAATTGTAACTTTGTTTCCTTTCTCCAAATTAGGACCAAGTTTTGAAACACTTGACTTATTAAAGTTATGGTTATCCACTTATGAAATGTGTACGAATATTTCCAACTACAGGTGACCCATGAATAACACAGGGGTGGGGTACAGTCAAAAACCTGTATATAATTTTTCATCCCCCCAAAACTTAATTACTAATAGCCTACTGTTGACCGGAAGCCTTACCGGTAAAATAAACAGTCGATTCATACATGTTTTGTACAGTAGGATAAGCTAGGGCGAAAAATGACATTGAGAAAAACGGAAGGAAGAGGAAATACACTTACAGTACTGTACAGTATCCAAAAATAATCCATGTGTAAGTAAAGTAGACCCACACAGTTCAAAACCATGTTGGTCAAAGGTCAACTGTATATTACAACTGTTCCTGTCTAGAATGTACTTATTTACATCTTTCTTAGACAAGGTAGCCTCTCCCTGAATGCCCCAAACGGGCTCCAAAATAGTGTACAGAACATAATCAACACTGTGGTGATAAGGATTCCAATGTCTTTACAAACTTAGGTGTGAGGACAAATGTTTTGGCTGACATGCTTCCCAATATTTTCAGAGACTGTTTTCCCTAATACCTTTTTTTAATTGAAGTATAGTTGGCATACAATGTTACACTAGTTTTTCAGTATACAAATTCAGATTGGACCATGGTATACACTATGCTATGCTTGCTACCGTACATGTAGTTACCCTCTGTCACCATACAACATTAATACAATATTGTTGACGATATTCCATATGCTGTATTCTTCATTCCTGTGACTTATTTACTTTATAACTGGAATTTGTACCTCTTACTCCCCTTCATCTATTTTGTCCATACCTCTCTACCCACCGCCCCTCTAGCAACCACCAATTTGTGCTCTGTAGTTATGATTCTGTTTGTGCACTTGTTTTGTTTTTTTTATATTCCACATGTAAGTGAAATCAGATGGTATTTATTTGTCTTTCTGCGATTTATTTCCCCTCGCATAATACCCTCTACGTCTATCAATGTTGTCACAAATGGCAAGATCTCATTCTTTTTGATAGCTGAGCTATATTTCATTGTATACATATTACACATTGTCTTTATCCATTCATCTCTCCATGGACACTTAGGTTGCTCCCCTATTTTGGTTATCGCAAACAATCTTTCCATGAACATAGGGATGCATACAACTTTTCAAATTAGTGTTTTCATTTTCTTTGGGTAAATACGCAGCAGTGGAATTAATGAATATCTATTTTTAAGTTTTTGAGGAACCATAACACTTTTTTGACAATAGCATTATATTCAGGCCTTATAAAATGAATGGGGCAACATGACTATACCAGACTTATAAAACTAATAACTCAATACCAGGTGATGGGGGAAGGCTTTATTCAAACAATATTATATTACCATTAATAAATACGATATAAAATATAAACCACGTTTTTTATATGACATGACTTAAGGAGCTACCAAGGTAATGTTGCATCTTTTCCCCAAAAGCTCTTTTCCTAAATATTTACCTCTGTGACCTTTATGTTTATATCTAGGTAAAAACTGTGTTTCGATGGTGAAAATAGCTTTCCAGTCCATGAATTAGAACACATGTGTACTCTTGTGTATACCTTTCCATTGATCCAAAATATAAGAGGGTGAGAAAATTATACACAGAAAAACTATATATCAGCAAATTTTAATTCAAAGAACATTTTTAAAGGATTTTTAATTAGAAGGATTTTCTCATTAACTGTTAACATACAATTATGGCCCATAGAAATCTAAGGTTCGGTTGGGGACACTGCAGGATTGAGGGACAAGGAAGTCACAGCCGTAGTCTCCATCTCTCCTTTAGTTAGACAGCTCTATTTCTCTCTGTTTTACACAATACAGTTTAATGCAAAAAAAAAAAACTACGTTCTATTGTTTGAAAAAAAATTATTTTGAAGATATAAAAGTCACTAATTTAGTCAAAATCCCGAATTTTGCGTAATAGACAAAAAGGTCTCAGAGAGAGTGTACTTTGCCTGAGGTCATGAAACCAACTAGATGCAGACCAGGAATACACTTGTGGTCTTACCAAGCCTATAGTTCTATGCCAGTTACTTCCTCATAGTCAGGAAAAATACGTGTATTTAAAGTATAACTCAGAGAAAATGAATACATAAAACTTTGCCATGTGGCTCAGTAATGCTTAGGTTTGAGGCACACAATAGTAGCTCTCTAACTAAATTACAAATGTTAAAGTCATGAATGAAAATAAAGGAACAGAAATTATGTTAACTCCTTTTAGTAGCCGTCAATTTTTAAGCACAACTTTTTAAATTTTTAAAAAAAAATTTTTAACGTTTATTTATTTTTGAGACAGAGAGAGACAGAGCATGAACGGGGGAGGGTCAGATAGAGGGAGACATAGAATCTGAAACAGGCTCCAGGCTCTGAGCTGTCAGCACCGAGCCCGATGCGGGGCTCAAACTCAAGGACTGCGAGATCATGACCTGAGCTGAAGTCGGCCGCTTAACCGACTGAGCCACCCAGGCACCCCAAGCACAACTTTTTTAAACCACAGGACAGAGAACTTGAAAGAGAAAATCTTTAGGTGAAGCAAGCAAGCTGAAACTGAGGAAATTCTTCCTGAAAGCATTATTTATTCCTTCCAAAGAAAATTTGTTTTGTCAAAATCGATCAACAAATGAGTGAACCCATGGTGTGGTTATTTATAGCAAAATTTAAAACCCAACACAGATTTCTCCTTCCCTTCTAGCATGCTTCTGTCTAACCTCTCATCATTCGTTGGTATGTACAAAAGACACAATTCACTTTATTTATAATTTAAATCCAGTCGGAAATTATAGGTGAACCTTCACTTCTCACATGTGGACTTATCTCTGTCTCCCTCCCGACGGGAAGGGAGACTCACCTAACGGGTGAATTTGGGAGACGGAGCTAAGCAGTGCTTATGTGTTTCTGGATCTCCTCTTTGAAAAGATGTGCCTGCCCACAGTACCATGAATTTGGGTCTGCTCTCAGCTCTGTGGTAAGCACCCGGCCCCCGGGGGGGGGGGTCAAGCATTTGTTTCCTCAATTTACAACTGTGTGGGGAAGTGCCCGATTTGGGAGGAAGCCCAAAGTGGCTAACATAACCTAAATCGTATCCTCCAATTTGTTAGTGTTTATTAGTAATAAAGCTACTAAGTTTCTCTCCATCTCCCTGTCTCCTGTGTTCTGAATTTAGAAAGAGAAGAGCAGGGTTACTTGCCGCCTACCCAGTGTCACCTGTCACAGCTCCACCAAGAAAAATGACTAGACGACACTTACAGAAACATTCTCTTCTTCCTTGACTTCATAATTAACGTACATTGTTCAAAAGCATCGCTCACTCGAAAGAGAGAAAAAGTTGAAAGGAACCGTTTTAAGAACAAACATAGAAAGTCAGACAAACCGAGGACACAGAGGAATACATTCCAAATGAAAGAACATGACAAAACCTAAGAAAAAAAACTAAGTGAAACAGAGATAAGTAATGTACCTCATAAAGAGTTCAAGGTAATGGTCATAAAGATGCTCAGTGAACTCGGGAGAAGAATGAATGGATCCAGTGATAACATCAACAAAGAGATAGAAAATATAAAAAAGAACCAATCATAGCTGAAGGATACAATAACAGAAATGACAAATACACTAGAGGGAATCAACAGCAGATAAGAAGATGCAGAAGAACAGATCAACAATTTGCAAGACAGGGTAGTAGAAATCATCCAAGCCAAAAAACAAAAAGAAAAAAGAATTTTAAAAATGAGGCTAGGTTAAGGGACCTGTGGGACAACATTCAGTGTAATAATACTTGCATTCAAGGGGTTCCAGAAAAAGAAAAGACAAAGGGGCAAAGAACTCATTTGAAGAAATAAAAGCTTCATTTTAAAAATTCAAATATTTGCTTGATTTAGCTATTTATAAAATGCTCTACAATCACTCATCAAGATATTTTATAAAAATAGAAACAAAGGTGGTATAAGTCCAAAAAAAAAAAAGGAAAAAGAAAAAAGAGTGCCATAAATAAGAAAGCAATTAAAGATGTATTCTCGTGTAAGAAACTAGCAACACTTTTAACTTAAAAGAGAAATTAACCTTTTTAGTGTTACAAGTTGATTTAATTCATAAAAAGAACTTACCATGGATTCTTTTTTTTTTCTTTTTTTTTAGAGTAGCCTCCATGCTTAGCGTAGAGCCCAATGCAGGACTTGAACTCATGACCCTGAGATCAAAACCTGAGCTGAGATCAAGAGTTAGACGCTGAACCAACTGAGCCACCCAGGCACCCCCCTGGATTCTTTTAAATAGTAAACATTCATGTCGTTAAGTGTTTGGAGGATGATCATTCACTGACATACAGGGGTGGGCAAACTGGATTATAGCAAAGCTTTCAAATGTTAATGAACCACTGCCAACTGAAAATAAGTCCAAGCATCTAAGTGTACCTGTGGTTACCAGGCAATAACATTTACTTTCCAAAATCAAATTTAAATGAAAGCTTTTCAAGAAATTTAACATGGGTAAGTTTAGTTATATTTACTGAATACAGTTAATGCTAGGTGTCTCTTGTGGCACACCTGGGTGGCTCAGTTGTTTTTAGTGTCCAAATCTTGATTTTGACTCAGGTCATGATCTCATGGTTTTGAGACCGAGCCCCACATTCGACTCTGTGCTGAGCACGAAACCTGCTTGGGATTCTCTTTCTCCCTCTCCTTTTGCCCCTCCCCTGCATGCACTCACTCATTCTCTCGCTAAAATAAAATAAAAATAAGTATCTCTTAGAAATGAGAGATCAAGGGACTAATATATATATGTAATATATATTATATATTAATATTATATAACTAATATTAATATTATATTAAATATTAAATATTATATTATAATGTATTATATATTATATTTTATTATATTAAAATTATATTAATATTATATAAATATAATATTATATATTATATACATATATATATATATATAAAATTTACCTCCGTTCTTTCTTAGCACATATAATGCTGACTTTTATCTCGTATGTGTTAGTTACTTAACTCAGAATTTTGCCAAATTAAAAGCAACAACATCAGATATCTGAAACCCAAACTAAACAGATAATATAACTAACCTTCCATAAGGAAGCCTCCCTGTCGTCATATGACAGCCGTGGGTTTATGGTAGGAATCACTAAGTTTCCTCTTGGAGTAAAGTTTCCATTGAGCACTAAATTATTTTCAAAATGTCCACAATAAGGTGGTTCCAGGCCTGGGCTCATAGTAAGGGTCCTGAGTAAAGTTTGGTGCTGCTGTCTCTCCACAAGAAAATTTGTATTGCTCTCTGACAGTCTCTCCTTAGCCCTGTGAAGATTAAAAAACACAAATACATTTTCTTTTCCCCTAAATCATTCCTAAATGACATACATTTTTTTTTAGGTTTCCATAATAGTAAATAGCATTTGCCATTGAACAGTGTTTTAACACTGAACATGTGACGGAGCACACCTACTCTCTAAAATTATACTTTTAAAATTGTTCTAAAGAAATACTTATGTTTCCAGGGGGATTCCTAACTAACAATTCAAGTTAGGGAAGGGAGAGAAGTGGCTATCAGTGATGTACATGGGTTAACAAATAATACTTGCTGTCTTCTGGAATGGCTGTACTGACAGGATCCTTCAGGATGCCATTATATATACCTACTTATATTTAGTAAACCTGTTTACAGATGTAAAACTAAACCATCCCTCAAAGACATTTTCAAGCGTTTGCTTTCACCACTCTTGTACATTTCGCTTTTTATCTCAAAGAAACTGAGCATTTGACACTGAGGAATCATTGAGACCAACAATCTCTAGGGGAGATAGTAGATGACAGACGTGTGATCAGAAAGAACTAAAACAGCTACAGAGGCAATTAGCTTATAACAGTTACCAAGGCACTGGAGGCAGAATCTGCCCTTTCTGTCTTCAGTCTTCCACAGGCCTCCCTCCCACCATGGTGCTCTTTTTAGCCACTTTGGGAATTATACTACCCTTCAGCCCTGTGTGAGTCTTTCTGTATTTCACCCGGATGCCTTTATGTAAAGTAGAAAAAGCATAAAGGATAGTTTGTCTCAAGGCCCACTCTAGGAATCATACCAAAGGTCACAATCAAGAGAATAAATGTACCAAGCTGCCAGGATGAGTAGTAGTAGTACCTGACCTTTTAGGTTAAAGATGTAATCTTCCAAAAAGAAACTCATCGACATTTCTATTTAGGGCAATTCTGACAAGCAATTTTATAATAATATGCTTCTAAATGAGAAAGCTTCGAACAATGCACTTAAAGACTAGCAGATCCGATCAATGGAAAATATACAGGGCGGGGGGTGCGGGGGTGGGGTGGGGGAAGAGGTCCTGTAAAACCGAAAAAAAGAGAAGGGATGCAAACTGTCCTGGACTAACATTTCAAAGGTAAGTTCACTTAGAAACCTCATTTTCCAAAATAACACGATCTAGTTGGCTTTCACTTCCTACTCATCTCATGATCTCGGCTCCACAGAAATTATGCTTTAGAGGCAAATTAATAAGCTAAATTTCTTGTCTATGATTCTGTGTTGACTTACCTGTTCAGCTTATTTCTCAAGGACTTTCTAAGTTTTAATTCTTCTAGGTAGAGTTGCCTGTAGGTTTCCAACTCTGTTTTAGTAGATCCTTGAGAAGTCTTCATTGTAGAGACCTGAGATTCCAGATCTTTAATTCTAAGTTCCATTTGATTTCTCGTTGAAGCATGATCATTTTCTCTTAACTGGTCCAAGTTTTTTCGAGCTGCTGCTTGTTCCTAATGAAAAAAAATTAACAGGATAGTTTCAAAATAGGTATAATCTGAATAATTAATTATACCTGTTTCCTTTAGTTCTGAGTCAAAGTTTCAGAGAGAAATTTTAAATGAAAAAAAGCTCAAGTGTAAAATATTTATCATCAATGTCAACTGAATTAAACATGATTTATAAAATTAAAGTTCAATCATTCCTGTATTAGTATTCACGCAATCTGATAATTCAAATAATAGAATCAATGAGAAAATTTTTAAAGTCAACAATAAACTTAAGAATAATCCAAGTACAGTGCAATGTTTAAATCATAATTTTTCTTTTCCTCTTCATAGTGAGACTAGTTGTTTAAATCATCATTTTTTCTTATCCTCTCGATTTAGTAGGAATAATGATGAAAACTGAAATCTTTAAAGGGAGGAACAAATGCCTCCAGAAATCTACAAATTACCATAAAGCAAGTAGAGGAAACCCCTACAATACATCTATCCAAAATGTAATTTGCAGTAAAATGAATTAAAGCACATTACAGATCAATCAATTAACCTGTAAAAACAGGTTGACTTCGTGTAATTTTTCTACTATGTCCAGTCGTGCTCTTTCTTCAATCTCCCGTTTATACTGCTCCACTTGACTGCGTTCTACCATATTCATTTCCATAAATTGCTTCAATTTTACTACTTCTTGCTGTAACTTCTTGTTGTTGCTCTCTAGTTTTTCACGTTCTTCTTCGAAAGCTTTCATTGATAATAACTCTTGTTGAAGAACTTGATTTTTTGCGTCCAGGTGTAGACATTTTGAAGATGTAGTTTCCAGTTCTGTTGTAAGGACATCAGCCTGCATGAATAAAACACTATAGTTTGGAAGGGAGTGAAAAGAGTCTAACTCAAAACTACTATGAACATTTTTTTTCAGATTTTAAGTAATCTCTACACCCAGTGTGAGGCTTGAACTCACAATCTCAAGATCAAGAGTAACTGAGCCAGCCAGGCACTCAAATTTTTAAATAAACTCATTTGCAATAAAATGTTACCTGTCTTAGAATGTGGAACCTTAAACAAGTCAGAAAATCAAGAGACACGTTAAAGACATTAGGTGTTACTGAAATAGATCTTTGCTATCATTCTCTTTAGTACACAACATTTGCACTTGATTCTATACTTTTATTTTTCTATGATTTTTTCATATCTTTCTTTCATAAAATAAGTCCCCTCTTAGGAGAAAGTCTCTTAGCCCTTCCCCCATCTTAACACTCCATAGCTTTTAAAGAAGTTTTAGCAATATCATATTGACTTATGTATGCCCAAGTCAACAAATACGTCCCAAGATAAGACTCTGGAAATAAGACTCTAATTCATGAATCTATAAGTAATGCTTCTAATGCCACGGCCTGTTTCTGAACTGCAAATGTTTTATGCTAATTTGAACCGCATTCCCAGGAGAAATGATTCTCCGGGATGTGTTCAGAAATCACATCTCCCAGTATAAAACTTTAATTGGATGATCCAAATATGTTTTTGAGGCAAAATTTTTTTTAATTCAATACTGTTATCTTGTAATCCTTTGTTACTTTCTAGAAAATAAGAGATCATACTAAACAAAAACAACCACAACAACAAAACTGGCTGGAGTTTCAGTGATGCTGAGTTGGGAACGACTTCCATCCATTCTATATGATTGGTAAGACAAGGTGAGTGGATGTGGTGGTTTTATAAATTCCTTGATACTTCTGTGAAAATCCCTCCCCTTAAATATATGCTGGCTTCAGTAACTGGTTTCTCGTGAACAGAATATGCAGAACTGCTGTGATTTTTAAGGCCAGCTTAGAAAATGTGATACAGCTTCCTTCTGACTTTCTTTCTCTAGGGAAGCTCACCCTTAGAACGCAGCCACCACGTGGTGAGGAATCCCAGGCTACCTAGTGAGTCTTCATGTAGATACTCCAGCTGAGACTAGCCAACGTCCTAGCCAAAGGCCAGCCTCAACAGCCAAACACGTGCGTGAACAAGCCTTTAGATGATTCTAGTCTCCAGCTTCCAGTTATGCCAGCTGATGCCAAATGAAGAAGAAATGAGTTGCCCTACTCTGCTTTGCCTAAACTAAAGATTGGTGAACAAGAGAAATGCTGTTTTGAACTAGTAGGTTTTGAGGTGGCTTATTACGCAGCAGTAAATTACTACCACAGATACTGATACTAAAAATGGTGTGCTGCTATTCAAAAAAACCTGAAACTAAACTTCCTTTGAACCAGGAGGTAGGTCGAACCTGGAAAGATGTAGAAAAGTGTAAGAATGAGACCCAAAAAGGGCCTCCACAAGACTCTTAGTGGAAACCTGATGGCCTGTGAAGAGGCTGACAGCAAGGGTTTCTAAGCAAGTGAAGAAAATGACACTGGACGAAAGGGAAGTCGTGCTACAAAATACCCGAAAGTAAAACGGATAGGAAAGAGAAACTAAAGAAAGACTATGCAACTGAAAGGAACCAGGACTTACTGGGTTCAAGTATCTGTTTCTCATTTACAGCCTCTCTACATGTTGAACTGTCAAATAATGCTAAAATAAAGAAATGGCTTTTGGGTTCAGAGAAACTCCAGGGTGCTACCAGGAAAACAGAAAGATTTAAGGTATGCCTCCAATTTCTTTAAGGATCTTAAGACTATAAGATTTTTTTTAAAGTGGGTTCCACACCCGACATGGGGCTTAAACTCAGCACCCAGAGATCAAGTGTCACATGCTCTACCAACTGAGCCAGCCAGGAGCCCCAAAAGTAGACGAATTTTAAAGGCGTTTTCCTGTAAGAGCTTCACAGGAAACCTGAAGCGAAAAGCTTATCTCAAAAGGACTTGGGAGGGTCGCTTTGCTAAAACACGGCATGAAATCCAGTAATATTTACAGAAAACTAAAAAAGGTAAGAGATATATAGTAGCAAACATACTATTTGCTACCTTGGACTAAAAGGGGCCAAATAGTGCAAAATGAAAAGAGGCCTTTGGGTCTTAGAAGTCCCACAGGGAGGAAGCAGGATGAAAAAACAGCTGCAAATACAGGTCATTCCTTATGAAAAGGAAGGAACCAAGAGCTCAAAGAGTAAAGAAAGGGAAGAGACATGGAGAAAGTATTCCCGTGGTTAGGACTAAGTCCTAACTTAAGAACTGACAGCATGCATCAGGCTATATTTCAAAACTCTTATGGACTAGGGTGCTTCCCATCTTCTTTTTCTGAATGGGTGAGTCCTCAGCAGTTGACTAGACTGTTGCATTTGTGAGTGGTAAATAACTGTCTCTTTCATTCTCAAGTCCTCATATTGAGAACACTTGCACTCAAGGGGCTATACTTGAGATACCATAACCCAGGCAGCTTATCCCCACTGCACCTGATTAAGATGGTAAGATCTTGGACTCAAGCCCTGAACCTGATGCCATGATAACTGCGACTTGCAGGAGGTATTGGAGGGAGAGGGGAGTGAATGTATTTTTCAGGTGGGAGGAATACAAACATTTGTGGCTAGTGGGTAAAGTATACTGCTTTTTAAAGGTGTCCATAGGTTTTAATATTAATTCCACTAAAAAAAGACCATGGAACAACCTTAGTGACTTGCTCCTAATGAACAGAATATGTGACTATGATCCTGTGTGTATTCCAAGCCTAGGTGACAAAAGGCGATTCTGCCTTGCTCTGTATCTCAGGCTGCTAACTTGGAATCTAGCTCCCCATCTAGTGAGGAAGCCTAGGCCACAAAGAGGGTCTAGGTGTGTCAGTTTAAGTGTTTCTGCTACCTCCTGAACTGAAGTCCCAGGCAACAGCCAGCATCAACCACCAGACGTCAGTGAACAAATCTTCAAATGGATCCAACCCCAAACCTTTCAGTTGCCCCACCTGAAGCTGAGCAGGGCAGAGACTAGCTGTCCTGGCCACACTTTTCCTAACAGATATGTGAACAAAAGAAATCTAACCTTTGGGGAGTTTGTTAAGAAAAAAACAAAAATGATAAATTGAAAAGTGGATGAAAAAAAAGAGAGAAGACACATAAACCTGTATAGGAGAAATTGGTCTCCATGAAAGTAGGATGTAATAAATGTTAAGATTAATTTATTAACAACCAATGGTGCTAATGAGAAGAAGCAGATAACTAGAAGCAACATCTAAGAAGTTTTTCTCTCAGGTTTTCCCCAGTTAGGATCATATTAGCTGCTCATTTTCCATATATGGCCTTTATTATGTTGAGGTATGGTTCCTCTAAGCCTACTTTCTTGAAGTTTATATCATGAATGGATGTTATAGTTTGTCAAATTCTTTTTCTGCATCTATTGCAATGATATGACTTTATGCTTTTTTGAAAATTAATATGAGGTATCACATTCATTGATTTGCAAATATTGAACCACCCCTGCAAACCAGGGATAAATCCCATTTGGTTATAGTGAATGATTGAATGATTTTTTTAATGTTTCTTTATTTTGGAGAAGGAGCACAAGCAGGGGAGGGACAGAGAGAGAGGGAAATACAGAAATCTGAAGTAGGCTCCAGGGTCCAAGCTGTCAACAGAGCCTGACACTGGGCTCAAACCGACGGACCATGAGATCATAACCTGAGCTAAAATTGCATGCTTACTTCACTAAGCCACCCAGCTGCCTCTGCCCCCGGTGAATGATTTTTTAATGTATTGTTGGATTCAGTTTGCTTATTTTGTTGAAGATTTTTGCATGTTCATCAGAGATGCTGGCCTGTAATTCTCTCTGTGGTGTCTTTATCTGGTTTTGGTATCACGGTAAAGCTGGCATAGAATAAATTTGGAAGTTTCCCTTCCTTTTATGTTTTTCTGGAACAATTTGAAAAGGACAGGTTAAACATTTTTTTTTTTTTGTATTAGCTCTTCTTTACATGTTAAAATTTACGTCTGAAGGCATCTGGTCCTAGACTTGTGTTTGTTGAGAGTTTTTTGATTCCTGATTCAGTTTCCTTGCTGGTTATTGATTTTTTTTCAAATTTTCTATTTCTTCTTGTTTTACTTTGGTAAGTTATATATTTCCAGGAATTTATTCAATTCTTCTAAGTTGTCCAACTTGTTGGCATACATTTTTTCACAATATTCTCTCGTAAATGTCTGTATTTCTGTGGTGTTGGTTCTTATTTCTACTCTCACATTTGTGGTTTTATTTATTTTGGTCTTTTCTATTTTCTTGTTGATTACTCTGGCTAACAATTTATCAGTTTTATTAATTTTTACAAAGAACCAGCTCTAGGTTTCATTGATCTGTTCTAGTATTATCTGTTTTTTGTTTGTCTATCATTCATTTCTGCTTTAATTTCTTTTTTTAATTTCATTTTGAGAGAGACCACACATGAGGGGGGGATGGGCAGAGAGCGAGAGAGTGAGAGAGAGAGGGAAAGAGAGAATCCCAGACAGGTTCCATGCTGCCAGCAGAGAGCCTAACATGGGGCTCGATCTCACAACTGTGAGATCATGACCTGAGCCAAAATCGAGAGTCAGACAATCAGTTAAGCCACCCAAGGGCCCCCTGCTCTGATCATTATTACTTGCTTTCTTCTGCTGGCTTCAGGCTTCATTTGTTGTTCTTTTTCTAGCTCCTTTAGGTGTAAGGTTAGGTTGTTTGAAATTTTTCTTGCTCCTTGAAGTAGGCTTATATTGCTATGTACTTCCCTCTTAGGACCACTTTTGCAGCATCTCAAAGGTTTCAGACCATTGTTTTTTTTTTTTTTCATTTCCATTTGTATACACGTATTTTTTTAAGTTTCTTCTTGTATCTCTTGCTTAACCCATTCCAGTGTAGTAGCACGTTATTTAACCTGCATGTATTGTTTTTAATATTTAAGGCCTTTTTTTTTAATCCATTCTTGAGAATAGTCCATGTATAGTTGAAAACAACGTGTATTCTGTTTTAAGATGGAACGTTCTGAAAAAAAATCTCTTAAATCCAATCTGGTCCACTCTGTCATTCAAAGCCATTGTTTCTTTTTCTTTTTTTTTTTTTTTATTAAACATATGAAATTTTTTGTCAAATTGGTTTCCATACAATACCCAGTGCTCATCTCCACAGGTGCCCTCCTCAATACCCATCACCCACCCTCCACTCCCTCCCACCCCCATCAGCCCTCAGTTTGTTCTCAGTTTTTAAGAGTGTCTTATGCTTTGGCTCTCTTCCACACTAACATCTTTTTTTTCCCTTCCCCTCCCCCATGGATTCCTGTTAAGTTTCTCAGGATCCACATAAGAGTGAACACATATGATATCTGTCTTTCTCGTATGGCTCAAAGCCATTGTTTCTTTGGTGATTTTCTGTTAAGATGTATTTTTTGGTGATTTTTTTTGTTAAGATGTGTTGATGTAAATGGGGTGTTAAAGTACCCTATTACTGTCTTATTATCAATTAGTTCCTTTATGTTGGTTATTGTTTTATGTACTTGAGTGCTCTCATGGTGGGTGCATAAATATTTACAATTGTTAGATCTTCCTATTGGATTGTACCCTTTATTATGATACAGTAGCATTCTTTGGCTCTTGCTACAGTCTTTGTTTTTGGTTTATTTATTTGGAGAGAGAGAGAGTTGGGGAGGGACATAGAAAGGGGGAGAGAAAATTTCAAGCAGCCTCCATGCTGTCAGCCTGGAGCCCAACATGGGGCTCAAAGCCACCAGCCATAAGATCATGACCTGAGCCAAGACCTAGTCGGTCGCTCAAATGACTGAGGCACCCAGGTGCCCCACAGTCTTTGTTTTAAGGACTCTTTTGTCTAACAAAAGTATCGCTATTTTTTCTTTTAACGTGATAAATTTTTCTACATCCCCTCGCTTTCATTTTTTTTTTAAATAGAATTCATTGTCAACTTGGCTAATATAGAGTGTGTATAGTGTGCTCTTGGTTTTGGGAGTAGATTCCCGTGGTTCACACTTATAGACAACACCCAGGGCTCATCCCCAAAAGTGCCCTCCTCAATGCCCACCACCCACTTTCCCTTCTTACCCACCGCCCCCCATCAACCCTCTATTTGTTCTCTGCATTCGAGAGTCTCCTATGGTTTGCCCCTCTCCTTCTCTGTAACTATTTTCCCCCTTCCCTTCCCCCACGGTCTTCTGTTACGTTTCTCAAGTTCCACATAGGAGCAAAAACATATGATATCTGTCTTTCTGTGACTTATTTCATGTAGCATAATACCTTCTAGTTCCATCCATATTGCAAGAGATAGCACGATTTCACTCTTTCTCCTTGCCAGGTAGTATTTCAGTGTATATATAAACCACATCTCTTTATCCATTTATCAGTTGATGGGCATTTAGGCTCTTTCCACAATTTGGCTATTGTTGAAAGCACTGCTATAGACATTGGAGTACATGTGCCCCTATGAATCAGCACTCCTGTATCCTTTGCATAAATTCCCAGTAGTGTTATTGAGGGGTCGTAGGGTAGTTCGATTTTCAATTGTTTTGAGGAACCTACGCACTGTTTTCCAGAGTGGCTGCACCAGTTTGCATTACCACCAACAGTGCAAGCATCCCCTCACTTTCAATCTGCAGGTGTCTTTATGTCTAAAATGAGGTTTTTATAGGCAGCATACAGATGGCTCTTGTTTTTTAATCCATCCTGTCACCCTAGGTCTTTTGTTTGGAGTGTTTATTCCATTAATATACAAAGTAATTATTGACAGGTATGTATTTATTGTCATTTTACTACTTGTTTTGTGGTTGTTTCTGGAGATTTTCTAAATCCTTTATTGTTTTTCTCTCTTTGATGTCTTTCTAATTTGCTTTAATGATATATTTGGATTTCTTTCTCTTTATTCTTTGCATGGTTCTTAGTGGGTTTTGTTATATGATAAGCATTAATTTGTATATCACCTCTTCTGTGTGTAGCAGTCTATATTAAATTGATGGTCACTTAAGTTAGAGCTCATTTTTTTCTCCTCCCCATGTTTTGATAAGCTATTATATTGTATATCCTTTTTTGGGGCATTCCTTGAGGATTTTTTTTTACAGAAATATACATTTTTACTGCTTTTACATTTCCTGCCTTTATACTGTCACTTTTGATCTCTCCTTTCCACTCAGAGTCCCCGATAATATTTCTTACAGGCTGATTTAGTGGTCACAAACTCCTTCCATTTTTGTTTGAGAAATTCTTTATCTCTCCTTCTATTATGAATGATAGCCTTACTGGATAGAGTATATTTGGCTGCAGATTCTTCTCATTCAGCACTTTGAATATATCATGCCATTTCCTTCTGCCTTGCAAAGTTTCGGTTGAAAAATCTCCTGCTAGCCTTGTGGGTTTTCCCTTGGAAGTGAATGACTTATTTTGCTGCTTTTAAGATTTGTAGCAGTGGGGCACCTGCGTGGCTCAGTCTGTGAAGCATGACTTGATCTTAGCTCAAGTCGTGACCTCGCAGTTCGTGCATTTAAGCCCTCCGGTGGGTTCTGCGCTGACAGCACAGAGAGTGCCTGGGATTCTCTCTCTCTCTCTCTCTCTCTCTCTCTCACTCTCTCTCTCTCTGCCCCTCCCCTGCTTGTGTCTGCGTTTTGTCACGGAAATAAAAAAAAAAGCAAAAAACAAAACACTAAAACAAAAAAAGATGTTAGCAGTATATTTTGCAAATTTAATTACAGTATGTCTTGGGTGTTGATTTTGATGGAAGTTCTCTGTCCCTCCTGGATCTGGATGTCTGTGTTCTTCTCCACATTATGGAGTTTTTCAGTTATTGTGTCTTCAAATCAATTATCTGTCCCCTTCTCTCTGTCTTCTTCTTCTGGGACTCCTATCATATGAATGTTTTTACATTTGACGGAGTCACCGAGTGCCTTAAGTCTATTCTTGCATTGGATAATTCTTCTTTGTCTTCTTGAGCTTCACTGCTTTCCATTACTCTGTCTTCTAGGTCATTAATTTGTTCCTCTGCTTCTTCCAGCTTGCTGTTCATTTTTACTGCACTCTTCATCTCTGATTCTTCAACTCTTTTATGTCTGTGGTAAGGGTCTCTCGGATATCTTCCATTCTTTTCTCAAGTCCAGTGAATATCCTTATGATCATGGTTTTAAATTCTCCATTAGGCGTGTTATTTACATCCGTCCCATTTAGGTCTCTGACCATGGCCTTATCCTGTCCTTTCATTTGGGATAAATGCTTCTGTCTTTTCATTTTGTCTGCGTATCTGCCAGCTTCTGTGTGTTAGAGAAGCCAGTTATGTCACCTGCTCCCGAAAGTAATGGACTTAGGAAAAAGACGTCGTGTAATGCCCAGGGTCTAGCACTTCAGGGAGTGTCACCAGTGTGTGCTGCATGTGTTCTGCTCTTGTGTTCTGGCTATGCTATCCTTTAGGCCAGTCGTCTGCAGAGGCTCTCGTCGCCTGGTCTGGTGAGTGTTTGGTCCCTGGCCTGAATGTAGCGGGTTTTAACTAGGTGTGCTATGGTCTGCTTATGGAATGAGACCTGTCACCACCTCTACTGGAACTGAGGCCAAGGGAAACTCTCTGGTTGGGAGATGTGGTGTGGGCAGGCATTTGTCCTGGTCTTCTGGGGGAGGGGTCTGCTGTGCTGGAACTCAAGCAAGAGTGATTGAGAAAGGTCGTTCCACCAGTGTGCAAGGGGGTGGTGTTTGGTGTAAGCAAGTTAGGTAACCAGTGTTAGCAATGCACTGCTTCCTGCAGGTGGCTTTATGTTTGTGGTGAGGGGCAGGAGAAGGAGATGGTGGCAGCCAGCGGCTTTGTTCCTACAGACAGGTCTCTCTGAACTTTGCCTCTGAGGGACGTGCTCTGAGAAGAGCAACTAATCTCCCCACTGTGTGCCCCAGGCACTCTTCAGACCACTGTACCCATGCTATATGCCCCCACGTTGTTTGCCTGCTCTCTGTCCATGAGCAGTGGAGTACCTCAGGGCTCTAAACCAGCTAAATCGGATGCCCTTGAAAACTCCAGACTTTACGCACTACTGGTTGCAAGAACTCACGAAATGCAGGCCCTCTTGTTTTCCAAGCCAGTGGCTATGGGGAAATGTTCTCTTTGTGTGTTCCCCTGTGCGTTTCTCTCTCTCACCCTTACCCACAACCTCGACTCCCTCCCCTCTGCAGAACCCAGGATCTGTTTCTCTTCTAGTCGACATTTCTGCATCAAGGAACTTCTTTGATGTGCCCTCTTCTCTCCCTTTTGTTGTGGAGTTTGTTCTGTCAGTCTTCAGGTCGATTTCTGGGGTTTTTAGGGTGAGCTGATCGTTATCTAGTTGTATTCGTGGGATGAGGCAAGCCTAGAGTCCTCCTACTCCTCTGCCTTCTTCCTGTCTCTAAGATCTTTTTCTAAGATTCCCTTCAATTCCAACAATTCTTACAAGTAGGCAGGAATGCCTCTTTAGAATGTCCCCTCAAGTTAAGGTAGAAGCACAGAGACATACGATTTGAAGCACAATAGTTGAAAAACTAGAAAGAGTCAATTTGATAACCAAAATTGGGCCTTTGGTCTGATTTCAATGAAAGGAAATAGGCAGCTTTGAGTATTTTTTAATCCATTGAATACTCAATCTTCATTCTCCTTTCCTCAGTGGGGAAATAAAGAGAATGTCATGGAATCATTTTTCATCTTTTCAGTAGCAAAACAAATGTACTGTCCTTTAGCACTACTTAAATTAACTCCACATTCTCCTTTACCTTACTCCAACCTTGTTTGTGTGGGGAGGTAAGATCACTTCATCTTTGTGTTGTCCCACAATGCTTCTCCATATCATACAAGTTGGCTTCAAAAGTTTGTTGTCATTCAAATTACCAATGTAGTATTTGTCTCTGATAAATCAACTTAATACTACCGCAATTTGTACAGCTGTATTATTTTAATGATATAATGTTTATTCCATTAATTATACGCTGAGCTAAAACATATAGCTAAGCATATCTTTCTATTCAAGTGAAAGAAGGGGAAACAGGCTGCTGTGTTTTCCAAGAAAGTATGATCTGTGCCAAGAACAGGATTAACACCAGTGTTACACACAAGAACCAGGTCAGAAGAGGATCTCATTGTGAATTGCAAGATGACGGGTTAGCAAGATTGCTTAACAGGAAAGAGGAATAGCCTAGAGTTAATCTTTTCCTTCCTAGATGGTGAAAACTATGGATGAGTCTATGCATTATAATGAGATAATAAAATATAATGAAGTAAACGTTAGTAGACTGAGTCAAGAGATCCTATGGCCAAGATTTGATGGAAATGAAAGTGGGCAGCACTGACTGAGACACTAAAAGTTTGCACAGGCAGGGAACCTGGGTGGCTCAGTCAGTTGAGCCTCAACCTCTCAGGTCATGATCCCAGGGTCATGGGATCAAGACCCCTGTCAGCCTCCACACTAAGTGTGAAGCCTGCTAAAAATTCTCTCGTCTCTCTCTCTCTCTCTCTCTCCCTCTCTCTCTCTCTCATTCTCTCCCTACACAGCCCCCCATCCTGCTTGTGCCCGCTCTAAAAAATATATAAATATAAATAAATTAAATAAATAAATAAATAAATAGAAGTCTGAACACACTAAAGAAAGAGCATTTTATCTTTTTGAGCCTGACTTCACATCGAGTCATGGGGTCAACAAGGCAAAGGCTGGCAAAAGGGTCCTTCAAGAAACAAAAATCTCTATAGGAGCAAAGTTTAGTTCTACTACATTGACTTTTTATTATTACATAAGTGACCGGTAACTTGCAAGATAACTAGGAAAAAGTTTTCATAAAATTTGATATGGTACTGGCATAAGGACAGACATATAGATCAATGTATTAACATTGAGAATCTAAACATAAATTCTCACATTATAGTGAACTGATTTTCCACAAGGGTGACAGGCAATTAAATGGAATAAGACTAGTCTTTGTAACAAACGGTACTGGGACAAATGGATATCCACATGCAAAGCAATAAAATCAGACCTCTACCCCATAGCATATATACAAAATTAACTTAAAATCTAAGAGCTAAAATGATAAAACTCTTAGAAAAAAGCTTATGTGTATATGTTTGTGACTGGATTTGACAATGGATTCTTAGACATGACACCAAAAGACAAAAGCAGATTAAGTTTACTTCATCAAAATTAAAAACTACTATGCTTCAAATATCACCATCAAGAAAGTGAAAAGGCAAGTGACTAACTAGGAGAAAATACCTGAAAATCCCATATCTGCTCAGGGATTTGCATGTAGGACATTTAAATAACTCTTCCAATAATGAAAAGACAATCCAATATAAAAACGCGCAAAAGAATGGATTAGTTCTTTAAAGACGATACAGAAATGGATAATAATCACGTTAAAAGGGAGATGTTTGGGGTTCCTGGGTGGCTCAGTCAGTTAAGCTTCTGACTTGGGCTCAGGTCACGATCTCACGGTTCGTGGGTTCGAGCCCCGCATTGGGCTCTGTGCTGACAGCTGGGAGCCTTGAGCCTGTTTCAGATTCTGTGTCTCCCTCTCTATGACCCTCCCCTGTTCACGCTCTGTCTCCCCTGTCTCAAAAATGAGTAAAACGTTAAAAAAATAAAAAAAGAAGATGTTATATATATATATATATATATATATATATTTTTTTTTTTTCCCATGGAGTATTACTCAGCAATCAAAAAAAAAAAGGAATCTTGCCATTTGCAACTACGTGGATGGAAGTGGTGTGTATTATGCTAAGTGAAATTAGTAGGAGAAAGACAAAAATCATATGACTGCTCTCGTATGAGGACTTTAAGAGACAAAACAGATGAACAAAAGGAAAGGGAAACAAAAATAATATAAAAACAGGGAGGAGGACAAACACAGGAGACTCATAAATATGGAGAAAAAACTGAGGGTTTCTGGAGGGGTTGTGGGAGGGGGGATGTGCTAAATGGGCAAGGGGCATTAATGAATCTACTCCTGAAATCATTGCTTCACTAAATGCTAACTAATTGGGATGCAAATTAAACAAAAATAAAACTAAAGATACAACAAAAAGACTAACACCCCCCGCCCTACCAAAAAATTTCTCAACCCAGGAAGCCTCTGGTTGGGGATTTAGGAGATAAGGACCTTCTCAAACTCTCACTGAAGGGTTGAGACTACAAGAGAAAGTCAGATTTCAAGATGACATGATCACTCAAAGCGTGCAGAAGTTTGAAACACGCTGAAAAATATTAGCAGGGACTCTCACACATCCGTATGCCAACGTTCACAGCAGCATTATTAACAGTAGCCAAAAGGTGGACTAAACCAAACGATCACTGTAGTATATATAAAATGTTGCTTTTTTAGACTCTCACAATGTTTTTATGAAAATCTCACTATAAACATCATTATGAGTTCAATCAATTTCATCTCTATAGAAAAATTCCATCGCTAGTACCAGATAGCAACAATATCAACCAAATATTTGGATAAGTGAGCCTTTCCATGTGATCCAAAACATTCTTATGTACTACTCCTAGTGAAATAAGGATTCCTTTTCAGTAGGACAGACATCAAGAGACTGACTTACTCTACTTGTCCTTAACAAGTTGCTCGGAAGATTGTGAATTTGGGCCGCTTGCTGTTTGATGGTTTCTTCTGGGCTGGCATTTTGCACTTCTAGCCTAAAACGCAGATCTTAAGGTAATTATTATCACACATAAGTTTCCAAAAATACCATATAATTTCTGAACAAATGAGGGTCTTACAGAAATTCTTTACATTGTATCAAGAGGAAGATTTGGCAATTGAGCCATTTTTTCTCGTTGTCTTTTGTGGATAAGGTGCAAAATTGAGATATAATGTGCCACAATTCTGCATTTCCAAATAACTCAAAGCTGGAATTTGTATCCAGTTTAACAAGGATATACTGGCATAACTAATACATTTCTCATACTACATTGCTTATCTGCTTAATAAAAAGCAATCTATTTTCTTTGAGGATTAAATTATACTTTTCCATATGATCTTACGTCTTCTCGGCATATCTTATGGCCTCTGCATGTTGATCCTTTGCTTCTTGCAACTAAAATAAAGAAAAAAATATAATTTTAACTACTGACAATCTAGTAGAACACCATCACCTGTTTCTGTAACTAAATGTTTTTTTTTTTTACTTGAGAGAGAGAGAGAGAGAGAGAGAGAGAAAACACACACAAGTGGGGAATAGAGGCAGAGGTAGAGACAGAGAAAATCGTAGGCAGGCTCCAAGCTCAGGGTGAAGCCTGATGTGGGGCTCGGTCTCATGACTGCTCTCATGATGTGGGGTTTAGGATCATGACCTGAGTGGTCACCGTAATTCTAAAGGACGGCAACCCCTGACATTAAGTCCTTGCCCCTTGCTATCTGTGTTTTGAATTGCTCTTAAGGCTTCAAAACCAGATTCTCTAATTCACATTTCTAGCGTTGGCCCCTTTACCTAGGCCATGTGTACTTTTTGCTCTTCCATCTAGGTGCTCATAGACAACATCCTCAACCGCACACTCAAAAATCATTACTTGACATGGAGTACCTTTGTAAACAGCTAATCGTGTACATTTTATTTGGACTCTTTTCGGTGTTACTTTGAGTGTGTCTTTTTTTTTGAGTCTTAGGGGGCACCCTTACCCTTAGGATGCTGACCAGCATACTTTGTCTCGCTTTTCTTTATAACACGACATTTATCACAAGGGCTGGATGATCACTGGTTTGCCTTTGTTTCCTTTTGAGTAATTTCTTCGTCCATAGAGATTTCAACATATGGAAGTCTTCTGAAGTTCCTTTCAGATGCATACTTGACTTTATTGTTAGGAAGGTTAAGTTGGCTAGAGCTACCTCTTCTTCCCAATCCAGATTCTTCACCTCAAAATTGTGTGCATCAAATGTCTTCACCCAGGTAGCCAATGGTTTGGGGATTCAGGAGATGATAAGGGTCTTCTAGAGAAGTCAGAGCTATGGACTGAGTTGGCTGAAAGCTATCTAAGTGTTTGTTTCACAGGGAACACCTTAAAGTGGCAGATAATTTCATGCCATAACCTTAATTCCTTTCTATGGGGATCTACAGAAAATCCCTCCTTATTCTTTAATAAGCTTCATCAGTTTCGGATATCCTTACAAATTTTAGTTTTTGAGACCCTAATGATTTCTTCAGGACACAGTAGCAGGACAATGCCTAGGACTCGCATTCATAGAAGACTGAACAACAGAGAGTCATGTTACTCACATGAAAAGTTCCCTGTTACTATTTGACTCATTTATAAGACATCTAGAAAAGAAAATAATTTTCAATGTCTCTTCAGCCACAAAAAGGACCAGTCAACAGAATGTTCTAATTCCCCTGACGGGTATAGCTGCCTAATGAAACTTGCATGTATATTATATAGTTTTGTGACTGATAGAAACGAGTTGGTCAGTGTATCTACCTCATTGCTCCCACTTAGGATTTACACTGAGAATCCTACAAGGGAGGGTGAGAGTGCGAGGACATTAAGGGTTCTGCTTGGAAAACAGTTGGGGTTTCACTACACATCAATAAATGAGAATCCTGAATGGCACATTAGTCTTTTCTGAGATTGAATTGTGAAATCTCTGAAAGGCTGATTAACTCAAGTGAGTGGAAAAAGAAAATGGGTTTCTGACCTTGCAATGGTAGGAGCACTATGTTACTAGGTAAGACCCTGACAGAGCAGCCATTTCTCCTTTTTCACTGGCGTTTCTTTTCCTTTACAAAATCCAACAAAGAGAAAAGTCCATTCCCTTGAGAAGGACGTTTGCATAACGACCTGCTAGTCATTCTTGATGAAGAGAATAAATTGCACACTTGTAATTACAAATTACAACAAATCATCGTTAAAATAACCCGTTCTCAAACTCTCACTGAAGGGTTAGGACTACAAGAGAAAGTCAGATTTCAAGATGACATGATCACTCAAAGCGTGCGGAAGTTTGAAACACGCTGAAAAATATTAGCAGGGACTCTCACACATCCGTATGCCAACGTTCACAGCAGCATTATTAACAGTAGCCAAAAGGTGGACTAAACCAAACGCTCACTGTGGTATATATAAAATGTTGCTTTTTTAGACTCTCACAATGTTTTTATGAAAATCTCACTATAAACATCATTAGGAGTTCAATCAATTTCATCTCTATAGAAAAATTCCATCGCTAGTAGCAAATAGCAACGATATCAACCAAATATTTGGATAAGTGAGCTTTCCATGTGATCCAAAACATTCTTATGTACTACTCCTAGTGAAATACGGATTCCTTTTCAGTAGGACAGACATTAAGAGACCGACTTACCAAACTTGTCTTTAACAAGTTGCTCGGAAGATTGTGAATTTGGGCCGCTTGTTGTTTGATGGTTTCTTCCTGTCTGGCATTTTGCACTTCTAGCCTAAAATGCAGATCTTAAGATAATTATTCTCACACATAAGCGTAAAACAATACCATATAATATCTGAACAAATGAGGGTCTTACAGAAATTCTTTACATTGTATCAAGAGGAAGATTTGGGAATTGTGCCATTTTTCTCGTGTTTTGTGGATAAGGTGCAAAATAGAGATATAATATCCCAATTTTGCATTTCAAAATAGCTCAAAGCTGGAATTTGTATCCAGCTTAACAATAATATACTGGCATAACAAGTATATTTCTCGTACTACACTGCTTATCTGCTGTATAAATAAGGTATTTTCTGTGAGGTTTAAATTATACTTTTGCATATGATCTTACGTCTTCTCCGCATATCTTATGTCCTTTGCCTCTCGATCCTTTGCTTCTTGCAACTAGAATAAAGAAAAAAAATTTTAACTACTGACAATCTAGTAAAACACCATCACCTGTTTTTGTAACCAAATATTATTATTATTTTTTTTTTTTACTTAGTGGGGCACAGAGAGAGAGAGAGAGAGAGAGAGAGAGAGAGAGAGAACGCCCGAATGGGGAAGGGAGTCATAGGGAGAGACAGAGAAACTTGTAAGCAGGCTCCAAGCTCAGGGTGAAGCCTGATGTGGGTCTCGGTCTCATGACCGGTCTCATGATGTGGAGTTTGGGATCATGACCTGAGTGAAAATTAAGAGTCAGGATGCTCAACCAACAAAGCCACCCAAGTGCCCCTGTAACTGAAATCTTATTGGACCCAGCCACACTCTCCCCTACATGCTGATTGATGGCTACTTTTCGGTCATAACAGCAGAGTGGAGCTGCTACAACAGAGACTGTGGCCTACAAAGCCGAAAATGTTTCAATACTCTTCCAGAATAGTTTACCAAACTTACTCTCTTACAAAAACATAACGTTGTTAATGTTTATAAATTATATATGATCAGATAAACATACAAATGTATCTACTGGTCAAATGGGGGAAATATAGGAAATTACCTTATGGTAAACATTTCTGTTCTCACATTACAAGCACTACATCAACTATGATTTTAAATATTCACATAGGTGAATGACATTGCTATTCTCGTGATTATGAAACTGAACATGCTATTTTCAGTGACAACGAGATATTTCATGGAAGAGTTTGACAAGCAGTATCCTAGTAGGAGCCAGAAAGCCTGGGTCTGAATTCCCAATTCTGCTCGTTATGAGCTCTATGACCTTGAGCACACTCCCTAATACTTCCATGTCTCAGTCTTTGCATCTGTAAAATGAAGGTAATGACAGCACCTACTGGGGCACCTGAGTGGCTCAGTCGGTTCAGTGTGTTGCTTTTGATTTCTGCTCAGGACATGATCTCAGCGTCACGTGATTAAGCCCCACATCGGGCTCTACGTGGACACCAAGGAGCCTGCTTGGATTTCTCTCTCTCTCTCTCTCTCTCTCTCTCTCTCTCTCTCTCTCCCTCTTTCTCACTCTCCCTACCTTCCCTTCCCCACAATCTGTCTCTCTCTCACTCTCTCTCTCTCTCTCTCTCAAAATAAGGAACCTTAAAAAAATGATCTCAAAATAAATAATAATAGTATCTACCTAAGTGGGATCTTGGTAATATAAATTTAGGAAATAATACATGAACAACTTACAAGGGTACGTGGCACATAGTCAGCTCTAAGTGTATGCATTTAGCATGATTACTGTTGCTGTATTTTGTGTTCCAATACAATGAGATAGTTTAGGCAGGTGGCATGCCAATACAAGTAGCCCCGTATGCAAACTATACTGAAGTTATTCTTCATATCACCACAAGTGGCAGCAAATGGGAGGATGAGGCCCAGAATCTCTCCTCAGTACTTCACACAACTTTCGCCAATGCCACTAGCAAACAGTACTTTTTTTCCCTCTTATAATACTTTCAACTAACATCCTCTCTATACCCTCAGTGGACAATGCTCACAGAGTAAAGTACAAATAGCACCGCCTAGACTGAGTAGTAGATGCTTCACATGACCATCAGAGGCAAGGGAAAGCCACTGATATGGAAATAATGGAGTCTTGCTAAACCAAATTTCCTCAATCATTTCATGCCCGTACTGTTTACGTTAGGCTGCTTTAGCAGGTACTCTGGTGAAGAGATTAAGGCTTTGTGGTAACAGCATATCAGAAAAGCTGGCCCAAGAGCTTTGCCGTTGGTAAAGTGCTACACATCTGTAAATCACAGCACCGGCTGCATAAGGAAGAAAGATTTCAATTTCTCCTTTTCTATTAACCATTTGCTTAAGTTTGAAACATTCTCCATCTATAACACTGCTTCTCCCCTTGCAGTGGACTCGAACATTCTTTAATGAATCATCTCATCCACAGATTCAAGTTTTCTTCACTTATTCCTTCTTTTACACTAAAATCTAACTTCCACTAAGAAAATTTGAGGGTCATAAAGGACCTTTTTTTAAAAAAAAATTATTAAAGTCTTTATCCTGCTTCACTTCTCACCAGCAGCTGAGAAAAATGATCATACCCTCCGTCTGCACTTCTAACCCCACCTTATTTCTGAAGGACGGCAACCCCTGACATTAAGTCCTTGCCCCTTGCTATCTGTGTTTTGAATTGCTCTTCAGGCTTCAAAAACAGATTCTCAAATTCACATTTCCAGCTTTGGCCCTTTACCTAGGCCATGTGTCCTTTTCGCTCTTCCATCTGGTGCTCATAGACATCCTCCTCAACCGCGCACTCAAAAATCATTACTTGACATGGAGTGCCTTTGTAGACAGCTAATCGTGTCCATTTTATTTGGGCTCTTTTCGGCGTTAGAGTGTGGCTTTCTTATTGAGTCTGAAGGGGCACTTTTACCCTTAGGATGCTGACGAGCACACTTTGTCTCGCTTTTTTTATAGCACGACATTTATCACAAGGGCTATATGATCACTGGTTTGCCTTTGTTTCCTTTTGAGTAATTTCTTAGTCCATAGAGATTTCAATTTACGGAAGTCTTCTGAAGTTCCTTTCAGACCCATACTTGGCTATATTGTTAGGAAGGTTAAGTTGGCTAGAGCTACCTCTTCTTCCCAATCCAGATTCTTCACCTCAAAATTGTGTGCATCAAATATCTTCACCCAGGTAGCCCCTGGTTTGGGGATTCAGGAGATAAGGGTCTTCTAGAGAAGTCAGAGCTATGGACTCAGTTGGCTGAAAGCTATCTAAGTGTTTGTTTCACAGGGAACACCTTAAAATGGCGGAGAACTTCATGCCATAACCCTAATTCCATTCTCTAGGGATCTACACAAAATCCCTCGTTATTCTTTAATAAGCTTCATCAGTTTTGGATATCCTTGCAAATTTTAGTTTTTGAGACCTTAATGATTTCTTTAGGACACAGTAGCAGGACAATGCCTAGCACTCTCATTCATAGAAGACTGATCAACAGAGTGTCATATTACTCGCATGAAAAGTTCCCTATTACAATGTGACTCATTAATAAGACGTATAGAAAAGAAAGTAGTTTTCAATGTCCCTTCAGTCATAAAAAGGACCAGTCAACACAATGTTCTAGTTCCCCTGACGGGTATAGCTGCCTAATGAAACTTGCATGTATATTATATAGCTTTTGTGACTGACACAAACGAGTTGGTCAGTGTATCTACCTCATTGCTCCCACTTAGGATTTACAATGAGAATCCTACAAAGGAGGGTGAGAGTGGGATGACATTCACTGTTCCACTTGGAAAACAGTTGTGGTTTCACTACATAAATTAGAATCTTGAATGGCACATTAGTCTTTTCTGAAATTGAATTCTGAAATCTCTGAAAGGCTGATTAACTCAAGTGAATGGAAAAAAAATGAGTTTCTGAACTTTCAATGGTAGGAGCACTATGTTACTAGGTAAGGCCCTGACAGAGCAGCCATTTCTCCTTTTTCACTGGCATTTCTTTTCCTTTACAAAATCCAACAAAGAAAAAAGGCTATTCTTTGGAAAGGACGTTTGCATAATGACCTGCTAGTCATTGTTGATGAAGAGAATAAGTTGCAAATTTGTAGTTATAAATTACAACATATCATCATTAAAAGAACTCTTTCTGAAACTCTCACTAAAGGGTTGGGTTTACAGCAGAAAGTCAGAATGCCAGATGAGATGATCACTCAAAGACTGAGGACGTTTGAAACACGCTGAAAAATATTAGCAGGGACTCACACATCTGTATGCCAATGTTCACAGCACCTTTATATACAAGAGCCAAAAGGAGGACTAAACCAAATGCTCACTGTGGTATATACAAAATGTTGCTCTTCTTAGATTCTCACAATATTTTTATTTAAATCTCACTACAAACATCATTACTTTATGAATTCAATCAACTTCATCTATATAGAAGAATTACATCACTAGTAGCAAGCAGAAACAATATCAACCAAATATTTTGATCAGTGAAAATTTCCATACGATCCAAAACATTCTTATGTACTACTACTACTAGTGACATAAGGATTCCTTTTCAGGACAATCATTAAGAGATCGACTTACCAAACTTGCCTTTAGCAAGTTGCTCTGAAGATCTTGAATTTGGGCCACTTGATGTTTGATGGTTGCTTCTTGCCTGGCATTTTTAACCTTTAGCCTAAAATGCAGATCTTAAGATCATTATTCTGACACATAATTTTAAAACTGTATCGTATAATTTCTGAACAAGTGAGGGTATTACAGAAATTCTTAAAATTGTATCAAGAGTATGATTTGGCAATTGTGCCAATTTTCTCGTTGTGTTTTGTGGTAATGGTGCAAAATTGAGAGATAAAATGCCAAAATTTTGCATTTCAAAATAGCTCAAAGCTGGAACTTGTATCCAGCTTAACAATGATATACTCGCATAACTAATACATTTCTCATAGTACACTCCTTATCTGCTTTATAAATAAACAAGTTATTTTCTGTGAGGTTTAAATTATACTTTAGCATATGATCTTTAATCTTCTCAGCGTATCTTACGGCCTCTGCATGTCGTTCCTGTGCTTCTTGTAACTAAAATAAAGAAAAAATAATACTTTTAAATACTGTCAATCTAGTTGAACACCATCACCTGTTTCTGTAACTAAATGTTTTTGTTTTTGTTTTGTTATTTTATACTTGAAAGAGAGACAGAGAGGGAGAGAGCACACACAAGTGGGAAGGGAGTCAGAGGGAAAGACAGAGAAAAAGGTAAGTAGGCTGCAAGCTCAGGGTGAAGCCTGATGTGGGGCTCGGTCTCATGACTGGTCTCATGATGTGGGGTTTGGGATCATGACCTGAGTGGAAATTAAGAGTCAGGACGCTCAACCAACTAAGCCGCCTAAGCACCCCTGTAACTAAAATCTTATTGGACCCAGCCACACTCTCCTCTACATGCTGAATGATGGCTACTTTTAGGTCATAACAAAAGAGTTCAGCTTCTACAACAGAGACTATGGCCTACAAAGCCGAAAACATTTCAATACTGGTACAGAATAGTTTACCAATCTTACTCTCCTACAAAAACATAACGTTGTTAATGGTTTTAAATTATATATGATGAGATAAAAATACAAATGTGTCTACTGGTCAAATGGAGGAAATATAGGGAATTACCTTATGGTAAACATTTCTGTTTTCATATTCCAAGCACCATATCAACTATGATTTTCAATATTCACATAGGTGAATGACATTGCTGTTCTCGTGATTATGAAACTGAACATGCTGTTTTCAGTGACGAGATATTTCACGGAAGAGTTTGACAAGCAGTATCCTAGTAGGAGCCAGAAAGCCTGGGTCTGAATTCCCAATTCTGCTGGTTATGAGCTGTATGACCTTAAGCACAGTACCTAAAACTTCCGTGTCTCAGTCTCTAAATCTGTAAAATGAAAGTCATAACAGCACCTACTGGGGTACCTGAGTGGCTCAGTCGGGTCAGCGTCTGGCTCTTGATTTCTGCTCAGGACATGATCTCAGGGTCACGTGATTGAGCCCCACATCGAGCTCTGCGTGGATAGTGAGGAGCCTGCTTGGCATTCTCTCTCTCTCTCTCTCTCTCTCTCTCTCTCTCTCTCTCTCTCCCTCTCTCTCTCTCTCTCTCCCTACCTGCTCTTCCCACAATCTCTCTCTGTCTCTCTCTCTGTCTCTGTCTCTCTCTCTCTCAAAATAAAGAATCTTATAACAGTGATCTGAAAAATAAATAATAATAGGATCTACCTCACTGGGATCTTGGGAATATAAAATTAGGAAATAATACGTGAACAACTTACAAGGGTACGTGGCACATAGTCAGCTCTAAGTGTATGCATTTAGCATGATTACTGTTGCTGTATTTTGCGTTCCAATACAATGAGATAGTTAAGGCAGGTGGCATGCCAATACAAGTGGTCCCCTATACAAATTATACTGAAGTCATTCTTCATACCACCGCAAGTGGCAGCAAATGGGGAGCATGAGGCCCAGAATCTCTCCTCAGTACTTCACACAACTTTCGCCAATGCCACTAGCAAACAGTACTTTTTTTTCCCCACTTATAATACTTTTAACTAACTCCCTGTCTATACTACTCAGTGGATAATACTCACGGACTACGGTACAAATAGCACCTCTTCCATTGAGTAATAGATGCTTTACATGACCATCAGAGGCATGGGAAAGCCACTGACATGGAAATAATGGAGTCTTGCTAAACCAAATTTCCTCAATCATTTCATGCCCACACTGTTTACATTAGGCTGCTTTAGCCGGTACTCTGATGAGGAGATTAAGGCTTTGTGGTAACAGCATATCAGAAAAGCTGGCCCCAGAGCTTTGCCGTTGGTAAAGTGCTACACATCTGTAAATCACAGCACCGGCTGCATAAGGAAGAAAGATTTCAATTTCTCCTTTTCTATTAACCATTTGCTTAACTTTTGACGCTTTGTCCATCTATCACGCTGCTTCTCCCCTTGCAGTGGACTCGAACATTCTTTAATGTATCGTCTCATCCACAGATTCAAGGTTTCTTCACTTATTTCCTTCTTATACACTAAAATCTAACTTTCACTCCTATCATTCCACTAAGACATTTTGAGGGTCATTAAGAACCTCTTTTTTTTTTTTTAATTTCATTAAGGTCTCTATCCTGCTTCACTTTTCAGCAGCAGCTGAGAAAAATGACCATGCCCTCCCTCTGCTCTTTTAACCACACCTTATTTCTGAAGGACGGCAACCCCTGACATTAAGTCCTTGCCCCTTGCTATCTGTGTTTTGAATTGCTCTTCAGGCTTCAAAACCAGATTCTCGATTTTCACATTTCCAGCTTTGGCCCCTTTACCTAGGCCATGTGTCCTTTTCGCTCTTCCATCTAGATGCTCATAGACAACATCCTCAACCGCACACTCAAAAATCATTACTTGACATGGAGTACCTTTGTAGACAGCTAATCATGTACATTTTATTTGGACTCTTTTCAGTGTTACTTTGAGTGTGTCTTTCTTATTGAGTCTTAGGGAGCACCCTTACCCTTAGGATGCTGACCAGCATACTTTTTCTCGCTTTTCTTTATAACACGACATTTATCACAAGGGCTGTATGATCACTGGTTTGCCTTTGTTTCCTTTTGAGTAATTTCTTAGTCCATAGAGATTTCAATTTACGGAAGTCTTCTGAAGTTCCTTTCAGACCCATACTTGACTATATTGTTAGGAAGGTTAAGTTGGCTAGAGCTACCTCTTCTTCCCAATCCAGATTCTTCACCTCAAAATTGTGTGCATCAAATATCTTCACCCAGGTAGCCCCTGGTTTGGGGATTCAGGAGATAAGGGTCTTCTAGAGAAGTCAGAGCTATGGACTCAGTTGGCTGAAAGCTATCTAAGTGTTTGTTTCACAGGGAACACTTTAAAGTGGTAGATAATTTCATGCCATAACCCTAATTCCTTTCTCTAGGGATCTACACAAAATCCCTCGTTATTCTTTAATAAGCTTCATCAGTTTTGGATATCCTTACAGATTTTAGTTTTTGAGACCTTAATGATTTCTTTAGGACACAGCAGGACAATGCCTATCGCTCTCATTCATAGAAGTATCATCAACCGAGTATCATGTTACTCGCATGAAAAGTTCCCTGTTACTATGTGACTCATTAATAAGACGTCTAAAAAAGGAAGTAATTTTCAATGTCTCTTCAGCCACAAAAAGGACCAGTCAACAGAATATTCTAGTTCCCCTGACGGGTATAGCTGTCTAATGAAACTTGCACGTATATTATATAACTTTTGTGACTGACAGAAACGAGTTGGTCAGTGTATCTACCTCATTGCTCCAGCTTAGGATTTACAATGAGCATCCTCCAAAGGAGGGTGAGAGTGGGATGACATTCACTGTTCTGCTTGGAAAACAGTTGGGGTTTCACTACATATGAATAAATGAGAATCCTGAATGGCACATTAGTCTTTTCTGAGATTGAATTGTGAAATCTCCGAAAGTCTGGTTAACTCACGTGAATGGAAAAAAAAAAAAATGAGTCTGAACTTTCAATGGTAGGAGCACTATGTTACTAGGTAAGTCTCTGACAGAGAAACCATTTCTCCTTTTTCACTGGCATTTCTTTTCCATTACAAAATCCAACAAGGAGAAAAGTCCATTCCTTTGAGAAGGACGTTTGCATAATGATCTGCTGGTCATTGTTAATGAAGAGAATAAATTGCAAACTTGTAATTACAAATTACAACAAATCATCATTAAAATAAACCGTTCTCAAACTCTCACTGAAGGGATGAGATTACAAGAGAATGTCAGAATTCAAGATCAAATGATCACTCAAAGATTGGGGATGTTGGAAACACGCTGAAAAATAGTAGCAGGGACTCTCACACATCTGTATGCCAACATTCACAACAGCATTATTAACAGTAGCCAAAGGTGGACTAAAATGCTCAATGTGGTATATATAAAATGTTGCTTTTTTTAGATTCTCACGTTTTTTTATGAAAATCTCAGTATAAACATCATTACTTTATGAATTCAATCAACTTCATCTATATAGAAGAATTACATCACTAGTAGCAAGTAGGAACAATATCAACCAAACCTTTGCAGCAGTGAGATTTTCCATGGGATCCAAAACATTCTTATGTACTAGTACTAGTGAAATACGGATTCCTTTTCAGGAGGACAGACATTAAGAGGTCGACTTACCAAACTTGTCTTTATCACGTTGTTCTCAGGATCTTGAATCTGGGCCGCTTGATGTTTGATGGTTGCTTCTTGTGTGGCATTTTTAACCTGTAGCCTAAAATGCAGATCTTAAGATAATTATTCTCACCCATAAATTTAAAACAACATCACATACTTTCTGAACAAATGAGGGTATTACAGAAATCCTTAAAATTTTGTCAAGAGGAAGATTTGGGAATTGTGCCATTTTTCTCATCGTGTTTTGTGGATAAGGTGCAAAATTCAGAGATAATATGCCACAATTCTGCATTTAAAAGTAGCTCAAAGCTGGAATTTGTATCCAGCTTAACAATGATATACTGGCATAACTAATACATTTCCCATACTACACTGTTTATCTGCTTTATAAATAAACAAGTTATTTTCTGTGAGGTTTAAATTATACTTTTGCACATGATCTTTCATCTCCTCAGCATATCTTATGGCCTCTCCATGTCGTTCCTGTTCTTCTGGCAACTAAAATAGAGAAAAAATTACTTTAACCACTGAAAATCTAGTAGAAAACCATCATCTGTTTCTTTAACTAAATTTTTTTTGACTTGAGAGAGACAGGGAGAGAGAGAGAGAGAGAAAGAGAGAGAGAGAGCATGCAGAAGTGGGGAAGAGAGACAGAGGGAGAGACAGAGAAAATTGTAAGCAGACTGCTAGCTCAGGGCGAAGCCTGATGTGGGGCTCGGTCTCATGACCGGTCTCATGATGTGGGATTTGGGATCATGACCTGAGTGGAAATTAAGAGTCAGGACCTCAGCCAACTAACCCGCCCAAGCGCCGCTGTAAAATATTTTTGGAGCCAGCCACCCTCTCCTCTACATGCTGATTGATGGCTACTTTGAGATCATAACAAAAGAGTTCAGCTTCTACCACAGAGACTATGGCCTACAAAGATGAAATGTTTCAATACTCTTACAGAATAGTTTACCAACCTTACTCTCCTACAAAAACATAACATCGTTAATGTTTTTAAATTATATATGATCACATAAATGTACAAATGTATCTATTGGTCAAATGGAGGATATATAGGAATTTACCTTATGGTAAACATTTCTATTTTCATATTCCAAGCACCACATCAACTATGATTTTACATATTCACATAGGTGAATTACGTTCCTATTCTCGTGATTATGAAACTGAACACACTGTTTTCAGCGACAAGATATTTCATGGAAGAATTTGAGAAGCAATATCCTAGTAGGGGCCAGAATGCCTGGGTCTGATTTCCCAGTTCTGCTCATTATGAGCTGTATGACCTTGAGCACACTACCTAAAACTTCCATGTCTCAATCTCTGCATCTGTAAAATGAAGGTAATAATAGCACCTACTGGGACATCTGAGTGGCTCAGTCGGTTCAGTGTCTGGCTCTTGATTTCAGCTCAGGACATGATCACAGGATCATGTAATTGAGCCCCACATCGAGCTCTGCATGGACAGTGAGGAGCCTGCTTGGGATTCTCTCTCTCTCTCCCTCTCTCTCTCTCTCCCTTTTTCTCTCTCTCCCTACATGCCCTTCCCCAAAATCTCTCTGTCTCTCTCTCTCAAAATAAAGGACTTTAAAAAAGTGATCTCAAAATAAATGATAATAGTATCTACCCCACTGGGATGTTGGGAAGATTACATTAGGAAATAATAGATGAACAACTTAGAAGGGTACGTGGCACATAGCTCTAAGTGTCTGCATGTAGCATGATTACTGTTGCTGTAGTTTGTGTTCGAATGCAATGTGATAGTTTAGGCAGGTGGCCTGCCAATACAAGTTTTCCCCCATACAAATTATACTGAAGTTATTCTTCATTCCACCGCAAGTGGTAGCATATGGGGAGCATGAGGCCCAGAATATTTCCTCAGTACTTCAAAAAACTTTGCCAATGCCACTAGCCTACAGTACTTTTTTCCACTTATAATCCTTTTAACTTACTTCCTCTCTATACCACTGAGTGCACAATGCTCACAGACTACGGTACAAATAGCACCTCCTTGACTGAGTAGTAGATCCTTTACAGGACCATCAGAGGCAAGGGAAAGCCACTGACATGGAAATAAATGAGTCTTGCGAAACTAAAGTTCCTCAATCATTTCATGTCCATACTCTTTACGTTAGGCTGCTTTAGCATGTACTCTGATGAAGAGATTAAGGGTTTGTGGTAAAAGCATATCAGAAAAGCTGTCCCCAGATATTTGCCTTGGTAAAGTAATACAAATCTGTAAATCACAGTTCTGGCTGTGTAAGAAAGAAAGACAAATTTAGCATGCTTTTTCATAGTGAGAGGGAAAAAAAACCTAAACATTTGATTGAACATTTCTCCTCTATTTGATTAAGTGCTTTCATTAATAGTTTTACTTATATAAGCGTGTGTGTGTGTGTGTGTGTGTAGAGATATACACACATTTTTTTAACGTTTATTTTTTGATACAGAGCACGAGTCTGAGTGGCGCTGAACGTGAGGGACACAACAGATCCAATTAGGCTCTGCTGACAGCAGAAAGCCCGATGCAGGGCTCCATCTCAAGAACATGGAGATCATGACCTGAGCCAAAGGCAGACTCTGATCGGATTGGACCCAGCCAGGCACCCCTCAATTTAGTATTTCATTTCTTAGCATACATTTAGAATAAAAGCTTTGCTATACCAATGTTTCCAAGAAGAATTTATTGATACGGTATAAAGTACTTAATTTTATCAGAAAAACTGTTAAGTTAAAGTATTTTCAATTTATACAAGGATAAGTACCACACATATCAAAGATTACTATCCCTTAAATGTATACTTAGGAAGACGAAATTACCTGTCATGAAAAAAATTAAAACAATGTCAAACAAAGGAGTGAATTGTTCTGCACAGGCTAGATGACAAGTGTCAAGAGAGTTAAAGCTAATGGGAGTTAGAACAGTCAGAGAAAGTTCATTGGAAAGGAGACTGTGAGCCAAGTCTGAATAACATAGGTTTACTCAAGAGGAACAGAAACTAAAAAGACAGTAAGGACAGCATGCGTAACGGCTGAGAGATGGTGAAATCAACCCAATTAACTCAGAGGATAAAATCTGATGGCAGAGACATTACAAACGGGTGTCCACACAAGAACTACATAAATGTTCATAAGCAGCAGTATTAATAGGCAAGAAGTGGACACAACCCAAAGGTACATCAACTGATGAATGAACAAGGGTCTTAACCCACAATGGAGTACTGTTGACAATAAAAAGAAATGAAGCACTGATATAAGCTGTAACCAACACAGATGAACCCAGAAAACATTAAGTAAAGGTAGCTAGTCCCAAAGTACCACACGTTGTGTGACTCCACTTATATGAAATATTCACAAGAGGCAACTCCATTGAGAGACCAAGTAGTAGACTGGTGGTTGCCTGAGGCTGGGGGCAACGGGTAAGGGTTTCCTTTCAGGGTGACGAAAACATTCTACTTGATGGCAGTGATGGTTGCACGAGTGTACACAGAGACAGTGAACTGTGCGTGGCAAATGGGTGACTTTTATGGTATGTGTTTTGTACCTCAAAATAGCTTTAAAAAAACCCAATGGCAGGACACAGAGAATGTTCTTAACTCTCGCTTTTGGGCGCCCATACTATACATGATCTGAATATTTCCGTGCTTTGACAATATGTCTAAAAGGCAAAGAAAATGGAGGAAATGCCGAAATTCAAGTGGTTTGTTAAGCGATCTTTCTGTACAAGTCATCCTGAAATCAATATGCATTCTTCTCAAAAGTGAAGATGAGAACTAAGACAATTATCTGAAACATCCCATTAAACATTATCTTCTGATTTGACCCAGCTTGCCTCATCATGGTAATAGAGATATCATTAAAAAACACTGTTTAGTAGGGGACAAAAGTCTCTTGGGGCACCTGGGTGGATACGTCAGTTAAGCGTCCAATTCTTGCTTTCAGCTCAGGTCATGATCTCATGGTTCATGAGACTGAGCCTCACACTGGCTCTACACTGACAGCATGGAGCCTGCTTGGGATTCTCTCTCTCTCCTCTCTCTACCCCTCCCCTGTTAACACGCATGCACACACTCTCTCTCACTCTTTTTCTCTCAAAATAAATAAATAAAATGTAAAAAAAAATTTAAATTAAAGAAAGAACAAAAAAAGTCTCAATTTCTGTGAGGAAGGATACAAAAGCCTCAACTTTCCTAAGAGTAAATATTATAAGAAAACAATGTATAACACAAATAGGAGAAGGAGAGGCAGAAGTTTACGAAATAAATGCATTGTAAAGATACTAAAATCATAATAAATTAATTATAATGAAAATACCAAAGAAAGCGGTCCATGGAAATTGGTATCCTAAAACACTTTATATTATTTAACCAGCTATAAGTTAGCTGTTGACAGGTTACATTTGCTACATACCTGACTTCTGATTTGACCTAATTTCTTCTTGAGATCCCGTGTTTCATCTTCCAGACGAAGATATGACGTAACCTCTGGGGAAGCCTCTGACATAGACTTTTTCTTCAGAGTATCAGCCAGTTCTTGTTGCAGTTGTCTCGCAACTACCTAATAAGACATTTCTGTTACTGCTTTTCTAAATCATCTTATTATTAAATTATGTTAATAATAGACAACTCTCACATACGTACTTTGAGAAATATCAACACATACATCAATTCACCGTCGTTTTGTAACACATACACATTCCTGTTCACTGAATTCAGTTAAAGACACAAAAGGTGTTATCTCCCTGCCTAGTTCTGATTTTTATGGTGTCTCTTTCCAGTCTCAGCACGACAATTTCATCCTGCAACATGTGGTTTTTCTTGTGTTTTCTCATGATTATCAGAAAGCTAAGTAAAACCAAGCACATTTTCAGATAGCACTGAATAAAATGGCAGTATCATGATTTTCTTTGAAATGAAAGTATAATCTGTGTTTAAACAATGAAAAGGTTGCAGGGGGTGCCAGTGTGGTTCAGTTGGTTGAGTGTCTGACTCTTGATTTTGGCTCAGGGAATGATCTCACATTCTGTGGGTTCAAGCCTCGCATCAGGCTCTGTGCTGACAGTCAGGAGCCTGCTCAGGATTCTCGCTCTCCCTCTCCCTGCCCCTCCCCTTCTTGCATTCTCTTTCTCTCTCTCTCTCTCTCTAATGAATAAAGAAACATGAAAAGAAAGAAAGAAAGAAAGAAAGAAAGAAAGAAAGAAAGAAAGACAAAGAAAAGAAGGAAGGAAGGAAGGAAGGAAGGAAGGAAGGAAGGAAGGTAGGTTACAGAAAGTGAATATCCAACTGGAAAAAAAATAAAGTTGGCTCCAAATCTCAAATTTTAGACAAGCATAAGTTCCCAAAAGTTCAGAACTTTAACTGAAGATAATGAAGGCATGAAAGTCAAAAAGAATTTGTGAGAAAAGTGTTCAGAATCTCAGAATTGGAAAAGCCTTTCGCTGATTTACAACAAACCAGAAGGCCTAAAATAAAAGATTAATAAATCTGACTATACTTAAAAATTGAGTTTACAGTAGATATCGAACACAGCGACCCCACAGTAAAATCCTTAGCTCTGCATATACTCGGACAGATTAAATTTCCTAAAATTCTTCTTTCCTGAGAATATTTCATAGATATCTACTTTGCTACCATTTCTATAGTCAGTTATAAGAATTATATCTATTGATAACTGAAAAATCTAGGCACTGTACTATAATAGAAACACTTCTACATACATCAATGAACTCATTTGGTTATCACAATTCTAGAATGGAGAGATTAAAACGGTGAGCTGCAGGACTCTCCCCAGGTCTTCTCAGTCCACAACTAGTGCTCTTGCACCAACCACTGCCACTTCTCTAGTGTAAATACACAAGTACGAAAGAAGTCTTGTATTTCAAAATACTCATAGGAAATAAGGTGAAATTCATACATCTCTTAGAAAACCATGAGATGATTTACTGCTGCAATAACTTGCATTTCCTCTTCATGTTGAAAACAGTAATAAATATAAAGGAGGGGAAATACACTCAGCTATTTTATTAGGAATAAAATACCTATCAATAAATTATCATTAAGTATATACCACAGCATACCATTGTTATCAAAAGTTCCTTGTAATGAAATAGGATGCTACTTGAAGCAAAAGTGTTACTTTTCTCAAAAGTAGGAGACTTGATACCGAAAATATGATCAGTGAACTGGCTACACTTGTCCTCCTGTCCATTAGCGGAAGTGTTCACCTAAACTATTAATATATCAAGGCAGTGAAGTAACTGTTCAAAACTAAAACACATGTTGCTAGTAGCAATAGTTTTGAGATTAGGGAAAGCTCATCAATTCCTACAGAAAGTAATAAAAGCCTCTCTTTGGACGAGGACATTATGAATGTCACTAGTTGTTGCAGACAATGCATTTAATCAAGAATATTATTTTATCCAGTGAAGCAAAAATGCCACCGTCCCCCATGACCCTCCACTAAATATATGTGCTTTTAAAATCCTCTATAGTTTCCATGATGATCAGAGTTCAGTTTCATATGTACATACATATATATATATATATATATATATATATATACATATAGATACACACACACATATGTATATACACACACACACACACATACACACGGAGAAAAAAGTAACAATAACTAAAAAATAGAATGCATACAAATACATACACACATGAACTTCAAAATAACTAAAGAAGATACCTTAGAATTAGTTTTCTTATGAGCCATTTCTAGCTCCTTTTGCTTGCAAAAGAGATTGTTTAGACTTCCATCTTGTAAGACTCTGGCCTTCTGTTCTGGAGAAAGTTGCCACTGAGTGTCACTGCGCTCTTCTACAACCTGGAGACACATTTCATTATGATTCTGGTCTCATACCGTTAAAAAAAAGAAGGTCAAAAGCTGAAGAGGAGAACTTTAAAAAAATGTTCAAAAGAACATAATCCCATGTTTTAATTTATTTTAAACCTAAAGAATATATATTGAGTCAAAGGGATACTATAAAATATATATGTATACTATTACACTATGTAATATAGATGGAAATACAGTTTTTATCAAAGACTGATTTACCTGATTTTTTGTGGCCTTCAATTCCGTGTTAAGCATTCTAAGAGCGAGTTCAACTTGTTGTTTTGTTTCAACTTCTTTCTTATATTCGTCTTCTTTTCTTCTTAACTTTTCCCTAATATTTTCATATAACATATCAGCATTTCTTCTTTCTTCTTCTTCTTCTTCTTGTTTTAAGGTACATCTGCAATTACATGTGCTTCTTTTAAAATTTGTTTTGTTAGACATAAAAAGTTCATTTTATGATCTGGTTCCACATAAGTTGGCTTATTATCCAAAAGAAAAATTTCTATGGTCTCCAATTGTTTTCCTTGTAGGGCTCATGTTTTTAATTTGTCACTTCAATGTCTTCCAAACCATACATACAGTTGAAAAGAAGCCAGGAGAAAGCATTATGAAACTTCGTTAGTTTTAGTCAGTAATAACTCTGGTAGGTGTTGTAGGAAAGGAAGTTTGAAATTATCCAGGAAAGTTAGAGTTGAAAATTACCCCCTTTCCCACAGGTATAATTATTCCTCCATAGGACAGATAATTCAGTTTCTCATTAAAAAGAGAAGTTGCTGTTTATAAGCAAGTTTATCAATTCACTGGAAATAAAATTTCCACTTGACGAAACCTTACAGGTACCTCCAAAATGATGTGCAGAGAAAGAGAGCATCTGTGGATGTTGTTTACACAACATACACATGCAGATTACTGTCATCCAAGACTACGCTGACGAGTCTAATATCTGTTGCCTATGCTTTTTGTTTCTTCTTCCACAACACTTGCAACTTACCTTGTTGATGATTACCTACTTTATGAATCACTTAAACATCCCTTCTAGAACAACACAGGATACGTATTAATTAAGTAAACAATAAATAGTAATATGACCTTTCAGCATACACTTTTGAATTAATTTTATCTACCTATGACAGAGATGCTGAAAAAACTTCTCAGTAACCACTTTCCGTATTACTTTTTTTAATGTTTATTCATTTTTGAGAGAGAAAGGGAGAGCCCATGCAAACAAAGGGGGGGGGGCAGAGAGAGAGAGAGAGAGAGAGAGAGAGAGTGAGGCAGAAAATCCGAAGTGGGCTCTGCACTGACAACACACAGCTCGATGTGGGGCTCGAACTCACGAACCCTGAGATCATGACCTGAGCCAAAGTCGGACGCTTGACTGACTGAGCCACCCAGGCGCCCCCATTTTACTTTGTTTAAATTTTTTATTGAGAGAGAGATGACGCAAGTGAGTGAGGGTGGAGAGAGGGAAAGAGAGACAGAATCCCACGAGGGGCAGACAGAGAGGGAGAGACAGAGTGAGAGAAGAGGAGCTCATCCAAAGCGGGGCTCGTGCTCACCCAAAGCAGGGCTCGAGCCCACCCAAAGCAAGGCTCAAACTCACGAGATCATCACCTGAGCCGAAGCCAGATGCTTAACCAGCTGAGCCACCCAGGCACCCCCACTTTACCTTTTAACCCCTGCATGTTAAGAAGCAAACGGAATCAATTTTGGCGGATTTTACTGTCTTGAGAAAAATGACCATTTTATATTCTGTTGGTAGGTACAGAAAGTAATATAAACTTTCATGAGAACAATTTAAAAATATGGATCAAAGACCTTTTTAAAATTTTTTATACTTTCACCAGATTACATTATATTGAAGAATTGACTCCAAGCAACTAACCAGACATGTAGAAACAGATTTATATAAAAGACATTCCTGACAGCATTAATTAAAATACAGAGAGATGAAAAACAAGCAGAATTCAATCTCTTAAATAATGATGTTTCTTGGACTATGGTGGACTTTCATATGGCCATTAAAATTGTGATTTGGAATATACATTAAAGTATTAGAAGTATTCACTGTTAAGAACTTGCTGTGTTATTGCCAAGAATCGCACACCTCACAACACTAAACAAGTATTCTTTCCAGGAAAATCCCATAAGGTAAGTCAGCAATTACAAAACTGCCCCTACACATCTGTAGTATAAAAGGAAACAGTTGAAATATTTCCTTAAAGCCAAGATGCTGTACCTCAAACTGCAGAATTCACGTTCCCATTCCACTTTTTGATGTTCTAACCGTGATATCATGTCTTTGGCTTCCTGTAGCTCGTTTTGTAGTGCACTAACCATTTTGTCCATTTTCATCATTTTTCCCATAAGAAGTTTACAGTGATTTTTGTTAAGTTTCCTTAATTTCTCATAGGAAACACGTATATCTTGGATTTTCAAGAAGCCAGCAGAATCTGCATCAGAGAAGAAACAGAAATAAAATAGATGAGTACTTTTTGCATATACAGGCCTGTGCATCTTCAATTCACTCATTCACACATTGAGTAAATATATACCTTCAATGGAAGATGTTATACTCAGCTCTACAGATGCAATAGAGAAGACCCCTGGCTCTCGATTAGCTTAAAGTCTAGTGAAGGAGAAAGACAACTCAAATGGTAATTCTAAATTCAGGTAGTTCCTATTAGAAGACAGAGTTCTGTGATCATAACTTGATCTAGATTGGGCCCAAGGAAGATAGATGTCCCTGAGGAAGAGATAAATATACTGAGGAATGAAGGATGAGCAGGAGACAATTAAGCAAAGGAGGAAGACAAGCACTCTCGACAGTCTAGAGCATGTGCCGAAGTTCCACTGTAATCTGCTTCTGGCCAAGATGGGGTAACACGTACTGATTGATCTTCCTACCTGAAGCAAGCAAAAACAAAACAGACAAAATACAATTTTAACATGATTTTCAAGACACAGAACTTCAGACAACAAAGGACAATGATCCCTGAAAACAAAACACGTTAGCCTAACACGTATGCCCAAGCTCACTGCCTTGAGAGAGTTTTCAGGCTACGACACAGGAGACATAAATTATTTAAGTAGATTTCACCAGACTCCTTGAGTCGTGGTGGCAAAACTGAGAGTCTGGTGAAGTCAAGGCAGATAGAAACGACAGGCCAGCATCCAGGAGAGGAGAAAGCAGGACACAGAAAGAACCCTGGGCATCTGCACAGGGTCCCCTTTGGCTATTCAGCAGAGTAACAACCAGTGCATACATGGAAGGAAGTCATCAAGGGAAAAAAAATCTGAAAAGAGTAGAGGAAACACTGCCTGGTGCTCCCACAGCACGAGGGACAGTATCTATTCACATTAGCTAAGATAGAAAAACTCATAATTTGCCTTAGGCTGATCACCACTCTGGATTCATCCAATAATTTGTAAGAGCAAGACTAAAGGATCCAACTGTTTGTAAGTAACTTAACTATATCTCCAAACAAAGCATGAAAAGATAACTAGAGGCATGGGAGCTATTGTTTTAAAAACCAAATAGTACTTACAGAGATGTAAATTATGTTAGCCATGAACAATACGATGGGTAGGAATAAACACATATTAGACATCACAAAACAAAGGACTGAAGTTTAACATTGGAAACCTGGGAGAAAACTTCAACTGGGAAATATACAATTGCCCAAAGAGGCAGGGGAAAGGGACAGGAAAAAAAAAAATGGCCCAAATCTTCCTAAACCTCATGAAAACTATAATCCCACTGACCCAGGAAGGATATGTCTAGGAAAGAAGAAATGGAAGTCAACTCTTGTGATTTGCCTGAACTCTATACGATGTGGTATAACATTACTGGAAGGGAGACTGTGATGCTGAAGCCATAGACTATAAACCCTAAACCAACCACTAAAGCAGCAAAACTGAAAAGTTCTAGCTAGGAAGCCTAAATAGATAAGTGAATAAATGAATACATGAATAAATGAATACATGAATAAATAAATAAATGGATAAAACTGAATCATAAAAATTACTCGATTAAAAGAAAGCGGAAAAAGAAGAGAACGGGAACAAGGAGCAGATAGGACAAATGCAAATCAAACAGCATGATGACATATTCAAATCAACTATCTCAAAAATCACAGTAAATGGCCATTTGTAGCAACGTGGATGGAACTGGAGAGTGTGATGCTAAGTGAAATAAGCCATACAGAGAAAGACAGATACCATGTGTTTTCAGTCTTATGTGGATCCTGAGAAACTTAACAGAAACCCATGGGGGAGGGGAAGGAAAAAAGAAAAAAAGAGGTTAGAGTGGGAGAGAGCCCAAGCATAAGAGACTCTTAAAACCTGAGAACAAACTGAGGGTTAATGGGGGGGTGGGAGGGAGGGGAGGGTGGGTGATGGGTATTGAGGAGGGCACCTTTTGGGATGAGCACTGGGTGTTGTATGGAAACCAATTTGACAATAAATTTCATATATTGAAAAAAAACATCACAGTAAATGAAAACGGTCTAAAAGCCTCAACTAAAACGCAGACTGTCAGAATGGATAAAAAAGGAAGACTCAACTAGATGCCACCTATACAAAATGCACTTTAAATGTCAAGACAGAAATTTGTTCGAAAGACAGGAATATGATATACCACACTAACACTTGACCAAACAAGGCTGAGCTAGAGTGGCTATATGAATAGCAGACAAAACAGTTTCAAGCAAAAAAAATATATATATATTACCAGCAATAAACAACAGGTCATTATATAATCATAAAAGGGTCAATTAAGAGCAATCTTAAATGTTCATGTATCTGTTAATAGCTTCAAAGTACATGAAGCAAAAATTGATAGAACTGAAAAGAGAAAGAGGCAAATTCACAATTATAGTCTGATATTTCAACACGCTCAACATCAGCAAGGGCATAGTAGACTTGGCCGCCACTATTCTTCTCAAGGATCTATGGAACACTTACCAAAAAAGACTATGTTCTGGGTCAAAAATAAATCTTAATAAAAGGAAGAAGTCAAGAGGCCTGAAGTCATAATAGTGTGTTCCCTGACCACAAAGCAATCAAATCAGAAATCAAGCACAAAAATATCTCTGGAAAATACTCAACTATTTGTGAACTACAGAACACATCGAAATATCCCCTGGGTCAAAGAAGTAATGAAAAAAGAAAAAAAAAATTAGAAAGGATTCTGAACTGAATGAAAATGAAAACATAGTAGAATTTGTAGAGTCCTGCTTTAGTAGCACTCACATGAAGACTGATAGCACTGAATGTATACATTAAAAAAGAAGAGGGAAGTGCGGTGCTCCTTGCTGCCTTTGTGGCTCCTCCCCCAGCTTCCCAAGGCACCCTGCCCTGCCCCGCCCCACCCTGGCAGTGGCTGGAGAGCAGGTGCTTTGTTCACAGCGCACAGCAGGCAGTTGGGTGGGTGGGGGCGGGGTCCGCCAATGCCGGGAATTGAAGGTGGGGGAGTAGCTGTAGGAGGAGACCCCCCTAGACTGAGGTGGGCATGGGTCGGGCCCCGGGTTCTGCTGGAGCGGGAGGCGGCGGCGGTGGCAGAGGCATGGTCCTTCTGGAAGGGAGAGCCCAATGCCTCTGCACCTGTCTCCCCTCCCTTCCTCTCCGCCCCTGCCATGGGTTTTGTGTTCTAGCTCCCCATCTTTTTCTCACTACCTACATCATCACCCTTCTTCCGACTTCGCTTCCCAGCTTCTTGCGACCCTTTCTCTCACTTAAGCCTCAGTTACTCAGGCTCTTTTCACCCTAGTCTTGCCGGAGACTTCATATGCCAGCAGTCTCTTTCATGGGATGTCCCCATCCTTCCCCTCTTCCCACATCCTATTCTGGGCTGATGGCAGCCAGATATCCTTCCTATTGCGTTTACCGGCGGTTTCCACCTGGCCCTGAAGCTTGGTGCAGATCAAGTCCACCACACCCACGCTGAGAAGGACCCCTAGGAGAACCACTTGTCCCATGGTGGTATTGGACAATGTGTTCTCGATTTTCCTCTGGTTGCTTATTTTAGTCTGAGTATTTGTTACTCTCCACCGCTATACTTTACAAACGTATGTTTTGGTTGCATGACAAGGAGTTGGAAATGAGCCAGAGACCATTCGCAGGTAAGGAGAAGATTTAGACATTGAGGATTCAAGGAAGAAAGGAGAAACAGAATGTTAAGAAGGTTAGATTCCTGAAAGTATTTCGATATCTTTTGTGATCTGAGGAAGTGGAGATTACTGAGCCTACACAGATTGACATTTTGGGAGAAAATTTCATGGTGCTTGATTCGCTCTTGGAGTAACGTGAACACAAGTTCTCAAACCTGCATATTCTCTCAGTTGGAACCAGCTGTATATCTGAATGTTCACTTTCATCAGAACTTGTATCAGAGAAAGAATGGGAGTCTGCTTCAATGAAAATGACTACCTCTGGGACCTGAAAAGGGTCATTCTGTTTCCTAATAGTGTATATGACCATTTTCGTGGGAACAGATCAGGATTTTTACAGTTTACTTGGCGTATCCAGGACTGCAAACAGTAGAGAGATAAGACAAGCTTTCACGAAGTTGGCATTGAAGCTACATCCTGAAAAAAAAAAAAAAAAACAAAAACGAATAACCCAGGGCGCCTGGGTGGCTCAGTCAGTTGAGCGTCCAACTTCCGCTTGCCTGGGTCATGATCTCACAGGTCGTGGGTTAGAGCCCCGCGTTGGGCTCTGTGCTGATGGCTCGGAGCCAGGGGCCTTCTTTGGATTCTGTGTCTCCCACTCTCTCTGCCCCTAACCCACTTGCATTCCGTCTCTGTCTCTCTCAATAGTAAATAAATACTAAATAAATAAATAAATAAATAAATAAATAAATAAATAACCAACCAACCAACCTACCAACCAAATGAATAATCCTAACGTACAGAGTGATTTTCAAAAATAAATAGAGCATATGAAGTACTCAAAGATGACGATCTGTGGGAAAAGTATGACAAATACGGAGAGAAGGAACTTGCAGATGATCCAGAAGGTGGCCCGTATGAAAGCTGGGATTATGATCGTTATGATTTTGGTGTTTATGATGATGATCTTGAAAGCATGACATTGAATAGAAGAGAAGTGGATGCTGCTGTTCATTGTGGAGAACTGTGGTTTGTGAACTTTTACTCCCCAGGATGTTCACACTGCCATGAATTAGCTCCCACATGGAGAGACTGTGCTAAAGAAGTAGATGGATTGCTTCAAATTGGTGCTGTTAACTGTGGTGATGATAGAATGCTTTGCCGAATGAAAGGAGTCAACGGATCTCCCAGCCTCTTCCTTTTTAGGTCTGGAACGGCCACGGTGAAATATCACGGGGACAGATCAAAGGAAAGTTTGGTGAGTTTCGCCATGCAGCATGTTAGAAACCCAGTGATGGAATTATGGACAGGAAATTGTGTTCACTCCATAGAAACTGCTTTTGCTGCTGGTATTGGCCAGCTGATCACTTTTTGTTGCAAAGGAGGAGATTGTTTAACTTCATAGACACGACTCAGGCTCAGGGGCATGTTGGATGGTCTGGTTAATGGAGGATGGATGGACTGTGCCACCCAGGACAAACTTTGTAAAAGTCTGAATATTATCACAAGTACTACTGCCTATTTTCCTCTGGCGCCCCATTAAATAACAGAGAGAAAAGCAGCATTTTGTTCCTTAATTCATTGGATGCTCGAGAAATATATTTGGAAATCATGCAGAATTTCCAGATTTTGAGCTACTTTTGGCAAATACACTAACGGATCGATTGTCTCATCATCTATGGCCCTTATCGTTTAGTTTCGGAAAACATGAAAATCCAAATGATCCTGAGTTGAGGGAACTAAAAACTCTACTCAAAAGTGAACATATTCAAGTTGGCAAGGCTGACTGTCCCTCTGCACCAGACATCTGTAGTAACCTCTCTTTATTTCAGCCATGTCTAACAGTATTTAAAGGACAAGGAACCAAAGAATATGAAATTCATCATGGAAAGAAGATTCTATATGATATACTAGCCTTTGCCAAAGAAAGTGGTAATTCTCATGTTGCCACACTTGGACCTCAAAATGTTCCCGCCGATGACAGGAACCGTGGCTTGTTTATTTGTTTGTGCCATGGTGTCCACCATGTCAAGCTTTATTGCCAGAGTTACAAAAAGAATCAAAGCATCTGCGTGGTCAGCTTTAGTTTGGTACACTAGATGGTACGGTTCACGAAAGACCCTGTAACACGTATAACATTCAGGCGGATCCAACAACAGTTGTATTCAACCAATCCGAGGTTCATGGATAAGGACATCACTCTGCTGAACAACAGATCTTGGAATTCATAGAGGATCTTAGGAACCTTCAGCGACCTCCCTGACACCCACCACTTTCAATGAACTAGCTAAACAAAGAAACCATGATGAAGTCTGGATGGTTGACTTCTACTCCCATGGTGTCATCCATGTCAAGTCCTAATGCCAGAATGGAAAAGAATGGCCCAGACACTAACTGAACAGTTACTGTGGGCAGTATAGAATGCCAACAGTATCATTCTTTTTGTGCCCAAGAAAATGTTCAGAGATACCCTGAGATAAGATTCCCCTCCCCCAAAAACCAAATAAAGCTTTTCAGTATCACAGTTACAATGGCTAGAAGAGAGATTTGGGGCACGGGATTTCGACCTCAAGCATCCACAAATCTAATGACTCAGGCTTTCGATGAAAAAGTTATACAAGGGAAAAATCACCGGGTGATTGAATTCTATGCTCCTTGGTGTGGACCTTGCCAAAATTTTGCTCCAGAGTTTAAGCTCTTGGCTAAGACGATGAAAGGAAAAGTGAAAGCTGGAAAAATAGACTGTCAGGCTTAGGCTCAGACATGCCAGAAAGCTGGCATCAGAGCCTATCCGACTGTTAAATGTTATCCCTATGAAAAAGCAAAGAGAAACATTTGGGGAGAGCAAATAGATGCCAGAGATGCAAAAGCAATCGCTGTCTTACTAAATGAAAAATTGAAAAATCTCCACACTCATGGAGAGAGAGATGAGGATGAAGTTTAATGATATGAAGATGAAGAAAAAAGAGAAAAGGAATTCTAACCCATGACATCAGAGGAACATCTTTGTAGGATGTTGCTACATTCTGGGTCACACTAAAGGAACATTATCTCAGAATTGTAATTGCACTGTCTGAATTCTGTACAACATTGGTATAAATGAAGGGTTTGCAAGCTTTTTCTGTAAAAGGCCAAACTGTAAATATTTTAACCTTTGTAAACCATATACTTTTGTCCCTTAGTACTTTGTTTTTGCTTTGTTTACAACCCTTTACAAAATCTAAAACTTTTCTTACCTCAGGGCCATACACAAACAAGCCAAGCCACATTCAGTCCATGGGCCATAGATTGCTGACCCCTGGAAATGATACTAAAACTGCCTGGCTCAACCAGGAGCCTGCTCTGTCAAGTACATACATGTCTAGGGTCTATTCCTTAAAGTTTTGTGGCTGGCCCGAAAGGAAATAATTTGGTATTTATTTACCTGTCTGAAAAATTGTGTGAAATGGATTGTGGCCATAGTGTAATTAAAAAAAACCACACACACACACACACACACACACACACACACACGCACAATGTGGCAAGCAGATAGCCTATTTTCATGGTGTATTATAGTAAAGAGATTTTCTTCTTTTTTCTTTCTAAAGGTTGAAGAACTGATTTTAATTTTTCACAATTGAGAAAAATTTTGGTAAAATAATGTCAATAGATTTCTACAGTATCTAGAAGAAGAAGAAGAAGAAGAAGAAGAAGAAGAAGAGAAGGGGGAGGGGGAGGAGGAGGAGGGAGGAGAAGGTAGAAGGAGAGGAGGAAGAAGGAGAGGAGGAAGAAGGAGAGGAAAAAGAAGAAGAAGAGGATGAAGAGGATAAGGAAGAAGAAAGGTCTGAAATCTATGACATTGGGTTCCACCTTTTGAAACTAGAAAACTAAAACAAATTAAACACAAACCAAGCAGAAGAAAGGAACTAATAAAGACAAAAATCACATGAAAGAAAGCAGAAAAACGATAGAGAATAATCAATGAAACCAAATGCTTTCAGGAGGTGAAAAAAAGGATAAATTTCTACCAAGACTGATCCCAAAATGAAGAGAAACAAGGGAAGTATTAACAATATATCAGAAATTAGTAATGTAACTAACATTACTGGAAATTCACAGATACTAAAAAAATAACAGAGTAATACTATGAACTTTATATAATTAATTTGACAACTCAGATGCAGTGGGTAAATTCCGTGAAAGACAGAAATTATCAAAGCTCAATCAAGAGTGAAGGGTGCCTGGCTGGCTCAGTTGGTAGAACATGTGACTCTTTTTTTTTTATATATGAAATTTATTGACAAATTGGTTTCCATACAACACCCAGTGCTCATCCCAAAAGGTGCCCTCCTCAATACCCATCACCCACCCTCCCCTCCCTCCCACCCCCCATCAACCCTCAGTTTGTTCTCAGTTTTTAACAGTCTCTTATGCTTTGGCTCTCTCCCACTCTAACCTCTTTTTTTTTTCCTTCCCCTCCCCCATGGGTTCCTGTTAAGTTTCTCAGGATCCACATAAGAGTGAAACCATATGGTATCTGTCTTTCTCTGTATGTCTTATTTCACTTAACATCACACTCTCCAGTTCCATCCACGTTGCTACAAAAGGCCATATTTCATTTTTTCTCATTGCCAGATAGTATTCCATTGTGTATATATACCACAATTTCTTTATCCATTCATCAGTTGATGGACATTTAGGCTCTTTCCATAATTTGGCTATTGTTGAGATGGCCAACTCATCTTTGACAAAGCAGGAAAGAACATCCAATGGAAAAAAGACAGCCTCTTTAACAAATGGTGCTGGGAGAACTGGACAGCAACATGCAGAATGTTGAAACTAGACCACTTTCTCACACCATTTACAAAAATAAACTCAAAATGGATAAAGGACCTAAATGTGAGACAGGAAACCATCAGAACATGTGACTTTTGATCTCTGGATGGTGAGTTCAAGCCCCATGTTCGGTGTAAAGATTACTGAAATGAAGTGAAATGAAATGAAATGAAGTAAAATGAAATGAAATGAAATGAAATGAAATAAAATAAATAAAATAAAATAAAGGAAAAAAGAACAGATAAACTAACTAACTCTATATGTATAAAAGAAACTAAAGTCTTAGATAAAGATCTTTCCACAGAAAACAATTCCAGGGCCAAGTAGCTACACTAGTAAATTCATCCAACATTTTAGGAAGAAATGTTATCTATTCTACACAAAGTCTCCCCCCAAAATGGAGAGGAGAAATATTTCTCACCTCATTCTATAAGGCTAGCATTACCTGAAACCAAAACTAGACAAAGATACTATAAGAAATAAAATTCTGTCATAAGCATGGGAGCACAATTTCTGAAGAAACCATCCACAAATCAAGTCTAACACTACATTAAAGAGGGGGGGTGTGTCAACATGGCAGAGAAGTAGGGGTACCTGAAATGACCACATCCCTCAAACACAGCAGTGAGGCAAGAAGATGTGGAAATCTAGGAATCCGGGCTACAGTGTGACACAAACATCTCCAGGGGCCCATGGGGACAACTTGCCAGGTCATGGAGATTTCTAATCTATTCTTTCTGCACCTCTTCTGTATCTCCTTCTTATTTTCCTTTCTCTCTCTCTCTCTCTCTCTCTCTCTTTCTCTCCCTCTCTTCCCTGCCTGGATTAAGTTGTATAGTTTCTCTGATTCTCTGCCTGGTCAATTTTTTGTCTTCTTCTCTTTTCCTTTGCCCCTGTCATTTCTCCCTTTGTATGAGATAAGGCATCTTCCATCACCCCCCCCCCAGTGTTTAAATTCTTTTCCAAGTTTACATTATGAACAAATCTAAGCACACCTGCTGGAATGGCCAACCCACCAATATGAGTAGGGAAATAAAGCAACCAGAGTCACAACAACAGAGAGCATGAAACACACTCCAAAGATACCTGTTGAAGGGCCAGTCCTGGATAGTATACGACCCCTTTTTAAAATAGTAGTGCTCACAGGTGCAGGACACATGACAACTAGGAAAACACATAAAGTACCGAACACTGAGGAAATGGAAGAATTCTCCTCAAAAGAAACTCCAGGAAGAAATGAGAGCTAGAGAATTGCTCAAAACAGATATAAACAATATATCGGTTCAAGAATTTAGAATAATAGGTGTAAGATTAACAGCTGAGCTTACAAAAAAGCATAGAAGTCAGCAGAGAATCTATTGCTGCAGGGATCAAGGAACTAAGAAATAGTCACAGCAATTAAGAAATACTGTAAATAAGATGCAAAATAAACTAGATGCAGTAACAGCAAAGAAGGAGGAAACAGAGGGGAGAATAAGTGACATAGAAGATGAAAGTATGGAAAATGATGAAGCCAAGAAAAAGGGTGATAAGAAAATATTAGACCATGAGGGGAGTATTAGAAAACTAAGTGATTCAATGAAATGTAATAATATCCGGATCATAAGAGTTCCAGTGTAAGAGAGAGAGAGAGAGAGACAGAGAAAAGGGCAGATGGTTTACTTGAACAAATTATAGGTGAGAACTTCCCTAATCTGGAGAAAAGGAAGCAGACATCCACATCCAGAAGGCACAGACAACTCTCTTCAGATTCAACAAGAATAGGTCTTCTCCACAGCATATCATAGTGAAACTGGCAAGTTACAAAGAGAAAAGAGATTCTGAAAGCAGCAAGGGACAAACGGGCCTTAACCTACAAGGGTAGACACATATGGGTACTAGCAGACCTGCCCGCTGAAACTTGGCAGGCCAGGAGGCGATGGTAGGAAAAAGTCCATGTGCTGAATAGGAAAATATGCTGCTAAGAATCCTTTCTCCAGCAAGGATGTCATTCAGAATAGAAGGAGAGATAGGCTTTCCCAGAAAACCAAAAACTACAAGAGCTCATGACCACTAAACCAGCCCTGCAGGAGATCCTAAGGAGACTCTGTGAGTGGAATGTTGTCAAGGCTACAAAGGACCAGAAACATCACCACAAGCATGAAAGCTCCAGACAACACAATGACATGAAATCCATATCTTTAAATAATCACTCTGAATGTGAAGGGACTAAATGCCCTTATCAAAACACATAGCGTATCTGAATGGATTAAAAAACAAACAAAATCCATCTATATGCTGTCTACAAGAGACTTATCTGAGACAGGAGGACACCATTAGATTGAAGGTTAGGGGATAGAGTACCATGTATTATGCTACTGGAAGTCAAAAGAAAGCTGGGGTAGCCATACTTAGATCCGACAAATGAGATTTTAAACCAAGACTCTAACAAGAGATGGCGAAGGGCATTATATCATAATTAAGGGATCTATCCATCAAGAAGAGCTAACAATTGTAAATGTTGGTGCCCCCAACTTGAGAGCCCCCAAACATATACATAGATTAATCACAAACCGAAGCATTCTTATTGATAATCATATGGAGATTGTAGGTGACTTAAATACTCCCTAACAACAATGGACAGATCACCTAGGCACAAAATCGGTAAAGAAACCAAGGCCCTGAATGATACGCTGGACCAGATGGATTTGACAGATCTGTTCAGAACTTTTCATCCAACAGCAGCAGAATACACATTCTTCTCGAGTGCACGTGGAACATTCTCCAAAACAGATCACACAGTGGGTCACAAAACAGCCCTCCATAAATATAAAAGAACTGAGATCACACCATGCATATTTTCAGATCACAACACTATGAAACTTGAAATCAAACAAAAGAAAAAGTTTGGGAAGCCTCTAAATGCATGGAGGTTGAAGAACATCCTACTGGAGAAAGAATGGGTCAACCAGACGATGAAAGCAAAAATTAAAAAAATATATATACAGGCAAATGAAAATGAAAACATGACAGTCCAACCCCTTCGGGATGCAGCAAAGGCAGCCCTAAAGGAAACATATCGCCATCCAGGCCTTTCTCAAGAAATAAGAACAATCCGAAATACAAAATCGAACCTCACACCTAAAGAAACTAGAAGAAGAACAGCAAAGAAACCCTACAACCATTAGAAGAAATAATAAAGATTAGAGCAGAAATAAACACTATAGAATCCAAAAGAAAACCCCGTAAAAACAAACAAACAAACAAACAAAATAGTAGAACAGCTCAATGAATCTAAGAGCTGTTTTTGTTTAAAGAATAAATAAACTTGATAACCCCCTAGCCAGCTTTCTCAAAAAGAAAAGAGAATCCAAATAGATAAAATCACGAATGAAAAAGGAGAGGTCACAATCAACACCGCAGAAATACAACTATTAGAGAATACTATAAAAATGTATATGCCAACAAACTGGACAACCTGGAAGAAATGGACACATACCTAGACAACCACACATTACCCAAACTCAAATGGGAAGAAATAGAAAATATGAACAGACCCATAACCAGCGAAGAAATTCAATCAGTTATCAAAAATCTCCCAACAAATATGAGTCCTGGGCAAGAAGTCTTCCCACGGGAATTCTACAAGACATTTATTTATTTATTTTTATTTTTTTTAAATTTTTTTTTCAACGTTTTTATTTTTAATTTTGGGACAGAGAGAGACAGAGCATGAACGGGCGAGGGGCAGAGAGAGAGGGAGACACAGAATCGGAAACAGGCTCCAGGCTCTGAGCTATCAGCCCAGAGCCCGACGCGGGGCTCGAACTCACAGACTGCGAGATCGTGACCTGGCTGAAGTCGGACGCTTAACCGACTGCGCCACCCAGGCGCCCCTCTACAAGACATTTAAAGCAGAGTTAATACCGATTCTTTTCCAGCTGTTGAACAAAGAAATGGAAGAAAAGCTTCCGGACTCTTTCTATGAAGCTAGCATTACCTTGAGACCCCACTAAAAAGGAGAATGACAGGCCAATATTCCTGACAAGCATGGATGTCAAAATTCTTAACAAGATACTGGCAAATCCAATTCGGCAGTATATGAAAGAATTCTTCACCATGATCAAGTGGGATTCATCCCTGGGCTACAGGGCTGGTTCAATATTCGCAAATCAATCAAAATGATACATCACCTTAATAGAAGAAAGGATACGGTCATTCATATGATCCTGTCAATAAATACAGAAATACATTTGACAAAATACAGCATCCTTTGTTAATAAGAAACCCTCAAGAAAGTTGGGATACAAGGAACATACCTTAACATCATAAAAGCCATATATGAGAAGCCTGCTGCAAATATCCTCAATGGGGAGAAACAGAGAACTTCCCCCCTACCCTGCCCGCCGAAGATAAGGAACACAAAAGGGACGTCCACTCTCACCAGTGTTGTTGAACATAGTGTTGGAAGGCCTAGCCTCAGCAATCATACAACAAAATGAAATAAAACACATCTAAATTGGCAAAGAAGTTAAACTTTCACTTTTCGCAGATGGCATGATACTCTACATGGAAAACCTGAAAGACTCCACCAAAAAGCTGCTCCAACTGATACATGAATTCAGCAAAGTCACAGGATACAAAATCAACACACAGAAATTGATTGCACTTCTATATACCAATAATGAAGCCACAGAAAGAGAAATCAAGAAACTGAGCTCATTTACAATTACACCAAGAACCATAAGATACCTAGGAATCAACCTAACCAAAGCTATAAGAGATTTTTATCCTGAAAACTATAGAAAACATATCAAAGAAATTAAAGAAGACACAAAGAAATGGAAAAACCTTCTATGCTCATGGACTGGAAGAAGAAATATTGCAAATATGTCGATAACGACCCAAAGCAATGTACACATTCAGTGCAATCCCAATCAACGTTGCACCGGCATTCTTCTCAGAGCTAGAACAAACAATCCTACAATTTGTATGGAACCACAAAAGATCCCAGATAGCCAAAGTAATGTTGAAAAAGAAAACCAAAGCTGGAGGCATCACAATCCCAGACGTTAGCCTCTACTACAAAGCTGCGATCATCAAGGGAGTATACTATCGGCACAAAAAGAGACACAAAGGCGAATGGCATAGAATAGAGAATCCAGAAATGGACCCACAAATGTATGGCCAACTAAACCTTGGCAAAGCAGGAAAGAGTATCCAATGGAAAAAAGATAGGCTCTTTCGCAAACGGTGCTGGGAGGGCTGGGTAGCAACATGCGGAAGAATGAAACAGGACCAGTTTCTTACACCGTGCATAAACTCAAAATGGATGAAAGACCTCAATGTGAGAGAGGAAACCATCAACACCCTAGAGGAGAACACAGGCCACAACCTCTTTGACCTTGGCTACAGCAACTTCTACTCAACACATCTCCGAAGGCAAGGGACATAAAAGCAAAATTGGGCTCTTGGGACCTCATCAAGGTAGAAAGCTTCTGCACTTCAAAGGAAACAATCCACAAAATTAAAAGGCACCAACGGAATGGGAGAAGATATCTGCACATGACATATCAGATAAAGGATTAGTACCCATACTCTAGAAAGAATTGGCCGAACTCAACACCTGAAAAACAAATAATCCAGGGAAGAAATGGGCAGAAGACATGAATAGACACTTTTCCAAAGAAGACATCCAGACGGCCAACAGGCACATGAAAGGATGTTCAACGTCGCTCATCATCAGGGAAATACAAATCAAAACCACATTGAGATACCACCTCACACCGGTCAGGGTAGATAAATTAACAACTCAGGAAACAACAGACATTGGTGAGGATGTGCAGAAATGGGAATTCTCTTGCACTGTCGGTGGGAATGCATGGTTGTTGCCGCTGCTCCGGAAAACAGTGTGGAGGTTTCTCAAAAAATTAAAAATAGAATTACCCGACAACCCAGCAATTGCACTACTAGGCATATATCCGAGGGATACAGGAGTGCTGATTCATAGGGGCACATGTGCCCCAACGTTTATACTATCAACAATCACCAAATTATGGAAAGAACCCAAATGTCCATCAACTGATGAATGGGTAAAGAAGATGTGGTTTATATATACAATGGATATTACTTGGCAATGAGAAAGAATGAAATCGTGCCACATGCAACAACATGGATGGAACTGGAGGGTACTATGTGAAGTGAAATAAGTCAGTCAGAGAAAAACAGATATCATATGTTTTCACTCATATGTGGATTTTGAGAAACTTAACAGAAGAACATGCGGGAATACAAGGGGGAAAATAGTTTCAAGCAGAGAGGGAGGCAAACCATAAGAAACTCTTAAATACAGAGAACAAACTGAAGGTTCATGGAGGGGTGGGGGAAAGGGAGAGTAGGTGATGGGCATTGAGGAGGGCACTTGTTGGGATGAGCACTGGGTGTGGTATGTAAGTAATGAATCATGGGAATATACTCCCAAAGCCAAGAGCACGATGTATACACTGTACGTTAGCTAACTTGACAATAAATTATATTTCATTAATTAATTAATTAATTAATTAATTAAACTACAGCCGTGTGTGTGTGTGTGGGGGGGAATCTCACAATACACTAAGGGATAACTTGTTGTTACCAAATGGGGTTTATCCCAGAAATGCAGAGTTGGTTTAAGATTCAAAAACCGTATCTATCTCCGTAGATAAAATATGTTCCTTGTCAAAATTCAACATCCATTCCTGATAAAAACTTTCGGCAATCCTGGAATACAAGGGAACTTCAATATGATGTAAAACAAAACAAGTCATGATAACTCTACAGCTAACGTTATATATAATGGTGAAAACCTGAATGCATTTCCTATAAGATCAGGAAGAAGACAGGAATGACATTCACTGAATGACTTCTTTTGTTCAGCACTGTACTAGCAGTTCTAGCCAATGGAATCAAACAAGATAAAGCAACAAAGGACATCCAGATAGAAAATGAAGTGAAACTGTCTCTATTAGGAATCACATGGTCACAAAATAGAAGTTGGCAAACTCCAGCCTATGGGCCACGTTACTTGTTTTGGTAAATTACATTTTATCAAAATACAGCCATGTCCATTAATTTATGCAGTATCTATTAGCTGCTCTTATAGTACAATGGAAAAGCTGATTAGTTGTGACGGAGAATGTATTGGCTACAAGTCTACAGTATTTACCATTGCTAGTAAAATAGTAGTTAAAAATGAATTTTTATGACCTTTGCTTATGTAGAAAATCTGACAGCATTAAGAAAAATGCTACTAGAATTAACAAATGAATTAATCATGGCACATGCATGACTCAGTCGGTTGAGTGTCTGTCTCTTGATTTCAGCTCAGGCTATGATCCCAGAGTCATGGGATGGAGCCCGATGTCAGGCTCGCACTGAACATGGAGACTACTTAAGATTCATTCTCTCTCTCTCTCTCTCTCTCTCTCTCTCTCTCTCTTTCTCTCTCTCGATCTCTCTCTCTCTCTCTGCCCCTCTCCCCTGCTCATGTACTCACTCTAATATTAAATATATCTATACATATAAATTTATCAAGGTTGGAGGATACACAATCATTACACAAAAATCAACTGAATTTCTATATATTAGCTATAAAGAATCAAAAATTAAAATGTCGGGGTATCTGGGTGGCTCAGTTGGTTAAGCACTGGGCTCAGGCTCAGGTCATGATCTCACAGTTGGTGAGTTCAAGCCCCACGTCGGGCTCTGTACTGATAGCTTGGAGCCTGGAGCCAACTTCAGATTCTGTCTACCTCTCTCTCCGCCCCTCCCCAACTCATGCTCTGTCTCTCTCTCAAGAGTAAACATTAAAAAAAAAATTAAATTTAAGATATATTATTTACAACTGCACTGAAAATAAAAAACAATCACAGTTAATATCATAAAAGACAGAAAGACCTATACATTAAACACTACAAAATATTACTGAGAAAATTTTAAAAGGCCTATATTAAGGGAGAGATATATACTCTGTTCAGGGGTTAAAAGATTCAATATTGTCAAGAAGTCAATTCTCCCCAAATAAATCTGTAGATTCAACATAATCTAAACTTAAATTCCAGAAGACCACCAGAGTTGGTTTTTGTTTGTTTGTTTGTTTAAGAAACAGACAAACTGATTCTAAAATTCACGTGGAAATGCAAAGGATCCAGAGTAGCGGAAGAACACTGAAAAGAACACAGCAAGACGACAAACACTACCTGATTTCAAAAATCCTTATAAACTGGCAGTGATTAAAACAGCATAATATTGGTACAAAGATGGACAAAGAGATCAATGAGACAGAATAGAGCCCATACTTAAACCCACACATATGTGGCCAACTGATTATGACAAAGGAACAATGGCATAAAGTGGAGAAAACACAGCCTTTTCAATAAATGGTGCTGGAACAACTAGATATCCATATGCAAAAGAATGAACTTGTATCCATACTCTGTATCACAAATAAAAAAGAATATAAAATGGGTCATAGATCTAAATGCAAGACCTAAAACTATAAAACTTCTAAAAGAAAGCATGAGATAAAAGCTTTGTGACCTTGTGCTATGCAAATATTTCTTAGATATGAAAACCAAAAGCAACAATCATACAAGAACAAACGAATGTGTAAACTGGACTTCACCAAAAAGAAAAACTGCTCTTCAAAAACACTGTTGAGAGAAGGAAAAGTCACAGAGTGGGAGAAGAAAAACCTTGCAAAAAAAAAAAGAGAAGTGAGAAAGGAACTGTATCTAGCTCTTTCCACCATCTTTCTGTGCCACCATCATGATGCATGTGAATGTCGTGGCAGATGCTCCCCAAAGCATAACAATACTGAAGAGAGAAGCACACTCCAGGTTCTTACTAGGCCATGCTCCAAAGACATTGTCCACTTTCTAACTGTGATGATGAAGCATGGTTACACTGGTGAATTTAAAATCATTGATGATCACAGAGTTGGGAAAATTGTTGTGAAACTCACAGGCAGGTTAAGCAAGCATGGAGTGACTGGCCCCAGAATTGATGGACAATGCAAAGATCTAGAAAAATGGCAGAATAATCTGCTCAGTTTGGTTTCATTCTACTGACCACCTCAGCTACAGTCATGGACCATGAAGAAGGAAGATGAAAACACACAGAAGGAGAAATCCTGGGATTCTTTTTCTAGGGATGTAATACATATGTGCAAATAAAATGCCTCAGTGGAAACAACAACAACAACAACAAAAACCACAAAAAAAAGAAAACAAAGAAGGAACTGTGTCTAGGATATACAAAGAATTCTGAAAACTCAACAACTAGGAAAACAAACAAATTTTTAAAACAACCAAAGACTTGGACAATTCAAAGAAGATACACAGATGGCAAACAAGCACATGAAAATATGCTCACCATCATCCATTATTAGGGAAATGTATATTGAAACCATAATGAGGTACATACTAAATATCCATCCGAATGGCTAGGATTTAAAAAGCTGACAATACTAAGTGTTCATGAATATGTATGTAGGAATTGGTGCTCTCACAGACTGCTGGTGGGAATGGAAAACCGTACAACTCCTTTAGAAAACAATTTGGCAGCTTCATAATAAGGGAATATGAAGGGACATGAGATTTTTAAGGGTGATGAATATGTTAATTGTCTGGATTATGGTTATCGTTTCATACGTGTAAACATATGTCAAAACTATCAAATGACACACTTCATATATGTGCAGTTTACCTAACTAAAGCTGTTGGAAACAAAAAGCTCTTTCACAGGAAGAACGTCTAAAACACTGGATAAGACACAGACGGAAAGAAGGATGTAAAACCATACAAGATGAAGCCAGAGGACTGTGGCCTTCAACCTAATAGCAATGAGAAGTAATAGCTACGTTTTAAGCAAGGGGTACCATGATGAAAGACACATTTCTTAAAACATATACTAATTATGGTTGCAGTGTAGACCAAGGTCCTGGGAGGTAGAATGGCAGGGAAAACAGTCCTGAGGTTATTTCAGTCATCTAGGAGAAAAATAATGACCTGACCTGGGTGAAGGCACAGAAGAGAAGCAGAGTTAACAAACACATTAGATGTGCCATTCCCACTAAGAAAGGTACAGTAGAAATGATGACTCTTTGGCTGAGAGGATACAATAGTGCTCCTTTTATTTTAATATAAACCATATTTCTGAGATGAGCAGCTCTATAATACAGCAGTGCTCTATGGTGCAGTAGTAGGCAAGGTGTGCACATATTACTACAGCAATATACGTAAAAAGACTTCCTACCTTTACAATCCATGCCAAGTTGTTCAATCAGCAACATGAAATTCTTAGAGTAAGGCAACTCACAATGCTCTGAAGCTGTTTCAGATGACTGAATGAAGTCGACAAGGTCATCCATAGAGGTAATTTGCTTTTTGACCTACCAATGAATAATACCATTTCAAAATGTCCCCCAAATATTTATAAACTATACTAGGTGTAGAGAAGTGATAAATAACCATCTTTTTGTAAAAGCAAAAACAGGGGCACCTCACTGGCTCAGTCGGTTGAGCATCCGACTCCATTTTGGCTCAGGTCATGACCTCAGGGTTCCTGAGTTTGAGTCCCACGTTGACCTCCACAATGACAGCATGGAGCTTGCTTGGGATTCTCTCTCCCCCTCTCCCTCGACCCCTCCCCCACTTGTGCGTGCTCTCTCACAAAATACATTTTAAAAATAAGTGAATGAACATTTAAAAGCGAAACCACAGAGACTTTTTAAAAGAACAGATTTTTATCAAAAAGACACTGTTATCCATAGCTAGTATTTCTAAGTAACTTTTTCACAGCAAATGACTCTACAACAAAGGAACATTTTCTATTTTTTCACTACATCTTCCATAAAGTAATTTTTTGCCACTGAACAATATTCCTAACAAATATGTATCAAAATGATATAATAAAATAAAAATAAAATAAATAATAAATAAAATAAAATTACATTGTCTCTTTTGCTTACCTTGTTCTTTTTCTTAGACATTTTCTTTGCAGGTCTGAAAAAAACCCAACAATTCTTTTCAGGCAAATATTAAATACTTAAAATACAAAGCATATCTAAACCTATTGTTTCTGATATAAAATCTCTGCATTTGAAACTAATTTTCCACAAAGGGGATTCAACAACAGAGTAACATTAAACAACATCGAAAACATACTACTGCTAATATTAACAAAAAGGATTAGGTGTATCCAGTTCTAGTATATGTGCTGCTGAAGCAAGCACAACAAAGTACTAACGTTAGGTAAAAACTAACAAAAGCAAAGGAAAATCCTAATGCTACTTGCATTATTTGATAGGAATGATACCATTGTTTGTGTTGTTGTCATTTTACTAAAAATAAGCTTTTACTGGCACTAAAACCTACTTGGAAGTGCAAGTTAACTCCCTATATGAAAGAACCCCTTTTTAACAATCATGATATTAACGTGTTGAAGACTCACTATGCAACTACTCTCTAGGCATTACTATGAGCACTTTACATGTCTTCAAGGTATTTGAAGCCCCACAACAATCCTATGAAGTAGGTTATTATATTAGGTATTTTACACAGGAAGAAAATGAGGCACAGAAAGTCGAAGTGACTTGCCCAAGAAGCCCTAATCGCTGGCCAAGAACAGACCCTGAATTCAAACCCAGGAATGTGCCTTCAAAGCATGTGTTTTATACTATGTGGTTAAAGTAATACTCCAGTGTTTCTAACTAATATGACAGCAAATGAATCTATATTATGATTCGATTTCTAGCTATAGTGATACATAACAATTTCTGAATCTTACACATTTTTTAAGAGACTTTATACTTGGCAAGATGGGAAATCTACTTTCAATAAACTAAAGATTTGCTTCTTCTAGAGAAGTTCCTTAACAGGCATTCATTCATTCATTCATTCATTCATTCATTCATTCCACTGTTTATTCCCACATTCAACACATACTTATTGAGCATACAATCTGTGTCAATGGCACTGTTGGTACTGGAAGCATGCTTTTGGTAATTTAGAGCTCTCTAGTCCAAAAGGAATAATCTGTTATGGATTACTAGTTTCTTTTCCAATTGTAAATAAACAAAATCTTCCCCTTTCCCCAGAACCTAAATAATATTAACTTAACAGAACCAGAAACTTTAAAGTCCCTAACAAAATCATAGCTATTTGTGATATTATCAAAGGCACTGGATATCTAAAAGCATCAAGGAAGGATTAGTTTTATTCAGAATGGCCTCAGTGCTTGCATACATTTATGATAAGGGTGTGTGTGTGTGTGTGTGTGTGTGTGTGTGTGTGTGTATACAAATATATACATATAGAACTTATACACATATACTTATATATACATATATAAGAAATTATACATATAATTTGTATATTATGCATATACATATACATATAATATGTATACTATACATATAATATACATATAATAAATATACATATACATACATACAAGAAATTATATAGCCATATATATATACATACTTGCATACATACATATATATTTTTAAATCTGCACATTCAATTGTATGAGAATACCCCATTGTGGAACCAATTCAGAATAAACCAACTTCTTTCACAAAATCACATGAAAAAGGGTACTAAAAACAATTACTATAATCTTTAAAAGATAATGTAATACAATCAACAAACTACCTAATGTTTGGAAACGCAAACAAAATTAAATTAACTAACCATGTCTATCTCTATTGATCATTTCCAACAGAATACATACTCTAAAAGCTCCCATCTTAAAATAAAAAGAGAAAGAAAATGCCTTTGCAATTCACATTCTTTTTCAGTTATCATCCATTTCTCTACTACCTTTCCCAATTAAAATGCTCTAAGGAGTTGTTTACACTTACTCACCTTCCATGCTTCCATGGTGACTACTGAAACTGCTCCTTGACAAAGTCACTTACCCTCATCACAACTTTTCAAGCAGTGTGTTTGATATGTTGAGTATTTCTTGCCTTAGCTTGGACCTACCTACACTACAGCATTTTATTTCCACAAAAGGTAATCACTGCTAAAATTTCTTCACAGGCACATAAAGAATTTATAGATTTTACCTGCTTTCATGCTGATCCTTTTCACTGAAATGGCTGCCATCATTCTTTTGTAGTGTACCACCAGTTAGGGAATCTGCCTTCTGCAACACTGGTGTGATTACAGATCCTTTTGATGTCCCTTTTTCATTTTCACCTTTCTTTAACTTCTTCATCTGTAAACCAGGTTCCCTCCTTTAAAAAAAAGCCATTAAAAAGCCATAAAAAGCCAATGTTTTCTAATAATTTTACTGAAAAAGAATAAAAAGACAATTTTCATCAAGTTCTGAATTTTACCCATCTGACTTAATTTGATTAATTCAGAGAACAGTGCTGAAGTACCAACCGTACAAAAGGAAATACTCATCTGTTGCTTCAAACACAGGTAAATATACAATTAGAATACAATGTGATTTGTAAGAACTGACATGTGAAAAGCTGTAAGTGAGGACGAGAAAGGCTTTACTGAAGAGGGAAAATAAACAGCAGAGGTCACCAGGGAAAGAAACGGGAGAAAACCATTTTCTTAGAGATTAGAATGTGAGCACAAAGATTACACAGATGGCATCTAGGTGCCTTGAAAGGAAAAACTATAAGCTTATAGGAACTTGGAAAAAAAAAACATAAAATACATGGAAGCAAGTAGTAAGAGATCAGTCAGGAAAGAAATTCTGAAGAACCTTGAAGGTTACACTAAAAAGTTAGAGTTCATTGCCTAAAGGCAGTGACTCTTAGACATGGGAGTAATAACTAGATGTGTGCTCTATTTTTGGGTTTGCTTTGAAATATAAGAACTCTTAATTTCAACAAAGTTTTAAAGTAGCATGAGGTCCATATAACATGAAAGAAGAAATCAAGGACATATCTTAGGGGAAAAACTACTTTTAAAATACCCGTATGTCAGAGCGATATCAGTATCATAGCTGAACAAGATGTACGTTGTTGCGTCTCCCCACCTACAACAAACTGGCATCTTATCCACCCATGGGCAAAACTGCCTTTGCAGGAGCTGTGAGAATCTAGCACTATATTCCAAGGGACCGAGGAAAAGTCTTGCCTACCCATGCATCAGGGAACAGGCAGACATACTACAGTCTAATCTGTGGACCTAGCAATAGCCCATAAAGTGCCTCCAGCCCCTCCCTCTCAGCCACATCGGGGAGTCCCTCGCTAGAAAACACTCTCTAAGATAATCACCCGTGGATGAGAGAGCCTTTTTGGAAAACCAGGTGTCCTGCAGAGAATTTCCAGCATCCCACTGGAGCAAAAAAATCAGGTGTGGACACACTGAAGAGGTAGTCATTAAAGACTGGAGGAGGTGACTGCTACTTCAAATGCAAAGACAGTAATGCAAAACTGCAAAGAACATAAAATATCAAGGAAATATGATACCATCAAAGGATCACAATAATCTTCCAGTAATCAATCAGAAACACAGGGAGATCTGTAATTTATTCAAAAGACAATTCAAAAATAGCAGTTTTAAGGAAACTCAGTGAGTTACAAGAAAAACACAAAAAGCCAATTCAATAAAATCAGAAAAACACACTATGAATAAAATGAGAAGCTTAACAAAGAGCTGGAAATAGTAAAAGCTAACTAAACAAAAATCCTGGAGCTGAAGAGTATAATGAAGGACATGAAAAAAGCAAGAGTGATCACTGACAGGAGATGGATCAAGCAAAAAAAAAAATGTGAATTGAAAGACAGGAACTCTCAGATTATCCAGTCAGCAGAGAACAAAGTCAAAAGAATGAAAAAGAGTGAGGAAAGACTATGTGACTACAAGTGAACCCTCATAAGGCTATTAGGAGTTTCTCAGCAGAAACCTTACATTCCAGGAGGCAGTGGGATTACATATTCAAAGTGCTAAGAGAAAAAAGACAACCAATCAAGAATACTTTACTCAGCAAAATTATCCTTCAGAAGTCAAATTGAATAAATACATTTGATACACCGCATTAACAGGATAAAAAAATCATATCATCATCCCAGCATGTGAGGAAAAAGCATTTGACAAAATTCAACATCTTTTCAGGGTAAAAACTCTCAACAAAGTGGATACTGAATTATCACACCTGGACATAATGAAGCCCAAGATGATAAGCCCATAGCCAACATCATATGCAGTGGTAAAAAACTGAAAGCTTTTACTCTAAGTTCAAGAACAAGGCAAAGTTGCCCACTTGACCACTCCTATTCAACTGGATAGAGGAAGTCCTAGCCAAAGCAGTCAGGCAAGAAAAGGAAATAAAAGGCATCCGCATCAGAAAAGAAGAAATAAAACTGTCTTTGTTTGCAGATGACATATTCTTATATATAGAAAATCCTGAAGATACCACCAAAAAGCTGTTCCAAGGATGAAGGATACAAAATCAACATTAAGATGCAGGGGTGCCTGGGTGGCTCAGTCAGTTAAGCTTCTGACTTCGGCTAAGTTCATGATCTTGTGGTTTGTGGTTCAAGCGCCCTATTGGGCTCTGTGCTGACAGTTCAGAGCCTGGAGCCTGCTTTGGATTCTCTCTCTCTCTCTCTCTCTCTCTCTGTCTCTCTCTCTCTACCCCTCCCCTGTTAACACTCTGTCTCTTTAGCCTCTACTACAAAGCTGTGATCATCAAGACAGTATGGTGTTGGCACAAAAACAGACACACAGACCAATGGAATAGAATAGAAACCCCAGAGGTGAACCCACAAATGTATGGCCAACTAACCATTGACAAAGCAGGAAAGAGTATCCCATGGGAAAAAGAAGACAGTCTCTTTCTTCTGGGAGAACTGGACAGCAACATGCAGAAGAATGAAACTAGACGACTTCTCTTACACCATACACACAAATAAACTCAAAATGGATGAAGGACCGGAATGTGAGACAGAAAACCATCAAAACCCTAGAGGAGAAAACAGGAAAAAAACCTCTTTGACCTCCGCTGCAGCAATTTCTTACTTGACACATCTCCAAAGGCAAGGGAATGGAAATCAAAAATGAACTATTGGGACCTCGTCAAGATTAAAAGCTTCTGCACTGCAAAGGAATCAATCAACAAAACCGAAAGGCAATAAAGAGAATGGGAGAAGATATTTGCAAATGACATATCGGATAAAGGAAGGGCTAATATCCAGAACCTGTAAAGAACTCACTAAACTCCACACCCACAAAACAAATAATCCAGGGAAGAAATGGGCAGAAGACATGAATAGACACTTTTCCAAAGAAGACATCCAGATGGACAACAGACACATGGAAAGATGCTCAACGTCACTCCTCATCAGGGAAATACAAATCAAAACCACACTGAGATACCACCTCACGCTGGTCAGAGTGGCTAAAATGAACAAATCAGGAGACTACAGATGCTGGCGAGGATGTGGAGAAACAGGAACCCTCTTGCACTGTTGGTGGGAATGCAAACTGATGCAGCCACTCTGGAAAACAGCGTGGAGCTTCCTCAGCTAATTAAAAATAGAACAACCCTATGACCCAGCAATAGCACTGCTGGGAATTTACCCAAGGGATACAGGAGTGCTGATGCATAGGGGCGCATGTACCCCAATGTATACAGTAGCACTTTCAACAATCGCCAAATTATGGAAAGAGCCTAAATGTCCATCACCTGACGAATGGAGAAAGAAGATGTGGTTTATATATACAGTGGGATAATACTTGGCAATGAGAAAGAGCGAAATCTGGCCATTTGCAACAACGTGGATGGAACTGGAGGGTATTATGCAAAGTGAAATAAGTCAGGCAGAGAAAGACAGATACCATATGATTTCACTTATATGTGGATCCTGAGAAACTTGACAGGAGACCATGGGTGGGGGGGGACGGGGGAAAAAAGTTACAGAGAGGGAGGGAGGCAAACAATTAGAGACTCGTAAACACTGAGAATAAACTAAGGGTTGATAGGAGGTGGGGGAGAGGGGAAAGTGGGTGATAGGCATTGAGAAGGGCACCTGTTGGGATGAGCACTGGGTGTTGTATGGAACCGATTTGACAATAGATTATATTTAGTAAAAAAAAAAAAAATTACAAAATCAGCATCAAGAGATCAGTTGCATTTCCAAATAATAACAATGAAATAGCTGAAAAAGAAATAGAAGGAAAAAAAATCCCCTTCCTCAAAGCATCAAAAAGAACAAAATACTTTGGAATAAATTTAATCAAGGATTTCTGAAAGATAGGTACAGTAAAAACTACAAGACATTGGTAAAAGAAACAGCAGAGACACAAACAAATGGGAAGATACCCCGTTGTTTATGGATTCGAAAAATTAGCATCATTAAATATCCACATTACCTGAAACCACCCACAGAGTCAATGCAATCCTTGTCAAAATTCCAATGACCTTTTTCACAGAAATAGGAAAAGCATTCCTCAAATGTGTAAGGAACAAGAAAGACCCCAAATAGCCAAAGCAATCCTAAGAAAGAAGAACAAAGCTGGAAGCATCACACTTGCTGGTGTCACACTATTACAAAGTTATGGTAATAAAAACCATATGAAGTTGTGCAAAAACAAACACAAAGATGAATGAAACAGAATCAAGAACCCAGAAATAAACCCATGCATAAGGTCAACTAAAAACCCATGCATAAAGTCTCTTTGTTAAGAGACCCAAGAATACTCAAAAGAGAAAAGGTAATCTCTTCAATACACGATGGTGAGAAAACTGGATATTAACATGCAAAAGAATAAAACTGTGCCTCTACCTTACACCGCTCACAAAAGTCAACCCAAACGCAAATAAAGACTTCTATATAAAATCTTAAATCATAGGTTGGAAGGGAAGATGGCGGCGTAGGAGGACGCTGGGCTCACCGCGCGTCCTGCTGATCACTTAGATTCCACCTACACCTGCCTAAATAACCCAGAAAACCGCCAGAGGATTAGCAGAACGGAGTCACCAGACCCAAGCGCAGACGAGAGGCCCATGGAAGAGGGTAGGAAGGGCGGCGAGGCGGTGCGCGCTCCACGGACTGGCGGGAGGGAGCCGGGGCGGAGGGGCGGCTCGCCGGCCAAGCAGAGCCCCCGAGTCCGGCTTGCAAAAGCGGAGGGGCCTGACGGACTGTGTTCCGGCAGCAAGCGCGACTTAGCGTCTGGGAGGTCATAAGTTAACAGCTCTGCTCCGAAAGCGGGAAGGCTGGAGGACAAAGGGAGGGAGAGCTGCGGAGCCCCCGGACGACAGAGCTCAGTTTGGTGGGGAACAAAGGCGCTCGCCAGCGCCATCTCCCCCGCCCATCCCCCAGCCAAAATCCCAAAGGGAACCGGTTCCGGCCAGGGAAATTGCTCGCTCCGAGCAAACACCCAGCTCCGAGCAAATACCCAACTCTGTGCTTCTGCGGAGCCAAACCTCCGGCAGCGGATCTGACTCCCTCCGGCTGCCACAGGGCCCCTCCTGAAGTGGATCACCTAAGGAGAAGCGAGCTAGGCCTGCCCCCCCTGCCGCCGTGCACCTTGCCTACCCACCCCAGCTAATACGCCAGATCCCCAGCATCACAAGCCTGGCAGTGTGCAAGTAGCCCAGACGGGCCACGCCACCCCACAGTGAATCCCGCCCCTAGGAGAGGGGAAGAGAAGGCACACACCAGTCTGACTGTGGCCCCAGCGGTGGGCTGGGGGCAGACATCAGGACTGACTGCGGCCCCGCCCACCAACTCCAGTTATACACCACAGCACAGGGGAAGTGCCCTGCAGGTCCCCACCACACCAGGGACTATCCAAAATGACCAAGCGGAAGAATTCCCCTCAGAAGAATCTCCAGGAAATAACAACAGCTAATGAACTGATCAAAAAGGATTTAAATAATATAACAGAAAGTGAATTTAGAATAATAGTCATAAAATTAATCGCTGGGCTGGAAAACAGTATACAGGACAGCAGAGAATCTCTTGCTACAGAGATCAAGGGACTAAGGAACAGTCACGAGGAGCTGAAAAACGCTTTAAATGAAATGCAAAACAAAATGCAAACCACCACGGCTCGGATGGAAGAGGCAGAGGAGAGAATAGGTGAACTAGAAGATAAAGTTATGGAAAAACAGGAAGCTGAGAGAAAGAGAGATAAAAAAATCCAGGAGTATGAGGGGAAAATTAGAGAACTAAGTGATACACTAAAAAGAAATAATATACGCATAATTGGTATCCCAGAGGAGGAAGAGAGAGGGAAAGGTGCTGAAGGGGTACTTGAAGAAATAATAGCTGAGAACTTCCCTGAACTGGGGAAGGAAAAAGGCATTGAAATCCAAGAGGCACAGAGAACTCCCTTCAGACGTAACTTGAATCGATCTTCTGCACGACATATCATAGTGAAACTGGCAAAATACAAGGATAAAGAGAAAATTCTGAAAGCAGCAAGTAAACGTGCCCTCACATATAAAGGGAGACCTATAAGACTCGTGACTGATCTCTCTTTTGAAACTTGGCAGGCCAGAAAGAATTGGCACGAGATTTTCAGTGTGCTAGACAGAAAAAATATGCAGCCGAGAATCCTTTATCCAGCAAGTCTGTCATTTAGAATAGAAGGAGAGATAAAGGTCTTCCCAAACAAACAAAAACTGAAGGAATTTGTCACCACTAAACCAGCCCTACAAGAGATCCTAAGGGGGACCCTGTGAGACAAAGTACCAGAGACATCACTACAAGCATAAAACAGACAGACATCACAATGACTCTAAACCCGTATCTTTCTATAATAACACTGAATGTAAATGGATTAAATGCGACAACCAAAAGACATAGGGTATCAGAATGGATAAAAAAACAAGACCCATCTATTTGCTGTCTACAAGAGACTCATTTTAGACCTGAGGACACCTTTAGATTCAGAGTGAGGGGATGGAGAACTATTTATCATGCTACTGGAAGCCAAAAGAAAGCTGGAGTAGCCATACTTCTATCAGACAAACTAGACTTTAAATTAAAGGCTGTAACAAGAGATGAAGAAGGACATTATATAATAGTTACAGGGTCTATCCATCAGGAAGAGCTAACAATTATAAATGTCTATGCGCCGAATACCGGAGCCCCCAAATATATAAAACAATTACTCATAAACAGAAGCAACCTTATTGATAAGAATGTGGTAATTGCAGGGGACTTTAACACCCCACTTACAGAAATGGATAGATCATCTAGACACACGGTCAATAAAGAAACAAGGGCCCTGAATGAGACATTGGATCAGATGGACTTGACAGATATATTTAGAACTCTGCATCCCAAAGCAACAGAATATACTTTCTTCTCGAGTGCACGTGGAACATTCTCCAAGATAGATCATATACTGGGTCACAAAACAGCCCTTCATAAGTTTACAAGAATTGAAATTATACCATGCATACTTTCAGACCACAATGCTATGAAGCTTGAAATCAACCACAGGAAAAAGTCTGGAAAACCTCCAAAAGCATGGAGGTTAAAGAACACCCTACTAACGAATGAGTGGGTCAACCAGGCAATTAGAGAAGAAATCAAAAAATATATGGAAACAAACGAAAATGAAAATACAACAATCCAAACGCTTTGGGACGCAGCAAAGGCAGTCCTGAGAGGAAAATACATTGCAATCCAGGCCTATCTCCAGAAACAAGAAAAATCCCAAATACAAAATCTAACAGCACACCTAAAGGAAATAGAAGCAGAACAGCAAAGGCAGCCTAAACCCAGCAGAAGAAGAGAAATAATAAAGATCAGAGCAGAAATAAACAATATAGAATCTAAAAAAACTGTAGAGCAGATCAACGAAACCAAGAGTTGGTTTTTTGAAAAAACAAACAAAATTGACAAACCTCTAGCCAGGCTTCTCAAAAAGAAAAGGGAGATGACCCAAATAGATAAAATCATGAATGAAAATGGAATGATTACAACCAATCCCTCAGAGATACAAACAATTATCAGGGAATACTATGAAAAATTATATGCCAACAAATTGGACAACCTGGAAGAAATGGACAAATTCCTGAACACCCACACTCTTCCAAAACTCAATCAGGAGGAAATAGAAAGCTTGAACAGGCCCATAACCAGCGAAGAAATTGAATCGGTTATCAAAAATCTCCCAACAAATAAGAGTCCAGGACCAGATGGCTTCCCAGGGGAGTTCTACCAGACGTTTAAAGCAGAGATAATACCTATCCTTCTCAAGCTATTCCAAGAAATAGAAAGGGAAGGAAAGCTTCCAGACTCATTCTATGCAGCCAGTATTACTTTGATTCCTAAACCAGACAGAGACCCAGTAAAAAAAGAGAACTACCGGCCAATATCCCTGATGAATATGGATGCAAAATTTCTCAATAAGATACTAGCAAATCGAATTCAACAGCATATAAAAAGAATTATTCACCATGACCAAGTGGGATTCATTCCTGGGAATCAGGGCTGGTTCAACATTCGCAAATCAATCAACGTGATACATCACATTAACAAAAAAAAAGAGAAGAACCATATGATCCTGTCAATCGATGCAGAAAAGGCCTTTGACAAAATCCAGCACCCTTTCTTAATAAAAACCCTTGAGAAAGTCGGGATAGAAGGAACATACTTAAAGATCATAAAAGCCATTTATGAAAAGCCCACAGCTAACATCATCCTCAACGGGGAAAAACTGAGAGCTTTTCCCTGAGATCAGGAACACGACAGGGATGCCCACTCTCACCGCTGTTGTTTAACATAGTGCTGGAAGTTCTAGCATCAGCAATCAGACAACAAAAGGAAATCAAAGGCATCCAAATTGGCAAAGATGAAGTCAAGCTTTCGCTTTTTGCAGATGACATGACATTATACATGGAAAATCCGATAGACTCCACCAAAAGTCTGCTAGAACTGATACATGAATTCAGCAAAGTTGCAGGATACAAAATCAATGTACAGAAATCAGTTGCATTCTTATACACTAACAATGAAGCAACAGAAAGACAAATAAGGAAACTGATCCCATTCACAATTGCACCAAGAAGCATAAAATACCTAGGAATAAATCTAACCAAAGATGTAAAGGATCTGTATGCTGAAAACTATAGAAAGCTTATGAAGGTAATTGAAGAAGATTTAAAGAAATGGAAAGACATTCCCTGCTCATGGATTGGAAAAATAAATATTGTCAAAATGTCAATACTACCCAAAGCTATCTACACATTCAATGCAATCCCAATCAAAATTGCACCAGCATTCTTCTCGAACCTAGAACAAGCAATCCTAAAATTCATATGGAACCACAAAAGGCCCCGAATAGCCAAAGGAATTTTGAAGAAGAAGACCAAAGCAGGAGGCATCACAATCCCAGACTTCAGCCTCTACTACAAAGCTGTCATCATCAAGACAGCATGGTCTTGGCACAAAAACAGACACACAGACCAATGGAATAGAATAGAAACCCCAGAACTAGACCCACAAACGTATGGCCAACTCATCTGTGACAAAGCAGGAAAGAACATCCAATGGAAAAAAGACAGCCTCTTTAACAAATGGTGCTGGGAGAACTGGACAGCAACATGCAGAAGGTTGAAACTAGACCACTTTCTCACACCATTTACAAAAATAAACTCAAAATGGATAAAGGACCTAAATGTGAGACAGGAAACCATCAAAACCTTAGAGGAGAAAGCAGGAAAAGACCTCTCTGACCTCAGCCGTAGCAATCTCTTACTCGACACATCCCCAAAGGCAAGGGAATTAAAAGCAAAAGTGAATTACTGGGACCTTAGGAAGATAAAAAGCTTCTGCACAGCAAAGGAAACAACTAACAAAACTAAAAGGCAACCAACAGAATGGGAAAAGATATTTGCAAATGACATATGGGACAAAGGGCTAGTATCCAAAATCTATAAAGAGCTCACCAAACTCCACACCCGAAAAACAAATAACCCAGTGAAGAAATGGGCAGAAAACATGAATAGACACTTCTCTAAAGAAGACATCCAGATGGCCAACAGGCACATGAAAAGATGTTCAGCGTCGCTCCTTATCAGGGAAATACAAATCAAAACCACACTCAGGTATCACCTCACGCCAGTCAGAGTGGCCAAAATGAACAAATCAGGAGACTATAGATGCTGGAGAGGATGTGGAGAAACGGGAACCCTCTTGCACTGTTGGTGGGAATGCAAATTGGTGCAGTCGCTCTGGAAAGCAGTGTGGAGGTTCCTCAGAAAATTAAAAATAGACCTACCCTATGACCCAGCAATAGCACTGCTAGGAATTTATCCAAGGGATATAGGAGTACTGATGCATAGGGGCACTTGTACCCCAATGTTCATAGCAGCACTCTCAACAATAGCCAAATTATGGAAAGAGCCTAAATGTCCATCAACTGGTGAATGGATAAAGAAATTGTGGTTTATATACACAATGGAATACTACGTGGCAATGAGAAAAAATGAAATATGGCCTTTTGTAGCAACGTGGATGGAACTGGAGAGTGTGATGCTAAGTAAAATAAGCCATACAGAGAAAGACAGATACCATAGGGTTTCACTCTTATGTGGATCCTGAGAAACTTAACAGGAACCCATGGGGGAGGGGAAGGAAAAAAAAAAAGAGGTTAGAGTGGGAGAGAGCCAAAGCATAAGAGACTGTTAAAAACTGAGAACAAACTGAGGGTTGATGGGGGGTGATGGGTATTGAGGAGGGCACCTTTTGGGATGAGCACTGGGTGTTGTATGGAAACCAATATGTCAATAAATGTCATATATATAAAAAATAAAAAAATTAAAAAAAAAGAAGTAGACAAATAAAAAAATAATAATAATAAAATCTTAAATCATAAAACTCCTAGAAGAAAACAGAGGATAAAATCTCCTTGACATAGATCTTACAAATGATTTAGGATAGGACATCCAAAGTACAAGCAATAAAAGCAAAAACAACCAATGCAATCAGCAATGTTTCTGCACAGCAAAAGAAACAAGCAACATGACGGAAAGGCAACCTATGGAAAGGATGAAAACATTTGCAAGCTACAAATATGAAAAACGTCAATATCTAAAATGTGTGAGGAATTCGTACAATTCAACAGCTAAAAACAAATATAATTACAAACTGGGCAAGGCACCTTAAAAGACGTCTCTCCTCAAAACATATTCAAAAATTTTTTTTTTCAACGTTTATTTTTATTTGGGACAGAGAGAGACAGAGCATGAACAGGGGAGGGGCAGAGAGAGAGGGAGACACAGAATCGGAAACAGGCTCCAGGCTCTGAGCCATCAGCCCAGAGCCCGACGCAGGGCTCGAACTCACGGACCGCGAGATCGTGACCTGGCTGAAGTCGGACGCTTAACCGACTGCGCCACCCAGGCGCCCCTCCTCAAAACATATTCAAATAGCCAAGGGTACACAAGAAGGTGCTCGATATCACTATTCATCAGGGAAATGCAAATCAAAACTGCAGTATATAGATATCACTTTGACCTATTAAAATGGCTATTGTCAAAAAGACAAGAGATATCGTTGGCAAGGACGTACAGGAAAGGAATTCCTTGTACTCCTGTAGGACTGTAAATTGGGACAGCCACTAAGTAAAACAGTATGGTGGCTCCTCAACAAACTAAAGATAGAACCTCCATATGAGCCAATAATCCCATTTCTGGGTATATGTCTTAAAGACATGACATCCTTACCTTGGAGAGATATCTGCAGCCCTATGTTTATTGCAGCATTATTTACAATAGTCAAGAAACATGGGGCGCCTGGGTGGCTCAGTCGGTTAAGTGGCCGACTTCGGCCCAGGTCATGATCTCGCGGTCCGTGAGTTCAAGCCCCGCGTCGGGTTCTGTGCTGACAGCTCAGAGCCTGGAGCCTGTTTCAGATTCTGTGTCTCCCTCTCTCTGACCCTCCCCCGTTCATGCTTTGTCTCTCTCTGTCTCAAAAATAAATAAACGCTAAAAAGAAATTAAAAAAAATAGTCAAGAAACAACCTAAGAATCCATCACTGGATCCATGGATTAAAAATATGGTATACAGTTACAATGGAATATTTTCAGCCACAAACAAGAAGGAAATCCTGCCAGTTGTGACAACATGAGTGAAACTCGAGGGCTTTATCCTTAGTGAAAAGAAGTCAGACACAGGAAGACAAACACTGTATGATCTGACTTATATGTGGAATTAAAAAAAATTGCACGAAAAACAGAACAGACTGGTGGTTGCCAGGGTTAGGAGGCTGTGAGAAATGGGTAGATATTGGTCAAAGGGTACAAACTACCTGTTACAAGATTAATTAATTCTGGGTATTTAACGTGCAGGATGGTGATTACAGTGAACAATACTGTATCATATCATTTGAAAGTTGCTACAAGACTAGATCATCACAAACAAGAAATGATATTTATGTGAGATGATGGAACTATTGACACTATTGTGGTAATCATTTGACAATATAAAAGTGTATCAAATTAATACAGGTACACCTTACAGTTACACAGATGTATGTTACTTATATCTCATAAATCTGGAAACACTTCAAAAATTCAAAAGTACTCATATGTTATTATCTATCTCTCAGAAATAACAATCATCTGATTAGTTATGCTTTTGTTTAAAAAAAATGGTTTGCGGCGCCTGGGTGGCTCAGTACGTTAAGTGTATGACTTTGGCTCTGTTGTGATCTAAGGGTTTGTGGCTTCGAGCCCCACATCGGGCTGTGTGCTGACATCCCAGAGTCTGGAGCCTGCTTCGGAATCTTTGTCTCCCCCTCTCTCTGCCCCTCCCCAACTCTCACTTTGTCTCTCTCCAAATGAATAAACATTTTAAAAAATTTTAAAAAATGATTTGGTAACTTTTGCATACTTTTCGCCTAATATCTAATCCTGATAGAAAAAAATGGGGGATTCACCAAAAAGAAAATTATAATTCTGTTTTCATGGACTAAATGCATGCAACAGAATATTATTACCATACAGCTACATACATTTCCAAAAATAATGAAATTACCCGCAGATTTTTTTAGGACTTAAACATGAGCCCCGAAGAGCACTAAAAACAAAAACAAAACTAACAATTGTGGTTTTTTTTCAAAAAACTGTTATACAGATAACTTTTTTCGTGGAAATAACATCCAAGAAAAGAAGAATCTTTGTGAAAGCAATTATCAAACAATTCCTCTCGACCCAAACTTCAAAAATGAATCTGTAATTATAGAATTTGAAATAGCTTTCATTTTGAACCCAGTCAATAGAAGCAACTTTGAAGTAGAAAACATCTGGGGAAAGCCACCTCAAACTTAGAAAAACAAAACAAAACAAAACAAAACAAAACAAAACAAAAAGAAACCCTAACACGTAGCCATGGTAACAAGAAGCCACCAGAATCAGTTTTAAATGTGTTAATCAATGCCAACCAGCCCTACTCACCAACCAATCCATTTCAGCTCCTTCCTTCTGAAAGACAGCGAATAAAGGACAAAAATGACTCCAATACACATGCTTCAGCGTGCCAACCAATCCACAACAGTCTCACCCAAATAAGCATGGTGCTTTAGATGAAAAACCATTTAATTTTCTGAAAGTCCCCTAATTCTCAAACTCCACTCTTCCCCAAACCCCTGTATAAGAATAGCAGACTGCTCTGTTAAAAAAGACTATACCTAACCAGCATAGCTCGCTCTTATTTGTAAGTGATCAATTCCAACTTCATCTTTTTATTTCAGATATTGAGGGCTCATAATCTTTGGCAAGAATTTTTAAAGTCCTATAATAATTTGCCACCATATTTTAGTTTCCTTAATAATTATAAAGGAAGATTGCTATTCCTTTGATACATTTCACCATAATGAAAACTAACATAAATACAACTAAAAGAACAAGTAGGAAGTAAACACAATATTGGGCCCCCCAAAATCCAAAAACTGTACATAACTGACAGGTTTAGTTGTCAGAATGAACCCACGCCAAAGTTTGTCAAGGTGGGGGCTAGTATTATGTTAAAAACTATACACACAAGTTAAACTCCGTTCACTCAATAAACATTATTGAATAAGTACTATATAGACTAGAACATTTTCTAGGCACTGAGGACATGGCAATGAACAGATAACAATCCTACTCATGAGTGAAGTAAACATACAATAACAATAAGCTACACAGGCAAAATATACAGTATTAGAGGAGAAAAACTAAAGCAGAGAAATCACATTTTGATGTGTTATAGGGAAAAGGGTAGTTGAAGTACTAGTCAGGATGGCCAAGAAAGGCCTTGCTAAGAAAGTGACTTTTAAGCAAAAACCTGAAAGGAGAAACAAACAAAAAAGGAAAAAGCAAGCCATGAGGTATCTGAGGGAAAGCATTCCAGATAGAGTCAACAGCAAGCACAGAAGTATGTCTGAAGTACTTAAAGAGTAGTGAGAAATCAGTATGGCTGGACAGAATGAAAGGGGTAGAAAAGAGTTCAAATCAGAGAGAGAGAAGGAGACACCTGATCATATACAGGCCTTGTCGGCATTAGGAAGAGTTTTGGCATGTACTCTGAGCGAAATGGGAGGCAATTAGGCTTTGAGCAGAGGAAGGACACAATCCGACTTACGTTTTACTAGATCCAATGTGTTTAGAATTAACGGAAACAGAGGAAAAACCAAAGAAGAAACAAACAAACAAGAAGACCATTTAGTTACCTATTACACCAATATAAACAACAGATGATAGTCTATTGGTCATGGAAGATGTGTTTGGATTCTCGATATATTTGAAGGAAGACATGACAAGATTTGCTGACAGATGAGATGTGATGTGTATGAAAAAGAAAAAGAAAAGAGAAAGAAAAAGTGAAAGAAAAAAGAAAAAAAAAGACAGGAGTCAAAGATGACACCAAGTTTTTTAGCAGAGCAACACATAGAACTGTTATTAACTCAATTAGGAAAGACATGCAAGGCAAATATTAAGAAAGAATATCAGGAGCTCAATTTGGGACATGTTAAGTTTGCAATAGCTATCCAGAAAGAGATATCAAGTGGGCAGTTTGATATGCGGGCCTGGAATTATGGAGAGAGATCCGGGCTGGAGATGTAAACTTGAGGATCATTAGAATATACAAGATAGTAAAAGTCAAGAGAAGGAAAATCAAAGGCAAATTCCTGGAAGACATCAATGGGTTAAAAGGTGGGGGACGAGAAGAAACAAGCAAATCAGGCTGAGGTGTACAGACTAGAAAGGCAGCGGGAAAATCAGGTGAGTGAGTGATAGCCTACAAGCAACATAGAGACAGAATTTTGGAGGAGAGAGTTTTCCATTGGGTCAAATATCGCTGAAAGGTTAAGTAAAATGAGATGTATGAAATTGTTTAGATTTATTAAAGTGAAAATCGGTGGTAACCTTGAAAAAACAATTCTGGAGGAGTGAGAGGGAAAATTGCTACAATGAATTCAAGAGTGGATGGGAGGGAGGGAAATCAGGATCAGAGAGTGAAGAAGGCTGTTGACAGATTTCATAGCTAAGTGGAATGGTCATGGTTGATCTAATTTTCTATTGTTGCTGTAGTTTTCAATTGTTACATACTGATTAGGTAGTATTTTTGTAATATTTGGAAGTCTTAAAAATTGCATATATGTAACACTAGGTTTTGTTTTTGTTTTTGTTTTTTTTGTTTTTTGTTTTTTTTTTTTTTTGCTTTTTTAAAATGCCAGACCAAGGTACAAAATAACTCACAAAATTATACACTGAGAAGACTCCTTAAATTTTTTCTAGATATATATAAGCTGATTACCATTTTTCTCATGCTTAGAAAGACCACAGAAAAACGAAGTTCCAAGGGCAGTATTTCGTGCTTGATAAAAATTATTAAACTCTAAGGGCACCTGGGTGGCCCAGTCCACAAAGCATCCAACTCTTGATTTCAGCTCAGGACATGATCTCTAGGTTCTCTAGCTTCGAGCTCTGCACTGACAGCATGGAGCCTCCTTGGGATTCTCTCTCTCCCTCTCTCTTTGCTCCTCCCCCACTCATGTGTGCATGCTCTCTCTCTCTCTCTCTCTCTCTCTCTCTCTCTCTCAAAATAAACATTTTTAAAACGTCACCCAACTCTAGGATATTTTATACTATCCAAAGTAATGAGTCATATTAAAATTTTATACACAGAAGTAAAAGGAGTTGGGAATGCAGAAAATAGTCCTACTTTGTAAACTGAATTGTCACAAATTGTACAACATGAAGGCACTGTTGAAAAATTTGGTGTGGTTCATGTTGAAATATAGTCTCTAAAAAGGCAGGATAATGGCATGCAAGCAAGGTACCTTTATAAAAATGATTCATTGCATTACCAGCATCTTGGTTTATAGCACAGGGGCCATGAAATGTTTATATAGAATATGAGACATGTTGCCACGTGAATCCTCTTGGCAATAATCAGATTAAGTTGAGGGTCCAACATTGGAGCACTCATGCACTGGGGAACAAAACCAAAAATCGAATAACTAGCAATTTTGTTGGTAGACTGCCAGTGTAGCAGGGAACTTCTGTTGCAATTCAGGAGATATTCAAATATTCTAACAAAATGCGCATAAGACATGACGTCAAACCAAACCAAATGCTTTAAATATACTTTGTTAAACCATCAGTACACATAGACCTAAATTCATTTTTTAAAATGGTCACATGCCCCATTACTTTATAGAAGTGAAACTTTAGTTCCTTATTAATGAATGGATATTTAGCCTATCTCTGGGGCCCCTAGGTGGCTCAGTCTGGTGAACATCTGACTGTTGATGTTGGCTCAGGTCATGATCTTGTGGTCGTGAGATCGAGCCCTGTGTTGGCCTCTGCACTGTTAACGTGGAGTCTGCTTGGGATTCTCTCTCTCTCCCTCTCTGTCTCTGCTCCCCCTCAATGCTTGGGCTCCCGAGTGTGCACATTCTCTGTCTGTCTCTCAAAATAAGTCAATAAACATTTAGACTATCTCCTTCACATATATCCTTCACATATACATGTGACTATATCCTTCACATATACAATATCCTTCACATATACATGTAACATATATATATATATATATATATATATATATATATATATATGTAACCTTAATATATCTGTCCTATTTTGTATATGTAATAATATATAATAAATGCCCTTATAGTGTGTGTGTGTGTGTGTGTGTGTGTGTGTGTGTGTGTTGCACGTGCAGGTGCATGCGCTTGCTTATAGAAGTCATGTATTTCAGAAGGACCCAGTCCTGGCAATGAAACCATTGGAATAAAGAGATGACCTACCTGAAATATTTTTCTCACGTTATATTATTTATTTCTGACAGTGACAGAGACAGAGCACAAGCAGGGGAGGGGCAGAGAAAGAGGGAGACACAGAATCTGAAGCAGGCTCCAGGCTCTGAGCTGTTAGCACAGAGCCTGACACAAGGCTCAAGCTCGTGAAGTGCAAGATCATGACCTGAGCCGAAGTTGGATGCTTACCCAACTGTGCCACCCAGGTGCCCCGACATATTTGAAATTTTGAAATACACTGCTAAATCACCTTTCAGAAGGGAGTTACCAATTTCATCCAACCACAGTGTCTAAGAATGTCATTTTCCTCACATTTCCTAACTTTGGTTATTTTATTTAATAAAATATTTATCACTATGACTGCAAAAAATGGTATCACATTGGTATTTACATTTTTCTCATTAGCACGTAGGATGAAATATCTCCACGAAAAATACGAAATTTGTTCATCATGAAGATTAGCTCAAACTAGAAAAGATTGTTGCATAGGAAAATAACAATTACCTACTATTTAAATATTTCTATAGGCTTACCTATCAGAATCTTTATTTTCTGTAATAGGCAATTGATGGTTATCAGTTTTTCCATTCTGTCTTTGTGCAATTAATCCAGCAGCCGCAGCATCATGTATGTTTTCTGATACTTCCATGTCACTTCCTCTGTGCTTCTTTTTTTCTTCAACCTTTAATGGAACTTGATACTAAAGGTAATTGTTACTTTAGTCAATAAAAAGAAGTTTTTTTCATTAACTTTATCAGTTGACACTTAGTTTGTCATAAATTCAATGGAGGAAAATATTTTGTGTTTACTTTATCATTACAAGTAATAGTAATTTTTATAAACTCTCCTTCATTTCTGTTGGAATTTTAAAAAGCAGAAGTTACCAAAATTTCTAAAAGGGCTTTCTTAATTTTGTACTTATTCATATCCACACTTTGCTACTGAGAATTCCCCACCCATCCCACCCCATCTGACCAAGAGATACAAAGAAATGAAAAGACAAGAGACAAAATGTGTCCTTTTCTTTCCTTACCACCTGGGATTTACACAACAGCCAGATTTAAAACATGGGACATGGAGGTGCTCCTGTAACAAAACCAGGAAGCTTTCCTCTTTCTGCACGGAGCTATTCTTTCCCTGACTGCCTTTTACAATTCTTTTTCTTTTGGATCCTAAGGTTCTCAAAAAAAGTGACAGTGTCCCCTAAAATTTATGAACCAAAGTTTGCCACAACACAAAAGGAACAAAGTGAAACAGACGTTAGGGTGGAATTCTGGGAAATTAGTAATGCTCTCCGAATCTCACATTCAATAACCATAAAACTTTATAGGGAGAGGGTATAAAAGTAATGATCACCTTTAATCCCATTTACTACTGATAATGCGAGTAAAACTCAAAAAGGTTAAATGATTTGTCCCAAGTTCCTAAAGTGGCATTCCCTAGCATTTTATGGCACCAAAAGAGACGATACAATTCTTGAATGCTGAATCAGAGAAATGACCACAAATTCATTAAATTAGTCAGATGCATGAAAAGTGTGACTTTTGCACAGTAAATTAATACCTTGATTTGGGACGAGGAGATTAGCTACTTATTCTTTTAAAGGAGGGTATCTCTAGATTTTGTCTATTTCTAAAGTCCACACATCTCAAAGCTCAGTTTTCTCCCTTGGAGTTAAATACTGAAGGTTTGCTGAAGGTTTATGCTACCTACATGGTAAAAATCACACAGGCCAAGAGGTATCATACTTTATTGAACATAAAGTGAAGGTTTGACTCAACAGAAACATTTGAGAATGAGACTAAAAAATGTGAAAAAAGGGGTGATCATACAAATAGCTGTTATTAAGCCTATCTCAAAGGGGTCATGTTGAAATACTAAGTTCCAAGATTGTGAATAAAGCAGACAAGACTGCCTATTTTTGTGGGGAATCAGCTTAGGAATTCCCTGAGCCTGAACTGATGGGTTAACCAGGCATAGAAAATTACAAAGCCACAGGATGCTCACACCCAAGTTTGGGTAAACAATATTAGGAATCTAGGTATAGAGAGGGCGGGGCAAAGGCTCCAAGACCAAGGTGTGAGACGTAAACAAGATTAGATATTCAGGAGGACACACTCCCCAATTTAGTCCTATGGCAGAAAGCTGCTTTCACAGGAAGGAAGGACCAAATGAGGTAAACAGGTAAATAGGGCTATAGGCTGTAGGCTGCAGGGTGAAGATGCCCAGAGGGGAGCTAATTAGCAAAAGAAAGGTGCCTTGTGGATCCTGAGGTAGCATCTGTCTTCTCCCCTAGACTAGCTAAGATAAACAGAGAAGCTGCCTCAGGTCAGCTGTTAACAACCATCTGCCAGGCGCCAGGATTTTGTTTTACATTGACCCTAACCCCTAACACCCTATATCTTGAAACCCCCTTTCCCTCATGCCCATGAGTTCATGTTCACAGATTGATTGTCTCTTTGTGCACATCCATCACCATGTTTGGAAGCCTTCTGATCCTATTAAAAACAGAGCAAGGACCCTTAATCCGGGCTCTTGTGTTCTCCGGGACATTAGCTGTCTCTCCCATTGTAATCCTGCATCCCGCTGCTGTCTTGCTAGACAAGCAAGAACCCTAGACCCAGAGTCTACAGACACATACTGAAACAATACATAGATTGCTTTAGCTGGGAACATGTGTTTATATTCCTTCTCTTAGTTATTGCTTCTTTCTCATTTTATTGTTTATGGAAATGCAATTTATATTTAAGCCAATATATTAAAAAAAAACAACCTGGAGATTATTATGTTTTGTAAGCAGTTTCTTTATGGTTATTCTGGTTCGTGAGGTCACATGGTACTTATATAGTTAAGTTAGTTTCCCAGTTCATATACTACTTGGAAGACTGACACTGAAACTTTAAGGAAAACAAATCACAAGAATGTTTCCCTGAACTCCTTTTTGTTAGATAGCAGAAATAATCTATTTCCAGACACAATTACTTATTTAGACAATTCCATTGTATGCACACTCTTGTTCTTTTGAGTGGAGAATCCGAATGGATCAGATAATTGCTACGAGAAAAAACAAGAGTTTCCTTCCGTAAGGAAACACAGATCCAATGTGTCATTGGACCAGATGTATTCAGATATACATAGATATATATTGGCTTTAATATATACATTTATATACATGGATATCAACACCGATATATTGAGATCTTTTCATCCAACAGCAGTAGAACGCACATTCTTCTTAAGTGCACATAGAACATTCTCCAATATAGATCACATCCTGGGTCATAAAACATCCCTCCACAAATATAAAAGGAATGAGATCCTACCATGCATATTTTTAGATCACAACGCTCAGACACTGGGAATCAACCTCAAGAACAAAAACTCGAAAGCCTCCAAATACATGGAGGTTACAGAAGTTCCTACTCAAGACAGAATGGGTCCACCAGGCGATTAAGGAAGAAACTAAAAACCATATGGAAGCAAATGAAAATGAAAAAACGCAATCCAAACCCTTTAGAATGCAGCAAAGGCAGTCCTTAGAGTAAAATACATTGCAATCCAGGCCTATCTTCAGAAGCGAGGATGGTCCCAAATACAGAAACTAACTTCACTCCTAATCGAACTAGAAACACAGCAGCAAAGAAAGCCCAACGTCAGCAGAAGTAGGGAAACAAAAAAGCGTAGAGCAGAAATAAATCCTATAGAATCCAAAAACAAGGTTGCACACATCAATCAATCTAAGAGATGTGTTTTTTTAAAATAAGCAAAATTGATAACCCCCTAGCCACACTTCTCAAAAAGAAGAAAGAGAGGCCCAAACAGATAAAATCACAAATGAAAGACAAGAGATCACAACCAACACCACAGAAATACAACAAGGATCCGAGGATACTATGAAAAAGTATATGCCAACAACCTGGACAACCTGGAAGACATGGACAAATTCCTAGACACCCACACACTACCAAAAGCCAAACGGGAAGAAATAGAAAACGTGAACAGACCCATAACCCGTGAAGACATTCAATCAGTTATTAAAAATCTCCCAACAAAGATGAGTCCTGGGCAGGATGGCATCCCAGGGGAATTCTACCAGACATTTAAAGCAGAGTTAATCCTTCTTCTTCGCAAGCTGTTCCAAAAAAATAGAAACAGAAGGAAAGCTTCTGGACTCCTTCTGTGAAACCAGCATTACGTTGATTTCCAAAGCAGACAGAGACCCCACTAAAAAGCAGAATGACAGGCCAATGTTCCTGATGAACATGGATGCAAACCTTCTCAATAAGATACTAGCAAATGTAATGCAACGGTATATTAAGAGAATTATTTTCCAGGATCAAGTGCAATTCTTTCCTGGGCAGCAGGGCTGGTTCAATATTCACAAATCAATCAACATGACACGTCCCATGAAGAGAAGAAAGGATAAGAACCATATGATCCTGTCAATAGATGCAGGAAAAGCATTTGACAAAATACAGCACCATTTCTTATTACAACCCTCAAGAAAATCGGATAGAAGGAATAGACCTCCAAACCCTAAAAGCCACATATGAACAGGCCACAGCTAATAGCTTCCTCCATGGAGAAACACTGAGAGCTTTTCCCCTGAGATCAGGAACATGGAAGGGATTTCTACTCTCACCACTGTTGCTTAGCATAATGTTGGAAGTCCTAGACTCAGACATCACACAACAAAATGAATTAAAAGGCATCCAAGTTGACAACAAGAGGTCAAACTTTCACAGTTTGCAGATGACACGATAATGTATGTGGACATCCTGAAAGCCTCCACCAAAAAACTGCTAGAAAGGATACATGCATTCAGCAAAGCTGCAGGATTAAAATCAATGCACCCAAATCGGTTGCATGTCTATACACCAATCATGAAACATTAGAAAGAGATATCAAGGAATCGATCCCATTTACCACTGCACCAAACCATAAAACACCTAGCATTAAACCTAACCAAAGAGGTAAAAGATCTGTATGCTGAAAACTATAGACAACTTATGAAAGAAACTGAAGAACACACAAAGAACCCGGAAAATATCCCATGCTCATGGGTTGCAAGAACAAACATTGTTAAAATGTCAATACTACCCGAAGCAATCTGTACACTCAATGCAATCCCAATCAAAATAACAGCAGCATTCTTCACAGAACTAGAACAAACAATCCTAAACTTTGGGGAGAACCACAAAAGACCCAGACCAGAACAACCAAAGTAAGGTTGAAAAAGAAAACCAGAGTGGGGGAGGCATCACAATCCCGGACTTTAGCCTGTACTACAAAGCTGGACTCCTCAAATGCACGGTATTAGCTCCAAACAAGCACAGAGGCCAATGGAATAGAATAGAGAACCCAGAAATAGGCCCACAGATGTGTGGCCAACTAAGCTCCAACAAAGCAGGAAAGAGTAGCTAATGCAAAAAAGACAGTCTCTTTAGCTAATGGTGCTGGGAGAACTGGACAGCAACATGCACAAGAGTGAACCTGGACCACTTTCTTACACCTTACACAAACATAAACTCCAATGCATGAAAAAGCTTACCGTGAGACAGGAAACCATCAAAATCCTAGAGGAGAAAGCAGGCAACCACCTCTCTGACCTCGGCTGCAGCGATTACTTACTTGACATGTCTCCAAAGGCAAGGGAAAATAAAAGCAAAAGTGAACTTTTGGGACCTCATCAAGATACAAAGCTGCCACACAGCAAAGACAACAATCAACAACTTTAAAGGCAACCAACGGAATGGGAGAAGATATGTATTTGCAAATGGCATATCACATAAAGGGTTAGGATAAAAAAGTCTATAAAGAACTTGCCAAACTCAACACCCGGAAACCAAGTAAGCGAAGAAAGGGGCAGAGGACGTGAATAGACACTTTTCCAAAGGAGACACCCAGATGGCCAATGGACACATGCAAAGATGCTCAACATCACACATCATCCAGGAAATACAAATCAAACCCCACTGGGATAACACCTCAATCAGTCAGAGTGTGGTGGTGAAATACACACCCCTGGAAATAACAGATGTTGGCGAGGATGTGGCAAAATGGGAACCCTCTTGCACTGTTGGTGGCAATGCAAACGGGTGCAGCCACTCTGGAAAGCAGTGTGGAGGTTCCTCAAAAAATTAAAAGTAGAATTACAGCACTAGTAGGCATTTATCCAAAGGATACAGGAGTGCTGATTTGTAGGGGTTGTACCCCAGAATTGATAGCAGTTCTATCAACAATCGCCAAATTATGGAAAGAGCCCAAATGTCCATCAACCGATGAATGGCTAAAGAAGAGGTGGTGGTCTATCTACAACGGAATAATACGACCTGGCCAGGAAAAAGAATGGAATCTTGCCATTTGCAACACTGTGGAAGCAACTGGAAGGTATGATGCTAAGTGAAATAAGTCGGTCAAGAGAAAGATATCATGTTTTCACTCATATGTGGAATTTGAAAACTTCACACAAGACCATAGGGGAAGGGAAAGAAAAAAAATAGTTACAAATACCTAGAGGGAGGCAAACCATATGATGATCTTAAAAGACAGAGAACAAGCTGAGGGTTGGTGGGGGTGGGGAGTTAAGGGGGTGGAAAAAAGGGATGGTGGGCATTGAGGAAGGCACATGTTGGAGTAAGCCCTGGGGTTATCCGGAAGTGATGAATTCCATGAATCTACTCCCTAAGCCAAGACTACAATGTACACACTATATATTCCCTAACTGGACACTAAATTGTCAAATAATAAAAATAAAGAACAAATAAAGAATAATAATGAAAACAGGGGAGGGGCGCCTGGGTGGCTCAGTCAGTTAAGTCTCTGATTTTTGCTCACGTCATGAGCTCTTGGTTCATGACTTCGAGCCCCGCATCAGGCTCTCTGCTGTCAGCACAGAGCCTGATTTGGACCCTCTGTACCCCTCTCCCTACCCCTCCCCTTCTCCCTCACTTTCTCTCAAAAATAAACAAACACTAAAAATATTCTTAAGGAGTAAAAATAATACAATCACAAAAGCAGGGGAAAAAAACATGAGATTCAAGATTTCAACTCCATATTTTAACAGTAGTTTTAAGGATGTAAAATATGCTTTTACTAATATACACAAATAGTCATTTCTGTAATGAATAGCAGTAAGAGTCATAAAAAGTTTTAACTGTGAAACACTAATTCAGGATTTTATAAGAATACTGCATTTTAAAAATCACTCTTGGGACGCCTGGGTGGCTCAGTCAGTTGAGCGTCCAACTCTTAGTTTCAGCTCGAGTCATGATCCCAAGGCCATGGGATCAAGCCCTGCGTCAGGTCCACACGAAGCATGGAGTCGGCTTGCGATTCATATGCTCCCTCACTCTCTCTCAAAAATCAACATTAAAAAAAATAGTAAAACGAATGAAAAAGTTAATCTTAAGGGACAAGATTTAAAGTATAGAAGAGAAATACAGGATTACAGAATTTTGAGCCATTTTCCAGGACTACCACGATGTCTAAGAAAAATATAAAAACCGATTTTAAACTTCATATAGTTTTATTATTCCACTGGGAACAGCATATGAAGAGCTCTAATTTCCTATCTACACCATATAGGAAGGTTGTTAAGGACCCGAGAAGGAATCTAGTATTAAGCAACTAATATATTTATGATCATCCAATTTGAAGATTTTAAAGTCTTCCAATACATGTTTGATTATCAAGGAAGATTGAACATTCCCAGGAGGAAAGAAGAAAGGGACCCCAAAAAAAAAAAAATCAACTCAGCAGTCTTTCTCAGTTTTAGACATGAAAGAATTTAGGGGATAAATTGAACAACTATGAATACTAAAGTTTCCCCTGAATAATATAAAATGTATCTTGGGGTGCCTGGGGGAATCAGTCGGCTAAGCATCCGACTTCAGCTCAGGTCACGATCTCACGGTTCCTGAGCTCGAGCCCCGCGTGTCAGGCTCTGAGCTGTCAGCACAGAAGAAGCACAGCACAGAAGCCTGCATTAGATTCTGTGACAGCACAGAAGCCCGCGTCAGATTCTGTGTCTCCCTCTCTCTCTGCCATTGCCCCTCTCATGCTCCATCTCTCTCAAAAATAAATAAATATTGTTTTAAAAATGTATCTATTGTCGGAAATCTTTGAAAAAGTAAAAATCACCTCCTACAACCAATTTTGCATACCCTCTTGGCAACCTTTCATGCCTTATGATTCTGTCATGACAAAGAGTTCATATTAGACAAAAATTTATACATGTTGAGTTCATTCATTTGGAATGTGTGTATGTGTCTATTATATGCAGATACTATTAAAAAAAGAGTGGCACCTGGGTGGCTCAGCTGGTTAAGCGTCCACCTTGATTTTGGCTCAGGTTATTCAAGCTCTGTGTCGGGTTTGACACTGGCAGCACAGACCCTGCTTAGGACTCTCTCTCTCTCTCTCTCTCTGTCTCTGTCTTACTCTCTCTCTCTCAAAATACATAAACAATTGAAAACTTAAAATTAAAAAAAGATAAATCAGAATGCAGAAAACATATTTTATATATTTTTTCTTTCAGAGTGTGGCAGCTTAAGTGGCACCTGGGTAGCTCAGGCAGTTAAGCATCTTGATTTGGGCTCAGGTCGTCATCTCACAAACCGGTTTGTGAGTCTGAGCTATGCGTCGAGCTCTGTGCTGACAATGAAGAGCCTGTCTGGGATTCTCTATGTCTCTCCCCTCTCTCCCTGTCCCTACCCTGCTTGCTCTCTCTCTCTCAAAATAAATAAATAAGTTAAAAAAAAAAACAAATTCAGTGTTGCAGCTTCAAATTTAGTTTTTCATTTCACGGATAAAGAACCTTATTTACATCACCAGAAATTTTATTTAATGAAAAGAATAAATGTTTATTTCCTCTCTTTCTACTCTAAAAGACCTAAAATATGCCAAGATTATACCACACAGTAGGTTACCTTAGAAACCCCAAGAAAGACAATAACCAAAAAGTGAAAATTAGCAATCAACCTGGTATGGACTAAAACAGATTTCACTTTGCATTCCTTAGAAACACAGGTTTTGCTAAACTAAATCTAGGATATCACCTTTATTAAACTGAAAGGCAAGGGCAAAATTTCTTTCGGTTCTTCACAGAAATCAGCTGAAAGTCATTCAGAAGAGTCTAAGCATTTTTTGGTTGTTACCTGGCTTTTTTTTTCTTAACTTGCACTTAAAATATCCCCTCCCACATTTTATAATTTAAAGAGCATCTGCTCTGCCTTAATCCCACTATTGCTGCTGTGATTTTATGATACTTTCTCTCAACTCTTCATACTTTAAGTTCCTCTCGCCCCTCTAAAATGAATTCTTCCCCTTCAACCCCCTCCTCATCTTCATATGCATCGAGCTATTCTTTCCAGCTGCCTTCTCCTTCTTTGCTTCCATAAAGGCATACCCGAGAATTGTCTACTCCCACCAAACTTTATAAATTTCAATCCTGTACCTTCCTCTCTGTTGTCATTACACTGATTTCTATTATGATCTTGAGGACTTCCATTTCTTCCTAAGATCCTTTTCATCATTATAAGGAGCAAGAGGATGGTACGGGTGGGGGCAGTATAAAACGAAACAACTTACCTTTGCAAGACCAAGGACACCTAACGTCTTGAGAGAAGGTTTCAGAAGAGATTTAGATGATGGTAAAACAGGAATAGGATCCCCATAAACTCTGACTTGTGGTTTGGAAAGAGTTTCAGCCATATCTCTATTTTCAGAATCAGGATTATTGTCCTCAGATAAGGTTCCATTTTCTGGTTTCATAGTGCCACGTTTTGGTCTCACTTAGTAGAAAACAAAGTAAAGAGGACATGAAAATATCTGTAACTTCAAATTAGTGAATAACACAAGAAGGGACAAGAATTAATGAATAATATAAGTCTTCCAATAGCTTACTGTTTTTAATGAATTGCCAAGAAGAATGCAGTAGCTTTGCTATGCGTGATTTCGGGACATTCTAGAAAAGAATTAATAGCTGTAAGGATTACAAGAATCCAATTCGATAACATCATTGTAATATTCACCATTACCACATGAGCACCATTACACAAGGAACACAGGCTTTGGAATCATTCAAATGTAGATTCACTTCTCAGTTACGCCGTTTACTATTTATTACCAGTCTCCATTTCCTTATGTGGTGAGGATTACAAGAGATCTCATAAGTAGTCCCAAATGTTACTCGCCGTACCTGTAACTGATTAATATCGGGTAAATACTTTACCAAAGTAACCTCAGATAAACATTGAACCCTAGGTAATTGAAAGCATGTTGAAAAAACTAACACTAAGAAATTTAAATATGTTATCTTGTGAAGTGTTTGCATGATTTAGACTGGCATGAACTATCTCTTGTAAGAGAAAATATACAAACGTACTCTTCAGTAGTATCTTATGTCGGTAAGTTGGAATTGCAAACAGTTTAAGTGGCTTCTCTTTCTCAAAACACTAAAGACAAATATGACTGTTTAAATGTAGCTCCTTCTGGGATGCCTGGGTGGCTCAGTCAGTTAAGTGACCCACTTTTGATGTCAGCTCCGGTCATGACCTCACGGTTAGTGGGGTTCAAGCCACACATTGGGCTCTGTGCTGACAGAGTGGAACCTGCTTGAAATCCCCTCCTTGCCTCTCTGTCTGCCCCTCCCTACTAGCACTTGCTCATTCTCTCTCTCTCTCCCTCCCTTTCCAGGAGAAATACAAACATTACAAAAACATTTAGCTCAGCTCCTTCCAAGAAAGAGAAAAAGAATAATAAACCTTGTGGGGCAATGAGTCATGGATGAAAACCACACACAGACAGCAGAATTCCATAACCAATACGTTGACAATGGAGTTGACAGAAAGTGATGTACTAAAAGAACAGACACTAAAGTAATGTTTTCTGCAAGGAAATATTAGAGTAGGGGTAAACCATTAAAAAAGAGCATGGTGGTGGGAACACATAGGTTGCTCAGTCAGCTCAGCGTCCAACTTCAGCTCATGAGTCATGATCTCACGGTTTGTGGGTTTGAGCCCCACATTGAGCTCTGTGTTGACAGCTCCGAGCCTGGAGCCTGCTTTGGATTCTGTCTCCCACTGTCTCTGACCCTACCCCGCTTGTACTCTGTCTCTCTCTCTCGCTCCAAAATAAATAAACTTAAAAACATCAAAAATATCTTTAAAATCATCGGGGGAGAAGAGGAAAAAAGGAAAAAAAAATGAGACATGACCAATCAATGAAGCATGAGCTTAAGACAAGGAAGAAAAGGAGAAATGTGAGCAAAATAAGGTAAGTGTAAACAACATGCATTTTTCAACAGGTACATAAGTAGGATTGGGAATATAGTATGAACAATAGTCTCTTTTAAACCTTTGAAAGATCTATATCTATATCTATATATCTATATCTATATCTATATCTATATCTATCTATAAAACTTATACATAAAACAGAGGCTTTGATTCACAGTATATCCCCAATAATATTGACTTTAATCACACTAGTTACCTGGTTATAAGTACTGTAATAAGGAATTTAATTTTTTTCACTATAAAATAAATTGTTCAATTACTGGCATCTATCACTTCCTAAAAGCTATAAATTACTACTAGACTAACAAAATAACAGAAAAAGAGAGGTTCCTAACACATCAACTTTCACTATGGAGAAAGAATTGGGAATGAGAATTCTAGGAAGAAATGGGAACCTTCAAAGGATGTGTGTAATGGGACACAGATGGGGTTACACAAACAAAGGCTGAGGACTTTTTCTCTGCAATTCTAAGCTCACAATGGGAGGATACTAAAAATATACTGTAACCTTCTTTCTTATGTAACTCCTGATTTCCTCAATAGAATTCATTTGCGTTTATACATGTTAAACACTAAAACGGAATGTAAACTGAAGCCTGACTTTTTAAATTCACATATTTAATTGTGATATATCATGCGTATTTTGTTACTTTTCAAACTCCATTCTACGGAATTCCATTTCCCTACTCATTTATTCACATTCAAAGCCTATGACATTGTTTCTTCCAAGCAAGACTTTATTCTAGGAGCTCCAGGAGTCTGACAAGTGTGTTTCCTAACCTCCAGGAGCTTATCATGACTGAGGGGCTTTGAAATGAATACTGAAATAAATATCAGATGTCTGAAACTTTACATTTTAGAATCTGACACAAGGACTAGGAGGAGATAGTGTTCAAAGCTACATATGAAAGATTTCTGAAATTAAAAATTGGACAACTTGGCTATGAAGAGCCTCTGCTCATAGAGCTACTCTTTTCAGCAAAACACGTATTCTTCAGGGAGATGCACAATTTTAACTTACTCTTCATGCATTTATTTCAAAACTACAGGGGAACACTTTTGTAAGGTAAATGTTGAGAAATAATGGAAACATCTAAATGTCTACATTTTCTAATATTATTTTAGTCTAAATGTAGAACAAAGGATAGAGCCAAAGGAAAATCCTGTATGTCACCGAAATAAAACTTGCCCGGGGCCGGGGGGGGGGGCAACCTACAATAGATACGTGGACCCAATCAGGTTTCATTTAGGCATGAGTATCATCAGTCATGCTACTATCACAGTAAGAATCCTTATCCTTAAGCAAATGTCACATTTCCTCCATGATGGGAAAGCTTTTCCTAATATAATTTGACGGTCATTATATATTTTCCAGCCCATTCTTTTATAAGACTCCACCTGTAGGGTTTAGCAAAGTACAACAAAACCAAACAAAACATTCAACGCGTCATGTATCTGTAAAGTGGTTTGTTCTGGCTAACTTTCCATGACACACATAAAATGATGATACACAGGCTCCTCTTAAATGTTCAGAGTAAATAAGGGAGAAAACTCAATTCAGAGCAGGAAAGTGAGTTTCACAGGAGAGTACTTTACCTTGCTACCAAAATGTAAGACTTGGCTAGATGATGTAGGCCATGAATCATCAGGACCAGGTTTGTCAGAAAGCCTTTAGAGCAAAAATATACAACAAAAACATGTTCATTTATTTTAAAAGAAAATTTTAAAAATTAAGTGAAAGTTCAGCTATCTGTGTATTAAACCACGTTTCTTGGTATAATTAAAAGTTGGCCTCTGGTTTTTTCATTGAGTTTTATTTTAATTTCAGTAATAATAGCATCCAGTGTTATATTAGTTTATTAATATAGTGATTCACCAACTCCATACTCACCCCATGCTCATCATGACAAGGGCACTCCTTCATCCCCATCACCTCTTTCAGCCCTCCCACCACTCACCTCCTCTCTGGGAACCATCTGTTTGTTGTCGGCAGGTAAGAGCCTATTTCTTGGTTTGTCTCTCCTTCTTTTTTCTCCTTTGCTCATTTGTTGTTTCTTAAGTGCTACATGAGTAAAATCATATGGTATTTGTCTTTTCCTGACTTTTCTTAACATACTACTCTCAGGCTCCATCCTGATTACATCCTTGCCAAGTAAATGGCAAGATTTCATTGTTTTATGGTTGAGTAATATTCCAGGGTGTGTGTGTTTGTGTGTGTGTGTGTGTGTGTGTGTGTGTGTGTGTATGAAAAACATATACACACACAGATACATACATATAGAACTCCTGCGTTCACTCATTTGTCAATGGACGCTTGCACTGGCTATTGGAAATAATGCTGCAATAAACACAGGGGTGCGTGTGTCCCATGGAATTCGTGTTTTTTTGTATTTTTTTGGGTAGTATCCAAAAGTACAATAACTGGATCATAGGAGAGTTCTCTTTTTAATTTTTTGAGGAATCTCCATACTGTTTTCCAGAGGGGCCGCACCCATTTGCATTTCCACCAACAGTGCAAGAGGTTTCCTTTGTCTCCACATCCTCGCAAACACTTGCTTCTTGTGTCTTGGAGTTTAGCCATTCTGACAGGTGTGACATGATATCTCGTTGTAGTTTTGGGGAGCCTTTTTTCCTGTGTCTGTTGACCATCTGTATATTGTCTTGGAAAAATGTCTGGTTATATCTTCTGCTCATTTTTAAACTGGGCTTTTTTGGAGGGGAGGATGTTTACTCATATCAATTTTTTATACTTTGTGGATACTAACCCTTACTGGATTTGCAAAATATTTGCAAATATGTTCTCCCATCCCAGAGGATGCCTTTTAGTTTTGATGTTTCCCTTCACTGTGCAAAAGCTTTGTAGGTTAATGTAGTCCCCATAGTTTATTCTTGCTTTATTTCCCTTGGCTCAGGAGACATAACTAGTAAAATGTTGCTACAGCCAAAGTCAGAGAAATGACGGCCTGTGCTCTCTTCAAGGATTTTTTATGGTTTAAGGTCTCACACTTAGGTCTTTAATTCATTTTCAGGTTATTTGTGTGTATGGTACAGAAATTGACCCAGGTTCATTCTTTGGAATGTGACTTGTCTGGTTTAACCAACACCATTTGGTGAAGAGACTGCCTTTTCCCCACTGGATAGTCTTTCCTGTTTGTGGAAGATGAACTGACCATACAGTGGTGGATTTATTTCTGGGTTTGTGGTTCTATTCCACTGAGCTATGAGGCTATTTTGTATGCCAGTACCCACCATCCTGTTTGGATTACTACAGCCTTGGAAGAAAACTTGAAATCTGAGACTGCGATACCTCCAGTTTTCCTCTTTTGCAATACTGCTTTGGCCATTCAAGTTCTTTTGTGGTTCTATACAACGTTTAGGCTTGTTTGTCTAGCTGTGACAAATGCTGTTGGTATGTTGACAGGGATTGCATGACATCTGTAGATGCCTTTGGGTAGTGCAGACACTTTAAAAATATGTATTCTTCCCATCTGTGAGCATCGGATGTGTTTCTCTTTCCGTCACCTTCAATTTCTTTCATCAGTGTGTTACGGTTTCTAGAGTACAGGTCTTTCACAATTTGGACCCTGTTTTAAAAAAAATTTCAGTTCTCTATTTTGACTCCACCTCTGCCAACCTGTGAAATCTCCAGGAAAGACCCAGTCTGAGTTTCCAATAACCAAATGTGACAGGCAGACAATGCTCTGAAATGGTTGAAAATGAAATGTATAAACGTTACCACAATGACTTCTCACCTCACATCTGTCAGAATGGCTCAGTTTCAACACACAGGAAACAACAAGGGTTGCTCAGGGTGTGGAGGAAAAACAACCCTTGTGCACCGGTCATGGGATATAAATTGGTATCGCCACAGTGAAAGCCACTATGGAGGGGCCTCAACGAATTAAAAACACAAATACCATACGATCCAGTGATTCCACTACTGGGTATTTATTTACCCAAGGGAAATGGAGGTACTAATTTGAAAAGATATATGCACCCCTATCTTTATTATAGCATTGTTTACAATAGACAAGATATGGAAGCAACCCAAGTGTCCACCAATACATGAAGAGACCACACACACACACACACACACACACACACACACACACACAATGAAATATTACGCAGCTATAAAACAGAATGAGATTTGCACATCATGGATGTACCTAGATGGTATGAGGGTAAGTGAAATAAGTCAGACAGAGAAAGACAAATCCTATATGATTTCACTTCTGTGTAGAATGTAAAATGGGGAATAAATGAACAAACAGAGCAAAAGCAGAAACAGCCCCATAAAAGCAGAGAATTGACTCTTGCCAGAAGGGAGGGGAGGTGGGGGGATTGACAAAATGGGTGAAGGGGAGAGGGAAGTTCAGTGTTCCAGTTATAGAATGAATAACCACAAGGCTCAAAGGTACAGCATAGGGAATCTAGTCAGTGGTATCGTAATACCATCATACTTTACCAGATGGGTGCTACACTTATGGCGAACATGGTGGACCATCCATTACATTGTGTGTCAGGTAGACCTCCATTTAACTAAATATATCAAAGTTTGGGTTTCCCTGTTATGAGTGGTAGTACTAACTAGAGATTAAAAGATTAAAAGTTCCCACGGCCAACTTTGTTCCCACACTGGTCTTGCCTTATTTAGGTCCATAATAACTAGCAAGACATTCCAAGCCTTCAGGGGGCATTCAGCTACCCAAGGAGAGAGACTGCGATCAAATGGTCCTGGTAGTTGTGCCTCTATTTCTCTATATGCTGCCTGACTATTTTCTTCCCTATGAGCTCCCACTCCTACATCACTCTTCGGCACGGTTCTGTGGCATCCCCCAACCTTTCAATCTTTAGCCTATGAAGCCATACACTCCTACAACAAGGATGGGCTCAAATGACCGAGGGTAGGAACCATGTCCTGCTCCTGGAGAACAAGCGAACTGGGAGTCTCAGTCATCCACACAGTCACCTCAACATAGGCATGTTATCACCGATCCAGATGAAGCTCCCTTACTGATTTGACAAGTCAGTCCTACCCCTGCCCAGCCCTACAAGTACATGGGAAGGGCATCACAGATTTAGGAAAAGAGGTGGAGTGAGGAGACAGCTTGCCTTGGGCCATACATCCCTGATGTTCGCAATCTCCACCCCCCATCCCCAATTCCTTGAGAGGATCTAAGCTATCCTCCCTCAGTTGGGCTGGAAGTAGGGGATATCATATTTCTATTTGCTGTAAACAGACTCTTCCCAGCAGCTCAAAGGATTGTTAATCTCTCTCATCAGAAAAGCTGAGGTATGCTCGCACCTTCAATGAAACCAACACACACAAAAGCAGAAACCTGCTTGTCACGACCCTCTTGAACTCTCTATTTGAATATGCCTTTCTAAACAACTCCCCTAATCCTGGGTCCTTCATTCCTGACATTCACCTTTATGTCACTTGTCATAAACCCCCATATTCTGACATCTTTCCTAAAACTCTTGTTTCTATCCAACTCAGTGTTGTTCTCCTTGAAACCTGGTCTCCTCTGCTAATTTGACTCTTACCCTCCTTCATTTTATTCATTAGACCCACTCCCCAGATTTCTATCATTGAAATATTTGTCTGCAAGATGAAGACAAAAAAACAAAGAAAGAAATGAAAGAAAGAAAGAAAGAAAGAAAGAAAGAAAGAAAGAAAGAAAGAAAAGAACCCGAATGTAAATCTCATTTCTGTGACTTATCATATCTAACTAGGTCACTTCAATCTCTTTTGAGTTTCAAACTGTCCATGTAAGCAACCATTCGGCAAGGAGGTTAAACAGAGGTTGAATTACCAGAGGGTATTTTGATGAATTAATCTCTGAGGTTCCCTAAATCTTGAGACTCTAAGTAGTTTTGATTTGGCCTCTGGAAAAATGGAGAGTCCTTAGCTGGCAGAAGGGGAAATATTAATGGGAAAAAAAAGAAATACCAAGAAACCCAGAGAAGAAAGTAAAAAGGCACAAACACAGTACAGAAACGTCATAGGGAAAAAATCTCCAAAAAAGAAAAAGCTTCCTAGAACTAGTCAAGGGTACTAGTCCAAAGGGAAACCAGACTGGGAACTTAGGCAACAGAGAATCCTCGAAATATCCTAGCAATATCCTTGTGATAGAGACTGAATTTAATTAAGGTAACATGGTCTACAACTAGATACCCTTCCCTCACAGAAAACTCATTTGTCTCAAGAATAGGGGATATCACCACATCTAAGGAGATGCCTGACGACATCTTGCTTATTATGTAAAAGCCTTGACACCATGGCCATAGCTGACATCCATCCTAAAATCTGGGATGGTAAAAACAAGGGACTAGTTACCACTGCACTAATGACTTTTGTTAGCACTAGTGGTCAAATACATAAGGGCAAATGCTTGCACTAACCTGGTTTCTTAAGAAAACCCTAAATTAGAGTTCCGACATGATTAGCTTTGACATTCTGAGTTGATCTGCCCTAGGATCTGTATCTTCATCTCAGTGCTGCTGAGGAACCAGAGAATGGATGTGGAAGCTGCACAGGCTGACGGGAAAAGCCCCTCAGCTACCCATTAACTATGGAATCATGGTCGAGTCTTCAACCTCCCTGAACCACAGTTGCCAAAGTAATAAAAAGTAGGCTACAACAACACAGCTAGTTTGCAAAGCTATGCAATGCCTACATAACTTAACAGATGTTATGCATAGGATATAGTGTCTTGTCCAGAGTAGACCACTCAACAACTGCTTTTTTTCTCTGCGTTCCCTTAGGAAACACATAATTTTCAGTTCATTCATTTCACTTCCTTTCCTTTCATTTTCCATTTCATTTCATTTCATTCCTTTATACTTTGAGAGTGAGTGCACACAGAAATCGGGAAAGACATCCCAACGAGGCTGTCAGCGCAAAACCCGACGTGGGGCTTGAACTCACAAACCTGAGTTGAAGTCAAGAGTCACACCCTTAACTGACTGAGCCACCCACGTGCCCCAACGAATGTCATTTTTACAAATCCAGAAAAATCCTACCTGGCTATAGAGTCTCCCTCAGCATTCTTATCTGCTCCTAAAGAAGAAAGCAAAATACATGTTAAATCAACAATCGAAAAATAGAGGAAATTACAAGTGTACGGCTTATGATTTGTGAAAAAGTATTGCTTTGGGACCACACCTGGAAACCACACTACACTGAATGGTAATTATCCCATTCGTAGGCTTAAAGCACTAAGAAATGTTACTTTCTCCTCTATATTGACCAAAAGCAAGAATGGGTTTTATCAAAATTTGACACCTACAGGTGAACTGATGTTTACAATGGCCATCACTGACCGACTCTATGACACTGGAGGAAAATGGTGTCGTTAGGAGAATGATTATCACAAGCTGACAATGTCAAACTGCAACTAGCATGATTTTTCTGGACTTCCACCCCTATAGAAGTTAAAAGAGAGTTTTTTTATTTTGCTGTAACACAGCAGAACTTCCCCAGCCATTTAGTAGAGACTGTTCAGAGTTAGGATGAAACAACACCTCACAAATGTGCTCCATAGTTATTGTACTTTGCATCATGGCCAAACCATAACAAGCAGACTCTCCCTGGCCTTATTTCCAATGGCAAGGTAAGTTGGAAGGCTGTGGCATTCCAATTTGATAAACTTCTAACTTCTCGAGACTGTCTCCTTCCATTGCTAGAGAGTCTATCTAGACCCACTGAACATCACAGAGGATGATCCCAATGTTGGTACTATGTAGTGGCTCATGATGTCATTTTTCTCAACCCTCCCCATTGGGTGACACACATCTAGAAAAATCATGCTTGTTTTCATGGAAGGCATATGTCATCAGATCCTCTACTGATGTGCAACAAAACAAAACAAAGGGCAAAGAATATCTTGAATGCCTACATTCAATTAGTGGGGAATTTTAATTTTCTAAACATTCAACGATAGCCACTGTATGATTGTTACTATATGACACTCTTTAAAGAGCAAGACTATGGAGGTAAGGGTTGGGGTTAATGTAGGGAAAAAGGGGCACACCCCCAAGGACTATTTTTTAAATTTTTTTAACGTTTATTTTTTTTAGAGACAGAACATGAATGGGGGGAGGGTCAGAGAGAGAGGGAGACACATAATAGGAAGCAGGCTCCAGGCTCCGATCTGTCATTCCAGAGCCTGACACAGGGCTCGATCTCGTGAACCACGAGATCATGACTTGAGCCAAAGTCGGACACTTAACCGACTGAGCCACCCAGGCGCCCAAGCACAGAGGACTTGTAAGGCAGTGAAACTCTTTCACACGATACCACAAAGGTGGATTCACATCATTACACATTTGTTAAAACCCAAAGAATGTATAACACCAAGGCTGAACACTAATGCAAATTAGAGACATTGCCTGAACATGAAGAGTTAGTGTCCATATAAAATGCACCACTCTTGTCAGGGTGCCTGGGTGGCTCAATTGGTTCAGCGTCCATGTCTGGATCTGAGATCAGGTCATGATCTCACAGTTCATGGAATCAAGTCCTGCATCAGGCTCTGTGCTGACAGCACAGGATTCTTTCTCCCTTCTCCCTCTGCCCCTTGGCTGCTCACACACATACATGCTCTCTCACTCAAAACTAAACAAAGGAACTGAAAAAAAATTACTACTAAAAATGGACCACTGTCGTGCAAGATGTTAACAACAGGGGAGGCTAGGCGTGTACGGGAGCATGGTATGGTATATGGAGACTCTCTGTACTTTCTATTATATTTTGCTGTGAACTTAAAACTGCTGAAAAAATAAGGATCATTAAACGTAAAAAACAATCAAACAAAGTACAACAACCATACTACCAAAGTAGTATCCATTGAAGCTACTCTTAGCATATATTAACCATGATACAGTCACCTTGAGCATTAAGATAGAGATCAAAGTAACATAATAGGGGTACTGTCTCCCATATGGAAGTATATGAAAATACATAAAGCAAAATACAAAAATACAAGTTATTTGTATATTTAGGCAAGAAAACAATGGATGAATATGACCAAATATAACTATAAACAGGGATTCAGCACTGTATGAATCAAACCTGGGTTTTCCATATAATTGAGATTTTATTCTAATTTTAAATCAAAAATCATTATGCTGATCATATCTAAGAATCATAAGGAAAGCTTAATCATATAAAAAAAGATGATAATGACCTAATATTGCCCTAGCCTTTTTTGTACAAATACCTACTTCATATGGATGATGAAACTGAAACCAGTACCATGATAACCATCATTTTACTTGCTATTAAAATAAAATTTTAAGACACCACCAAAAATGAATTGAGGGCTGTAATTTCTATGCAGAAAAGGTTTCATCCAGCAGGCCAAAGATGGCTACCCTCAGAATATCCTACTTGAATGACTGGCCCTTGGTTGTTCCCTGGGATCTTGGATTTAAGGACGGTTTCCACCATTCCCTAGCTTGGTAATAGAAGCTCACTGTGCCTAAGTATTGGTAAAATCAGTGTGCTTAAGGCCGTACACTTGATTTCTTTTTGGAAACCTGGAATTTTGGGACATGCTAAGGAGAAGATGCCTATGTGCTTAGCATTTGATGAAAACCTCAGGCACTGAGTATCCATAAGCCTCGTACTGGCAGACAACATTTCACTTGTGCTGTCCTAATTTGATGCTGGAGGAATTAAGCACATCCTGCTAACTCCATAAAGATAGGATTCCTGGAAGCCTGTGCTTGGTCGACTCTGGACTTCACCCCATGCACCATTTGTCTGTGCTGATTGGCCTTTCTAGCCTCTCCCCATACCAAACCATAGGCAACAACTATATGCTGCGTCCTGTGAGATCTTCCAGTGAATAATCAAATCTGGGTGTCGTTGTGGTGCCTCTATCACAACGCATTATATGAAATTTTATTATTTGGGGTGATGTCATACACGTGGTACCAGTCAGAAGGTTATGTCACAGAATACCTTTCCTGGAATCTCTTTTTCTTGGTATTTGCCTTGAAAATTCCTACATTCCTATATATCCATGCGAAGAAAGGTTTAAAAGGAATAGATGAAATCATGATGTCACAAAGTGTGAAACAAGCAACAATCCTATTTTACTCAGTAAAAAAAAAAGAGAGAGAGAGAGAATCCTGGTGGTTGCCACCATGTTCTACCATACACAAGTTCCTCTCAAATATGAAAAGTCAGTTAATTTTTCCAACTAACTAGGACTTAGTTCATTTTTCTGGCAGATAGGAATGAAAAGAAGTAACAGGGATTGTTCTAGAAAAAACAGAACTATCAGACCCAGTATAAAAACATACTACTGATTATAGTTTTATGTTTCTTTCCTTTCCTTACTTTCTTAGAAAATTAAAAATATACTTCACCTATTAAAGGCAATCATTGCCAAAATAATCAAAAGTCATAATTACTGTATCCTCATTCCTGCTGCTCTCCTCTGTTCATCTGATAAAGTACTACACATTTTTCATGTCCAATTTACATGCTGGCACACAACTTGGAAACTTCTGAATCTTCTGAGAGTTCTCTCTCACCCCTTAACTTTTCATATTCAGGAATCACAGATTCGTATTACTATACTGTTTCAGTCTCTGCTTTGTCTTTTCCCTGCCATTGCCCTAGTCAAACATGAGTTCTTAACTGATAATTTTCGCAGGGAAAAAAAAAGCCACAAAATATTATTGTTATTTCTTAAATGAATAAAAAAAATATGCAAAACAAATAAGAAAGACACAAGGCCCTGAAAAAAAAATTAATGGAATAAATTGAACCCCCTGACGTTTTCAAATTACACAGCTGAAAGTTTCACAATGGACTAATACTAGGCTAAGAAAACAAGAGCTTCCTTTGCCTCCCAGTCTCTTTATGTGGTTTCCTATAACCTATCCTCCATATGAGGGTTCAGCATGCTACGGCCACAGGTCAAACCCAACCTGCCATCTCGTTCTGTAAATAATGTTTTATTGGGGCATAGACCCATGTCTTCACTTACATATTGCTATGGCTGCTTTCACACTACAAGGGCAGAGCTGAGAAACCACATCACCTAAAATATTCACTGGCTCTTTAGGAAAAAGGCTTGGGGATCTTTATTTTATGCCATAACCAGAGTGTCCTAAACTCAAATCTAATCTTCTTAGTCTTCTGCTTCAAATTCTCCAAAATCCCTGCATCAAATACTGCTGGTTCTCTCCCTAAGAGCCATTCCATATTCTTCATTCTTGCTAGAGAATCACAACTTTATTTGGATATTTATTGTCTTCATACACAGAGAAGGTGGCCTCACCCTGGCTTCAAAAAGAGAAAGTATTATTCTAAGCTAATCACAGTACCTGATTTACCAGGGACCAGTTTAGAAATGAGTATGTGACATAACCTAGTCTTTAAAATGTTAGAGGAAGTCTACTGCAAGCCTCTTCCTAGTGAAAAGAAACACCTAAAGCAAAGCAGTCCTTCCCACCCACTGGATGTTGCCATGTGAGAATATGATACCTGGAGCTGTTGCTAAATAGCCACCCTGGAAAGGAGAAATAAAAATACCACCAACTCCAGAACTGAACAAGTGATGACTGGGATCCTGATGACATCACTGAACCATCAAAACATTTCTGGTTCCTACTGTTTAGTCACTGTTAGAAGTCACCTATTATTTGCCGCTAAAAGCATTCTACCGGAGAAATTTCCCAAGGCCTATCGGGTAAGATCTACTCCTTTCTATAGCACTAAGAAACTTCCATAAGCTTGTCTTACCTAGGTATTCACCCCATTCCCAACCATTGTCATAGCACACGTTTTCTACCAGCAAAACCCAACTGCTCATAAATCCTGCTAAGGTCACTCGTACACCTTCGCCTCTGCACTGCTGTGTACTCCGCCAAACACGTAATCGTGATAGTTTACAAACATTGTCAAACATACAAATGTTGGTCCTTCTGCCTCTCTACCTGGCAAACTGAACTCCTCACTCTGCATGCTTACCGTAGATTCTACCCAGTCCTTGAAAACTCAGATTCCTCACCGGGAACTTATGGTAACTGGAACAAATGCCAATACAAAATAACAATGATAATTATAAGCTCTATGAGACTCTGGCACCCAGTAAGCACTAAATAGAGTAAATAATACAAATGGCAGTGGTAACAACGAACTCCTGGGGTGCAGAGACTGGTTTTTGAATGTTTGTATTCTACAACAACAGGATAACACTTAGTAGCTAACAGGCACTTAAGAGTTACTTGTGGGGGCGCCTGGGTGGCGCAGTCGGTTAAGCGTCCGACTTCAGCCAGGTCACGATCTTGCGGTCTGTGAGTTCGAGCCCCGTGTCAGGCTCTGGGCTGATGGCTCAGAGCCTGGAGCCTGTTTCCGATTCTGTGTCTCTCTCTCTCTCTGCCCCTCCCCCGTTCATGCTCTGTCTCTCTCTGTCCCAAAAAATAAATAAACGTTGAAAAAAAATTAAAAAAAAAGAGTTACTTGTGAAGTGAACAAATGGACATGAATAAAAGTGATTCCTTTGAAAATTATTTTTAAAAACCACAGAAACTTTTCTGTTTCAAAAACCGCAGGGACAGCTCTATTCTGTTATGAGCACCTTAATGATCAAAACGCTGTCTGTTCTATCTTTACCTTTCCTGTAACTTCCAAAACTAACCTACAGAAATCCTTTGGTAACAGTCTACCAAGTTAAAGCTTTCTTCCTACTTTGCAGATTGTAAAGTGCACTAGGTGCCACAACTAGGGAGCAACAGTAGCATTTTTTGTGTGTGTGTGATTGTGAAACATCTTTGTGCTGTTATTATAATTTCTGGAGCCCAAGTTGCCCTATTTGAATACTTGCAAAGATAACATTTTGACTAATGGCAACAGAGTATCTTATTCTAACAAAATTACAGTGTCATGACAATTCTCCAACAAACAGAAGAAAACATTGTTCTAATGAAGTCAATATATCTTATTCTGGATTTGTTGTTGTTGTTTTTAAATGTTTATTTGTTTGAGAGATACAGAACATGCATGTACAGGGGAGGGGCAGAGAGAGAAGGAAAAGGCAAAATGCCACACAGGCTCTGAGCTGTCAGCAAGGAGCCTGACAGAGAAGTCTGACACAGGACTCCAACTCACCAACTGTGAGATGATGATGACCTGAGCTGAAATCAAGAGTTGGACACTTAACCGATGCAGCCACCCAAGCGCCCCTCTCATTCTGTCTTGATTTATGAGGAGTGAAGTTGATAATGGTGAGACCTTGTTGAGACAATATGTGAAATAACCTATGCCTCTCAACAAGGCATTGCTTTTCTTCAGTACTCTTGGAAGCTATCTGTAAAAAAACAATCTCATTGGCAGTGCTGCACACTAGCTAAGATTTGCAGTTCTTATTATTTGCCATTTGCTTATGGTACCAGGAAAGTACTGTAGAATTCCCAGTTTGAGGGCTGGTTCATTTTTTAATGAGACAAATCGCTAGGTAACAATATTTACTAAATATAATCCATTTGTAAACATTTTATAAAAGATCCATTTTTATAACAAGTGCAATTTGTTATAATATGTTTATGGAGGAAACATAAAACATACTAACTTATCAATCTTTTTTCCTCTGGGCACCTGGATGGCTCAGTTGGTGAAGCATCTGACCTTGGCTCAGGTCGTGATCTCGCAGCTCACGAGTTCGAACCCCACATTGGGCTCTCTGCTGTCAGTGGTGGAGCCTGCTTTGGATCCTCTGTCTACCTTCCTCTGTCCCTCTCCTGCTCTCTCTCTCTCTCTCTCTCTCTCTCTCTCAAAATTAAATGAACAGTTAACAAAGCATTTTCGTATTTATTACACAAAGATGTCACATGGTATTTTAGGGGTCATGACTAAAATAATGAATTTCTTTTCAGATAATACTGCCTCATATTTTCAATTACCTACAGTTAACTTCTTAAATAATTCTGAACATTAGACTATAAAGAGAGAAATTAAGAAAGAAAAAAATATACATGCAATTTACACATTGGTGTTCTTTTCTTCATTGTTCTTTCATTATCAAAACACCCTTACTCTGACTTTACTTATGTTAGGACCACCAAGAGCAATTCACTATGTAAAGTCTTACCAGGATGGCTGTTTTGCAAAGAATTTTTAAGCATGATATCTTCTTTATGTCGGCAAATTATTTCGTAACTGCTATGTATAAAAAAGGGTGATAAATAATATTACTATCTTAACGCTGATATGAAAAACATTTACCAAATACATCAAATTCTTAGAGTATTTCAAATAATATCAGAGCAAATATCAAAACTTTAATTACCCCATATACTTCAAATTTGTACGTTCTAGAAGCTTTTCATTAAGTCTGTACTTAAAGAAGAAAAAAACAGGAAGATGAACCAGTCATGAATTGAGGGCATTCTAGCTTAGTAAATTAGAACTAGCTTGCCAGGGGCACCTGGGTAGTTAAGCATCCAACTTTAGCTCAGGTCATGATGTCACGGTTTATGGCTTTGAGCCCCACGTTGGGCTCTGTGCTGATAGCGCAGAGCCTGGAGCCTGCTTCGGATTCTGTGTCTTCCTCTCTCTCTGCAACCACCCCCCACCCCAGCTCGTACTCCGTCTCCCTCTATCAAAAGCAAATACACATCAAATAGAAATGAGAATAATTAGAATTCGCTTGCCAGAATGGAAAGTGTTTGGAACTCAGAAGTCCTAGCTCTATAACCTATAGCTATTTGTTCTTGGAGAAGCCACTTCTCTTTGGCTCAAAATCTCCCTCTATAAAACAAGGGAAATTACTGCCTTATTTTACAAGGTTGATAAGAGGATTTAATGAGATATTATACCCAAAACATGGCCTCTCAGGCCATGGCCTCTTAGGTGATGCTCATTACTCTGGGAAGAGCAAGATGAGACCTTCCATGACTTCAGAAAAAGATGCTCCACAGGATTTAAACCGGTGGTCCAGGGGCACCTGGGTGGCTCAGTCCGTTGGGCATCCAACTCTTGATCTCAGCTTGGGTCTTGATCTCAGGCTCGTGAGTTCAAGCCCCATGTTGGACTCCACGCTGGGCTTGGAGCCTACTTAAAAAAAGGCAGGGGTACAGATCTGCTAACAAAGGAGAAAGAGAAGTCCGATCTCTTCCTGCAGCATCATTTGAACCTCTCTGACAGCTTAGAATGGTCCCAACTAACATCTTCTGGCAAAAAACAACAACAAACAAAAAAAAAAAACAAAAACAAGATCCTCAAAGGGTAACTCATGAGGAAAGTCTAGGCTAAGATATAGGTTCCACATAAGGTCTTTGAGTGTGGAGGGACAAGGGTGTACGGGGAAAGCCAGGAGGCCCAGCTGCCCCAACAGGGTGCTGGTGCTTTGGGATAGCTGCTGAGCATATGTGCATGTGCAGTGAACAAAGAAACTTTGTAGCTTTGAAATCTAAGTGTGGAACACCATGAAGACTGAAAACTGGATCAGCAAGGGAATCCTGGGAGTAAAGGTCAATCACGACCTGACTGCAGCACCAGTTTCAACAGCAATGCTGCAGCAACAGAATCAAAGGAAACTGTAGAATGATCAGGATGTCCTTTTTTCCCCTCCAAATGACTTGTGAAAGAGGACTGTCTCTTTGGTCTTAGGGTGCTCCTTAGGTTCTTGGAAAATTCAAGGGACAGAGTACAGGAGATAGCCCTCAAAGGAAAGTAGAGGGTCTTCTACAAAACTGAACATGTCAAGACCCAAGTTACTAGTTAGAAAACACAGATGTAACATTATTTGTGTCCCATGCAGAGGGGTTATACTTGAAATGAAATGGATAATGTTAGGATCCTGGAGGATAAAGGTCTCAAAAGTCCTGAGATAAAGAATCCTGCACCCGTTCCTACTTCCAACTAGTCTAGTCCTTTGCTTGATTTCTGGCTAATGTTGTGGACTAACCGACTGCCATTCCAAAACTGCCTGAACAAACTACGAAATCCCATCTGTTACATATGAAGTTAACAGTTAAATTATTTTAAACCTCAGTTTAGTAATAACTAGCATTTTAATACAAACACTTACAGATTAAAACCCTTAATATAAGCATATTCATCTGCAGCCCATCCATATACATCTTGAGGAAAGGGATCAATACCTTGCTGAAGAAGAAGCCTGACTACATTTGTTGAGTCATAATTTACAGCAAGCATGAAGGCTGTTCTAAAATAACAGAGATAACTTCACTCTTAGGAATTGAGAGTTATTTAAACAGCTAATTTGATATACTTTATCAGGGTAATATCTTGCCTATCTGTTCAGAATCGACCATTTACATGTTTCAGTGTTCATCTGTGTAAATGATCTCCAAGAGTAAAATGAAGGGACAAAAAGGAAGCTTCTTGTCCCACTTGGGTAATGTATTATAGACTTGCTAATTTAACGTCGTTTGATAAACAAGAAACTATGCTAGGTCACTTATCTGAATAGGTAAAGATTTAAAAAAAAATAATTCCCCACGTCTTCCTTAATCTGATACAGTGCACTTCAAAGCCATCTAGAGGTCAAGCAAGTATAAAAACTATCTGCAGGCTTAAAATGATAATATTTTAATGCGAATGCTAACAAAAGAGGCATAAATACAGTTAACGATGCTGATAAGCATATGGTAGGCACTAAATTAAATGCTATGTATATAAAATATTATTTACGCACAACCACCCTTGAAGGATATATTATTATCCTCCTTTTCATATCAGGAAACATATTTAGTGATGATACGTAACACTCCCAAGGTCACAACACCTAGCCAGTAGGAAAGCTATGAATCAACTTAGTCTTGGGTGAATCTAAAGCACATCTCTTCCTTCTTTATCACCCACCTATAACTTATCCTCATTAAAGGATAAGTCTATACAGTTAAAGTTATCTTTCATCTTTCTACTCCTACCAATTGAAAATAAAATCAAAAGTACATATACTGGACATGAAAAAGGATAAAACCTGATGAGACTTGGTAATAGTAATTAATCATCACTTAGAGATCACCTAACGACATCAGTATTACTCAAAAAAAAAAAACAATTTAAAGAAAAGCGTCATCCAAAGGACACAACTCCTATTTATGTTTAATATGCATCTTTTTTTAACATTTATTTGCTTTTGAGAGACAGAGCTCAAGCAAGGAGAGGGAGAGAGAGCGGGATACACAGAATCCAAAGCAGCTCCAGGCTCCAAGCTGTCAGCACAGAGCCCGGCGTGGGGCTCGAACCCACGAACCATGACATCATGTCCACAGCCAAAGTCATAGACTTAACCAACTGAGACACCCAGGCACCCCAATATACATCTTTGAAGGAAAAATGTATATGAAGTAGAAATTCTTTCTTTTTTAAGTTTATTTACAATTTATTTTGAGAAAGAGAGAGAGAGCACACGAGAGTGTGTGCAAGGGGCAGAGACACAGAGAGAGAGAGAGAAAGAGAGAGAGAGACAAGAGAGAGAGACAGAGAGAGACAGAGAGAGAGAAGGAGATATTGAGAATCCGAAGCAGGCTCTGCACTGTCAGCACAGAACCTGATGTGGGGTTCAACCCATGAACTATGAGATGATCACCTGAGCCAAAGTCGGATGCTTAACCAGCTGAGCCACCCAAGTGCCTCTATGAAGTAGAAGTGTAAAAAATACCATAAAAGGGTTAAGAAGGCCAATATTGTGCCATTAAGTAAATTAAGAGCTGAGAGTCCACCCTTTATAAAACTAAAATGAAATCCCTTTAGTTAACACAAAATCATGTGGCAGAAAAAAAAACAAAAAACAAACAAACAAACAAAAAACATTGCAGGAGCAACTGGATGACTCAGTTGGTTAAGCATCAGACTCTTGACCTCAGCTCGGGTCTTGATCTCAGAGTCATGAGTTCAGGCCCAGCGTTGGACTCCACGCCGAACATGGAACCTACTTAAAAATAAACACTGCAAATGACATGGGTCAACATCATCAACGAATATGAATTCTGCTATACCCTGTTCTTCATGTTGCCCAGTCAGAATAATTGCTTTCTACCTAACTGGTGATGTGTTGATATTTTTCACTATATAATTATAAATTAGTCTTCTTCTTCTGAAGTTAATCTTCCTGACTTGAATAATTATTACCACTGTAGAACCATACTAAGGTTTAAAAGAAAACTACTGCACCTTTTTAATTTATCCTCTGCATGTATATTTGCTGCCTTTTCTACCAGAACTTCCACTATTTGCTGTTTGTTTTCATTTACAGCAACTAGAAGTGGTGTGATGTTATCCTGTAAAAGAGCAAAAACAATTTAGAATTTACAAAATTATACCTTTCCATACGGAATTTTAAAACATACAAAAGATCCTCTAAACTTAAACATATAATACAAAAAGTAAATAAAAAATGGCCTCTTCCTTCCCACCACGGTGCTTTCACCTGCTGCTGCTTCTCTTTAAAATAGCCCTCCTCCCCTGGGGCATCTGGGTGGCTCAGTTGGTTAAGTGACCAACTGCAGCTCAGGTCATGAGCTCAGGGTTTGTGAGTTCGATCCCTGCATTGTGCTCTATGCTGGCAGCGCACAGCCTGGAGCCTGTTCCAGATTCTCTCTCTCTCTCTCTCTCTCAAAAAGAAATACACATTAAAAATTGTTTTTAATAAAATAGCCCTTCTCCACCTTCTTCAACAGATTATATGAAGTCATTCTCCCAAACTCACTTCAAACACTCACTGGTTCCAAGATCGTTGCTTCTATCACAGTACTTATCATGGTATACTGTAGTTATTGTTCCCTATCTAAACCAAGTGCTTCTTGAGAGCAGGGGCTATTTCTTATCTCTGTATCTCCAAACTCCAAAACACAGCAGTATATGCTTTAAGTACTTTTACTGAATTAATAACCTAAATGATGATCTCTGGAGTAGTGTTTCTTTTTTTTTTTTTTTCAACGTTTATTTATTTTTGGGACAGAGAGAGACAGAGAATGAACGGGGGAGGGGCAGAGAGAGAGGGAGACACAGAATCGGAAACAGGCTCCAGGCTCTGAGCCATCAGCCCAGAGCCTGACGCGGGGCTCGAACTCACGGACCGCGAGATCGTGACCTGGCTGAAGTCGGACGCTTAACCGACTGCGCCACCCAGGCGCCCCTGGAGTAGTGTTTCTTAAATTATCTTCCAAAGAATACCTTCTTTGCCAGAAGGTAAGTACTATGTCCCAATGGAAAGATTTCATGATCATCTATGTTTGAGAAATATTAGAAAACTGCATTATATGTCTGGCATTACAGAAATCCATGTAAATCTGCTCAGTCCCCATTTGACAATCCTTTTTGTGGCAAACATTCACATTTGAGGAATCAGAGTTTCAGGGATATAGTTTGGAGAGATTTCCGATAAAGATGAAGCTTTTCCCCAAGTTATACAAACTTGCTTGTCTTCTGTCAGTGGTATCAGGATCCACTGACATCCGAGATGTCAACATAAGGCATCGCTGCTCCAAATGGGTCACCAAGGAGATGGGCTCAGAACTCCAAGAGTTAAGCTTCAAATGAACTTTGATTACTTAATATTAAATAGCCCATGGGCTTTCTCCTATTATAAAATGCTAAATTTTTTTTTTAATTTTTTTAACGTTTTTATTTTTATTTTTGAGACAGAGAGAGACAGAGCATGAACGGGGGAGGGTCAGAGAGAGGGAGACACAGAATCTGAAACAGGCTCCAGGCTCCGAGCTGTCAGCACAGAGCCCGACGCGGGGCTCGAACTCACGAACCGTGAGATCATGACCTGAGCTGAAGTCGGCCGCTTAACCGACTGAGCCACCCAGGCGCCCCAAAAATGCTAAATTTTTATCTTAACCCTTAGGAAGCTCCATATGAAATTTTATTGTCAATTATAATAATCCTGGGACCCTAATACATATCTACTTCTAAAAAAATCTGTATTCTAGTTGTATTCCAGTTTCCACTGGAATAGCTACTTACTTTATATTTTAGGCAAAATATAAATTGGAAATAAAAATATAATGGCTTATCAATAAAAATTCAAACACTGATTTATACAGATCATTTTTAGCATAATGAAAGTGACTACATTATTTGCATTTTTAGGGAACAATGCTGAGGAGAAAGAGAATATTGTCTGCAATAGGCATAACCTATTCAACTGTAACCATGATTAATCTAATACGGTTTGCAAATATTCCAATAGGAATACGATTATTCAAATTTTGTTTCTTTTAATGTTTATTTATTTTTGACAGAGAGAGACAGAGCCTGAGCGGGCAAGGGGCAGAGAGAGAGGGAGACACAGAATCCGAAGCAGGCTACAGTCTCTGAGCTGTCAGCACAGAGCCCCACACGGGGCTCAAACTCACAGACAGCGAGATCATGACCTGAGCCGAAGTCGGACGCTCAACCGACTGAGCCACCCAGGCACCCCAGGAATACGATTATTCATAGTACACAGAAGGAAAAAGTGTCTTGTTTTCAAACTAACTTATGGGGCACCTGGGTGGCTCAGCCAGTTAAAAGGCCGACTTCGGTTCAGGTCATGATGTCATGGTTTGTGAGTTCAAGCCCTGCATTGGGCTCTATGCTGACAGCTCAGCCTGGAGCCTGCTTGGGATTCTGTGTCTCCCTTTCTCTCTGCCCCTCCCCCACTCATGCATGTGGTCTCTCTCCTTCAAAAATCAATAAACGTTAAAAAATGAATACAATACAAAAACAACTTAGAAAGTCTAACTTGGAAAATTCAATCCTATTCCGAAGACATTAACATAAAATACAAAATATATATTATAAATTAATATGGATTGCCTTGAAAACCTTGAAATCTTTATCAAAATAGACCATAAAACAGAGGCGCCTGGGTAGCTCAGTCAGTTAAGCATCTGACTCTTGACTTTGGCTCCAGTCATGGTCTCATGATTCATGAGTTCAAACCCAGTGCCTCCGAGGGATTCTCTCTCTCTCTTTGTCAAAATTAACTTTAAAAAAAAATTACCAAGGTTTCTTTGTGTCCAAAAGAGATCTGATTAGCGCAGTCTAAAATATATATATATATATACACATATATATACATATATATGTATATATATGTATATATGTGTGTGTATAAATATATGTGTGTGTGTGTGTGTGTGTGTATACACACACACACACACACATATATATATATATATATATATATATATATATATATATCATAAAACAGTAATTGTAAACGCAATGCTTATGGAGGCAAAGTAGGTGACTCGAGTAAGTGAAGAACCTAAGTGGGGACAGTAGCAAACTGGAGACACCCATACCTCATATAAAAAGGTCAGCCGCTGGAATGCATACCAAACAGTAATATGGGCTCAAAGTACCAGGTATGATTCTATAAGAAAAGTCTGAAATCCAGATTTCTGCATGAGTGTCATAATTTTAAATGTTGACTCAATGTATGGAGGAAACGAAACACATCCAGGGGCCAAATTTAGTCCATAGCCCACGGGTATTTTGGTTGTGCATAAAGCATATATTTGTATGTAAATCTTTCCTGAAGTATCAGTATCACGTTTTACCAAAAACTTAGGCCCCAACATGTAATAAAAAGTGCTATTAAGACTCATAAGAGGGGAGCCTGGGTGGCTTAGTCAGTTGAGCATCTGATGCTTGACTTCAGCTCAGGTCATGATCCCAGAGTTGTGGGACTGAGTCCTGCATCAAGCTTGGCACTGAGCTTGGAGCCTGCTTGAGGTTCTCCCTCTCTCCCTCTGCCCTTCTCCCCCACTCACACTCTCTCTGTCTAAAAGAATCACAACAAAAAGACTCGTAACACCCACCTTAAGAATTTTTCCAACGCTTATTAAAACTGCAATCTATCTGTGTTTAATTCTCCCAGACTGTTAATCAAATAGACAAATTAGTTCACAACTATGCTGAAACTAAATTATGAAAACAATTCCCAACTGTATTGTCACTAACTGCATTTCCATGTTTAAAACTACCATTTGGATTATGCCAGGGCTATATGAATTTAACAGACATCATAAGACAGTTGGTCACATAGCTTCAACTAATAAAGAAGTTTCAAGATTTTCTCCTATTGCAATCAGGAAAACACTGCTTGTAATAACCAAATGGCTATGAATATGAGAGAGAGAGAGAGAGAAAGAGAGAGAGAGAGCAAGCGTGAGCGAGTGGGGGAGGGGCAGGGAGAGAGACTCTCATGTGTCTCTGCACCATCAGTGCAGAGCCCAATGTGGGGCTCGAACTCACAAACCATGAGATCACAACCTGAGTGGAAGTCGGACGCTTAATCAACTGAAAAACCTGGGTACCCCTCCATTCAGTAGTTAGCTTCTTTTAAATTTTTTTTAAATGTCCACTTTTTGTGGAAGAGAGAGAAAGAGCATGAGCAGGGGAGGGGCAAAAAGAGAGGGAGACTACAGAATATGAAGCAGGCTCCAGGCTCTGTCTAAGCTGTCAGCACAGAGCCCAACACGGGGCTAGAACTTGTGAACTGTGAGATGATGACCTGAGCCTGAAGTCAGACGCTTAACCGACTGAGCCACCCACACACCCCAGTAGTTCTTAACCAAGAGTTGTAGCACAGTCTCAAAAAAAATATTTCTAAATATCCATGTCTATGTATACATGTTACTAGATTTACTCAAACTCTTCAGGAGAGAGTTTAGGCTTGTTAAAAAAAAATTGAAACTTCCCCAGGGCACGGGGATTCACCACCACAGTTCTAGCTGAGAGTGGTGCAGCAGACAATCACATCAGTCTCATCTATGTGGCCAACTCCCTCTATCATTTGAAGATTTAGCCAAAAGAATGACTTATCAAAACTGCATTTAATTTCCCTGAGCAGAGGTAGAACAGGGACTAAATGTAAAGTCAAAATGCAACTTGATTGCATTACTTTTAAACTTCTTACTTCCCATCAAGATATTCTAGATTTCAGAGCAGAGTTTAGACTCTTACCTAAGTGGCTGTTTCTGCCAGAATAGGATTATATGACAGTTAATTATTTGTTCTTTCTTCTCATTGCCCACGTAATCAACCACCTGTTCACTGCCAATCTGATTTCTTCTGAGTCCTCCTACACTTGGTCTCTAGGCAGGTTTGCAACTCACTGTTTCCCTAAGTAACAATTATTCCCCTCAAAAATTGAAGACTCCTTGACTAAACATATAAACTGAAGGGGAAAAAAAACAATAAAACAAACAGCCTCTTCTTGTTATTTTATCTCACTTGCCAAATTTCCAAATTGGCCTACTTAGTTCTGACTGCTCCCTCCTTTCCCCTTTTTTCTCTTAAGCCTTGGCCAATAAAAGATAAATCCCATTTTTATAAATCACTTTTTTTATCAAATAGGAACTTGTCAACAGCAGCGATGTTTTTTATTGTAAAATGCATTTGTTTTCTTTGAGGTTTAAGACAAAGCCTAGGGCAAATTTTGCTTTCCTGTGTTGTTTTTCACTAAAAAAAAAAATTGGATGGGAAAAATATTTGAAAACAAAATAAGTTTTACCTTTAACAAATATATTGTTTTCATAAATATTTGCCATAAATACATAAAACAAAGCAGTATTCTCTGTTTCTTTAGAAGTATCCTCATTTAAAATGAAATCTTAGGGGTGCCTAGGTGGCTCAGTTGGTAGAGCATCCAACTTCGGCTCAGGTCTTAATCTCATGGCTCATGAGTTCATGCCCTGCATTGGGCTCTGTGCTGACAGCTGGGAGCCTGGAGCCTGCTTCAGATTCTGTGTCTCCCTCTCTCTGCCCTTCTCCCCCTCTTGTTCTGTCTCTGTCTCTCTCTCTCTCTGTCTCTCTCTCTCTCTCAAAAATAAATAAAATATAAGAAGAAAGGAAGGAAGGAAGGAAGAAGAAATCTTAGATAAATAAGTTATTGCCAAATATTTTCATTCAGGGAATCCTTGAACTTCCATATACATAAAATTGACCCTGCCCGTGTCAACCAAGGGTGTTCCTCTAGGGGCTTCAGCAGTGAAAGGTAATGCATGTCAAAGAAAAGGAAGGTGGGCCAGCAAGTGTGGCCATCATCTACTCCCCATGTACAGCTACAACCCTGCTGAGGAGCTACACAAGGTTGAGCAGGAGCTACTCTCTGAAGTGGGACACCCCAACATGGTACATGGCTGGCCGAGTGGCTACCAACACAAGTAGATGCCTTTGCTGGATGTCAAGACATGACCTGACCCCAATGCCCTCATCTTCAGAGCACCGGGGCCTGCAGTGCCCAGCACCTACAACCTGCTGCTTTCTCCTCCCGCTTGCACACATCCAAGCTCTCCCTGCTGGGTCTGGGTCTCCATTCCTCCTCCCACCTATCCCCAGCAGCACCCCTTGCCTAAGCCCCTGCATAGCACCCAGCCTCCATCATCACCTCACTCCCCTCTAGACCTCTAGTCCTTTATAGGCTCTGAGACTACCATCCACTTGTAGGCACTAATGGAAACATTTTCTTTCCGGGGTGGAAGGGTGGCTGGGAGATACAACTTTGCCCTTTCTGTGGGCACTACCTTTTTCTAGCCCTCCCTGACTTGGCATTGGAGTTACTTCCATGATGACAGGGCCTGATGTATAGAATTCAGTGAGTGAGTGTGTGTGTGTGTGTGTGTGTGTGTGTGTGTGTGTGAAATAAAACATTTTGAGGCTAAAATATTCATGTATATATATATATATAAAATTTCAAATAATGTATAAATTAGTTCTTTACCTTATTTCTTGCTTCAGTATTCGCATTGTATAGCAGCAGCTTCTCTATTATGGATATATTATCACCAAAGGCCGCATAGTGGAGAGCAGTGTTGCCACTCACATCCCTAATATTTGGATCGGCACCATTTTCCAATAGTATGTTTACACATTTCTCTTCCTGGCACTGTACGGCCTGTCAGTGATATGCCAAGAAACAGAGTGTAAATTCTGAGAATTTAAAGTAAGCATGCCACAGGTTTCACCAATTCGTTTTGTTTCAAGGCAATAATTTCATTTTCATTCTAAGTAATGACATCAAATCCATCTCAGGCAGACATAGCTGGTACTACATACCTTCATGAGAGCTGTCCTGTTTTCATGATCACAGAGGTTAAGATGACATTTCCTCTCTACTAGGAGGGTCACCACTTCTGGATGACCATTGGCACAGGCCAAATGGAGAGCAGTCCTAAAAAAGTGAGAGGACTTTTTAGGAAATGATAGTGCACTCTCTCAAAACTTGCAGTTAATTCAGGAAATTGTAAACATTAAGTAGCATGTTATTCCTATGCCTCCAAAACAAAGATTCAGTTTTCCTCTGGAGAAAGTACAATATTTAGTAGTGATTACTCATCACACTAATAAAAGAGCAGCCTGTTTGAAGAGAAAGAGCATGACCTCGGGATTCAGCTCCACTTGGGTTTGAATCCTAGTTTAACTCTGTCACTCACTAGTTATTGCTTAGACTTATCCTCAATGTCCTCAACAAAAGGGGATAAAAATAGTAGTTGTCTCGTGTCACCTGGCTAGCTCAGTCTGAAGAGCATGTAACTTTTGATCTCAGGGTCGTGAGTTTGAAGCCCCACAGTAGGTGTAGAGATTGGTAAAAAAAGATAATAATAAAATAAAATGCCATGAAATGAAATAAAATAAAATAAAATACTGAGTAGTTATCTCACAAGACCTCGTTGTGATGCTTAAATGAGGATCTATGCAAGTATTTAGAACACTTCCTAGCACAAATAACATCTCAATAGTTGTTGGATAATATAATTTTTACAATTACTACTGCTTTACATAGACAACACTTCAATTAGCTACCTTGATACAATTACACCTACTTTGCAGATATGTTTTAAGGATTAGCAAGAATAGTGCATTTCAATGATTCTAAGATGCTTATTTTGTCACATTTTAATACCTCTGACATTGGAATGCAATTTATAACTCAAAATGTCTTACAACTGTAAATGGCAGGACTTTAAAAAAATAATTGGTATACCAAATAGTGGGACACCATAGAATCTTGGTGCCTTCCATTATGTGAAATGATGGTATATACAATAGGTCTATTGCAGTTCTAGTCATATGATTGGCACTTAAAGAAATTTTAGTTCTGAAAAGCATTATAGGAAAAGAGGACTAAATTAAAAAAAGGAAAACATTTTTAAGAACTTCTTACTTTGCTTCTCAAGAAAGTTTAAGCCACAGGAAACTCAGGATTCCAATGACTAGGAACAGTTCATTTTATTAAATATTGAGGTCTATCTACAGACTGTACGAAAATCAAGTATTTCCAGCGATCGATATTAGTAGTTACTACTCTCATAAATTTCAGAAGGTCAGCTAAAGCTTATCTTTTACAATTTCCTATCTTCAGAAACTTTGAAAGGAAGGAGGAAAACTTCCCATTGAGATTAAGTCCTAATACTTCAATGTAAAATTTCTCATCTTAGGGGTGCCTTGCCGGCTCAGTCAGTAGAGCATAGGACCTTGATCTCAGGGTTGTAAATTTGAGCCCCCGATGGGTATAGAGATTACTTAAAAATAAAATCTGGCGCAGAGCCTGCTTTAGATGCTCTGTCCCTCCTCTCCCTTTCCCCCTCCCCCTGCTCATGCTTTCACCCTCAACAATAAATAACACTTAAAACATAAAGTAAACAAGATAAAAGCTGGGGCACCTGGGTGGCTCAGTCTGTTAAGCGTGCAGCTCTTGATCTGGGCTCAAGTCATGATCTCATGTTCACTGGCTCAAGCCCCGTGCTGGGACTCTTTGAAAAGTGTATTGGAAAAGTTCCTGCTTTCAGCACGGGGCCTGCTTGGGATTCTCTCTCTGTCCTTCCATTCCCCCCACCCCCACCCCACCCCATCCCTCTCAAAAATAAATAAATAAACTTAAAAAATAATATCTTTAGAAAATAAATAAATGAAATTCCTCATCTTGCTCATACTGTGCAAAATAAAGTCTTTGAGAACAAAAGAATCTTGGGTAGAGTATGTCCGCTATATAATATATGTGCAGGTTCTAGGTGATAAATAAACAGATGGAAAGAGTGGATAAATACATTTGGAGAGTTCAATATTTTTAAAGAAAAGGTATATAAAGGAAAGCATACTTCTGAAACAGTAAATAATCCCTTATATTTGCTAGGTCTTATTTTTTTCATAAGCACACAACTAATATATTTTATTTTCATGATTAACATAAATCATTTACCTATTACACGTAATAAAGCTACCTATAACAGAAAACTTATGTATATGCTTAATATATGCATAATAAAATCTACAAGTGCAAATAAAAATATTCCCTTTACTTCTGAAGAGGCCAAAAGCTGTCCAAATGTGCCAATCCTCAAAAAACATTTTAATTAACTCACTTTTCTTTTTTTTTTCAACGTTTATTTATTTTTGGGACAGAGAGAGACAGAGCATGAACGGGGGAGGGGCAGAGAGAGAGGGAGACACAGAATCGGAAACAGGCTCCAGGCTCTGAACCATCAGCCCAGAGCCTGACGCGGGGCTCGAACTCACGGACCGCGAGATCGTGACCTGGCTGAAGTCGGACGCTTAACCAACTGCGCCACCCAGGCGCCCCAATTAACTCACTTTTCTTATTTTACATCCAAAAATATTTTTTAACACAAAGTGAGAAATTATTTTTATGTATATAAGATCAATATTCTTGCTCTTCTCCAGGATCACTTCAACGACAATAAACCCTTTCTGTTGATAATAAACTTTTAATAGGACCTTTATACACCTTTTCCTGTAGAAAGCACAGATTTTCTTTGAAGGCAAAGAAAAATGCATGTAAATACAAAGGCTCAGAAATAACAAATGTCGTCACATTTTGTGCATTTTTGGGCTTAACATAAAACTGTAGTCTGCTTGTGTGTACCTATGATCACACTGATTTTTGTTCTCACTTAATGATCCACTAAAGCACAGCTCTGCATCTCTGTGTATATCTATTATCTATGCCACTTTCAATGATCACATATCCATCTTAGGGATGTAATGACATTTACTTATAAAAGCCATTATACGAGTTCTTCTTAATACATTGCTATTTTAAATAGTGCTGAGAAAAGCAAAATGTATGTCATTTATCTCTAGTGATTTCCTAAAGATATTTTAGTACAAATAAAATTGATGGGTAAAAGGAATACCTATTTTTTAAATGTGGTACTTACACCAAATTGTCTATTGGAAAGTCGAAAACAAACTTTAAGCGGCAGTATAAGCACCATCACTCTATTTTCACAAAGGTTGTAGATGGAAAAGTGTATTTCAGTCCCTTTTTCACTTAAATTTCTTTTTTCCCAGGGACACTATATTTCCCTATGTCCACTGGTCCCTTGTAGATATGCAAAGAAATACTTTGCACGATTTCAAATTACAGGTTTTTGTTCGTTTTGATTTCAAAGACTTCCCTGTAAAACGAAGATAGATTCTGTTGTCTGATACAAATATGTTGTAAATATTTGCAAGTGCATTGTCTTTTATTTTAATAATATTATTTTCTGATAGAGGCTTTTAGTTTTTTATGTTGCTAAATCAATCTCCAGAATTCTTGATTTAAAAAAATATTTTTTAATATTTATTTATTTTGGGGAGACAGAGACACAGCGTGCAAGCAAGGGAGGGGCAGAGAGAGAGGGAGACACAGAATCTGAGCTGTCAGCACAGAGCCTGAAGCGGGGCTCGAACCCACAAAGCACGGATCATGACCTGGGCCAAAGTCAGATCGCTTAACCAACTGAGCCACCCAGGGGCCCCAATTTTTTTTTGAGAGAGAGAAATAGAGAAATAGAGAAATAGAGAGAGAGAGAGAGAGAGAGAGAGAGAGAGGCGCAACACAGAATCCCAAGCATGTTCCACATTGACAGCAGGGAGCCCATCGAAGGGCTTGAACCCACGAACACCTGAGATTATGACTTGAGCCGAAATCAAGAGTCAGAGGCTTAACTGAGCCACCCAGTCACCCCCCAAAAGTCTTGCTTTTCAAGTCATTCTTAGGATGGGTAAATAGGCATTTGTGGGATTTTTTTCTGTTACTTTTCTTATTTTGCATATTACAATTTTTAAATTGATATCCCATCTGGAACTTACTTTAGGGAGATAAAATGCTAACAAGTTTTCTCCAAATCGGCTGTTTCTCCACTACTTATGAATAATTCACCTTTTCCTACTAATATGAAATGTCACCAGTATCAAATTCAAAAGTCTTATGTATATTTGAGCGTTGGTCATGTTCTACTCTGCACCACTCCTTTATCTGTCTTTTCAGCTGTGTGTAAATGAATAATTTGTGGAAATTTCAGGTACATTTTGACATCTGGAAGGGCAAATCTACTTCCTATATAAAAACATAAGTTCTTAGGTTAATTCCAGTTCATTAGCATACAGTGTTCTATCAGTTTCAGATGTACAAGATAGTGAGTCCAAAAATTTCCTTAATGACATCACAAGAAGAGCATGTGTAGCTCAAAATTCTTAAAACCAGGATGCTTTCATTTGCTTTACCTAACACTGACAAATACAGGAAGGGTACACATTTTGAGAAAAAGGAGTCCTCCTATTCAGAGCCATCTTCCACTTCAAAATGTCCTTCCAAGGTCCCTCAGGAAATAGCACACACACCTAAGTGTACACAGACATAAACTGGATACTGGATTTTGTCCCAAGAATTTCTAGCCCAGAAGTTGATTACAGGAATTCTTTCTCCCATTATGCACTTTTCTATGAAGTTATGGTATGAAAATGAGTCCATTAAAAACAACATGTTGTCGACACTTAATTTCGTGTGTATTACTATTGAAATTTGGGTAAATCACGTCAAACTTGAGAGTCAAGTGGTCTATTCAGGAATTAACGAGTACGTGCCAGGGCAGCTGAAGACTTTGTATTTGCCGCTCACGCTGTCGGCCTGGTGCTAGACCACGTAGGGTTCCCACGACCGAGGGGCAGTGGGACCTCAGGAGGGAAGAGAACCCAGCCCCCCGAGGGAGGGCTCGGATGCACAGGTAGAGCTAGGCCAGGTGTGCTCTTCTCCCAGGTCCGTCCCACCTCCTCCCTGCCAGCCTCCAAGCCCCTATTACCTGTTCATCTTGTCTCTATCATCCACGCCATTTTCCGCGAAGAACAGAATCTGCTGCACTTGCGCTGCGTTGCCCACGCAGGCAGCCTTGTGGATCTTTCTGAGATCTCTGTCTTGGACATGGTAACCCAGCAGCAAGTTGTCAGTTGTACTGTTCTTCTGCCCAACGCCCCTGCCCTGCCTCTGCAAGCCAGAAGCGGAGCCCAAGGGCGACATGCCCTTCTCCCTCCCGAACCGCCAAATCCTCTTCATTGCGAAGCCTGCGGGCTCCACAGAGACTTCACCCCGCCCTCCCTTTCCACTGCCTCCCGAGCCCAACACTAGCGCCGGAGACAGGCCAAACCCGCCTGGCCACAACACCCCAGCAGTGAGGATCCGCGTTTGGGGAGCTGCCACTTCTCAGTAACCGGCAACAAGGGATCCCGCCAAACACAAACGCGCTTGCGCACTTCAGAAGAGGCAACCAGTGCGCATGCGCACAGAGGCCTAACTGTCAACGGTACCCACAGCTCCGACGCGCCCCTCGCCAGGCCCAGCGCGGGGCAGCGAACAGAGGGGAGGGGGCTCCGGTGGGGGGTGGGGCGGGGTCCAAAGCCACGGAACCTAGCGGGAGCCGGCACCTCTGCTCGCCACGCTCGGGACTCGCCTCGGCACCCTTCTCGCCCCACGCGCGCCTCCCGAGGGACCCCTCCCCCGCGCCGCGGCCCAGGGTGCAGCCAGGCGGCCCTGCCTGGACCGCGGGAAGGGGTGGAGGTGGGGGCGTGAGGAGGGGATAGGGGCCGGGCCCGGGGCCGCGACGCGGGCGAAGCCTGGAGCCCGCTGCAGCCGCCACCGGATCCCGGGATGGGACAAGAGACTGCGGCGGAAGCCAGCATCTCCCAGCCTGGGGCTCCGGGGGCCGCGGAGCCAAAGCCGCCGCCGCCGCCACCGCCGCCGCCGCCGCTGTTGCCTCTGCTGCTGAGACCAGGCTGGAGATGGGTGAGTTGACACTGGCGTCCCGGGGGACCCGCGCCACAGTCCCTCCATCCACGCACTCCTAGCCCTCCGCCTTGAACTCTGCGCTGCCGGCACAATCCCCCCCCCTCACGCCTTCAGGGCTCCCACAGCCCCCTCCCTCCCTGAGCATGACCCTAGGGGCGGGAGCGGGAACCCCGGGCCCGGGGGTTGGGGGCTTCGAGACAGGGAGGTGGGGGCCGGATGCCAGGGAGACTATTGGGCTCCCACTCCCGCGCCCAGGCCCAGCTGGGCACTGTGAACGGAAGGGAGGGGGCTCCGGTGGGGGGTGGGGCGGGGTCCGGAGCTGCCAAGCCAGGCTGGAGCCGGCACCTCTGCTCCCCACATTCTGGCCTGCCTTTGGCACCCCTCTCGCCCCACACGCCCCTCCCGGGGGGCCCCTTCCCCGCGCCGCGTCCCAGGGTGCAGCCTGGCCGCAGTGCCTGCACCGCGGGAAGGGGTGGAGGTGGGGCCAGGACGAGGGGCTATGGGCCGGGCGCGGGGCCGCGATGCCCGCGATGCCGGGCTCATGCCTCAGCCTCCGCCCGAGCCCGAGATGGGGTCAGAGGCTGCAGCAGACGCCAGCATCTCCCCGCCGGGGCTCGAGGACCGAGCAGCCATCGCCGCCACCGCCGCCGCCGCCGCTGTTGCCTGCGCTGCTGAGACCAGGCTGGAGATGGGTGAGTTGACCCTGGCATCCCAGGGAACCCGCTCCGCAGCCCCTCCATCCACGCCCTCCTCCTGGCCCTCCAACTCCATCTCCGCGCTCCGGGCACAACCACCCTCCCACGACGTCAGGGCTCCCACAGCCCACTCCCTCCCTGAGCGTGACCTTTGGGGTAGGAGTGGGAGCCCCGGGCCCGGGGGTTGGGGGCGTGGAGACAGAGAGGTGAGGGCCGGATGCCAGGGAGACTATTGGATGCCAGGGAGACTGTAGGGCCCCGGGCCTACAGGGGAACTGCGATCAAAGGGCAGGGGGCTCCGATAGGGGAATGGGGTGGGGTCCGGAGCCGGGGAGCCTGGCGGGAGCCGGCACCTCTTCTCGCCTAGCTCGGCCTCCCCTTGACACCGCTCTCGCCCCACACACCCTTCCTGGGGGGGGCCCTCCCCCGCGCCGCGTCCCAGGGTGCAGCTTTGGCGGCCCTGCCTGGAAGGCGGAAGGGGTGGAGGTGGGGGCGTGAGGCGGGGATGTGGGCCGGGCGCGGGGCCGCGAGGCCCGCGATGCCGGGCGCATGCCTCAGCCTCCGCCAGAGCCTGAAATGGGGTCAGAGGCTTCAGCAGACGCCAGCATCTGCCCGCTGGGGCCTTAAGGGCCGCGCAGCCATCCCTGCTGCCGCCGCCGCTGCTGTTGCCTGCGCTGCTGAGACCAGGCTGAAGATGGGTGAGTTGACCCTGACGTCCAGGGTGACCCTAGCCGCAGCCCCTCCATCCACGCACTCCTGGCCCTCTGCCTCCATCTCTGGGCTCCCGGCACAACCCCTACCCCGCCAAGCCGTCAGGACTCCCACAGCCCCCTCCCTCCCTGAGCCTCACCCTATGGGCGGGAGTGGGAGCCCCAGGACCAGGGTTGGGGGCATAGAGACAAGGATGTGGGGGCGGGATTCCAGGGAGACTACTGGGCTCTGACGCCCCCTCCCCCAACAGGCTGGCCCCAGGACCTTCCCAGGCCCTGGAGGGCAAAGCCTCATGCCTTAGATCCCCTCCCTAGGCCTGGGCAGGGGCAACCCCTAGGCGCTGGGCTCAAAAGGCTCTTTGTGAGCTGTGCCCCCCACTCCCCAAGCCTCCAGCGGGGTCCTGGAAAAGGGCGGGTGCAGAGGCTGGGACTGTGGCTGCTTGTCTGGACCAGGCGGAAGGGCGTGGGGAGAGCACCCCTAGTCCTTTCGTTGGGTTTGGGGCAGGGGGTGGGGGGCGCGTCCAGGCTCATGTGCTTTTCACTGCACTGCCCAGGGTGGGGAAGGGAACCTGGCTGGAGGAGGGCTCTATCAATATCTGCAAATAGTGGGTTCTGGAAGCTGGGTTGGGGAGGATAGCTTGGATGTAAGTCAGAATGGTGGCACCTGAGCTGGAGTGCCATGAGAAGCAGAGGTGGGTCTCAGCCAGCCCTAGTAGCTGGAGGTCACGTGACTCTCCTGGCTCTGGAAGACTCCCTCGAAGGCCTGTGGGCAGGAATACTACCCCAGAGAGACCCCTCCATGGCCCCCCAGAACTGGCACTGCCCCATTCACATAGCACTCCTTGCCACTCCTGGGACACCAGTCATGACCTGCCTTGATGGGGAGCTGTGGATACTGGCGGATCACCTCCCCGGGCAGGGCAGGTACTGAAGATCCAGGCCTCTGGGTGCTGAGGAGATAGGCACAGGGGCTTGGGAAAGTTTGGAAGAGTTTCTGCCAGTCCAGGGAAGAGAGAGAAGTTGCTGGAAGAGTTGGCTTGCTCAGCACTAAAGGGAAGAGCACTCTAGGTAGAGGGAATGGCTGGAGCAGAGGCTGTGAGATGTGAGCACCTGGTCGGGGTGGAGAGTTGTGGAAGGGGGGGCTGGTCAGGCACGGGAGTGACCCATGTGAACGAAGGGAAGAAGGGCCAGGTGGAGGTGAGGTGTCAGGCCATCCCAGCGAGCTGGCACACGCAAGCTCCCAAGGACAGCGAGGAGCTGATGGGGCGGCAGTGCTGCCATCTGGCTCAGCAGCCCCTCTGGAGTCTGCCCAGGGTCCCTGCTGTGGTCAGGGCTGCTTGGCCCACATCTGCCGGTGGCTGGACCACCCCAAGCAAGTCTGCTTTCTGAGTCTCAGTGTCCACATCTGTCAAATGGGGAGACTCCTCCACAGGGTTGTGGGGAGGTCTGCATGAGGTGATGAGTGTAGGGAGCCCAGCCCCTGAGAAGGCCTCGGGAAATCCTTGGCCGCTGTGCCAGTATGTGTACCTGGAAAATGGGGGCATTGATGTCAGCTGGTGGGCCAGGCTAACTTTACCCTGTGGCGATGAGGATCCTGTGAGGGCTGGATGTGACCCAGGGAAGCCAGGGCTGGGGGCCCTACAAGTCCGTGTGATCACGCTATTCTGGAAGAAGAGAGAAGCAGTGGGTATCGGCCAGGGCAGGGTGGTCCTCCTTGTGCCCCTATGGGCACCTTAGCCATGGCATTCAACGGACCCTGCTGTGTTCCTCAAGGCCAAAGCCTCTTTGTTCTCCTTGCTGCACAATGCACCCCTTCCTCCTAGTCAGCCCTAGCCCTGCACATGGGGGGCCAGGGCTCCCTTCCAGAAGGTTCTTCAGACACTGAGACCAACAAACGCAATATCTTCCTGTGAGGGGCACTGTCATGGGCAGCCGGGTGGAGAGGACACAGACCTTAGCCCCAGGAGAATGGAATGAGCAAAACCAGTTGGGCCTCCATGGTCTTGCGTAGCACTGTGCTGGCTGCTTAGCGGTGTGGGGGGGGGAGGGCCGGGGTTGTGGGGGGTGGGGGGCTGGGCGTTGCAATAATTGCACCTTGGGACAGTCAAGGGCAGAAGTTAAAAGCAAGGACTCCAGATTCAGTGGCCCAGGTTCAAATCTCAACTCTGCCACTTCTTGTGTGAACGTGGACCGGTGACTCTGCCTCTCTGTGCCTCTGTTTCCTTGCCTCTAAAATGGGAACGAGGCACACTAGTGCTATTTGAACAGCTTGGTTCAGTTTCTAGTGGGAATTTATGCCCCCTTTTCCAGAATGGGTCTCCCAGTTCACCCCTGCGTCCTGGAAGACTACACAGCCTGCTCCAGTAGGCGATCGTCTTCCTCTTGTGTGTGAGTCCCTATAGGCGGGGGCCTGCCTTTCTGTGTCCGTTGCTTGGGCAGGGGGCAATGGTGTGCTGGCAACAGGCCCTCTGGGAGAAAAAGGTACCTGATAAACAGCGTTGGCAGGTTTCCATGGTGTAAATCTTCCAGCAAGGCCCATTTGAGGCTACCAACAGCTTAACCTTCTCGCAGTGGGAGCTGGTCCATGCCAGTTTTAGCACCCAGGCATTCAGTAGGTGCTTAATAAAGGATGGTTGAATAAGGAGAGAAGGCTCCAGAGACTTGGAGAGCTGTCAGGCCATACTGTAGCTGAGAGAGGGAGGCATCCGACAGGCTGAGGCCAGGACAAGAGACCACTCTGAATAAGTAACCCGTGGTGAGATGGAGGGCAGAGGGGAAGGAGGACTGGTGCCCTCCTTCCTGGGAACCTCTGCACTTCTGACCCTGCGTCACTTCTGCTCTGGATCCTCTTGACCTTGGCCTGGTTTGGGCTGTCTGCACAGAATGACCTAACTGGATCCCAAGCATTAACCTGACAGAGCTCTGAGAAATGGTCCAGACGGGTCTCAAACGTCAGATTCTATTCCCTTGCTTATGCTGTTCCCTCTGCCTGAATGTCTGTTCCACCCACTTCTTCCTATGTGCCCTGAAACTCTGTCACCCTTCAAAAGCCTCCTCCACCCCAAATCCCACAGACCCTCCCCCCCTTCTGCTGTTTCTCTGGCCTTGCAGCCCCTCTCGTGTGTACCCTGCCTGCCCATTAAAATATTAGTAGCTAACATTGCATCTGGACAACAACCTGTGATAGAGGTACTGGGATAATCCTTTTTGCAGATGGGGGAATGGAGGCTCTGTCTTGTTAACGACCACCCATCCTTTGCCTCTCGGCTTGAGCATCCGTTCGTTGTGCAGAGAGGCTCCTTGCTGTGGGCTGGGCAGAGCACCACTTCTCTTTCTTCAGTGTGTTTGCTGTGGCATGTTCCACTAGGCCATGATAATCCCTTTTGCAGATGGGGGAATGGAGGCTCTGTCTTGTTAACGACCACCCATCCTTTGCCTCTCGGCTTCAGCATCCGTTCGTTGTGCAGAGAGGCTCCTTGCTGTGGGCTGGGCAGAGCACCACTTCTCTTTCTTCAGTGTGTTTTCTGTGGCGTGTTCCACTAGGCCGTGAGTTCCCTATCCTATAGGAGCTTGAATGAATGAAAGAATGAATGAATGAGTGAATGACTTTCAGCCTCAGGGAGCATCCCTGTTCTTTTTATTTTTTTTTTCAACGTTTATTTATTTTTGGGACAGAGAGAGACAGAGCATGAACGGGGGAGGGGCAGAGAGAGAGGGAGACACAGAATCGGAAACAGGCTCCAAGCCATCAGCCCAGAGCCTGACGTGGGGCTCGAACTCACGGACCGCGAGATCGTGACCTGGCTGAAGTCAGACGCTTAACCGACTGCGCCAACCAGGCGCCCCAACATCCCTGTTCTTTTACCCATTCCTCCTCCCTTTCCATCCCTGTGGGAGGAGACTGACCCTCCAGAGGGCAGCCTCACACCATGGAGGGATAGTCACAGGGACCCTGCTTAGCCACACCTGCCAGAAGGGAAGGGGAAGTGAGGCTTTGGGCGGGGCTGAAACCAGGCATGGTAGAAGGGTAGTGGTCCGCCCTCCTGTGGTCTAGAGTGGGGCTGACATGGGCCCACAGCACTGCCTGTAACCCAGGAAGTTAACGGGGTCCCAAAATACGTTTTCTTGCACCGCCCCAAGTGGAAATTCCCCTGTTGGCCCACTTATTTTCGTTTTATCTAGAAAAATAAAGTTGGAAATAATCATTCACACACCCTAATTACTCCGTTGTTTTATGAATTTAGAGCCTGTTTGACTCTAGACTTTGGCTCCTGCTGAAGGAGGAATCCCCTGGGAGGGGCAGGGTGAGGTGCCAAGGCAGGAGGCCAGAGCCTGCTCTGACGCTGGGACCTCCTCGGCGTCTGACCTCCAGTTGCCCTCTCCTGGCAGGCTGGGAACTTCCCAGAAGCAGCAGCCCAGATGGGGTCTAAGCAAGGGAGGGTGGCCAGAGGCAGTCTCCAGGATTCTGATTGACCGGGGCCCATAATGGATGACTTCCCAGGCTGTTCTACCCCACCTTGACCTCTGAGTCATAATTTGCTGCTATTTATCGAGCACTTACTATGTGCTGGGTGCTGGGCCAAGCACTTTGTCGGCATCATCTCAGCTACGCCTGCTAACTTCCCTTGAAGCAGGTACTATTATTCTCCCCATTTGGCAGTTTGAGGGTGCCTGGGGCCCGGGGCACAGGGCCGAGAAGTGGTGGGGCTGCGATTGTATCCAGCCTGTAGGACCCCCATAGCCCGATGGGGCCCCTTGGATAGGCCCCTCAGTCACTCAAAATGGAACGGTCTCTGAAGCCTGGATGCCCGAGACAACCACGTCACTGGTGTCCTGGCCTCCAGGCCACCCTCCTTGTGGCCCTGATTGCCACTCCCTTCTTCCCCATAGTCCTGGGGCTCTGTCTCTGGAAGCCCCGTGTAGCCTCACCTGGGCGGCTTGGGGAAAATACAGACTTCCCAGGCCCTGCCACACCCCGCTGAGTCAGAATCCCACTAGTGGTCAGTTCAGGCAGAGCCAGCTCTGGTCCCATCTGGAACTTGGAACAGCCCAGATCAGTCTCCAGTCTTTGAGCCAAGGCCCACAGGGTGTGGGTGATGGGTCCAAGGTCATACCTGCCAAAAGGACTAGAGCAGAGGCTGTGAGGCTCCTCCACCATGGCCGAGAGGTCCAGGGAATGGGTCAGAGGGATTCTGTCTGTGCGGGATGACCTCTTTCAGAGCCAATAAACCACAGTACCTGGCCCCAAAGGGCCCCCAGGCAAACCCCCTCTCAGAGGTGTCCAGGACTGCTGTGGGGCCTGGTGTGTTATTGCTGTCATGGAAGTTCGAGGCCATACCTGAGTAGGGGCAGTGGTCCTGCAGCCACCAGTGGGGGATGTAACAGACTCTGTGGTCTGCCTCCAGGCACTGGCATGTGGGGAGGGCAAAATGCACCAGCACCCCACCCAGACTACAATCCAGGTGCTGGCTTCCCCCACACACACCTCCCCCACCCTCGCCCCACCCCGCCACTGGGCCTTTGCAGATGCTATCCCTCTGTCTGCAGTGGCCTTCCCCGCCTCTCCTGGCAGGTGCTTGCTCATCCTTTAAGACCCCTCCAGGAAGCCCTGCCTGACTCCCACCCCAAGGGCCAGGCTGACCCACCCTGCCAGGATTTCCATCCAGCTGCTCCACAAGATGCTGAGAACCTTGAGGCCCTGGTCTGAGATGCCAGTGGAGTGGACAGGGAAAGCAGCTGTAAGGTGCAGCCCAGTTCAGGCGACTGTCCCTGCAGCCCAGAGAGGAGACCAGGCTGGGGAGCCTTGAGGCCAGATAGCTAGCCAAACGTGCCCATTTCACAGAGGGAACGTTGAAGGCCCGAGGTGCTTGGGACTGACCCAGAGCACCCTGGGGAGTGGTTGGTAGTCCCTTTGTGGCTTGTAAGAGGAGAGCCCAGGGCTATGTGGCCGTACCCCTCCCCCACTCCGGTCCCCAGCTGGAGCATTTGTCTGCAGGATCCAGGTCAGGTCTGAGGGGGATGGGAAGAAGCCCAGGAGAGCAAAGTCCCCAGGGCTCAGGTCTGCACTCGGTCTTCCCATGCGGAGGACAAAGCTCCTTAGAGAAAATGCTTGCTGTCCAAAAGCTGGCAGGAAATCCACATCGATAGCTCATTCCAGCAAGAAGGTGCACGGGAAAAAAAGCGTGTGAGAACTTAGGCCAAATGTTAGCCCCAGGGATGGTGGGTGATATTACCCTTCTTTCGCCGTGGTTTTCACATTTCCTAGGTTGTAGGTGAAACCTTTATAACCAGAAAAATGAAGTTACCATGTAAAGGAGAGAGGTCTAAGAAAAGGTGCCCTGAGAACAGCCAGCTCCCCATTCATGAGACTCTGGGGTCACCAAGTGTGAGTGGCTTCCAGAGGGACCCTGGCCCCGGGCCCATCCCCCAGAACAGGCGCGCCTGCAGACAGCTTAGCCTGTGTGTCTCTCTTTCTCGGAATTTGGGTCAGCGAGAGATGTAGCACACCCAGAATTCCATTCAAACCTCTGCTGTCCTTCCTGTCCTGTGGGTTAGGCCTCAGGGCCCTCACCTTCCCACCTCCACCTGGAAAGCCACCCCACCCCACCCCACCCCACCCCAAGATGCCCTCTGCCCCTCCCAGCCAGAGGTGGCCCTAGGGCTATTTGCTTCACCTCCATCCGGGTGCCCAGGTGGGTGTGTAGCACTGTTGACTGCCTTCCTTACTGACTCTGGCCCCGAAGTGCCTTTCCAGGGGGTCCTCCTACAATGTAGTCAAGTTTGACCTCGTGGAAATGGTCTTTGGAACCACAGCTGAGCCTTGATCCTGGGTGAGGATTCGATGTCCGTCTCCCCCATATACCTAGTACAGAGCACCCATTCATTCGGTCAGCTGTCATTCAGCCAAGTGCCAGGGCCCAGGCTAGGTGCCAGGGCACAGCTCTGCTGACTTGAGGGTGTGACGTGTCTGTGTTTTTGAGCACATCACCTGCACGCACACACAGCGTGAGCATCTCTGTCATATGTGAACTCTGGTCTTTGAGGCTGTGACAGTGTGTAATCCTGCCGGGACTCCAGGCACACCTGGTTAATTCATTCTGCAAGTGCTTAACAGACACCCACTAAGGAAGTACCAGGCTCTGACCCCAAAGAAAAATGACCCAAGGTCTCTGTCCTCGGGAAGTGCCATCTTGGGGGCTGTCGCCGTGCGGACTGGTGGGGGCAGAAGCCAGCAGGGCTGGGGGTGGTCAGAAACGTGGTCCTGGAGACACGGGGAAGAGTGGGGACGGGGGTTCCTGCCCAGCTGTGAGTATGATCTCCAGGATCCCGTTCAGACCAGTGATCTGGGGCCTGGGACAGGCCTCCCCAGCTATTTTCATGCCCTAAAGCAGCCCCGAGGGCCGACGGAACTGGAGCTTCAGGTGGTGACCTGTGGGCCCCGACTGCTGGGGGCTGGGAGAGAATACAGGGAATGAAAATGAAGCATGTGGGCTGGAGAACCTGCCTGGGCTGCAGACCTTTCTGAGAGGCGAACATGGGGACCAGGCACCAGAACACAGCACCTGGAAAGTAGAACCCCGTGATCCAGACCAGAGAAGCGGGATCACGGAACTCAGAGGAGGAAGATGGAGCAGCAGACCTAGAATGTGGGCCTTGTAGAACCTGGAACACTCAAGTCAGCCAGAAGCTGGAAGATCCAGTCTGTGCCCCCGATGGTCAGTGGGGGAAACTGAGGTCCGGCAGGAACGGGGAGGTCTTGAGCATTGGTGAGCTGCAGTGGCACGCACGTGGTCTCTGCTGAGCCAGGACCTCTCCACAGCTCGCTGCTGCCTGACCTGGGGCGAGTCCTGTCCCCTCTCCAAACCTCAGTTTCCCCCTCTGTGAAATGGTCACGTGATGGTGAGACAAGATGGAGCACTTCACCTGGTGCTCAGGCTCTCCCGGCAAGCTTAGTGGCATTGCTAAGGCCTGGACCCTGGCCACTTGACTCCTGAATGACTCTGTCCCCTTGTGGTGATGGTCTGGTCACTGCTGTTCCTTTCTCTTCTTTCTCACACTCAGTGGGACATTTGGGCACTTGCGGCCCTTTTCCGGAATGCTCTCGGGATCTAGCAGAGGGAAAAGACTAATCAGAGGAGCAAGAACAGACTGGCGGCTCCATATGAAGGAGCAGGCCCCGGTGCCTACAGCCCTGCATGGTGCCCTGTGCCATTTGGTGAATGCTTCTTGAGTGTCCCCCGGTGGAGACAGTCGGGTCCTGAGCCGAGGGCACCATGGCCCCTCGAAGGCAGGGGTGGGCAGAGTTGGATTGGGAAGGGAAAAGAGAAAGGGCTCTATGTTCCAGCTCCACAGAGGCTCCCCAGGCGCACCTGCTCCAGGCCACCTCTCCTGAAGGAGGTGGAAGACCTTGCTTGGGCTCCCAGAGAGCCGGAGCTGTAGGATCTGGGCCAGGAGCAGCCTGGTCACTTCCCCAGATCCCCGTGAGGCGGTGTTACCAGCCCCCGCTTTTCTGCCTCCAAGAGAGTAGGATTCCAGAGATGGGGGCGGGGGGCAGAACCAGGGTCCCAGCCCATCCTTTGAGCCAGCAGCAGCCGGGCATGGTGCCAGGCACTGATGGGGTGAACCAGGGGCGAACTGAGCACCCAGGGGTGAACTGAGATCCCTTCCTGTTTCCCCTCCTTCCTTGCCGGGTCTCCTCCGGACCATCAGCCATCCTGCTCAGAGCGCTTTGAAGGCTGGAGCCCTTCCCCGTGTCTCCGCTCTCCACCACTTCCCTCCCATTGTGGGGGACCCGTCGAGTTCCTGTCCATGAGCCACCTCATCGGGGTGTGCCTTGCCCAGGCAGGACTAGACTTTTTCCAACCCCAGACCAGTTGTGAGAGCCCAGCAGCACTGACTGCAGCTGCAGGTGTGTGGATTTGGGGGCGGAGGGGGGCTGTCGTCAGCACCTCCTTTGCATCAGGCTCTGTGCTGGGGCCCCAGGAGAGTTGCTCAGCACCGTCCATTGTAGGGTGAGGAGCCCTGCGGGGCAGGCCAGGGGTGAGGCAGCTCAGTCCTTCCTCAGTCTGGGGGAATTGCAGTTCAGCTGAGCCTACCTTGGCAGGGAGTGAAAGATTACACAGAAACTTGGAGCCTCCTAGAGGATTTGGACTTTATCCTGGGAGCAGGTGTTCCAAGCTGAGAGGGACAACATCAGATGTGGCTTTGCTAGGCTCGTGGGGCTCAAGCCAGGAACCCCTTCCCTGGCAAGGCTGCTGCTGATGTCCAGGTGAGCGTGGATGGTGGCACAGGCAGTGTGGGACAGTGGCACAGGGGGCCGGGTGGGACGACGAGTACCTGGGCATTGAAGCGATGTGCCTGGCAATGGGGAGCTCGAGGTCAGCGAGAAGCCAGATTCAGGATGACTGCCGGGCTCCTGGCCTGGGAGACTGGGTGGATGGTCACGTCTCGGGTTATCAGCTCAGGTTTCCGGAACCACAATTTGAGCAAGTTCTTTGTGCCTGGTTTTGCGGCAGAGGGTCCCAGGCAGGATGGGAGCCAACTCTGAGCCCAGGCCTCTGCCCTCTAGCTTGGCCCAGACCCTGCCGGGTCTGCTCGTCTCTCTCCCTTCACCCTACAGCACTTTAGCCTCTTGAGTGCACGGCTGCACCTCGCAACTGTGCCCTGTACACATGGGGGAGCGCCACTCCACTCCTGCTACCTGGGTACACGGGGACCGCCTTCTGCACTGGCTCACCGCCGACCCTGTGCATTGATGTGTCTCATCCTCTCGCTGTGCAAGGGCATTTCCCCCAGGCCACAAGGCGCAGCTCCTGTAACAAAGCCTCTCTGCACTATAGCTTGAATCTGTCACCCTCCTGGCCCTGTGCTAGAGCAGGCTCCATGAGGACAGACGAGGGCTGGGCCACACCCTCCCCTCCCCTCCCCCACCTCAGGCCTGTGGGCTAGAGATGGAGCTGAAGCTCCGTGCTGAAGTGGCCCTTTGTACATTGTCCCCCTGGAGGATGGGGGAGCCTGGTGGGAGGGGCTGGCACTGCCCGACACCATGTGCTGATCTCAGGGGCACTGAGGATCCAGGTGGGGAGTGCGGGAAGTGGGGGGGGCTCACTGGGCCTGGGATCAGGGGAGAACACCGTGCCATGTATGGGCTCGCACTGACCGGGCCTGCCGCCCCACACTAGAGGGTACTTGTCACTCAGAGTCTGTCATCACTTCTCAGGCAAAGTGTGTCATCACGCACCAGTTGTTTAGGGAGCGTCTGCTCCTGGCCAGGCTTTGTTCTAGGGGGTGGGGCTCCACTGTGACCTGTGACCAGTGACTGAGGCTTGCAGGCTTAAGATGACCCTGCTCTCCTGTTGACATTCTGAGCACCAGGGTGTGGGTGGGGGAGACAGACCACGAACAGGTAAACAAGGAGACGGCTAGCTTCCGCTGTGAGTGCTGGGGAGCAGAAGACCTGGGCAGGGGTCAGCCGCTGTAGCTGGAGGGCCAGGAGGGCCCCTCTGAGCAGGCAGCCACATTCCAGGCCTAGGAGCAGCCAGTGGGAGGACCCTGAGACGGAAAGGTGGGGACCGTGACTGGAGCCGAGTGGACGAGGGCGGCGAGGGCAGCAAAGATTCGAGGACCAGATTGGCGGGGTCTGTGGGCCCAGAGAGGAGTTTGGATTTCATTCTGAGGGAGACTAGTGTGCGATCGTGTCGAGGGGAGGGTCTTGTGGGAGGAGGTTGGGTGGGGTGGGGGAGGGGGTACGTGGCCTGGTGGGGACTTTGCAGTGACAGAATTTGTGGGGCTCGGTGCCAAATGAAAATACAGTCCCCGAGGGGCACCTGGGTGTCTCAGTGGTTTAAGCATGCGACTCTTGATTTCTGCTCAGGTCAGGAGTCCAGGGTTATGGGATTGAGCCCTGCATCTGGCTCCGCATCGAGCCTGGAGCTTGCTTAAGATTCTCTCTCTCTCTCTCCATCTGCCCTCACCCACTCTTGTGTGTGATCTCTCTCTCTCTCTCTCTCTCTCTCTCTCTCTCTCCCCCAAATAAAATAAAATAGAGGCACCTGGGTGGCTCACTTGGTTGACCACTTCAGCTCAGGTCATGATATCGAACTTCGTGGGTTTGAGCTCTGTGTCAGCCTCTGTGCTGACAGCTCAGAGTCTGGAGTCTGCTTCAGATTCCACATTTCCCTCTCTCTCTCTGCCACTCCCCTGCTCACGCTCGGTCTCTGTCTCTCAAAAATAAACATAAAAAAACATAAAATAATGAAAAGAAAAAAAACGAACGAAATCACAACTATATTCAGTTAATCTGAGAAATGCAAAGTTTGTTTAACATGAGCAAATGATGTAATTCCCCACATTAACAAATACTTTATTTTCTATTTTTACTTTTTTAATTTAATTTTTTATTTTTCAGAATTTACATCCCAAATAGTTAGCATAGAGTGAAGCAATGATTTCAGGAGTCGATTCCTTAGTGCCCTTGACCATTTAGCCCATCCCCCCTCCCACTACCCCTCCAGCAACCCTCAGTTTGTTCTCCATATTTGTGAGTCTCTTCTGTTTTGTCCCCCTCCCTGTTTTTATATTATGTTTGTTTCCCTTCCCTTATGTTCATCTGTTTTGTCTCTTACAGTCCTCATATGAGTGAAGTCATATGCTTTTTGTCTTTCTCTGACTGACTAATTTCACTTAGCATATTACCCTCCAGTTCCATCCATGTAGTTGCAAATGGCAAGATTTCATTCTTTTTGATTGCTGAGTGATATTCCATTGTATCTAGGTACCACATCTTCTTTATCCATTCATCCATCGATGGACATTTGGGCTCTTTTGCATACTTTGGCTATTGTTGATAGTGCTGCTATATACATGGGGTGCATGTGTCCCATCGAAACAGCACACCTGTATCTCGTGGATAAATGCTTAGTAGTGCAATTGCTGGGTCGTAGGGTAGTTCTATCTTTAGTTTTTTGAGGAAACTCCATACTGTTTTCCAGAGTGGCTGCACCAGCTTGCATTGCCACCAACAATGCAAAAGAGATCCTCCTTCTCCACATCCTCGCCAACATCTGTTGTTGCCTGAGTTGTTCATGTGAGCCATTCTGACAGGCAGAAGGGGTTAGCTCAGTGTGGTTTTTATTTTTATTTCCCTGATGATGAGTGATGTGGAGCATTTTTTCATGTGTCAGTTGGCCATCTGGATGTCTTCTTTGGAGAAGTGTCTATTCATGTCTTTTGCCCATTTCTTCACTGGATTATTTGTTGTTTGGGTGGTTGAGTTTGAGAAGTTCTTTGTAGATTTTGGATACTAACCCTTTATCTGATATGTCATTTGCAAATACCTTCTCCCATTCTGTCAGTTGCCTTTTCGTTTTTCTAATTGTTTCCTTCACTGTACAGAAGCCTTTTTGTCTGATGAGGTCCCACTAGTTCATTTTTGCTTTTGTTTCCCTTGCTTCCGGAGACGTGTTGAATAAGAAGTTGCTGCGGCCAAGATCAAAGAGGTTTTTGCCTGCTTTCTCCTTGAGGATTTTGATGGCTTCCTGTCTTGCATTGAGGTCTTCCATCCATTTTGAGTTTATTTTTGTGTAAGAAAGGTGTAAGGAAGTGGTCCAGGTTCATTCTTCTGCATGTCGCTGTCCAGTTTCCCAGCACTGCTTGCTCAGGAGACTCTCTTTATGCCATTGGATGTTCTTTCCTACTCTGTGAAAGATTAGTTGGCCATACGTTTGTGGGTCCATGTCTGGGTTCTCTATTCTGTTCCATTGATCTGAGTGTCTGTTCTAGTGCCAGTACCATATTGTCTTGATGATTACAGCTTTGTAGTATAGGTTGAAGTCTGGGATTATGATGCCTCCTGCTTTGGTTTTCTTTTTCAAGATTGCTTTGGCTCTTTGGGGCCTTTTCTGTGTCCATACACATTTTGGGATTATATGTTCTAGCTCTGTGAAGAATGCTGGTGTTACTTTGATAGGGATTGCATTGAATATGTAGATTGCTTTGGGTAGTATCGACATTTTAACAATATTTGTTCTTCCTATCCAGGAGCATGGAATCTTTTTTCCATTTTTTTTTTTGTGTCTTCTTCAATTTCTTTCATAAGCTTTCTGTGGTTTTCAGTATATACATTTTTCACCTCTTTGGTTAGATTTATTCCTAGGTATTTTGTGGCTTTTTGTGCAACTGTAAATGGGATCGATTTCTTGATTTCTCTTTCTGTTGCTTCATGTTGGTGTATAGGAATGCGATTTCTGCACATTGATTTCATATCCTGCAAATTTACTGAATTCAGGAATCCATTCTAGCAGTTTTGTGTGGCATCTTTCGGGTTTTCCATATAGAGCATCGTGTCATCTGCAAAGAGGGAAAGTTTGACCTCCTCCTGGCTGATTTGGATGCCTTTTATTTCTTTGTGTTGTCTGATTGCAGAGGCTAAGACTCCCAATACTATGTTGAGTAACAGTAGTGAGAGTGGACATCCCCGTCTTGTTCCTGACCTTAGAGGGGAAACTCCCATTTTTCCCCACTGAGGATGATATTAGCATTATGATCTAGAGGTATGCTCCTTCTCTCCCTCCTTTCTTGAGGCTTTTTATCAAGAAAGGATGCTGTATTTTGTCAAATGCTTTCTCTGCATCCATTGAGAGTGTTATATGGTTCTTGCCCTTTCTTTTATTGATGTGATGAATCACGTTAATTGTTTTGCAGATATGGAACCTGCCCCGCATCCGAGTTATAAATCCCGCTTGGTCGTGGTGAGTAATACTTTTCATGTATTGTTGGATCCGGTTGGCTAATATCTTGTTGAGAATTTTTGCATCCATGTTCCTCAGGGAAAGTTGTCTATAGTTCTCCTTTGTAGTGGGGTCTCTGACTGGTTTTGGAATCAGGGTAATGCTGGCTTCATAGAAAGAGTTTGCAAGTTTTCCTTCCATTTCTATCTTTTGGAACAGTTTCAAGAGAATAGGTGCTAACTCTTCCTTATATGTTTGGTAGAAATTCCCCCTGGAAAGCCATCTGGCCCTGGACTCTTGGTTTTTGGCAGATTTTTGATTACTAATTCGATGTCCTTACTGGTTATGGGTCTGTTCAAATTTTCTATTTCTTCCTGTTTCAGTGTTGGTAGTGTATATGTTTCTAGGAATTTGTCCATTTCTTCCAGATGACCCATTTTATTGGCATATAATTGCTCATACTATTCTCTTATTATTGTTTTTATTTCTGCTGTGTTGGTTGTGATCTCTCCTCTTTCATTCTTGATTTTACTTATTTCGGTCCTTTCCTTTTTTCTTCTTTGACCAGACTGGCTAGTGGTTGATCAATTTTGTTAATTCTTTCAAGGCACCAGATTCTGGCTTGATTGATCTGTTCTACTGGTATGTTTGTGGGTTTGTTTGTTTGTTTGTTCGATAGCATTAATTTCTGCTGTAGTCTTTATTATTTCCTGTCTTCTGCTGGTTTGGGTTTTATTTGCTGTTCTTTTTCCAGCTCCTTAAGGCGTAAGGTTAGGTTGTGTATCTGAGATCTTTCTTCCCTCTTTAGGAAGGCCTGGATTGCTATATATTTTCCTCTTATAACCGACTTTGTTGTGTCCCAGTGGTTTTGGGTTGTGGTGTTATCCCTTTCATTGACATCCATAGATTTTTCCATTTCCTCTTTAACTGCTTGGTTGGCCCATTCATTCTTTAGTAGGATGTTCTTCAGTCTCCAAGTATGTGTTACCTTTCCCAATAGTTTCTTGTGGTTGATTTCGAGTTTCATAGTGTTGTGGTCTGAAAATATGCATGGTATGATCTCAATCTTTTTGTACTTACTTAGGGCTGATTTATGTCCCAGTATATGGTCTATTCTGGAGAACGTTCCATGTGCACTGGAGAAGAAAGTATATTCTGCTGGTTTAGGATGAAATGTTCTGAATATATCTGTTAAGTCCATCTGGTCCAGTGTGTCATTCAAAGCCATTGTTCCCTTCTTGGTTTTTTTTTTCTTTTGATTAGATGATCTGTCCATTGCTGTGAGTGGGGTGTTGAAGTCTCCTACAATTATGGTATTACTATCGATGACTTTCTTTATGTTTGTGATTAATGATTTACATATTTGGGTGCTGTCACATTTGGCGCATAAATATTTACAATTGTTAAGACTTCTTGGTGGATAGACACCTTGATTATGACATAATGCCCTTCTGCATCCCTTGATGCAGTCTTTATTTTAAAGTCTAGATTGTCTGAGATAAGTATGGCTATTCTACCTTTCTTTGGTTGACCATTAGCATGATAGATGGTTCTCCATCCCCTTATTTTCAATCTGAAGGTGTCTTTAGGTCTAAACAGGGTCTCCTGTAAACAGCATATAGATGGACCTTGTTTTCTTATCCATTCTGTTACCCTATGCCTTTTGATTGGAGCATTGAGGCCACTGACATTTAGAGTGAGTACTGAAAGATATGAATTTATTGCCATTATGATGCTTGTACACTTGGAGTTTCTGGTGGTGTTCTCTGCTTTCTAATCTTCGTTGCTTTTGGTATGTATATATATATATATATATATATATATATATATATGTATATGTATATATGTGTGTATGTATATATATATTTCTTCAACTTTTCTTCCCTCAGAAAGTCCCCCTTAAAATTTTTTGCAGGGCTGGTGTAGTGGTCACAAATTCCTTTAATTTTAGTTTGTCTGGGAAACTTTTTCTCTCTCCTATTTTGAGTGACAGCCTTGCTGGATAAAGAATTCTTGGCTGCATTTTTTTAATATTATTTATTTAATGTTTATTTATTTTTGACAGAGAGAGAGAGAGAGACAGAGACAGTGAGACAGAGCATGAGCAGAGGAGGGCAGAGAGAGAGGGAGACACTGAATCTGAAGCAGGCTCCAGGCTCTGAGCTGTCAGCACAGAGCCTGACATGGGGCTCGAACTCACATACTGCAATATCATGACGACAGCCAAAATCGGACACCTAACTGACTGAGCCACCCAGGCGCCCCTGTATATTTTTCTGATTCAGCACACTGAATATATCCTACCACTGTTTTGTGGATAGGTCTGCTGCAAACCTGATCTCTCTTCCCTTTTAGGTCAGGGAACTTTTTTTTTTTTCCCTTGCTGCTTTCATGATTCTCTCCTTGCCTGAGTATTTTGTGAATTTGACTATGATATGCCTTGTTGATGGTCGGTTTTTGCTGAATCTAATGGGGGGTCCTCTGTGCTGCCTGGATTTTGATGTCTGTGTCTTTCCCCAGGTTTCGTAAATGTTTTCCACTATGATTTGCTTACATAACCCTAATACACACATATCTCTCTCTTCCACTTCTGGGACCTCTATGATTCTGCTGTTGTTCCTTTTTAATGAGGCACTGGTTTCTCTACTGCTTAAATCGTGCTCTTTTGCCTTAATCTCCCTCTTTTTTTTCTGCTCCGTTATTCTCTATGAGTTTGTCCTCTATATCGCGGATTCTCTGTTCTGCGTTGTCCATCCTTGCCGCCACTGCATCCATCCGTGATTGCAGCTCAGTTATAGTATCTTTAATTTCATTCTGGCTATTTTTTACTTCTTTTATCTCTGCAGAAAGGGATACTAATCTATTTTCGACCCCAGCTAATATTCTTATTATTGTGATTTTAAATTCTGGTTCAGACATCTTGCTTGTATCTGTGTTGGTTAAATTCCTGGCTGTCGTTTCTTCCTGCTCTTTCTTTTGGGGTAAACTCCTGCTGAATTCTGTGGTTCAGGTTGTGCAGATTGTTGTGTTACTCCTCCGATCAGTGTTCTAGGTGTGTAGGATGGTTTCGTGTTGGCCTGGCTGTATTTCATGGATGAGAGACACACACAAAACTTCCATGCTCTTCCGCCATCTTGGCCCCACCCCCCATTCACGAATATTTTAAAAACGTATCTCAGGGTGCCTGGGTAGCTCAGTCGGTTAAGCATCCAACTTAAGCTCAGGTCATGATATCACAGTATGTGTGTTTAAGCACCATGTGGGGTTCTCATTGGGCTCGCCACTGTCAGCGCAGAGTTTGCTTCAGATCCTATCTCCCTCTCTCTCTGCCCCTCCCCTGCTGGCTTGCTTGGTCTCTCTCAAAAATAAACAGTTAAAAAAATTATCTCAATAGATGTGAAATAAACATCTTTTCACATTCAATATTCATTCATGACAGAACTTAGAAAACTAGTATTATAAGGGAACTTCCTTAATATACTTGTAGCAGAAAGACCCTAAGTGACCCCATAATATCTGCCCTTGAGTATTGTTACCTTTCTTTATAATTATTTTCTCTTAAGATCTGTGACTTGACTCTAGCTAGTAGAATATGGCAAATGTAAAGGAATATTGCAGATATAATTCAGTTAATTCAGAGTCAATCAAAAGAGGATCATGCTAGGCAAACCTGATCTAATCATGTGAGTACACTTCAAGGAGGCCTGAGCCTTCTCTGAAGTGACATTCTCCTTGCTGGCCTCCTAAACTAAGCGGCCGTATTAAGGAAGTCTATGTGGCCAAGAACAAGGAACAGCCTTGCTCTAGGCTGAATATTTGTGTCCCCACTCACCCAAATTCATGTGTTAACTCTTAATGTTCAACGTGATAGTATTTAGAAGTGGGGGATGTGGGAAATGATGAAGTCACGAAGGTGGAGCCCTCATGAATGGGATTAGTGCCCTTATAAAGGAGGGCTGTGAGAGCTCCCTTGGCCCTGCGCCAAGCAGGAAGACCAGCGTCCATGAACCAGGAAGAAGGACGTCGCTGTACACTAAATCTGCCAGTGCCTTCATTTTGGACTTCCCAGCCTCCAGAAGGGTGAAAAATAAAACTTACTTTTTATAAGCCTATGGTATTTTGTTAGAGCAGCCCAAAAGGACTAAGACAAGTGTCTGGGAACGCTTAGGACCTAAGCCTCCAACTAGCCAACAACTAGCAAAGAGCTGTGGAAATGAGTCCAGTCATACAGTCACAAGGAAATTCTCTTAAAAACAAACTCAATGGGCTTGGAAGCAGATTCTTCCCCTTTGAAGCGCCCAAATGGGGAAGCGCAGTCTAGCGGACACCTTGGCTACAGCCTTGTGAGAACCTGAACAAAGGACTCAGCTAAGCCATTGCTTAGCTTCTGACCCATAAAAATGTGAGATAAATGCACGTGGCTTTAAGATACTGTGTTGATGGTGATCTGTTATAAACGGCAAGAGCAAACTAAGAGACTAATAAAAGACTTACTTTTAAAAACCCCACTATCTACATAGTTACAGAAAACTACTTTTACATGTTGCAATTTCAAGAAGACATGAACGCTCACTATCCTCACATTTACTCAACGTCATTCTTGTAGTAGGAAAGAAAAAAAATGAAAGCTCTAGGAATTGGAAAAAAAATGCCCCTATTTATAGTTTATATGTCACTGCATGTACCAAATCCAAAAGAATCTGCAGACAAACACTCGAGTAAGAAACAATATATTGTGGGGAATAAGCTTAGATAATTAAAACACTAGTTCTTTGGAAAAATCAGTATAAGAAATGTCTTTCCTTACAAACTGTTGGCCGATTCGATGCAATTCCAATGAGAAACGGCTTTGGAGAGCTTGCCAAGTTGATTATAAAAGACCTGTAGAGCCCTTCCTTCCTTTCCTCTTTATCATCCCCAACATTTTAGTTCCCAGTCCTAGAAACAGAGGCATGGAGTTGTGGGGGTCCAGAGTGAGGTGTTGGAGCTTAGAATGGGGAAGGCATTACGTGTAGGACAGTCACCCTGCACAGTGTTGGAGCTCAAGTGAGAGCATCCCTGAAAGGTGAATGGTATAGAATAATGAAGTATCACAGACTGAACAGGGTAGGGAGGCATCTGCACAGGGGAAGAATAGCCCAGCGTGGGTTTTCAGAACCTGCAGGGGAGCAAATCATCTGCAGAAGAGGTGGCCTGGCACAGAGTGTCTGAGAAAGGAGATATTTACATGTCTCAAAGTACTTCCCCATAAAATCCTAAATAACTGGAAAGTGGAAAGTTAACATTCCAGGTGAGAAACCTGGCAGATACTACCTCCGGTGGCCAACATTAACATCACCAGTATGGGGACAATTCAAAATTGTAGGTCACATGATAGGATGCAAAGAGTAGGTTGTAGTGATACTCTTGCGAAACATGTATGGTCTGAATTTTACCATAAGGAAACCTAAGAAAAATCCACATTGAAAGACATTCCACATTACTGGAATTTACACATCAAAAGGTTAAAAGTCATGAAAGTCAAGGAAAGACAAAGGAAGTGTTCTAGAGTGAAAGAGACTAAGACATACAATTGAATTCAATACATGGCTCTGAACAGGACCTTCCTTGGTATAACGTATACTACAGATAAGTGTCCAAACTTAAAAAGAATTATGAGGAATAAATGATAGAATTATACCGAACATTTGAACAAAAGAGTTTTAATGGGTGCACTGACTACACACAGATTTTTTTTTTTTTCAGTACTGGAAATGTATTTTCTTTCATAATTTTCTTCATGGTATTTTTTTCTGTAGCTTACTTTATTTTAAGAATAGAGTATGATACATATACAAAAGATTATTGGTAGTAGTAGTGGTTAAGCCTTTGGGGGTCAAAAGTTGTTCATGGCTTTTTGACTGTGGGGGGCGGGGTCAGAGCCGTTAACCCCATTGTTTAAGAGTCAAGTGTATTAGAGTTAATGTTCTTATTGTGAAGGTTGTATGGTAGTTATGTGGAATGTACTGACTTGTAGGATTTAAATGCTACAGGAATCAGGCATCCCATTAGCAATTTACTTGCAAATGGCTCTCGGGCGGGCAGGGGGGGTTCTTTTTTTTTTCTCTCTAATTTTTCTTTTCTCTAACTTTGTTTCTAAAAAGCAATTCAAAAATAAATAAATAAATAAATAAATAAATAAATAGAAAAGGTGAAAAGCCTTAGGCAAATCTTATTTCTCCGTGTGGAAAGAGCTACAAATCAGTGTTTACAATTACAATTATACATAGGTTCTATGGCACTATAAAAAAATTGTAATATGTATAAACATTGGCAATAGCCATAGCAGGAATACATCAAAATAATGTCTAAATCTTTAGGCCCACATATAGTCATAAAAATTGGAAAATACAAAAAGCCATCCATGAACACTACTGAAGTATTAATGGCAACTTGGTTGTTTGGGTGCTGTTCAAACAGCTGGTAGTGGAGCACTCTGATGTATTTGAAACCCTCTAGTGCTGGTTTCCACGTACAAAATGTGCTTAAAAGTTAATGAGATGCCAAGAAACATAGTTTAAAATATTGTAAAGATTTTCATTACACACATATGATACAAAAACATTTTCCTTTAATCAAGACTTTACCATATAGTGTGTTCAATTGGGAAACAATGAAAATGTTTGGTAAGCATCCAGTAAATTTTTTCTATTTATTTTTCAAATCATATAATTTTTGTTCAAAATCTGTACATATTCTCGTGACGCTTTCCATACTGGATCTTGATTTAGAATTGAATCATCAGTAGATACTAAAGGAGTTCTACAGGATCCTCATTCAAATTCGGTAGCAGCTGAAAAGGAAAAGAAAGAATTATCTTCTTTCTCCAAAATAATTTTCACTACAACTGATGAAAAAAAAAAGAAGAAAAGAAAAAGAAAAGGAAAAGAAAAAAAGAAAGTTGGGGCCTTTATGAGTGTTAAGAAAAATGAAAAATACCTACGTACAACTGCAATATGAAACCCAAGGTTAGTATTAAATATATTTTGCTCAGGGTTGCACACTGAACTAATTGCTATTGTGGATAAATATCAGAGTTTCTGGTTTTTTCATTACAAGGTGAAATTACAAGATGAGGACACAGTCCACCCTGAACAATCATAAACTATAAACGGAAAAATCAAACAGGCATTTCCGAACAGTGCCAAGTATACAGATGTAAGTGACAGGTATAAAACACAGCACTACTGGAACATACGGAAGGGACATCCCAGTTTTGTGTCAATATTGTCTGCTCTTTGGTGAAGGTGATATGTCAGCTGATACCTGAAGGACAAGGAAAAAGTATGCTAGGTAGAGGGAAGAAGCACATACAAAGAGCTAGAAGTGAGGAAGAACACTTGTGCAATTGTGAGTAGTTTAGTTTGACAAGGTGCTAGAGCAAAGCAGCAGAGTAGGGCAAAGAGTGAGAGACAAGGCTGAATGATCTGGCAAGAAGCAAACTGATTTGGGTGTTTTCATTCCATGCTAAGGAATTTGAAGTTTTACCCTAGGGCAAAAGCAATGACAAAATCAATTTGTGATGATTGAAACCCGTTACCTGTCAATGGCAGCTATATGACCTCTAATTACTTAACCAAGCATTACTAAGATGACTTTGGCATTTTGGGTCTTCTATCACTAGCAGAAATGACAATTTGATAAAGCACACCTTTTCTGAGACTTGTGCAGGTTGACAGTTCCATAGGGATGGCACCAGTGAAGGAAGATTGTCGCCAGAAATAATAACAGATACAGACTTAGGGAGATTGAAAAAACTTCTTTAACGTTTATTTATTTTGAGAGAGAGACAAACCACAAGCGGGCAGGGGCACAGAGAGAGGGAGACACAGAATCTGAAGCAGGCTCCAGGCTCCGAGCTTTCAGCACAGAGCCCTCTGTGGGGCCTGAACCCACCTGAGCTGAAATCAGTCGCCCAACCGACTGAACCACCTGGTTGCCCCTAGACTTGTGGGAGATTTTAAAAGAGCTATGACACATGAGGACTAAATGAGGAAGAAGTGTGTTCTTCATTATGCTCATGCTTTTACATTTTTTATTACATATGTACAAAAAATGTGAATGTAGCATCTATTCTCCAAACAATGGAAAGGGATGCCATTTACTATTTATAGTTTATCTCAGAAATCAATGATATCTACCTTCATACATTTTGGCAACATACCTTCTTCTAGTTCTCTGGTTATTCTTTCCTCCAACTCCTGCCGCATCTGAAATAAGCCAAATATTATTTAGAATGTGTAAGGTAAACAAAAGACATGGTAGGGATTATATATAGCTTAGGACATGTGGTCTTGAACTAATACTTGTAGAGATTAAACCAAAGTTAGGGATTGCTTAAACAGAAAAACTATCACATGAATAAAATAAATTCCTACCTATTTTATTTTAGTTTTAGATAACGGAGAACAGATACATACATACACGCACACACACACACGTATATATGTATACATATATATACATATATACATGTGCGTGTATACGTATATATAATATGTGTATGTTATATATATATTATGTGTATTATATTAATATATATAATATGTGTACATTATATATATATATAGTGTTATTTATGTGAGTCTGATAAAAAGCACAATTAATATTGATCTATTGAATATGTATAATCTCTGAAACGTGATGTTGGATCTTACTGGGACAAAAAAGTTTAAACTAGAATCATATTGTATACTGAATTATTACTTGGAAATGATTAGAAATACTGCCATTTATGAAAGTTTAATCAGTTTTTTACCTTAATGAATTGTTCCTTAAAATGGGCTTTCCATTTTTTTCACTTGTAGAAAACCAAAATTTGAAGGAATGCTTTTTGCTGTTAATTTTTCAGGACTGACTCTTAAATACATATAAAATGAAGAAAGTGGGACTGTCTTAATGTCATGTGGAAATTCTACTGGCAAAAATTGAGTAAAAATGTTTTGGTATCTGTATTATGACTAAAACACTTATTTCCTTTCATATGCACACAAAGATTTCAGAAAATCGCTTTGAAGAAGGGAAAAATAGGGGGTTACAACAGTTTCCAAACTTAGCTTCTGATTTATAACTTTCTCCATTAGCGATAAGGAAAACAACATACAATTTTCAATTGTAAGTTTGTTTCCTTTCTCCAAATTAGGACCAAGTTTTGAAACACTTGACTTATTAAAGTTATGGTTATCCACTTTGAAATGTGTACGAATATTTCCAACTACAGGTGACCCATGAATAACACAGGGGTGGGGTACAGTCAAAAACCTGTATATAATTTTTCATCCCCCCAAAACTTAATTACTAATAGCCTACTGTTGACTGGAAGCCTGACCGGTAAAATAAACAGTCGATTCATACATGTTTTATACAGTAGAATAAGCTAGGGCGAAAAATGACATTGAGAAAAACGGAAGGAAGAGGAAATACACTTACAGTACTGTACAGTATCCAAAAATAATCCATGTGTAAGTAAAGTAGACCCACACAGTTCAAAACCATGTTGGTCAAAGGTCAACTGTATATTACAACTGTTCCTGTCTAGAATGTACTTATTTACATCTTTCTTAGACAAGGTAGCCTCTCCCTGAATGCCCCAAACGGGCTCCAAAATAGTGTACAGAACATAATCAACACTGTGGTGATAAGGATTCCAATGTCTTTACAAATTTAGGTGTGAGGACAAATGTTTTGGCTGACATGCTTCCCAATATTTTCAGAGACTGTTTTCCCTAATACCTTTTTTTAATTGAAGTATAGTTGGCATACAATGTTACACTAGTTTTTCAGTATACAAATTCAGATTGGACAATTGTATACACTATGCTATGCTTGCTACCGTACGTGTAGTTACCCTCTGTCACCATACAACATTAATACAATATTATTGACGATATTCCATATGCTGTATTCTTCATTCCTGTGACTTATTTACTTTATAACTGGAATTTGTACCTCTTACTCCCCTTCATCTATTTTGCCCATACCTCTCTACCCACCGCCCCTCTAGCAACCACCAATTTGTCCTCTGTAGTTATGATTCTGTTTGTGCACTTGTTTTGTTTTTTTTATATTCCACATGTAAGTGAAATCAGATGGTATTTATTTGTCTTTCTGCGATTTATTTCCCCTCGCATAATACCCTCTACGTCTATCAATGTTGTCACAAATGGCAAGATCTCATTCTTTTTGATAGCTGAGCTATATTTCATTGTATACATATTACACATTGTCTTTATCCATTCATCTCTCCATGGACACTTAGGTTGCTTCCCTATTTTGGTTATCGCAAATAATCTTTCCATGAACATAGGGATGCATACAACTTTTCAAATTAGTGTTTTCATTTTCTTTGGGTAAATACGCAGTAGTGGAATTAATGAATATATATTTTTAAGTTTTTGAGGAACCATAACACTTTTTTGACAATAGCATTATATTCAGGCCTTATAAAATGAATGGGACAACATGACTATACCAGACTTATAAAACTAATAACTCAATACCAGATGATGGGGGAAGGCTTTATTCAAACAATTTTATATTACCATTAATAAATACAATATAAAATATAAACCACGTTTTTTATATGACATGACTTAAGGAGCTACCAAGGTAATGTTGCATCTTTTCCCCAAAAGCTCTTTTCCTAAATATTTACCTCTGTGACCTTTATGTTTATATCTAGGTAAAAACTGTGTTTCGATGGTGAAAATAGCTTTCAAGTCCATGAATAAGAACACATGTGTAGTTTTGTGTATACCTTTCCAGTGATCAGAAATATAAGAGGGTGAGAAAATTATACACAGAAAAACTATATATCAGCAAATTTTAATTCAAAGAACATTTTTAAAGGATTTTTAATTAGAAGGATTTTCTCATTAACTGTTAACATACAATTATGGCCCATAGAAATCTAAGGTTCGGTTGGGGACACTGCAGGATTGAGGGACAAGGAAGTCACAGCCGTAGTCTCCATCTCTCCTTTAGTTAGACAGCTCTACTTCTCTCTGTTTTACACAATACAGCTTAATGCAAAAAAAAAAAAACTACGTTCTATTGTTCAAAAAAAATTATTTTGAAGATATAAAAGTAACTAATTTAGTCAAAATCCCGAATTTTGCGTAATAGACAAAAAGGTCTCAGAGAGAGTGTACTTTGCCTGAGGTCATGAAACCAACTAGATGCAGACCAGGAATACACTTGTGGTCTTACCAAGCCTACAGTTCTATGCCAGTTACTTCCTCATAGTCAGGAAAAATACGTGTATTTTAAGTATAACTCAGAGAAAACGAATACATAAAACTTTGCCACGTGGCTCAGTAATGCTTAGGTATGAGGCACACAATAGTAGCTCTCTAACTAAATTACAAATGTTAAAGTCATGAATGAAAATAAAGGAACAGAAATTATGTTAACTCCTTTTAGTAGCCGTCAATTTTTAAGCACAACTTTTTAAATTTTTTTTAAATTTTTTTTAACGTTTATTTATTTTTGAGACAGAGAGAGACAGAGCATGAACGGGGGAGGGTCAGATAGAGGGAGACACAGAATCTGAAACAGGCTCCAGGCTCTGAGCTGTCAGCACCGAGCCCGATGCGGGGCTCAAGCTCAAGGACTGCGAGATCATGACCTGAGCTGAAGTCGGCCGCTTAACCGACTGAGCCACCCAGGCACCCCAAGCACAACTTTTTTAAACCACAGGACAGAGAACTTGAAAGAGAAAATCTTTAGGTGAAGCAAGCAAGCTGAAACTGAGGAAATTCTTCCTGAAAGCATTATTTATTCCTTCCAAAGAAAATTTGTTTTGTCAAAATCGATCAACAAATGAGTGAACCCATGGTGTGGTTATTTATAGCAAAATTTAAAACCCAACACAGATTTCTCCTTCCCTTCTAGCATGCTTCTGTCTAACCTCTCATCATTCGTTGGTATGTACAAAAGACACAATTCACTTTATTTATAATTTAAATCCAGTCGGAAATTATAGGTGAACCTTCACTTCTCACATGTGGACTTATCTCTGTCTCCCTCCCGACGGGAAGGGAGACTCACCTAACGGGTGAATTTGGGAGACGGAGCTAAGCAGTGCTTATGTGTTTCTGGATCTCCTCTTTGAAAAGATGTGCCTGCCCACAGTAACATGAATTTGGGTCTGCTCTCAGCTCTGTGGTAAGCACCCGGCCCCCGGGGTGGGGGTCAAGCATTTGTTTCCTCAATTTACAACTGTGTGGGGAAGTGCCCGATTTGGGAGGAAGCCCAAAGTGGCTAACATAACCTAAATCGTATCCTCCAATTTGTTAGTGTTTATTAGTAATAAAGCTACTAAGTTTCTCTCCATCTCCCTGTCTCCTGTGTTCTGAATTTAGAAAGAGAAGAGCAGGGTTACTTGCCGCCTACCCAGTGTCACCTGTCACAGCTCCACCAAGAAAAATGACTAGACGACACTTACAGAAACATTCTCTTCTTCCTTGACTTCATAATTAACGTACATTGTTCAAAAGCATCGCTCACTCGAAAGAGAGAAAAAGTTGAAAGGAACCGTTTTAAGAACAAACATAGAAAGTCAGACAAACCGAGGACACAGAGGAATACATTCCAAATGAAAGAACATGACAAAACCTAAGAAAAAAAACTAAGTGAAACAGAGATAAGTAATGTACCTCATAAAGAGTTCAAGGTAACGGTCATAAAGATGCTCAGTGAACTCGGGAGAAGAATGAATGGATCCAGTGATAACATCACAAAGAGATAGAAAATATAAAAAAGAACCAATCAGAGCTGAAGGATACAATAACAGAAATGACAAATACACTAGAGGGAATCAACAGCAGATAAGAAGATGCAGAAGAACAGATCAACAATTTGCAAGACAGGGTAGTAGAAATCATCCAAGCCGAAAAACAAAAAGAAAAAAAGAATTTTAAAAATGAGGCTAGGTTAAGGGACCTGTGGGACAACATTCAGTGTTATAATACTTGCATTCAAGGGGATCCAGAAAAAGAAAAGACAAAGGGGCAAATAACTCATTTGAAGAAATAAAAGCTTCATTTTAAAAATTCAAATATTTGCTTGATTTAGCTATTTATAAAATGCTCTACAATCACTCATCAAGATATTTTATAAAAATAGAAACAAAGGTGGTATAAGTCAAAAAAAAGGAAAAAGAAAAAAGAGTGCCATAAATAAGAAAGCAATTAAAGATGTATTCTCGTGTAAGAAACTAGCAACACTTTTAACTTAAAAGAGAAATTAACCTTTTTAGTGTTACAAGTTGATTTAATTCATAAAAAGGACTTACCATGGATTCTTTTTTTTCTTTTTTTAGAGTAGCCTCCATGCTTAGCATAGAGCCAATGTAGGACTTGAACTCATGACCCTGAGATCAAAACCTGAGCTGAGATCAAGAGTTAGACGCTGAACCGACTGAGCCACCCAGGCACCCCCCTGGATTCTTTTAAATAGTAAACATTCATATGTCGTTAAGTGTTTGGAGGATGATCATTCACTGACATACAGGGGCGGACAAACTGGATTATAGCAAAACTTTCAAATGTTAATGAACCACTGCCAACTGAAAATAAGTCCAAGCATCTAAGTGTACCTGTGGTTACCAGGCAATAACATTTACTTTCCAAAATCAAATTAAATGAAAGCTTTTCAAGAAATTTAACATGGGTAAGTTTAGTTGTATTTACTGAATACAGTTAATGCTAGGTGTCTCTTGTGGCACACCTGGGTGGCTCAGTTGTTTTTAGTGTCCAAATCTTGATTTTGACTCAGGTCATGATCTCATGGTTTTGAGACTGAGCCCCACATTCGGCTCTGTGCTGAGCACGAAACCTGCTTGGGATTCTCTTTCTCCCTCTCCTTTTGCCCCTCCCCTGCATGCACTCACTCATTCTCTCACTAAAATAAAATAAAAATAAGTATCTCTTATAAATGAGAGATCAAGGGATTAATATATATATAATATTAATATTATATTAAATATTATATATTATCTATTATATTATAATATATTATATATTATATTTTATTATATTAAAATTATATTAACATTATATAAATATATTATATATATAATATATATATATAAAATTTGCCTCAGTTCTTTCTTAGCACATATAATGCTGACTTTTATCTCGTATGTGTTAGTTACTTAAACAACTCAGAATTTCGCTAAATTCAAAGCAACAACATCAGATATCTGAAACCCAAACTAAACAGATAATATAACTAACCTTCCACAAGGAAGCCTCCCTGTCGTCATATGACAGCCGTGGGTTTAAGGTAGGAATCACTAAGTTTCCTCTTGGAGTAAGGTTTCCATTGAGCACTAAATTATTTTCAAAATGTCCACAATAAGGTGGTTCCAGGCCTGGGCTCATAGTAAGGGTCCTGAGTAAAGTTTGGTGCTGCTGTCTCTCCACAAGAAAATTTGTATTGCTCTCCGACAGTCTCTCCTTAGCCCTGTGAAGATTAAAAAACACAAATACATTTGCTTTTCCCCTAAATCATTCCTAAATGACATACATTTTTTTTAGGTTTCCATAATAGTAAATAGCATTTGCCATTGAACAGTGTTTTAACACTGAACATGTGACGGAGCACACCTACTATCTAAAATTATACTTTTAAAATTGTTCTAAAGAAATACTTATGTTTCCAGGGGGATTCCTAACTAACAATTCAAGTTAGGGAAGGGAGAGAAGTGGCTATCAGTGATGTACATGGGTTAACAAATAATACTTGCTGTCTTCTGGAATGGCTGTACTGACAGGATCCTTCAGGATGCCATTATATATACCTACTTATATTTAGTAAACCTGTTTACAGATGTAAAACTAAACCATCCCTCAAAGACATTTTCAAGCGTTTGCTTTCACCACTCTTGTACATTTCACTTTTTATCTCAAAGAAACTGAGCATTTGACACTGAGGAATCATTGAGACCAACAATCTCTAGGGGAGATAGGAGATGACAGACGTGTGATCAGAAAGAACTAAAACAGCTACAGAGGCAATTAGCTTATAACAGTTACCAAGGCACTGGAGGCAGAATCTGCCCTTTCTGTCTTCAGTCTTCCACAGGCCTCCCTCCCACCATGGTGCTCTTTTTAGCCACTTCGGGAATTATACTACCCTTCAGCCCTGTGTGAGTCTTTCTGTATTTCACCCGGATGCCTTTATGTAAAGTAGAAAAAGCATAAAGGATAGTTTGTCTCAAGGCCCACTCTAGGAATCATACCAAAGGTCACAATCAAGAGAATAAATGTACCAAGCTGCCAGGATGAGTAGTAGTAGTACTTGACCTTTTAGGTTAAAGATGTAATCTTCCAAAAAGAAACTCATCGACATTTCTATTTAGGGTAATTCTGACAAGCAATTTTATAATAATATGCTTCTAAATGAGAAAGCTTCGAACAATGCACTTAAAGACTAGCAGATCGGATCAATGGAAAATATACAGGGCGGGGGGTGCGGGGGTGGGGTGGGGGAAGAGGTCCTGTAAAACCGAAAAAAAGAGAAGGGATGCAAACTGTCCTGGACTAACATTTCAAAGGTAAGTTCACTTAGAAACCTCATTTTCCAAAATAACACGATCTAGTTGGCTTTCACTTCCTACTCATCTCATGATCTCGGCTCCACAGAAATTATGCTTTAGAGGCAAATTAATAAGCTAAATTTCTTGTCTATGATTCTGTGTTGACTTACCTGTTCAGCTTATTTCTCAAGGACTTTCTAAGTTTTAATTCTTCTAGGTAGAGTTGCCTGTAGGTTTCCAACTCTGTTTTAGTAGATCCTTGAGAAGTCTTCATTGTAGAGACCTGAGATTCCAGATCTTTAATTCTAAGTTCCATTTGATTTCTCGTTGAAGCATGATCATTTTCTCTTAACTGGTCCAAGTTTTGTCGAGCTGCTGCTTGTGCCTAATGAAAAAAAAATTAACAGGATAGTTTCAAAATAGGTATAATCTGAATAATTAATTATACCTGTTTCCCTTAGTTCTGAGTCAAAGTTTCAGAGAGAAATTTTAAATGAAAAAAGCTCAAGTGTAAAATATTTATCATCAATGTTAACTGAATTAAATATGATTTATAAAATTAAAGTTCAATCATTCCTGTATTAGTATTCACGCAATCTGATAATTCAAATAATAGACTCAATGAGAAAATTTTTAAAGTCAACAATAATCTTAAGAATAATCCAAGTACAGTGCAATTTTTAAATCATAATTTTTCTTTTCCTCTTCATAGTGAGACTAGTTGTTTAAATCATCATTTTTTCTTATCCTCTCGATTTAGTAGGAATAATGATGAAAACTGAAATCTTTAAAGGGAGGAACAAATGCCTCCAGAAATCTACAAATTACCATAAAGCAAGTAGAGGAAACCCCTACAATACATCTATCCAAAATGTAATTTGCAGTGAAATGAATTAAAGCACATTACAGATCAATCAATTAACCTGTAAAAACAGGTTGACTTCGTGTAATTTTTCTTCTATGTCCAGCCGTGCTCTTTCTTCAATCTCCCGTTTATACTGCTCCACTTGACTGCGTTCTACCATATTCATTTCCATAAATTGCTTCAATTTTACTACTTCTTGCTGTAACTTCTTGTTGTTGCTCTCTAGTTTTTCACGTTCTTCTTCGAAAGCTTTCATTGATAATAACTCTTGTTGAAGAACTTGATTTTTTGCGTCCAGGTGTAGACATTTTGAAGATGTAGTTTCCAGTTCTGTTGTAAGGACATCAGCCTGCATGAATAAAACACTATAGTTTGGAAGGGAGTGAAAAGAGTCTAACTCAAAACTACTTTGAAATTCTTTTTTTTTTTCAGATTTTAAGTAATCTCTACACCCAGTGTGAGGCTTGAACTCACAATCTCAAGATCAAGAGTAACTGAGCCAGCCAGGCACTCAAATTTTTAAATAAACTCATTTGCAATAAAATGTTACCTGTCTTAGAATGTGGAACCTTAAACAAGTCAGAAAATCAAGAGACACGTTAAAGACATCAGGTGTTACTGAAATAGATCTTTGCTATCATTCTCTTTAGTACACAACATTTGCACTTGATCTATACTTTTATTTTTCTATGATTTTTTCATATCTTTCTTTCATAAAATAAGTCCCCTCTTAGGAGAAAGTCTCTTAGCCCTTCCCTCATCTTAACACTCCATAACTTTTAAAGAAGTTTTAGCAATATCATATTGACTTATGTATGCCCAAGTCAACAAATATGTCCCAAGATAAGACTCTGGAAATAAGACTCTAATTCATGAATCTATAAGTAATGCTTCTAATGCCACGGCCTGTTTCTGAACTGCAAATGTTTTATGCTAATTTGAAGTGCATTCCCAGGAGAAATGGTTCTCCGGGATGTGTTCAGAAATCACATCTCCCAGTATAAAACTTTAATTGGATGATCCAAATATGTTTTTGAGGCAAAAAATTTTTTTAATTAAATACTGTTATCTTGTAATCCTTTGTTACGTTCAAGAAAATAAGAGATCATACTAAACAAAAACAACCACAACAAAACTGGCTGGAGTTTCAGTGATGCTGAGTTGGGAACGACTTCCATCCATTCTATATGATTGGTAAGACAAGGTGGGTGGATGTGGTGGTTTTATAAATTCGTTGATACTTCTGTGAAAATCCCTCCCCTTAAATATATGCTGGCTTCAGTAACTGGTTTCTCGTGAACAGAATATGCAGAACTGCTGTGATTTTTAAGGCCAGCTTAGAAAATGTGATACAGCTTCCTTCTGACTTACTTTCTCTAGGGAAGCTCACCCTTAGAACGCAGCCACCACGTGGTGAGGAATCCCAGGCTACCCAGTGAGTCTTCATGTAGATACTCCAGCTGAGACTAGCCAACGTCCTAGCCAAAGGCCAGCCTCAACAGCCAAACACGTGCGTGAACAAGCCTTTAGATGATTCTAGTCTCCAGCTTCCAGTTATGCCAGCTGATGCCCAATGAAGAAGAAATGAGTTGCCCTACTCTGCTTTGCCTAAACTAAAGATTGGTGAACAAGAGAAATGCTGTTTTGAACTACTAGGTTTTGAGGTGGCTTATTATGCAGCAGTAAATTACTACCACAGATACTGATACTAAAAATGGTGTGCTGCTATTCAAAAAAACCTAAAACTAAACTTCCTTTGAACCAGGAGGTAGGTGGAAGTGGAAAGATGTAGAAAAGCGTAAGGATGAGACCCAAAAATGGCCTCCACAAGACTCTTAGTGGAAACCTGATGGCCTGTGAAGAGGCTGACAGCAAGGGTTTCTAAGCAAGTGAAGAAAATGACACTGGACGAAAGGGAAGTCGTGCTACAAAATACCCGAAAGTAAAACGGATAGGAAAGAGAAACTAAAGAAAGACTATGCAACTGAAAGGAACCAGGACTTACTGGGTTCAAGTATCTGTTTCTCATTTACAGCCTCTCTACATGTTGAACTGTCAAATAATGCTAAAATAAAGAAATGGCTTTTGGGTTCAGAGAAACTCCAGGGTGCTACCAGGAAAACAGAAAGATTTAAGGTATGCCTCCAATTTCTTTAAGGATCTTAAGACTATAAGATTTTTTTAAAGTGGGTTCCACACCCGACATGGGGCTTAAACTCAGCACCCAGAGATCAAGTGTCACATGCTCTACCAACTGAGCCAGCCAGGAGCCCCAAGAGTAGACAAATTTTAAAGGCATTGTCCTATAAGAGCTTCACAGGAAACCTGACGCGAAAAGCTTATCTCAAAAGGACTTGGGAGGGTCGCTTTGCTAAAACACGGCATGAAATCCAGTAATATTTACAGAAAACTAAAAAAGGTAAGAGATATATACTAGCAAACATACTATTTGCTACCTTGGACTAAAAGGGGCCAAATAGTGCAAAATGAAAAGAGGCCTTTGGGTCTTAGAAGTCCCACAGGGAGGAAGCAGGATGAAAAAACAGCTGCAAATACAGGTCATTCCTTATGAAAAGGAAGGAACTAAGAGCTCAAGGAGTAAAGAAAGGGAAAAGACATGGAGAAAGTATTCCCGTGGTTAGGACTAAGTCCTAACTTAAGAACTGACAGCATGCATCAGGCTATATTTCAAAACTCTTATGGACTAGGGTGCTTCCCATCTTCTTTTTCTGAATAGGTGAGTCCTCAGCAGTTGACTAGAATGTTGCATTTGTGAGTGGTAAATAACTGTCTCTTTCATTCTCAAGTCCTCATATTGAGAACACTTGCACTCAAGGGGCTATACTTGAGATACCATAACCCAGGCAGCTTATCCCCACTGCACCTGATTAAGATGGTAAGATCTTGGACTCAAGCCCTGAACCTGATGCCATGATAACTGCGACTTGCAGGAGGTATTGGAGGGGGAGGGGAGTGAATGTATTTTTCAGGTGGGAGGAATACAAACATTTGTGGCCAGTGGGTAAAGTATACTGCTTTTTAAAGGTGTCCATAGGTTTTAAATATTAATTCCACTAAAAAAAAAGACCGTGGAACAACCTTAGTGACTTGCTCCTAATGAACAGAATATGTGACTATGATCCTGTGTGTATTCCAAGTCTAGGTGACAAAAGGCGATTCTGCCTTGCTCTGTATCTCAGGCTGCTAACTTGGAATCTAGCTCCCCATCTAGTGAGGAAGCCTAGGCCACAAAGAGGGTCTAGGTGTGTCAGTTTAAGTGTTTCTGCTACCTCCTGAACTGAAGTCCCAGGCAACAGCCAGCATCAACCACCAGACGTTAGTGAACAAATCTTCAAATGGATCCAACCCCAAACCTTTCAGTTGCCCCACCTGAAGCTGAGCAGGGCAGAGACTAGCTGTCCTGGCCACACTTTTCCTAACAGATATGTGAACAAAAGAAATCTAACCTTTGGGGAGTTTGTTAAGAAAAAAACAAAAATGATAAATTGAAATGTGGATTAAAAAAAAAGAGAGATAAGATACATAAACTTGTATAGGAGAAATTGGTCTCCATGAAAGTAGGATGTAATAAATGTTAAGATTAATTTATTAACAACCAATGGTGCTAATGAGAAGAAGCAGATAACTAGAAGCAAGATCTAAGAAGTTTTTCTCTCAGTTTTTCCCCAGCTAGGATCATATTAACTGCTCATTTTCCATATATGGCCTTTATTATGTTGAGGTGTGGTTCCTCTAAGCCTACTTTGTTGAAGTTTATATCATGAATGGATGTTATAGTTTGTCAAATTCTTTTTCTGCATCTATTGCAATGATATGACTTTATGCTTTTTTGAAAATTAATATGAGGTATCACATTCATTGATTTGCAAATATTGAACCACCCCTGCAAACCAGGGATAAATCCCATTTGGTTATAGTGAATGATTGAATGATTTTTTTAATGTTTCTTTATTTTGGAGAAGGAGCACAAGCAGGGGAGGGACAGAGAAAGAGGGAAATACAGGATCTGAAATAGGCTCCAGGGTCCAAGCTGTCAACAGAGCCTGACACTGGGCTCAAACCGACGGACCATGAGATCATAACCTGAGCTAAAATTGCATGCTTACTTCACTAAGCCACCCAGCTGCCTCTGCCCCCGGTGAATGATTTTTTAATGTATTGTTGGATTCAGTTTGCTTATTTTGTTGAAGATTTTTGCATGTTCATCAGAGATGCTGGCCTGTAATTCTCTCTGTTGTGTCTTTATCTGGTTTTGGTATCACGGTAAAGCTGGCATAGAATAAATTTGGAAGTTTCCCTTCCTTTTATGTTTTTCTGGAACAATTTGAAAAGGACAGGTTAAACTTTTTTTTTTTTTTTGTATTAGCTCTTCTTTACATGTTAAAATTTACGTCTGAAGGCATCTGGTCCTAGACTTGTGTTTGTTGAGAGTTTTTTGATTCCTGATTCAGTTTCCTTGCTGGTTATTGATTTTTTTCAAGTTTTCTCTTTCTTCTTGTTTTAGTTTGGTAAGTTATATATTTCTAGGAATTTATTCATTTCTTCTCAGTTGTCCAACTTGTTGGCATACATTTTTTCACAATATTCTCTCATAAATGTTTGTATTTCTGTGGTGTTAGTTTTTATTTCTACTCTCACATTTGTGGTTTTATTTATTTTGGTCTTTTCTATTTTCTCGTTGATTACTCTGGCTAACACCTAATCAGTTTTATTAATTTTTACAAAGAACCGGCTCTAGGTTTCATTGATCTGTTCTAGTATTATCTGTTTTTTGTTTGTCTATCATTCATTTCTGCTTTAATCTCTTTTTTTTTAATTTTATTTTGAGAGAGACCACACATGAGTGAGGGATGGGCAGAAAGAGAGAGAGAGAGAGAGAGAGAGAGAGAGAGAGAATCCCAGACAGGTTCCATGCTGCCAGCAGAGAGCCTAACACGGGGCTCAATCTCACAACTCTGAGATCATGACCTGAGCCAAAATCGAGAGTCAGACACTTAACCAGCTAACCCACCCAAGGGCCCCCTGCTCTGATCATTATTTGCTTTCTTCTGCTGGCTTCAGGCTTCATTTGTTGTTCTTTTTCTAGCTCCTTTAGGTGTAAGGTTAGGTTGTTTGAAATTTTTCTTGCTCCTTGAAGTAGGCTTATATTGCTATATACTTTCCTCTTAGGACCACTTTTGCAGCATCTCAAAGGTTTCAGACCATTATTTTTTCATTTCCATTTGTATACACGTTTTTAAGTTTCTTCTTGTATCTCTTGCTTAAGCCGTTCCAGTGCAGTAGCACGTTATTTAACCTGCATGTATTGTTTTTAATAATTAAGGCCTATTTTTTGTTTGTGATCCATTCTTGAGAATATTCAATGTACACTTGAAAACAACGTGTATTCTGTTTTAAGATGGAACGTTCTGAAAAAAAAAATCTCTTGGGGCGCCTGGGTGGCGCAGTCGGTTGAGCGTCCGACTTCAGCCAGGTCACGATCTCGCGGTCCGTGAGTTCGAGCCCCGCGTCAGGCTCTGGGCTGATGGCTCAGAGCCTGGAGCCTGTTTCCGATTCTGTGTCTCCCTCTCTCTCTGCCCCTCCCCCATTCATGCTCTGTCTCTCTCTGTCTCAAAAATAAATAAACGTTGAAAAAAAAATTAAAAAAAAAAAAGAAAAGAAAGAAAAAAAAATCTCTTAAGTCCAATCTGGTCTGCTCTGTCATTCAAAGCCATTGTTTCTTTTTCTTTTTTTTTTTAAATATATGAAATTTATTGTCAAATTGGTTTCCATACAATACCCAGTGCTCATCCCAACAGGTGCCCTCCTCAATACCCATCACCCATCCTCCACTCCCTCCCACCCCCCATCAGCCCTCAGTTTGTTCTCAGTTTTTAAGAGTGTCTTATGCTTTGGCTCTCTCCCACTCTAACCTCTTTTTTTTTTCCTTCCCCTATCCCATGGATTCCTGTTAAGTTTCTCAGGATCCACATAAGAGTGAACACATATGATATCTGTCTTTCTCTGTATGGCTCAAAGCCCCTGCTTCTTTGGTGATTTTCTGTTAAGATGTATTTTTTGGTGATTTTTTGTTAATATCTATTGATGTAAAATGGGTGTTAAAGTACCCTATTACTGTCTTATTATCAATTAGTTCCTTTATTTGGTTAATGTTTTATGTACCTGAGTGCTCTCATGGTGGGTGTATAAATATTTACAATTGTTAGATCTTCCTATTGGATTGTAGCCTTTATTATGATATAGTAGCATTCTTTGGCTCTTGCTACAGTCTTTGTTTTTGGTTGTTTATTTATTTTGAGAGAGACAGAGCTGGGGAGGGACATAGAAAGGGAGAGAGAAAATTTCAAGCAGCCTCCATGCTGTCAGCCTGGAGCCCAACATGGGGCTCAAAGCCACCAGCCATAAGATCATGACCTGAGCCAAGACCTAGTCGGTCGATCAAATGACTGAGGCACCCAGGTGCCCCACAGTCTTTGTTTTAAGGACTGTTTTGTCTAACAAAAGTATCGCTATTTTTTCTTTTAACGTGATAAATTTTTCTCCATCCCCTCGCTTTTCATTTTTTTTTAATAGAATTCATTGTCAACTTGGCTAACATACAGTGTGTATAGTGTGCTCTTGGTTTTGGGAGTAGATTCTGGTGGTTCATCACTTGTAGACAACACCCAGGGCTCATCCCAACAAGACTCTCCTCAATGCCCACCACCCACTTTCCCTTCTCACCCACCGCCCCCCCATCAACCCTCTCTTTGTTCTCTGCATTCAAGAATCTCCTATGGTTTGCCCCTCGCCTTCTCTGTTTGTAACTATTTTTCCCCTTCCCTTCCCCCACGGACTTCTGTTAAGTTTCTCAAGTTCCACATAGGAGCAAAAACATATGATATCTGTCTTTCTGTGACTTATTTCATGTAGCATAATACCTTCCAGTTCCATCCACATTGCAAGAGATAGCATGATTTCACTCTTTCTCCTTGCCAGGTAGTATTCCAGTGTATATATAAACCACATCTCTTTATCCATTCATCCGTTGATGGGCATTTAGGCTCTTTCCACAATTTGGCTATTGTTGAAAGCACTGCTATAGACATTGGAGTACATGTGCCCCTATGAATCAGCACTCCTGTATCCTTTGCATATATTCCCAGTAGTGTTATTGAGGGGTCGTAAGGTAGTTCGATTTTCAATTGTTTTGAGGAACGTACGCACTGTTTTCCAGAGGGGCTGCACCAGTTTGCATTACCACCAACAGTGCAAGCATCCCCTCACTTTCAATCTGCAGGTGTCTTTATGTCTAAAATGAGGTTTTTATAGGCAGCCTACAGACGGGTCTTGTTTTTTAATCCATCCTGTCACCCTAGGTCTTTTGGTTGGAGTGTTTATTCCATTTATATCCAAAGTAATTATTGACAGGTATGTATTTATTGTCATTTTACTACTTGTTTTGTGGTTGTTTCTGGAGATTTTCTCAAATCCTTTATTGTTTTTCTCGCTTTGATGTCTTTCTAATTTGCTTTCATGATATATTTGGATTTCTTTCTCTTTATTCTTTGCATCGTTATTAGTGGGTTTTGGTATATGATAAGCATTAATTTGTATATCACCTCTTCTGCGTGTAGCAGTCTATATTAAGTTGATGGTCACTTAAGTTAGAGCTCATTTTTTTTCTCCTCCCCATGTTTTGATAAGCTATTATATTGTATATCCTTTTTTGGGGCATTCCTTGAGGATTTTTTTTACAGAAATATACATTTTTACTGCTTTTACATTTCCTGCCTTTATACTGTCACTTTTGATCTCTCCTTTCCACTCAGAGTCCCCGATAATATTTCTTACAGGCTGATTTAGTGGTCACAAGCTCCTTCCATTTTTGTTTGTCTGAGAAATTCTTTATCTCTCCTTCTATTATGAATGATAGCCTTACTGGATAGAGTATATTTGGCTGCAGATTTTTCTCATTCAGCACTTTGAATATATCATGGCATTTCCTTCTGTCTTGCAAAGTTTCGGTTGAAAAATCTCCTGCTAGCCTTGTGGGTTTCCCTTGGAAGTGAATGACTTGTTTTGCTGCTTTTAAGATTTGTAGCAGTGGGGCGCCTGTGTGGCTCAGTCGGTGAAGCATGACTTAATCTTAGCTCAATTCGTACCTCGCAGTTCGTGGGTTTAAGCCCTCCCGTGGGCTCTGCAGTGACAGCACAGAGAGTGCTTGGGATTCCCTCTCTCTCTCTCTCTCTCTGCCCCTCCCCTGGTTGTGTCTGCGTTTTGTCACGGAAATAAAAAAAAAACAAAAGCAAAAAAACGAAACACTAAAAAAAAAAGATGTTAGCAGTATATTTTGCAAATTTAATTACAACATGTCTTGGGTGTTGATTTTGATGGAAGTTCTCTGTGCCTCCTGGATCTGGATGTCTGTTTTCTTCTCCACATTACGGAATTTTTCAGTTATTGTGTCTTCAAATCAATTATCTGTCCCCTTCACTCTGTCTGCTTCTTCTGGGACTCCTATCATATGAATGTTTTTACATTTGACGGAGTCACCGAGTGCCTTAAGTCTATTCTTGCATTGGATAATTCTTCTTTGTCTTCTTCAGCTTCACTGCTTTCCATTACCTTGTCTTCTAGGTCATTAATTTGTTCCTCTGCTTCTTCCAGCTTGCTGTTCATTTTTACTGCACTCTTCATCTCTGATTCTTCAGCTCTTTTATGTCTGTGGTAAGTGTCTCTCGGATGTCTTCCATTGTTTTCTCAAGTCCAGTGAATATCCTTATGATCATGGTTTTAAATTCTCCATTAGGCGTGTGATTTATATCTGTCCCATTTAGGTCTCTGGCCATGGCCTTATCCTGTCCTTTCATTTGGGATAAATGCTTCTGTCTTTTCATTTTGTCTGCGTATCTGCCAGCTTCTGTATGTTAGAGAAGCCAGTTATGTCACCTGTTCCCAAAAGTAATGGACATAGGAAAAAGATGTCATGTAATGCCCAGGGTCTAGCACTTCAGGGAGGGCCACCAGTGTGTGCTGCATGTGTTCTGCTGTTGTGTTCTGGCTATGCTATCCTTCAGGCCAGTCGTCTGCAGAGGCTCTAGTTGCCTGGTCTGGTGAGTGTTTGGTCCCTGGCCTGAACATAGCGAGTTTTAACTAGGTGTGCTCTGGTCTGCTTATGAAATGAGACCTGTCACCACCTCTACTGGAACTGAGGCCAAGGGAAACTCTCTGGTTGGGAGATGTGGTGTGGGCAGGCATTTGTCCTGGTCTTCTGGGGGAAGGGTCTGCTGTGCTGGGACTCAAGCACCAGTGATTGAGAAAGGTAGTTCCACCAGAGTGCAAGGGGGTGGTGTTTGGTGTAAGCAAGTTAGGTAACCAGTGTTAGCAATGCACTGCTTCCTGCAGGTGGCTTTATGTTTGTGGTGAGGGGCAGGAGAAGGAGATGGTGCCAGCCAGCAGCTTTGTTCCTACAGACAGGTCTCTCTGAAATTTGCCTCTGAAGAACGTGCTCTGAGAAGAGCAAATTATCTCCCCACTGTGTGCCCCAGGCACTCTTCAGACCACTGTACCCATGCTATATGCTCCCACATTGTTTGCCTGCCTTCTGTCCAAGAGCAGTGCAGTACCTCAGGACACTAAATCAGCTAAACCGGATGTCCTTTAAAACTCCAGACTTTATGCACTACTGGTTGCAAGAACTCACGAAATGCAGCCCCTCATTTTCCAAGCCAGTGGGTATGGGGAAATGTTCTGTTTGTGCATTCCCTTGTGCATTCCTCTCTCTCACCCTTACCCACATCCTCGATGCCCGCCCCTCTGCAGAAGCCAGAATCTGTTTCTCTTCTAGATGACATTTCTGCATCAAGGACCTTCTTTGATGTGGCCTCTTCTCTCCCTTTTGTTGTGGAGTTTGTTCTGTCAGTCTTCAGGTGGATTTCTGGAGTATTTAGGGTGAGCTGATTGTTATCTAGATGTATTCGTGGGATGAGGCAAGCCTAGAGTCCTCCTACTCCTCTGCCTTCTTCCTGTCTCTAAGATCTTTTTCTAAGATTCCCTTCAATTCCAACAATTCTTACAAGTAGGCAGGAATGCCTCTTTAGAATGTCCCCTCAAGTTAAGGTAGAAGCACAGAGACATACGATTTGAAGCACAATAGTTGAAAAACTAGAAAGAGTCAATTTGATAACCAAAATTGGGCCTTTGGTCTGATTTCAATGAAAGGAAATAGGCAGCTTTGAGTATTTTTTAATCCATTGAATACTCAATCTTCATTCTCCTTTCCTCACTGGGGAAATAAAGAGAATGTCATGGAATCATTTTTCATCTTTTCAGTAGCAAAACAAATGTACTGTCCTTTAGCACTACTTCAATTAACTGCACATTCTCCTTTACCTTATTCCAACCTTCTTTGTGTGGGGAGGTAAGACCATTTCATCTTTGTGTTGTCCCACAATGCTTCTCCATATCATACAAGTTGGCTTCAAAAGTTTGTTGTCATTCAAATTACCAATCTACTATTTGTCTCTGATAAATCAACTTAATACTACCTCACTTTGTACAGCTGTATTATTTGAATGATGTAATCTTTATTGCATTAATTATACGCTGAGCTATAAAATATAGCTATGCATATCTTTCTATTTAAGTGAAAGAAGGGGAAACAGGCTACTGTGTTTTCCAAGAATGTAGGATCTGTGCCAAGAACAGGATTAACAGTAGTGTTACACACAAGAACCAGGTCAGAAGAGGATCTCATTGTGAATTGCAAGATGATGGGTTAGCAAGGTTGTTTAAGAGGAGAGAGGAATAGCCCAGAGTTAATCTTTTCCTTCCTAGACGGTGAAAACTATGGATGAGTCTATGCATTATAAAGAGATAATAAAACATAATGAAGTAAATGGTAGACAGAGTCAAGAGATCCTATGGCCAAGATTTGATGGAAATGAAAGTGGGCATCACTGACTGAGACACCAAAAGTTTGCACAGGCGGGGAACCTGGGTGGCTCAGTCAGTTGAGCCTCAACCTCTCAGGTCATGATCCCAGGGTCATGGAAACAAGACCCCTGTCAGCCTCCACACTAAGTGTGAAGCCTGCTAAAAATTCTCTCTCCTCTCTCCTCTTTCTCTCTCTCTCTCTCTTTCTCCCCTACACACCCCCTTGTCCTGCTTGTGCACGCACTAAAAAATATATAAATATAAATAAATAAATAAATAAATGTCTGAACACACTAAAGAAAGAGCATTTTATCTTTTTGAGCCTGACTTCACATCGAGTCATGGGGTCAGCAAGGCATAGGCTGGCGAAAGGGTCCTTCAAGAAGCAAAAGTCTCTATAGGAGCAAAGTTTAGTTCTACTACATTGACTTTTTATTATTACATAAGTGACTGATAATTTGCAAGATGACACGGAAAAAGTTTTCATAAAATTTGATATGGTACTGGCATAAGGACAGACATATAGATCAATGTATTAACATTGAGCATCTAAACATAAACTCTCACATTATAGTGAACTGATTTTCCACAAGGGTGACAGACAATTAAATGGAATAAGACTAGTCTTTGTAACAAACAGTACTAGGACAAATGGATATCCACATGCAAAGTAATAAAATCAGACCTCTACCCCATAGCATATATACAAAATTAACTTAATATCTAAGAGCTAAAATGATAAAAATCTTAGAAAAAACCTTCGTGTATATGTTTGTGATTGGATTTGACAATGATTTCTTAGACATGACACCAAAAGACAAAAGCAGATTAAGTTTACTTCACCAAAATTAAAAACTACTATGCTTCAAATATGACCATCAAGAAAGTGAATAGGCAAGTGACTAAATAGGAGAAAAATACCTGAAAATCCTGTGTCTGCTAAGTGATTTGTATGTAGGATATTTAAATAACTCTTCCAATAATGAAAAGACAATCCAATATAAAAACGGGAAAAAGAATGGATTAGTTCTTTAAAGATGATACAGAAATGGATAATAATCACGTTAAAACGGAGATGTTTGGGGTGCCTGGGTGCCTCAGTCAGTTAAGTTTCTGACTTGGGCTCAGGTTACGATCTCACGGTTCGTGAGTTCGAGCCCCTCATCGAGCTCTGTGCTGACAGCTGGGAGCCTGGAGCCTGTTTCAGATTCTGTGTCTCCCTCTCTCTCTGCCCCTCCCCTGCTCACACTGTCTCTCTCAAAAGTAAAAGAGACACGTTCAACATCATTAGTTGTAAAAAAAAATGCAAACCAAAACCCACAAGATGCGATTTCATCGCCACTAGAATTGCTACCATAAAAGCAACAGATAATGACAAACATTGGCAAGAATCAGGAAAATGGGAACTCTCAAAAACTGCTGATGAAAATGTAATGTTGCTGCCACTTTGGAAACAGTCTGGCAGTTCCTCAAAAGGTTAAACTAGAAAAACAATTGTTTTAAACTTATTTGAAAGAGAGTGCACAAGTAGGGTAGAGGAACAGAGGAGAGGGAGGGAGAGAATCCCAAGCAAGCTCCATGCTCAGAGCAGAGCCCAATGTAGGGCTCGATTCCACAATCCTGAGATCATGACCTGAGCTGAAATCAAGAGCTGGCCACTCAACCGGCTGAGCCACCCAGGTGCCTGCCCCTCCTCAAAAGGTTGAAAAAACAAAACAAAAACAAACAGAAAAGGTTTATTTAACAGAGTTACCATATGAACTAGCAACTGTATTTATAGGTATATACCCAAGAGATATCAAAACATGTTCACATAAAAAGGTGTTCATCACACAAAAAATAACCTCAAAATGGATGAAAGACCTCAATGGAAGACAGGAAGCCATCAAAATCCTCGAGGAGAAAGTAGGCAAAACCCTCTTTGATCTTGCCCACAGCAACTTCTTATTCAAAACGTCTCCGGAGGGAAGGGAAACAAAGGCAAAAATGAACTAGGGGGACCTCATCAAAATAAAAAGCTTCTGCACAGTGAAGGAAACAATCACCAAAACTAAAAGGCAACCGACAGAATGGGAGAAGGTATTTGCAAATGACAGATCAGATAAAGGGTTAGTATCCAAAATCTACACAGAGCTTCTCAAACTCAACACACGGAACACAAGTAATCCAGTGAAGTAATGGGCAAAAGACATGAATAGACACTGCTCCAAAGAAGACATCCAGATGGCCATACAAATCAAAACCACACTGAGATACCACCTTGCGCCTGTCTCTGTTTTCTAAGAAATTAAGGAAACGAAACAAACAAACAAAAAACTATAATCAGTAGTATGTTTTTATACTGGGTCTGATAGTTCTGTTTTTTCTAAAACAATCCCTGTTACTTCTTTTGATTCCTATATGCCAGAAAAATGAACTAAGTCCTAGTTAGTTGGAGAAAATTAACTAATTTTTCATATTTGAGAGGAACTTGTATATGGTAGAACATAGTGGCAACCACCAGGATTCTCTTTTTTTTTTCCTTCTGAGTACAATAGGATTGTTGCTTGTTTCACACATTCTGACATCATGATTTCATCTATTCTTTTTAAAACTTTCTTCAAATGGATATATAGGAATGTAGGAATTTTCAAGGCAAATACCAAGAAAAAGATTTTCCAAGAAAGATATTCTGTGACATAGCCTTCTGACTGTAACCATGTGTAACACATCAACCCAAATAATAAAAAATTCATATAACGTCGTTGTGTTAGAAGCATCCCAATGACACCCAGATTTGATTATTGACCAGAAGAGCTCCCAGACCTCAGCATATAGTTGTACTCATGCCTGTGGTTTGGTATGGGGAGAGGCTAGAAAGGCCAATCAGCACAGAGAAAAGGTGCATGGGGTGAAGGCCAGAGGAGACCAAGCACAAGCTTCCAGGAATCCTTTCTCTATGGAGTTAGTAGGATGTGCTGAATTCCTCCAGCATGAAATTAGAACAGCACAAGTGAAATGTTGTCTGCCAGTACGAGGCTTATGGATACTCAGTGCCCGAGTTCTCATCAAATGCTAATCACATAGGCATCTTCTCCTTAGCATGTCCCAAAATTCCAGGTTTTCAGAAGGACATCAAGTATACGGCCTTAAGCACATTGATTGTACCAGCACTTAGGCAGAGTGAGCCAATCTTAAGCAGCTAGGGAATGGTGGGGACCCTCCTTAAATCCAAGATCCCAGGGAACAATCAAGGGCCAGTCATTCAAGTAGGATGTTCTGAGGGTAGCCATCTTTGGCCTGCTGAATGAAACCTGTTCTTCATAGGAATTAAAGCTTTGACGTCATTTTTGGGGGTGTCTTCAAATTTTATTTTACTAGCAAGTAACATGATGGTTACCATGGTACTGCTTTCAGTTTCATCATCCATATGAAGTAGGTATTTGTACAAAAATTACTAAGGTAATATTAGGTCGTTATAATCTTTTTTTTATGTGACTAAGTTTTCATTATGATTCTATGATACAATCAACATAATGATTTTGGATTTAAAATTAGAATAAGATCTCTTAATTATATGGAAAACCCAGGTTTGATTCATATAGTGCTCAATCCCTGTTTATAGTTATAAGATATTTGATCATATTCACCAATTGTTTTCTTGCCTAAGTATATGAATAACTTTTGTATTTTTGTGTATTGCTTTATGTATTTTCATATACTTCCATATGGGAGAGAGTCTCCATATTGTGTTACTTTGATCTCTATCTTAATTTTTAAGGTGACTGTATCATGTGTTAATATATGCAAAGAGTAGCTTCAATGGATACCGTGTTTTGTTGTTGTTGTTTTATACATTTAATAAGCCTTATTTTTCACAGCAGTTTTAAGTTCACAGCAAAATATAATAGAAAGTACAGAGAGTCTCCATATACCATACCATGCTCCCGTACATGCCTAGCCTCCCCTGTTGTTGTCAACATCTTGCACAACAGTGGTCCATTTTAGTAGTATATTTTTTTTCAATTCCTTTGTTTAATTTTGAGCGAGAGAGCATGCATGTGTGTGAGCAGCAAAGGGGAAGAGAGAGAGGGGAGAAAGAATTCTGTGCTGTCAGCACAGAGCCTGATGCAGGACTTGATCCAATGAACTGTGACATCATGACCTGAGCTCACATCCAGACTTGGACGCTGAACCAACTGAGCCACCCAGGCACCCTGAGAACTGTGATACATTTTATATGGACACTGAGTCATCATTTTCAGGCAAAGTCTCTAATTTGCATTAGTGTTCAGCCTTGGTGTTCTACATTCTATGAGTTTTCACAAATGTGTAATGATGTGAAACCACCTTTGTGGTATCGTGTGAAAGAGTTTCACTGCCTTAAAAGTCCTCTGTGCTGTGCCCCTTTATCCCTACATTCACCCCAACCCTTACCTCCATAGTCTTGCTCTTTCCAGAGTGTCATATAGTAAGAATCATACAGTGGATATTGTTGAATGTTTAGAAAATTAAAATTCCCCGGCAATTGAATGTAGGCATTCAAGATATTCTTTGCCCTTTGTTTTGTTTAGTTGCTCATCAGTAGAGGATCTGATGACCTCTGCTTTCCATGAAAAAAGTACGATTTCTCTAGATGTGTGTCACCTAATGGGGAGGGTTGAGAAAAATGACATCATGAACCACTACACAGCACTCACATTAGGATCATCCTCCTCTGTGATGTGCGGTGGGTCTAGTTAGACTCTCTAGCAACTGAAGGAGATAGTCTCAAGAGGTTAGAACTTTATCAAACTGTTATGCCAAATCCTTCTTACTTACCTTGCCATTGGAAATAAGGCCAGGGAGAGTCTGTTTGCTATGGTTTGGCCATGCAGCAAAGTACAATAGCTATGGAGCTCTGGCTCTATAGAGCCCACTTTGTGAGGGGGTGTTTCATCCTAAATCTGAACAGTCTCTACTGAAGGGCTGGGGAAGTTCTGCCGTGTGACTGCAAAGTAAACATACTCTCTTTTAACTCCTCTCATAGTGGAGGTCCAGAAAAATCATGCTAGTTTCAGTTTGACATTGTCAGCTTATGATCATCATTCTCCTAACGATACCATTTTCCTCCAGTGTCATAGAGTCAGTCAGTGATGGTCATTGTAAACATCAGTTCACCTGTAGGTGTCAAATTCCCATAAAACCTATTCTTGCTTTTGGTCAATATAGAGGAGAAAGTAAGATTTCTTAGTGCTTTAAGCCTACCAATAGTAGGCTTAACCATTCAGTGTAGTGTGGTTTCCAGGTGTGGTCCCAAAGCAATACTTTTTGACAAATCATAAGCCATACACTTGCAATTTCCTCTATTTTTCAATTGTTGATTTACCATGTCTTTTGCTTTCTTCTTTAGGAGCAGATAAGAATCCTGAGGAAGACTCTATATCCAGGTAGGATTTTTATGGATTTGTAAAAATTACATTTGTTGGGGCACCTGGGGGCTCAGTCGGTTAAGGGTGTGACTCTTGATTTCAACTCAGGTTTGTGAGTTCAAGACCCACGTCGGGTTTTGCACTGACAGCCTACTTGGGATATCATTCCCTCCTTCTGTGTGCACTCACTGTCAAAGTATAAAGGAATGAAATGAAATGAAACAGAAAATTAAAGGAAAGGAAAGGAAAGGAAAGGACTGAAAATTACATGTTTCCTAAGGGAACACAGAGAACAAAAGCAGTTGGTGAGTGTTCTACCCTGGACTAGACACTATATCCTATACATAACATCTGTTAAGTTATACAGTCATTGTACAGCTTTGCAAAGTAGCTGTGTTATTGTGGCCTACTTTTTATTACTTTGGCAACTGTGGTTCAGGGAGGTTGATGACTCGACCATGATTCCATAGTTAATGGGTAGCTGAGGGGCTTTGCCCGTCAGCCCTTGAAGCTTCCACATCCATTCTCTGGTTCCTCAGCAGCACTGAGATGAAGATACAGATCCTGGGGCAGATCAACTCAGAATGTCAAAGATAATGATGTCAGAACACCAATTTAGGGTTTGCTTAAGAACCCAGGTTAGTCCAAGCATTTGGCCTCATATATTTGACCACTAGTGCTAACAAAAGTCATTAGTGCAGTGGTAACTCGTCCCTTGTTTTTACCATCCGAGATTTTAGGGTGGATGTCAGCTATGGCCATGGTGTCACGGCTTTTACATGATAAGCAAGATCAAGTCAGGCATATCCTTAGATGTTGTAATATCTCCTCTTCTTGAGACAAATGAGTTTTCTGTAAGGGAAGGATATCTAGTTGTTACGTTACGTTAATTAAATTCAGCCTCTATTTCGAGGATATTGCTATATGATTCTCTGTTGCCTAAGTTCCCAGGCTGGTTTCCCTTTGGGCTAGTATGCTTAACCAGTTCTAGGAAGCTTTTTCTTTTTTTGGAGATTTTTTTCCCCATGATTTTTCTATACAATGTTTTTGCCTTTTTACTTTCTTTTCTGGTTTTCTTGGTATTTTTTTTCCATTAATTTTTCCAATTGTGCCAGCTAAGGACTCTCCATTTTTCCAGAGGCCAAATCAAAGGCACTTAGAATCTCAAGATTTAGTGAACCTCAGAGATTAATTCATCACAATACCCTCTGGTACTTCAACCTATGTTTAACCTCCTTGCCCAGTGGTTGTACCCATGGAGATTTGAAACTCAAGAGAGAATGAAGTCACCTAGTGGGATATGATAAGTGACAGAAATGAGATTTAAATTTGGGTTCTTTTTTTTTTTCTTTACTTCCTTTCTTTCTTTGTTTTTTTGTGTTCATCTTGCAGGCAAATGTTTTAATAATAGAAAGCTGGGAAGTGGGTCTAATGAATACAATGATGGAGGGTTAGAATCGAATTAGCAGAGGAGACCAGGTTACAAGAAGAACACTGAGTTGTATAGGAATAAGAGTTTTAAAAAAGATGTCAGAATATGGGGGTTTATGCCAAGTGAGATATCGGTGAATGACAGGAATGAAGGACCTAGGATTAGGGGAGTTGTTTAGAATAGCATATTCAAATAGAGAGTTCAAGAGTGTCCTGACCAGGTTTCTGCTTTTGTGTGTGTTGGTTTCATTGAAGGTGCGAGCATACCTCAGATTTTCTGATGAGAGAGATTAAAAATCATTTAAGCTGCTGGGAAGAGTCTGTTTACAGCAAATAGAAATATGATATCCCCTACTTCCACCCCAACTGAGGGAGGATGGCTTAGATCCTCTGAAGGAATTGGGGGTGGGGGGTGGAGATTCTGAACTACAGAGATTTATGGCCCAAGGCAAGCTTTCTCCTCACTCCACATCTTTTCCTAAATCTTTGATGCCCTTCCCATGTACCTGTAGGTCTGGGCAGGGCTAGGATTGACTTGTCAAATCAGTAAGGGAGCTTCATCTGGATCGGTGATAATATGCCTATGTTGAGGTGACTGTGTGGATGACTGAGACTCCCAATTAGCTTGTTCTCCAGGAGCAGGACATGGCTCCTACCCTCGGTCATTTGAGCCCATCCTTGTTGTAGGAGTGTATGGCTTCATAGGCTAAAGATTGAAAGGTTGGGGAATGCCACAGAACCGTGCCGAAGAGTGATGTAGGAGTGGGAGCTCATAGGGAAGAAAATATTCAGGCAGTGTATAAAGAAATAGAGGCACAACTACCAGGACCATTTTGATCACAGTCTCTCTCCTTGGGTAGCTAAATGCCCCTGAAGGCTTGGAAGGTCTTGCTAGTTATTATGGACCTAAATAAGGCAAGACCAGTGTGGGAACAAAGTTGGCCTTGGGAACTTTGAATCTTTTAATCTCTAGTTAGTACTACCTTTCATAACATAGAAATTTTACTTTGATATATTTACTTAAATGGAGGTCTACCTGACACACAATGTAACATGTGATGCAAGAACTCTGGATGTTCCATCATGCTCGCCATAAGCGTAGCTCCCATCTATTAATGTATGGTGCTATTACGATACCACTGACTAGATTCCCTATGCTGTACCTTTGAGCCTTGTGATTTATTCATTCTATAACTCGAACCATGAACTTCCCTCTCCCCTTCACCCATTTTGTCCATCCCCCCACCTCCCCTCCCTTCTGGCAAGAGTCAAATCTCTGCATTTATGGGTCTGTTTCTGCTTTTTCTCTGTTTGTTCATTTGTTCCCCTTTTTAGATTCTACATAGAAATGAAACCATATAGGATTTGTCTTTCTCTGTCTGACTTATTTCACTTAGCCTCCTACCGTCTAGGTATATCCATGATGTTTCAGATGGCACGATCTCATTCTGTTTTATAGCGGCGTAATATTCCATTGTGTGTGTGTGTATGTGTGTGTGTGTGTGTGTGTGTGGTCTGTTCATGTATTGGTGGACACTTGGGTTGCTTCCATATCTTGCTGATTGTAAATAATGCTATAATAAATATAGGGGTGCATATATCTTTTCAAATTAGTATTCCCATTTCCCTTGGGTAAATAAATACCCAGTAGTGGAATTACTGGATCCTATGGTATTTGTATTTTTAATTTGTTGAGGCCCTTCCTTACTGGATTTCATTGTGGCGATACCAATTTACATCCCATGACCAGTACACACGTTTTTTTTTCCCACACCCTGAGCCACCCTTGTTTCCTGTGTATTGAAACTGTGCCATTGTGACAGATGTGAGGTGAGAAGTCATTCTGGTAACGTTTATAGATACAATTTTCAACATTTCAGAGAATTCCCTGCCTGTCACACTTGGTTATGGAAACTCAGACTGGGTCTTTCCTGGAGATTTCACAGGTTAGGAGAGGTGGAGGCAAAATAGAGAACTTAAAGTTTTTTTTTTTCAATATATGAAGTTTGTTGTCATATTGGTTTCCATCCAACATGCAGTGATCATCCCAAAAGGTACACTTCTCAATACTCATCACCCACCCTCCCTTCCCTCCCACCCCCATCGACTCTCAGTTTGTTCTCAGTTTTTAAGTCTCTTATGAGTTGGCTATCTTCCACTCTAACTTCTTTTTTTTTCCTTCCCCTCCCCCATGGGTTTCTGTTAAGTTTCTCAGGATCCACATAAGAGTGAAACCGTATGTTATCTGTCATTCTCTGTATGGTTATTTCACTTAGCATAACACTCTCCAGTTCCATCCATGTTGCTACAAAGGGCAATATTTCATTCTTTCTCATTTCCACATAGTACTCCATTGTGTATATAAAGCACAATTTCTTTAACAGGTCCAAATGTTGAAAGACCTATACTCTGAAAACCGTAAAACACTTATGAAAGAAATTGAAGATGATGGAAAGAGAAAGACATACAATGCTCATAGATGGGAAAAATACATATTTTTAAAGTGTCTACACTACCCAAAGCAATCTACAGCAAGCCCTGTCAACATACCAACAACATTTGCCACAGAGGTAGACAAACAATCCTAAACGTTGTATAGAACCACAAAAGGCCTTGAATGGCCAAAGCAATACTGAAAAAGAGGAAACCTGGTGGTATCGCAATCTCAGCTTTCAAGTTTTATTTCAAAGCAGTAGTAATCCAAGCAGTATGGTGGGTACTGGCATAAAAAATAGCCACATAGCTCAATGGAATGGAACAAAAAAGCCAGAATTAAATCCACCACTGTATGGTCAGTTCATCTTCCACAAACAGGAAAGCCTATCCAGTGAGGAAAAGGCAGTCTCTTCACCAAATGGTGTTGGGAAAACCGGACAAGCCACATGCCAAAGAATCAACCTGGATCAATTTCTTTACCATAACAGAAATAAACTCAAAATGAATTAAATACCTAAGTGTGAGACCTGAAACCATAAAAAATCCTTGAAGAGAGCACAGGCCGTCATTTCTCTGACTTTGGCTGTAGCAACATTTTACTAGTTATGTCTCCTGAACCAAGGGAAATAAAGCAAGAATAAACTATGGGGACTACATGAACCCACAAAGCTTTTGCTCAGTGAAGGAAACCATCAAAACTAAAAGGCAAGCTCTGGGATAGGAGAACATATTTGAAAATGTTTTGCAAATCCAGTAAAGTGTTAGTATCCACAATATATAAAAAATTTATACAAGTCAACATCTCCCCCTCCAAAAAAGCCCAGTTCAAAATGAGCAGAAGACATAACCAGACATTTTTCGAAAGACAACATACAGATGGTCATCAGACACATGAAAAGATGTTCCCCAAAACTACAACGAGATACCATGTCACACCTGCCAGAATGGCTACACTCCAAGACACAAGAAGCAAGTGTTTGCGAGGATGTGGAGACAAAGGAAACCTCTTGCACTGTTGGTGGAAATGCAAATGTGTGCGGCCCCTGTGGAAAACAGTATGGAGTTTCCTCAAAAAATTAAAAACAGAACTCTCCTATGATCCAGTAATTGCACTACTGGATACTACCCAAAAGAATACAAAAACACAAATTCCATGGGACACACGCACCCCTGTGTTTACTGCAGCATTATTTCCAATAGTCAGCGCAAGTGTCCATTGACAAATGAGTGAACGAAGTTGTCCTGTATGTATGTATGTGTGTGTGTATGCGTAATCCATACACACATACACACACACACACACACACACACACAGGAATATTACTCAACCATGAAACAATGAAATCTTGCCATTTGCAATCACCTGGATGGAGCCCGAGAGTAGTATGGTAAGCAAATTCAGGGAAAGAGAAATACCATATGATTTTACTCATGTAGCACTTAAGAAACAACAATTGAACAGAGGGAGAAAAAAAAAGGGAGAAACAAACCAAGAAATAGGCTCTTAACTGCAGAGAACAGATGGTTCCCAGAGAGGAGGTGATTGGTGGGAGTGGTGAAAGAGGTGATGGGGATGAAGGAGTTCCCTTGTCATGATGCGCATGGGGTGAGTACGTTTTTGGTGAATCACTATATTAACAAACTAAAATAACCCTGGATGTTACTATTACTGGAATTAAAATAAAAATTAATGAAAAAAACAGTGGCCACCTTTTAATTAAACCAAGAAATTTTATTTAATAAACAGATAGCTGAACTTTCACTTAATTTTTGAAATTTTGTTTTTAAATAAATGAACATGTTTTTGTTGTATATTTTTGCTCTAAAGGCTTTGCGACACACCTGGTCCTGATGATTCATGGTCTACATCAGCTAGCCAAGACTTAGATTTTGGTACCAAGGTAAAGTACCCTCCTGTGAAACTCACTTTCCTGCTCTGAATAGAGTTTTCTCCCTTATTTACTCTGAAAATTTAAGAGGAGACTGTGTATCATCATTTTATGTGTGTCATGGAAAGTTAGCAAGAACAAACCACTTTACAGATACATGACACGTTGAATGTTTTGTTTTGTTTTGTTTTACTTTGGTAAATCCTAGAGATGGAGGCTGATAAAAGAATGGGCTGGAAAATATATAATGACCGTCAAATTATATTGGGAAAAGCTTTCCCATCATGGAGGCAATATGACATTGCTTAAGGGTAAGGATTCTTACTGTGATAGTAACATGACTGATAATACTCATGCCTAAATGAAACCTGATTGGGTCCAAGTATCTATTGTAGGTTGCCCCCGCCCCGGGCAAGTTTTATTTTGGTGAGATACAGGATTTTCCTTTGGCTCTATCCTTTGTTCTACATTTAGACTAAAATAATATTAGAAAATGTAGACATTTAGATGTTTACATTATTTCTCAACATTTACCTCACAACGGTGTTTCCCTGTAGTTTTGAAATAACTCCACAAAGAGTAAGTTAACATTGTGCATCTCCCTGCAGGACACGTATTTTGCTGAAAAGAGTAGCTCTATGAGCAGAGGCTCTTCCTAGCCAAATTGTCAAATTTATAATTTCAGAAGTCTTTCATATTCTAGCTTTTAAAAATATCTCCTCCTAGTTCTTGTGTCAGATTCTACAATTTAAAGTGTCAGACATCTGATATTTATTTAAATATTCATTTCAAAACCCCTAAATCATTATAAGCTACTGGAGGTTAGGAAACACACTTGTTTGACTCCTGGAGCTGCTAGAATAAAGTCTTGCTTGGAAGAAGCAATGTCATAGTTTTTGAATGTGAATAAATGAGTAGGGAAATGGAATTCCGTAGAATGGAGTTTGAAAAGCAACAAAATACGCATGATATATCACAATTAAATATGTGAATTTAAAAAGTCAGGCTTCAGTTTATATTCCGTTTTAGTGTTTAATACGTATAAACGCAAATGAATTCTATTGAGGAAATCAGGAGTTACATACGAAAGAAGGTTACAGTATATTTTTAGTATCCTCCCATTGTGAGCTTAGAATTGCAGAGAAAAAGTCCTCAGCCTTTGTTTGTGTAACCCCATCTGTGTCCCATTACATACATCCTTTGAAGGTTCCCATTTATTCCTAGAATTCTCATTCCCAATTCTTTTTCCATAGTGAAAGTTGATGTGTTAAGAACCTTTCCTTTTGAGACAGGAAGATGGCGGCGTAGGAGGACGCTGGGCTCACCGCGCGTCCTGCTGATCACTTAGATTCCACCTACACCTGACTAAATAACCCAGAAAACCGCCAGAGGATTAGCAGAAAGGAGTCACCGGACCCAAGTACAGACGAGAGGCCCACGGAAGAGGGTAGGAAGGGCGGCGAGGCGGTGCGCGCTCCACGGACTGGCGGGAGGGAGCCGGGGCGGAGGGGCGGCTCGACAGCCAAGCAGAGCCCCCGAGTCCGGCTTGCAAAAGCGGAGGGGCCTGACGGACTGTGTTCCGGCATCAAGCGCGACTTAGCGTCTGGGAGGTCATAAGTTAACAGCTCTGCTCGGAAAGCGGGAAGGCTGGAGGACAAAGGGTGGGTGAGCTGCGGAGCCCCCGGACGACAGAGCTTAGTTTGGCTGGGAACAAAGGCGCTCGCCAGCGCCATCTCCCCCGCCCATCCCCCAGCCAAAATCCCAAAGGGAACCGGTTCCGGCCAGGGAAATTGCTCGCTCCGTGCAAACACCCAACTCTGTGCTTCTGCGGAGCCAAACCTCCGGCAGAGGATCTGACTCCCTCCAGCTGCCACAGGGCCCCTCCTGAAGTGGATCACCTAAGGAGAAGTGAGCTAAGCCTGCCCACCCCCCCGCCGTGCACGTTGCCTTCCCACCCCAGCTAATACGCCAGATCCCCAGCATCACAAGCCTGGCAGTGTGCAAGTAGCCCAGACGGGCCACGCCACCCCACAGTGAATCCCGCCCCTAGGAGAGGGGAAGAGAAGGCACACACCAGTCTGACTGTGGCCCCAGCGGTGGGCTGGGGGCAGACATCAGGACTGACTGCGGCCCCGCCCACCAACTCCAGTTATACACCACAGCACAGGGGAAGTGCCCTGCAGGTCCTCACCACACCAGGGACTATCCAAAATGACCAAGCGGAAGAATTCCCCTCAGAAGAATCTCCAGGAAATAACAACAGCTAATGAGCTGATCAAAAAGGATTTAAATAATATAACAGAAAGTGAATTTAGAATAATAGTCATAAAACTAATCGCTGGGCTGGAAAACAGTATACAGGACAGCAGAGAATCTCTTGCTACAGAGATCAAGGGACTAAGGAACAGTCACGAGGAGCTAAAAACGCTTTAAATGAAATGCAAAACAAAATGCAAACCACCTCGGCTCGGATGGAAGAGGCAGAGGAGAGAATAGGTGAACTAGAAGATAAAGTTATGGAAAAAGAGGAAGCTGAGAAAAAGAGAGATAAAAAAATCCAGGTGTATGAGGGGAAAATTAGAGAACTAAGTGATACACTAAAAAGAAATAATATACGCATAATTGGTATCCCAGAGGAGGAAGAGAGAGGGAAAGGTGCTGAAGGGGTACTTGAAGAAATTATAGCTGAGAACTTCCCTGAACTGGGGAAGGAAAAAGGCATTGAAATCCAAGAGGCACAGAGAACTCCCTTCAGACGTAACTTGAATCGATCTTCTGCACGACATATCATAGTGAAACTGGCAAAATACAAGGATAAAGAGAAAATTCTGAAAGCAGCAAGGGATAAACGTGCCCTCACATATAAAGGGAGACCTATAAGACTCGTGACTGATCTCTCTTTTGAAACTTGGCAGGCCAGAAAGAATTGGCACGAGATCTTCAGTGTGCTAGACAGCAAAAATATGCAGCCGAGAATCCTTTATCCAGCAAGTCTGTCATTGAGAATAGAAGGAGAGATAAAGGTCTTCCCAAACAAACAAAAACTGAAGGAATTTGTCACCACTAAACCAGCCCTACAAGAGATCCTAAGGGGGACCTTGTGAGACAAAGTACCAGAGACATCACTACAAGCATAAAACAGACAGACATCACAATGATTCTAAACCCGTATCTTTCTATAATAACACTGAATGTAAATGGATTAAATGCGCCAACCAAAAGACATAGGGTTTCAGAATGGATAAAAAAACAAGACCCATCTATTTGCTGTCTACAAGAGACTCATTTTAGACCTGAGGACACCTTTAGATTGAGAGTGAGGGGATGGAGAACTATTTATCATGCTACTGGAAGCCAAAAGAAAGCTGGAGTAGCCATACTTATATCAGCCAACCAAACTTTAAATTAAAGGCTGTAACAAGAGATGAAGAAGGACATTATATAATAGTTACAGGGTCTATCCATCAGGAAGAGCTAACAATTATAAATGTCTATGCGCCGAATACCGGAGTCCCCAAATATATAAAACAATTACTCATAAACAGAAGCAACCTTATTGAGAAGAATGTGGTAATTGCAGGGGACTTTAACACCCCACTTACAGAAATGGATAGATCATCTAGACACACGGTCAATAAAGAAACAAGGGCCCTGAATGAGACATTGGATCAGATGGACTTGACAGATATATTTAGAACTCTGCATCCCAAAGCAACAGAATATACTTTCTTCTCGAGTGCACATGGAACATTCTCCAAGATAGATCATATACTGGGTCACAAAACAGCCCTTCATAAGTTTACAAGAATTGAAATTATACCATGCATACTTTCAGACCACAATGCTATGAAGCTTGAAATCAACCACAGGAAAAAGTCTGGAAAACCTCCAAAAGCATGGAGGTTAAAGAACACCCTACTCACGAATGAGTGGGTCAACCAGGCAATTAGAGAAGAAATCAAAAAATATATGGAAACAAACGAAAATGAAAATACAACAATCCAAACGCTTTGGGACGCAGCGAAGGCAGTCCTGAGAGGAAAATACATTGCAATCCAGGCCTATCTCAAGAAACAAGAAAAATCCCAAATACAAAATCTAACAGCACACCTAAAGGAAATAGAAGCAGAACAGCAAAGGCAGCCTAAACCCAGCAGAAGAAGAGAAATAATAAAGATCAGAGCAGAAATAAACAATATAGAATCTAAAAAAACTGTAGAGCAGATCAACGAAACCAAGAGTTGGTTTTTTGAAAAAATAAACAAAATTGACAAACCTCTAGCCAGGCTTCTCAAAAAGAAAAGGGAGATGACCCAAATAGATAAACTCATGAATGAAAATGGAATTATTACAACCAATCCCTCAGAGATACAAACAATTATCAGGGAATACTATGAAAAATTATATGCCAACAAATTGGACAACCTGGAAGAAATGGACAAATTCCTGAACACCCACACTCTTCCAAAACTCAATCAGGAGGAAATAGAAAGCTTGAACAGACCCATAACCAGCGAAGAAATTGAATCGGTTATCAAAAATCTCCCAACAAATAAGAGTCCAGGACCAGATGGCTTCCCAGGGGAGTTCTACCAGACGTTTAAAGCAGAGATAATACCTATCCTTCTCAAGCTATTCCAAAAAATAGAAAGGGAAGGAAAACTTCCAGACTCATTCTATGAAGCCAGTATTACTTTGATTCCTAAACCAGACAGAGACCCAGTAAAAAAAGAGAACTACAGGCCAATATCCCTGATGAATATGGATGCCAAAATTCTCAATAAGATACTAGCAAATCGAATTCAACAGCATATAAAAAGAATTATTCACCATGATCAAGTGGGATTCATTCCTGGGATGCAGGGCTGGTTCAACATTCGCAAATCAATCAACGTGATACATCACATTAACAAAAAAGAGAAGAACCATATGATCCTGTCAATCGATGCAGAAAAGGCCTTTGACAAAATCCAGCACCCTTTCTTAATAAAAACCCTTGAGAAAGTCGGGATAGAAGGAACATACTTAAAGATCATAAAAGCCATTTATGAAAAGCCCACAGCTAACATCATCCTCAACGGGGAAAAACTGAGAGCTTTTTCCCTGAGATCAGGAACACGACAGGGATGCCCACTCTCACCGCTGTTGTTTAACATAGTGCTGGAAGTTCTAGCATCAGCAATCAGACAACAAAAGGAAATCAAAGGCATCCAAATTGGCAAAGATGAAGTCAAGCTTTCGCTTTTTGCAGATGACATGATATTATACATGGAAAATCCGATAGACTCCACCAAAAGTCTGCTAGAACTGATACATGAATTCAGCAAAGTTGCAGGATACAAAATCAATGTACAGAAATCAGTTGCATTCTTATACACTAACAACGAAGCAACAGAAAGACAAATAAAGAAACTGATCCCATTCACAATTGCACCAAGAAGCATAAAATACCTAGGAATAAATCTAACCAAAGATGTAAAGGATCTGTATGCTGAAAACTACAGAAAGCTTATGAAGGTAATTGAAGAAGATGTAAAGAAATGGAAAGACATTCCCTGCTCATGGATTGGAAAAATAAATATTGTCAAAATGTCAATACTACCCAAAGCTATCTACACATTCAATGCCATCCCAATCAAAATTGCACCAGCATTCTTCTCGAAACTAGAACAAGCAATCCTAAAATTCATATGGAACCACAAAAGGCCCCGAATAGCCAAAGGAATTTTGAAGAAGAAGACCAAAGCAGGAGGCATCACAATCCCAGACTTTAGCCTCTACTACAAAGCTGTCATCATCAAGACAGCATGGTATTGGCACAAAAACAGACACACAGACCAATGGAATAGAATAGAAACCCCAGAACTAGACCCACAAACGTATGGCCAACTCATCTGTGACAAAGCAGGAAAGAACATCCAATGGAAAAAAGACAGCCTCTTTAACAAATGGTGCTGGGAGAACTGGACAGCAACATGCAGAAGGTTGAAACTAGACCACTTTCTCACACCATTCACAAAAATAAACTCAAAATGGATAAAGGACCTAAATGTGAGACAGGAAACCATCAGAACCTTAGAGGAGAAAGCAGGAAAAGACCTCTCTGACCTCAGCCGTAGCAATCTCTTACTCGACACATCCCCAAAGGCAAGGGAATTAAAAGCAAAAGTGAATTACTGGGACCTTAGGAAGATCAAAAGCTTCTGCACAGCAAAGGAAACAACCAACAAAACTAAAAGGCAACCAACGGAATGGGAAAAGATATTTGCAAATGACCTATCGGACAAAGGGCTAGTATCTAAAATCTATAAAGAGCTCACCAAACTCCACACCCGAAAAACAAATAACCCAGTGAAGAAATGGGCAGAAAACATGAATAGACACTTCTCTAAAGAAGACATCCAGATGGCCAATAGGCACATGAAAAGATGTTCAGCGTCGCTCCTTATCAGGGAAATACAAATCAAAACCACACTCAGGTATCACCTCACGCCAGTCAGAGTGGCCAAAATGAACAAATCAGGAGACTATAGATGCTGGAGAGGATGTGGAGAAACGGGAACCCTCTTGCACTGTTGGTGGGAATGCAAATTGGTGCAGCTGCTCTGGAAAGCAGTGTGGAGGTTCCTCAGAAAATTAAAAATAGACCTACCCTATGACCCAGCAATAGCACTGCTAGGAATTTATCCAAGGGATACAGGAGTACTGATGCATAGGGGCACTTGTACCCCAATGTTCATAGCAGCACTCTCAACAATAGCCAAATTATGGAAAGAGCCTAAATGTCCATCAACTGATAAATGGATAAAGAAATTGTGGTATATATACACAATGGAATACTATGTGGCAATGAGAAAAAATGAAATATGGCCTTTTGTAGCAATGTGGATGGAACTGGAGAGTGTGATGCTAAGTGAAATAAGCCATACAGAGAAAGACAGATACCATATGGTTTCACTCTTATGCGGATCCTGAGAAACTTAACAGGAACCCATGGGGGAGGGGAAGGAAAAAAAAAAAAGAGGTTAGAGTGGGAGAGAGCCAAAGCATAAGAGACTGTTAAAAACTGAGAACAAACTGAGGGTTGATGGGGGGTGGGAGGGGGGGAGGGTGGGTGATGGGTATTGAGGAGGGCACCTTTTGGGATGAGCACTGGGTGTTGTATGGAAACCAATTTGTCAATAAATTTCATATATATAAAAAAAAAAAAAGAACCTTTCCTTTTTCCATTCTTTTGTTAGTCTAGTAATAGTTTATAGCTTTTCGGAAGGGATAGATGCCAGGAATTGAACATTTGTTTATACTGAAAAAACTTAAATTCTTTTTTTTTTATATATGAAATTTATTGACAAATTGGTTTCCATACAACACCCAGTGCTCATCCCAAAAGGTGCCCTCCTCATTACCCATCACCCACCCTCCCCTCCCTCCCACCCCCCATCAACCCTCAGTTTGTTCTCAGTTTTTAACAGTCTCTTATGCTTTGGCTCTCTCCCACTCTAACCTCTTTTTTTTTTTTTTCCTTCCCCTCCCCCATGGGTTCCTGTTAAGTTTCTCAGGATCCACATAAGAGTGAAACCATATGGTATCTGTCTTTCTCTGTATGGCTTATTTCACTTAGCATCACACTCTCCAGTTCCATCCACGTTGCTACAAAAGGCCATATTTCATTTTTTCTCATTGCCACGTAGTATTCCATTGTGTATATAAACCACAATTTCTTTATCCATTCATCAGTTGATGGACATTTAGGCTCTTTCCATAATTTGGCTATTGTTGAGAGTGCTGCTATGAACATTGGGGTACAAGTGCCCCTAAAAACTTAAATTCTTTATTACAGTACTTGTAAGCAGATAACTGTAGAGTGATAAAAGTCAGTATTATTAGAGACATACTGTGAATCGAAGCCTCTGTTTTGCATGTAGTTTTATATATATATCTTTAAAAGGTTTGAAAAAGACTAATTGTTCATAGTGTATTCCCAATCCTACTTATGTACCCGTTAAAAAGTGTATGTTGTTTCCACTTACCTTATTTTGCTCACATTTCTCCTTTTCTTCCTTGTCTTAAGCTCATGCTTGATTGATTGTTCATGTTTTATTTTTTTTTCCTTTTTTCCTCTTCTCCCCCCATGCTTTGTAAGGTATTTTTGATGTTTTTAAAGTGTATTTATTTTGGAGGGAGAGAGAGAGACAGAGTGCAAGCAGGGTAGGGGCAGAGACAGAGGGAGACACAGAATCCAAAGCAGGCTCCAGGCTCCCAGCTGTCAACACAGAGCTCAATATGGGTCTCAAACCCACAAACCGTGAGATCATGACTCATGAGCTGAAGTTGGACGCTGAACTGACTGAGCCACCTACGTGTTCCCCCCACCATGCTTTTGTTTTTTCATGGTTTACCCCCACATTAAGGTTTCCTTGCAGAAAACATTTCTTTAGTGTCTGTTCTTTTAGTACATCACTTTCTGTCAACTCCGTTGTCAACATATTGGTTATGGAATTCTACTGTCTGTGTGTGGTTTTCATCCATGACTTATTGTCCCACAAGGTTTATTATTCTTTTTTCCTCTTTCTTGGAAGGAGCTGAGCTAAATGTTTTTATGTTTGTATTTCTCCTGGAAAGGGAGGGAGAGAGAGAGAGAATGAGCAAGTGCTAGTAGGGAGGGGCAGACAGAGAGGGAAGGAGGGAATCTCAAGCAGGTTCTGCACTGTCAGCACAGAGCCTGTTGTGTGGCTTGAACCCCACTAACAGTGAGTTCATGACCTGAGCTGAAATCAAAAGTGGGTCACCTAACTGACTGAGCCACCCAGTGGTCCTGTAAGGAGCTACATTTAAACAGTCATATTTGTCTTTAGTGTTTTGAGAAACAGAAGCCACTTAAACTGTTTGCAATTCCAACTTACCGACATAAGATACCACTGAAGAGTAAGTTTGTATATTTACTCTTACAAGAGATACTTCATGCCAGTCTAAATCATGCAAACACTTCACAAGATAACATATTTAAATTTCTTAGTGTTAGTTTTTTCAACATGCTTTCAATTAGCTAGAGTTCAATGTTTATCTGAGATTACTTTGGTAAAGCATTTACCCAATATTAATCAGTTACAGGTACGGCGAGTAACATTTTGAGACTACCTATGAGATCTCTTGTAATCCTCACCACATGAAAAAATGGAGACTGGTAATAAATAGTAAATGGCATAACTGAGATGTGAATCTACATTTGAATGATTCCAAAGCCTGTGTTCCTTGTGTAATGGTGCTCATTTGGTAATGGTGAATATTACAATGATTTTATTGAATTGGATTCTTATAATCCTTAAAGCTATTAATTGTATTCTAGAATGTCCTGAAACCACGCGTAGCAAAGCTACTGCATTCTTCTTGGCAATTCATTAAAAACGGTAAGCTATTGGAAGACTTGTATTATTCACTAATTTTTGTCCCTTCTTGTGTTATTCACTAATTTGAAGTTACAGATATTTTCATGTCCTCTTTACTTTGTTTTCTACTAAGTGAGAGCAAAACGTGGCACTGTGAAACCAGAAGGTGGAACTTTATCTGAGGACAACAATTCTGATTCTGAAAATTAAGATATGGCTGAAACTCTTTCCAAAACACCAGCCAGAGTTTATGGCGATCCTATTCCTGTTTAACCATCATCTAAATCTCTTCTGAAACCTTCTCTCAAGACGTTAGCTGTCCTTGGTCTTGCAAAGGTAAGTTGTTTTGTTTTATACTGCCCCCACCCGTACCATCCTCTTGCTCCTTATAATGATGAAAAGAATATTAGGAAGAAATGGAAGTCCTCAAGATCATAATAGAAATCAGTGTAATGACAACAGAGAGGAAGGTACAGGGTTGAAATTTATAAAGTTTGGTGGGAGTAGACAATTCTCGGGTATGCCTTTATGGAAGCAAAGAAGGAGAAGGCAGCTGGAAAGAATAGCTCGATGCATATGAAGATGAGGAGGGGGTTGAAGGGGAAGAATTCATTTTAGAGGGGCGAGAGGAACTTAAAGTATGAAGAGTTGAGAGAAAGTATCATAAAATCACAGCAGCAATAGTGGGATTAAGGCAGAGCAGATGCTCTTTAAATTATAAAATGTGGGAGAAAATATTAAGTGAAAATTAAGGAAAAAAAAAACCAGGTAACAAAAAAAAATATGCTTAGACTCTTCTGAATGACTTACAGCTGATTTCTGTGAAGAACTGGAAGAAATTTTTGCCTTTACGTTTCAGTTTAATAAAGGTGATATCCTAGATTTAGTTTAGCAAAACCTGTGTTTCTAAGGAATGCAAAGTGAAATCTGTTTTAGGCCATACCAGATTGATTGCGAATTTTCAATTTTTGGCTATTGTCTTTTTGGGGCTTCTAAGGTAACTTACTGTGTGGTATAATCTTGGTATATTTTAGGTCTTTTTGAGTAGAAAGAGAGGAAATAAACATTTATTCTTTTCATTAAATAAAATTTCTGGTGATGTAAATAAGGTTCTTTATCCGTGAAATGAAAAACTAAATTTGAAGCTGCAACACTGAATTTGTTTTTTTGTTTTTTAGCTTATTTATTTATTTTGAGAGAGAGAGCAAGCAGGGTAGGGACAGGGAGAGAGGGGAGAGACATAGAGAATCCCAGACAGGCTCTTCATTGTCAGCACAGAGCTCGACGCATAGCTCAGACTCACAAACCGGTTTGCGAGATGATGACCTGAGCCCAAATCAAGATGCTTAACTGCCTGAGCCACCCAGGTGCCACTTAAGCTGCCACACTCTGAAAAAATATATATATAATTTGTTTTCTGCATTCTGAATTATCTTTTTTTAATTTTAAGTTTTCAACTGTTTATCTATTTTGAGAGAGAGAGAGAGAGAGAATGAGACAGAGGCAGAGAGAGAGAGAGAGAGAGAGCGAGAATCCTAAGCAGGCTCTGTGCTGCTAGTGTCAAACCTGACACAGAGCTTGAATAACCTGAGCGAAAATCAAGTTGGACGCCTAACCAACTTAGCCACCCAAGTGCCACTCTTTTTTTAATAGTATCTGCATAGAATAGACACATGCACACATACCAAATGAATGAACTCAACATGTATAAATTTTTGTCTAATATGAACTCTTTGTCATGACAGAATCATAAGGCAGGAAAGGTTTCCAAGAGAGTATGCAAAATTCTTTGTAGGAGATGATTTTTACTTTTTTGAAGATTTCCGACAATAGATACATTTTTAAAACAATATTTATTTTTGAGAGAGATGGAGCATGAGGGGGGGAAGGGCAGAGAGAGAGGGAGATATAGAATCTGAAGCAGGCTTCAGGCTCTGAGCTGTCAGCACAGAGCCTGACACGTGGGGCTCGAGCTAGGAACCATGAGATCATGACCTGAGCTGAAGTCGGATGCTTAGCTGACTGAGTCCCCCAGGCACCCCAAGATACATTTTATATTATTCAGGGGAAACTTTAGTATTCATAGTTGTTCAATTTAGCATATAAATTCTTTCATGTCTAAAACCGAGAAAACTGAGTAATTTTTTTTTTTTAGTCCCTTTCTTCTTTCCTCCTGGGAATGTTCAGTCCTGCTTGATAATCACACATGTATTTGAAGACTTTAAAATCTTCAAACTGGATGATCATAAACATATTAGTTGCTTAATGCTAGATTCCTTCTCCGGTCCTTAACTACCTTCCAATATGGTGTAGATAGGAAATTAGAGCTCTTCATATGCTGATCCCAGTGGAATAATAAAACTATATGAAATTTTAAATCGGTTTTTATATTTTTATTTGACTTCATGGTAGTTCTGGAAAATGGCTCAAAATTCTGTAATCCTGTATTTCTCTTCTATACTTTAAATCTTGTCCCTTAAGATTAATGTTTTTATTTATTTTACTATTTTTTTTAATGTTGATTCTTGAGAGACAGTGAGGGAGCATATGAATTGCAAGCTGACTCCATGCTTCGTGTGGACCTGACGCAGGGGTTGATCCCACGGCCTTGGGATCATGACTCGAGCTGAAACTAAGAGTTGCACGCTCAACTGACTGAGACACCCAGGTGTCCCAAGACTAAATTTTAAAAGAAGTATTCATATAAAATCCTGAATTAGTGTTTCACAGTTAAAACATTTTATGACTCTTAATGCCATTCATTACAGAAATGAATATTTGTCTATATTAGTAAAAGCATATTTTACATCCTTAAAACTAATGTTGAAATATAGACTTGAAATCTTGAATCTCATGTTTTTTTTCCCACTGCTTTTGTGATTGTATTATTTTTACTCCTTAAAAATATTTTTAGTGTTTGTTTATTTTTGAGAGAGAGAAAATGTGAGGGAGAAGGGGAGGGGTAGGGAGAGGGGGACAGAGGATCCAAAGCAGGCTCTGTGCTGACAGCAGAGAGGCTGATGTGGGGCTCGAACTCATGAACCAAGAGCTCATGACGTGAGCCAAAGTCGGAGACTTAACTGACAGAGCCACCCAGGCACCCCTCCCCTGTTTTCATTATTATTCTTTATTTATTCTTTATTTTTATTATTTGACAATTTAGTGTCCAGTTATGTAATATATAGTGTGTACAGTGTAGTTTTGGATTCGGGAGTAGATTCCCATGATTCATCACTTCCGGATAACCCCAGGGCTCATTCCATCATGTGCCCTCCTCAATGCCCACCATCCCTTTTTTCCACCCCTTTAACTCCCCATCCCCATCAACCCTCAGCTTGTTCTCTGTCTTTTAAGAGCGTCGTATGGTTTGCCTCCCTCTAGGTATTTGTAACTATTTTTTCTTTCCCTTCCCCTATTGTCTTGTGTGAAGTTTTCAAATTCCACATATGGGTGAAAACATACGATATCTTTCTCTTGACCGACTTATTTCACTTAGCATCATACCTTCCAGTTGCTTCCACAGTGTTGCAAATGGCAAGATTCCATTCTTTTTCATGGCCAGGTCGTATTATTCCATTGTATATAGACCACCACCTCTTCTTTAGCCATTCATGAGTTGATGGACATTTAGGCTCTTTCCATAATGTGGCAATTGTTGATAGAAATGCTATCAACTCTGGGGTACATGTGCCCTTACAAATCAGCACTCCTGTATCCTTTGGATAAATGCCTAATAGTGCTGTTGCTGGGTTGTAGGGTAATTCTATTTTAAATTTTTTGAGGAACCTCCACACTGTTTTACAGAGTGGCTGCACCAGTTTGCATTGCCACCAACAGGGCAAGAGGGTTCCCGTTTCACCACATCCTCGCCAACATCTGTTATTTCCAGAGTTGTGAATGTCACCACCACACTCTGACCGATTGAGGTGGTATCCCAGTGGGGTTTGATTTGTATTTCCTGGATGATGCGTGATGTTGAGCATCTTTGCATGTGTCCGTTGGCCATCTGGATGTCTCCTTTGGAAAAGTGTCTATCCATGTTCACTTCCCCTTTCTTCGCTTACTTGGTTTTCAGGTGTTGAGTTTGGCAAGTTCTTTATACACTTTTTTATCCTAACCCTTTATGTGATATGCCATTTGCAAATACATATCTTCTCCCATTCCGTCGGTTGCCTTTAAGGTTTGTTGATTGTTGCCTTTGCTATGTGGCAGCTTAGTATCTTGATGAGGTCCCAAAAGTTCATTTTTGCTTTTATTTCCCTTGCCTCTGAAAGTAAGTAACTTGAGCCTTTGTCTCAACTAAGTAATTGCTGCAGCAGAAGTCAGAGAGGTGGTTGCCTGTTTTCTCCTCTAGGATTTTGATGGTTTCCTGTCTCACGGTAAGCTTTTTCATGCATTGGAGTTTATGTTTGTGTAAGGTGTAAGAAAGTGGTCCAGGTTCACTCTTGTGCATGTTGCTGTCCAGTTCTCCCAGCACCATTAGCTAAAGAGACTGTCTTTTTTGCATTGGCTACTCTTTCCTGCTTTGTTGGAGCTTAGTTGGCCACACATCTGTGGGCCCATTTCTGGGTTCTCTATTCTATTCCATTGGCCTCTGTGCTTGTTTGGAGCTAATACCGTGCGTTTGAGGAGTCCAGCTTTGTAGTTCAGGCTAAAGTGCGGGATTGTGATGCCTCCCCCACTCTGGTTTTCTTTTTCAACCTTACTTTGGTTGTTCTCGGTCTTTTGTGGTTCTCTCCAAAGTTTAGGATTGTTTGTTCTAGTTCTGTGAAGAATGCTGCTCTTATTTTGATTGGGATTGCATTGAATGTACAGATTTCTTTGGGTAGTATTGACATTTTAACAATGATTGTTCTTGCAACCCATGAGCATGGAATATTTTCCAGGTTCTTTGTGTGTTCTTCAGTTTCTTTCATAAGTTGTCTATAGTTTTCAGCATACAGATCTTTTACCTCTTTGGTTAGGTTTAATGCTAGGTATTTTATGGTTTGGTGCAGTGGTAAATGGGATCGATTCCTTGATATCTCTTTCTAATGCTTCATGATTGGTGTGTAGACATGCAACCGATTTGGGTGCATGGATTTTTTATCCTGCAGCTTTGCTATTCAGCAAAGCATGTATCAGTTCTAGCAGTTTTTTGGTGGAGGCTTTCAGGATGTCCACATACATTATCGTGTCATCTGCAAACTGTGAAAGTTTGACCTCTTCTTTGCCAACTTGGATGCCTTTTATTCCATTTTGTTGTGTGATGTCTGAGTCTAGGACTTCCAACATCATGTTAAACAACAGTGGTGAGAGTAGAAATCCCTTCATGTTCCTGATCTCAGGGGAAAAGCTCTCAGTGTTTCTCCATGGAGGAGGCTATTAGCTGTGGGCCGTTCATATGTGGCTTTTAGGGTTTGAAGGTCTATTCCTTCGATCCGACTTTCTTGAGGGTTGTATTAAGAAAGGGTGCTGTATTTTGTCAAATGCTTTTTCTGCATCTATTGACAGGATCGTATGGTTCTTGTCCTTTCTTCTCTTCATGGGATGTGTCATGTTGATTGATTTCTGAATATTGAACCAGCCCTGCCGCCCAGGAATGAATCGCCCTTGATCCTGGAGAATTATTCTCTTAATATACTGTTGCATTATGTTTGCTAGTATCTTGTTGAGAAGAAGAAGAAGGATTAACTCTGCTTTAAATGTCTGGTAGGATTCCCCTGGGAAGCCATCGTGCCCAGGACTCTTATTTGTTGGGAGATTTTTAATAACTGATTGAATGTCTTCACGGGTTATGGGTCTGTTCACGTTTTCTATTTCTTCCCGTTTGGCTTTTGGTAGTGTGTGGGTGTCTAGGAATTTGTCCATGTCTTCCAGGTTGTCCAGGTTGTTGGCATATACTTTTTCATAGTATTCTCGGATTCTTGTTGTATTTCTGTGGTGTTGGTTGTGATCTCTCGTCTTTCATTTGTGATTTTATCTGTTTGGGTCTCTCTTTCTTCCTTTTGAGAAGTGTGGCTAGGGTGTTATCAATTTTGTTTATTTAAAAAAAACACATCTCTTAGATTCATTGATGTGTGCAACCTTGTTTTTGGATTCCATAGGATTTATTTCTACCCGACTCTTTTTTGTTTCTCTTCATCTGCTGACGTTGGGCTTTCTTTGCTGCTGTGTTTCTAGTTCATTTAGGAGTGAAGTTAGTTTCTGTATTTGGGACCATCCTTGCTTCTGGAGATGGGCCTGGATTACAATGTATTTTCCTCTAAGGACTGCCTTTGCTGCATCCCACAGGGTTTGGTTTGCGTGTTTTCATTTTCATTTGCTTCCATACGGTTTTTAATTTCTTCCTTAATCGCCTGGTGGACCCATTCTTTCTTGAGTAGGAAGTTCTGTAACCTCCATGCATTTGGAGGTTTTCCAATTTTTGTTCTTGTGGTTGATTCCAAGTGTCTGAGCGTTGTGATCTGAAAATATGCATGGTATGATCTCAGTCCCTTTATATTTGTGGACGGCTGTTTTGTGACCCAGGATGTGATCTATATTGGAGAATGTTCTATGTGTACTTAAGAAGAATGTGCATTCTACTGTTGTTGGATGAAAAGATCTCAATATATTGGTGTTGATATCCATGTATATAAATGTATATATTAAGGCCAATATATATCTATGTATATCTGAATACATCTGGTCCAATGACACATTGGATCTGTGTTTCCTTACTGATTTTCTGCCTTGATGATGCGCCTATTGCCATGAGTGGCGTCTTAAAGTTGTCTACAATCATGGTATTTGTATGTATACATTTATTCATGTTTGTGATTAATCGATTCATATATGTGGGCCTTTCACTTTGGGGACATAACCATTTGCAAGTGTTAGCTCCTCTTGATGGATAGACCCCTTAATTTTGATATAATGCCCTTCTGAATCTGTTACTACAGTCTTTGGTTTAAAATCTGGTCTGTCTGATGGAAGTATGGTGACTTCAGCCTTCTTTTGACTTCTAGTAGCATGATGGGTACCCTCACTTTGAATCTGGTAGCATGATGGTGCCCCATACCTTCACTTTGAATCTGGAGGTGTCCTGGGGTCTAAAATCAGTGTCTTGTTGACAGCATATAGATGGATCTTGTTCTTTGGTTTGGTTTTGTGTTTTATCCATTCTGATTCCCTGTGTATTTTGATTGGGGCATTGAGTCCATTCACACTCAGAGTGATTAGTTAAAGATATGGATTTAGTGTCATTGTATTATCTGAAGGTTTCATGCTTTTGGTGAGGCCTCTGGTCCTTTGTAGTCTCTGCTGATTTCCACTCACAGAGTCGCCCCTTAGGGTCTCCTGCAGGGCTGGTTTAGTGTTCATGAACTCCATTAGGTTTTGTTTGTCTTGGAAAGCCTTTCTGTCATTTTCTATTCTAAATGACAGCCTTGCTGGGGAAAGGATTCTTCGCTGCATATGTTCCCATTTTTCACATTGACTGTTTCCTACCCTTCCCTTCTGCCCTGCCAAGTTTCATTGGATAGGTCTGCTGCTACCCTTTTGTGTCTTCCCTTGTCGATTAAGACCTGTTTGTCCCTAGCTGCCTTCAGAATTCTCTCTTTATCTTTGTATTTTTCCAGTTTCGCTTTGACATGTCGTGGTGTTGACCTGGTTTTGTTGATTTGGAAGGGAATTCTCTGTGCTGCCAGGACTTGGATGCCTGTTTCCTTCTCCAGATGAGGGAAGTTCTCAGCTACTTTGTATCTTTTCCTATAACTGGAACCTCACAATAGATGCCTTTGTGTCTGCCCACACATTCTAAGATGGGACAGATTAATTTTTGTATTTTGTGTTTATTTGAAACAGAATTTTTCTCATTTGATATTGAAATCCCCAAAGGATTAAATGTTGGATGTGAAAAAATTAGACCCCTTTGGTAAAATTGGTCATAACCTTGGGGTAGAGGCTCCTGTTCCTTCTGTGACACCATAGCCTGATGCCAGAGAAGATATGGTTGTTGCCCCTTTGGTGAAAACTTAAAGAAGGAAATGCAGAAAGCTGAACAGTGGCACCACATAGGGGAAAAGTGTTACTCACAACCCAACTCCAGAGAAACGTTTCCCAAGCCTCTGTTCCCAAAATACTCCAAAGTCCATGTGTTCCTGGGATGAAGAGCAAACACATGCAGGTCCAAGGGGAGGCGACCTCCATTGGGAGCAGTTGTCAGAGATGTGGGACTTTCCTGGAAGGAATTCAGGCAAATTAAACCCTATGGGGCAGTGCTGATTGCCCTCAGATGGTGGTTTATTGTCTGGGGAGCAGCAGGTCCGTTGACAACATAAGGAAACCAAGCCCCAGGAGATTCACAGTGAGAAGTCCTGACCTGAAGGGGAGCAGCTGTTCAGTACCAGGAGAGTTCATGGAGCCCAACTCATCTGGTATCAAGAGAGACCACAGAGCCCTGGTGGTCCCGTACTGGGAGAGCCTACAGTGCCCAGGGTCCTCCCTTTCCCAGCCACCATGTCTGGTCCCAGGCTGATGGCTCAGCTCTGCTCCCCTGAGTTCAGAGGGGCCTCATGGCAGGAGAGTGGGGTGCTCCAGGAGGTGGGATCTGAGTTCCAGAATGCTGAGATACAGGCCTGACGTTATGACAATCGAAATTCAAGGGTACTGGGATGCTCACCTAGCTTGTTTTACTAGTGAACCCAGGCTGTGATGTTAGCTTTAGTTTCCACATCTGTGACTGGAGGACATAACTTGGCCTTCTTGATGGGTTGTCTGTTGGATTCTCTGAGAGATGTGGTGGAATCATTGCCTGGTGCCTACAAGACATAAAGAGCCACCTGGCAGGATGCCACATGATCCTCTAGGGCAGGGCACTCCTGGAAGACCCTGCTCAGGTCTCTGCCTGGTTCCCACCTCCTGGGAATATTCATCATTGTCTGAGGAGATGGAGATGATCCAGGATGTCAGCAAGTGCTACACGAAGGAAGGCCAGCCATGGGAGGAGAGCAGGACACACCCTGTGCCACCTTCTAGGACCCAGGCTGTTACACCCTCTGACCTCAGCCAAAATAAATTCCCCTGCTGTGTGGACTTGACCTCCATCATTCACTTCTTCACTCCCTCTCTCATTCGCTCCCTCATTCACTCACTTCTTCCTCATTAAGCAGGTGATCTCTGGTCCCTGCCATGTGCCCAGCACACTGACTCCATCCATGAGCATGACCCCAAGGGGTCACCACATGAGGCATCTTCCTTTGCAGTGTCTGCGCCTTCCTGCGCTCTGCCTCCTTTGACGAGGCTCAAGTCTGCTGTGTGACCATGTCCCCCTGACCAGCTCTGTCCCCAGGGCTTGAGATCCTCAGGATATCTGTGCTCCCAGGCTGCCAGGAGAGGATGTGCCTGTGACTGTGGTGAAGGACTGAATCCTCTGGCAGAGTTCAGGCTCACAGATGCGACTCTTCTGCAGGGGCAGGTGGACTCTGGGGGCATGAGGTGTCATCAGCAGGACTGCAGTGCTGTCCTAGTGCATTGCCAGCTTCAGTTTCCCAAATCCAGGACCAATACCCTAACAGCACCTGCCATACACCCTTGTGCTGTCAAAGTGACAGTCCCCATCCTGTGTCCCTGCTTGCAGTCTGCTCTCTTTGCATTTGATCATGTTCTGTCCCAACTTGGGGAGGTGGGGTCCTTCTTCTGTGTGATAAGATTATAAACAAGGAACATGGAGGATCCTGCCCTTGTGCAGACTTGGATTCTCAATGTTTCTCTTGTCTAGAAATAGAGTGGATGCAGAACTGAATAAAAGAGTGGCTCCTTTCAGGAAGGAGAAAAGAGCCCTGAGTAAGGGTCCTTGCTCTGTATTTTTAGCATCAGAAGGCTTACCAACATGATGGATGTATTATAGAAAGAATAAAAGGGTGATTATTAACCTATGTGTGTGAAAGAAAGGAGCTTTTTATGTTATGTGGTGTTAGGGTTTGGGTCAATATAAAAAAACAATCCTGGCATCCAGCAGATGGCTGTTCATGACAGGCATGAGACACATTGTCTGTTTATCTTAATTTGCCTACGGATAAGACAGAGAATGCTACCTCAGAGTTAAGAAGGCAGGTTTCTGTTGCTGGTTAGCTCTGCTCCAGGTGATTTCACCCTGTTGAGGCTGTCTTTATCCCTCTTTACATGTATACCTATTCTGGAGCTTCCATCTTCTGAAAGCAGCTTTCTGCTTTTGTACTATGCTGGGGGTGCTTTCGCCCTGTTTACTTAATCTTGGATGCTTTCACTCTGTGTCTTCCTATTCCTGTGTCTTTGTTCTATGCTGGGGGTGCTTTCGCCCTGCTTACCTCTTTTGGATGCTTTCATCCTGCGACTTCCTATTCCTCTGTCTTTTTCCATGCTCAGGACGCTTTTGCCCTGCTCAGGACGCTTTTGCCCTGCTTACCTAAACTTGGATGCTTTCATCCTTAGCCTTGTTAACCCATTGGTACAAGCTCAGGGATCCCTATACTCAATTCCCACAGTCCCACCATTTTTTTTTCTTGGTTTTCTCTAGTTTTTTGTTCACAGACCGTCATGACAAGTTCCTGGTCCTTCTTTTGTTTTTGGGTGGCTTGGCGGGTGACTCTGCAAAGATATAAAAAGAGACACGGTATAAGTATTCTGCTTCCCAGAGTTATCCAGAATTTGACATGTGTGCTGGCTGTAAGTGAGAAAAGATTTAAGTCATGCCACATTGCCCACAAATCAGGCCATTCATTTCTAATTTGGTCGTCTGTATATTGTAGCTGTTGGCTCAATGTCACAACCAAATTTCCTATAATGTTAGAGGCATAGAAAGGAAAAAAAAACACTGTAAATGTGTGTCTGAAAAGCATCCCAGGCTTGGGAGTGACTATAAGGAATGGCAGTTATGCAAATATGCTGGTCGTTAAGGTCACGGGGCAGTTTAGAGTGGAGGAACAAGGCCTTTTTCCAATAAATTCCACTGCAGCTTCAAAAGCTTCAAGGCAGGCCAAAGCTTGTCTATCAATAGAAATTTGGTTTATTAATTTTTTGGTAGTATTGACCACAAATTTAACGAGGACATGGGCTGTTTGATGCAGGCTGATTCCAGTGACACTGGCAGAGGGGATAATGCTTACTGCTGCTAAGGTTCCCATGATTAAACGGCCAACAAATCATTTTTACCTTAAAGCTGAATACCAGTGTTTAACAAGCTTGGAAAGTGAGCCTCATCCTGATGGATGCATATAGGGCTCAGAGCTATTAATAGGAACCCAGGCTGAGACACACTAAGAACTAATAAAGAGGAGAAATTTAATTGGTAGATGTTATATTTATTTACTCAGGACATAAACCCACCCATGGTGGTAGAAATGTTATACTTCTTTTCTATTGGTTGGATTTGCAAAGTGGAGGTAATAAAGAGAATGTAAGGAGAAGGAATGCAAATAGTAGCCAATGCAAATTGGTCAGGGAGTCCCATGTTTTGTTAATATGTTTATTTATATAAATTCCATCATGGCTAACACTATGAGTCAAGAAGGGAAGGCCTAGGTCTCAAAGATTAACAACCATTTTACATTTTCCTTTATGAGTAGAAATATAGGGCCAGACCAACCTCTGTCTTTACAAAAAAAATATATTATTCTTACTAGATTGGTCGAAGGATATGGTCTTATTCGAATATTTTGTTTCAAGGTGGCCTCTGGGACCCAGTCAATTAAAGTCCAAGTGACCTAGCGAATATTATGCTCAGTCTCTCCGTACCAGGTTGTCCAAGGAATATTATTCCAGCGGTGGTATGAATACTTGAGACTAGAGCAAGCTAGAAGATTAGGACTGTGAGATAAGTTTGTTTTTGAGGTATATCAAAATTTGTGGCTGAGAAAAATTTTAAATTGTCTGGCCTTGGAGAGGTTTTGGGGTATACATGTAAATGTCAGTTGATTCTTCATTTGAGACAAGCACATAAGTTACTAAGTTTAGTAACACACCTAAGGAGGTTCTGAAGTAAGCCACCATTGTGGTCTGGGCATATAAATCCAATACCCTTGTTCAGCTTGGAAGGGTGGGTTAAGATTGGCTCCTCCCATGATCTCCATGTCATTATTGCTAATAGGTATATCCCCGTCTAGGAGTGTTAAGCTTGTCACATATAGGTGTGTTATGTAGATGAGCATAATCTAAATATTGAGCTTGGCCTGGACAAATGAGGGCAAGGAGAAGAATCAGGGTTACCTGTATCGAATTCCTGTCAGTGATTGAGATCATGGCTATCAGATGCATTTCAGAAGTATATGCAATACCATTGTGTTGTAAGAGGATGCTTACCTGGTTAGACAGACATTTGAGGCTTCGCAACGTTATATCAGGGAAAAAGACTTGCATTTGCGAAGTGGTTTCAGGGTGAAGGGTCAATGAAGAGGGTTCTTCCAAAAAGGGGGGTGTGGTTTCCCATTGAGACTCATTCTCTGGAAGTCCTGGTCATTTGGAAGATATCATGGTGGTCTCCACCATGCCATGGTACAGCTTTACCAACTGAGAGGGAACCCACAGAAGTCCAAGAAAGAACACAGTCCTAAAAGAACACAAGCATATCCTGAACCCAGGTGGAAGTTTAGTGGGTGGAGTCTGTGTGGGCCCCCCTCCAGGGGTTTTGTATAGCACCATAGGATGAGAAGGTTTCTCGGATTTTGAAGAATGTGGCATAGTTGTGGTTAGTCCTTGAGGATTAAGATTTTAGAAGTTAAGAATAATCACAGCACCAAAAGGAGCTGAGGTTGTTATGCAGACAGCCAAGGTATCCCCCCCTTTTCTGACATATATTTGAGCTTATTATGTGCTCATTTTACAATTGCTTCGCCTTATAGATTAAAAGGAATGCATAATTCTGACCAAACCTTAAGTAAACAACTCAAAAGGGCATGCTATTCTGTTTTTTTAAACCCTATTTGTTAAGATTGTGTTTTTATTTATTTATTTATATCTTTAACAAAAATATGTTTTTATTTTCATATCTACTTTTACATATCTCGTACTCTTTTATACACAGAATGACTTTCTTTATTTACATTAGCCTAATTACATTTAGCAGAATTTTAAAGCTTAGAGACCTAAGTCTCTAGTGAAAACTTAGTAGTAACATTTGTGAACTCTGCTATATCAGAAATTTTGTAGGTGGCAGACTTATGAAGCACAAGTTATATTTTTAATAGATTTTAGTAACCTTAGGGTTTTATTTGCCATAGAAACCCATAGCACAAATCTATATTTACTAAGCAATGCTTCAGCATTCTATTTGTTGTGGAAGAGACCTCAATGTCCAATGGATTTAACTTAATTTATCATTTAAATAAAAACTAAAGTGTAAGGCTACCAAAGTCCCTGAAGGGCATTTAAACAATTACCCATGAAAAGTAGAGATAGACAAAGTTAACGATTGCCTTAAGTTATCCTTTTGCTAACAAATTGGAACACAGATAACATGAGCTAATTTGACCTTCAGGAAACCTTAGTAGAATGAATGAATATTTATTATTCAATTCTGATCATTTAAAAGAAATGAGCCCTGGGTGTTGTCTGCAAATCAATTTGTCAATTAATTATATTAAAATAAATAAAATGCATGTCTATCCTAATTTTATTTCATTTGTGTCCTCTTAAAAGTTTACCATTGTCATTTTTTTCCTGTGGAACCAGTGAGGAAATCTGAAGTGGGTGGTGAAAGTCTAAGGGGGAGATTTTTTGCTCTTTGACAATGTGGAGGTAGTAGGTAATGCTGCTTGAGACACTGAAGAGCAAGATATGCAGACCTCACCCCAGGTGGTGCAGAAATTGTAAGAGGGGGGAGGGAAGGCAGCAAAAGTGAGGTGCCACCAAGTAGCCTGGAGGCAGACAAAGGCCCAGAGGGTAGAGAAAGGGTTCTCATGGTCCCAAAGCATGTCAGCTCAGATAGATGAGCAGGTAAAGATTTTTGTTTTGTTTTATTTGGTTTTGCACTAGTGGATTAGGCAGTCCATGTCAGGCCAGAGAAGACAAGGACATTCCCCAAAGCAAAAGGAGTTTCAGCGGCTGCTAGGGAATATTCCTTCAAGTCTCCATCCCGAAGTACACTAATCAGAGACAATTGGCTCTATTCATTATAGTCATTGGCCCAGGAAATGAATGAGAGAGAAGCTCCCACATAAAGTTAGATATTGGGAGAAACGGGGAGAGACAGTTAGAGTCCCCTTCAATAGGGATGGCCTGTGTAGAATATGACACACTATTTTAGTGCATTGTTGTTTGACAATTATTCGAAGCTGGGCTAGCTGCCTTAGTTGGGAATAGTGTCCTTGGCCAGAAAATTGTTCAAAAGACACCAGAATAGCAGCATCAAAGTTATGCATGACATGAGTCACACAAGCAAGCATATAAAACTCTTGGGCATACACAGCATGGACGGCTGGGGTCAAAATGATTTTCAAAAGAGAGCCCCCATCACAGGCAGACATGGAATAAGTGCCACAAATAGGTTCTAAACTGATGATTTTAATTTTTTTTTCAACGTTTATTTATTTTTGGGACAGAGAGAGACAGAGCATGAACGGGGGAGGGGCAGAGAGAGAGGGAGACACAGAATGGGAAACAGGCTCCAGGCTCTGAGCCATCAGCCCAGAGCCTGACGCGGGGCTCGAACTCACGGATCACGAGATCGTGACCTGGCTGAAGTGGGACGCTTAACCGACTGCGCCACCCAGGCGCCCCTAAACTGATGATTTTAAAAGGGCTGTGGAGACCATTCAACTGAACTGATTTCTGCAATTCTTTTACTATTTGGCAGAGCAGGACTTCATGGACATATTGCCCATTTTGCCTGACAGTGTGAAATGGCTGGAAGTCACCGGCCTTATGGGCATCCTTAATGTACTTTTGCATTGGGGTGAGGACTTTATCAGAACTGGTCGGTGAGGTTTCTGGACGCTCACTATCTTCTAACCCTTTTGAGTCGGGGGAGGAGTATCTTTTGGCTGTAAAGGCACCAAAGGCACAGGCTGACTATAAAAGCTTAGTTTATTTCCCCTCTCTATTGGGTAATTCTACATCTTCATATACATCGTCTGAACTCAAGGGGACAAGGGCAGAATGGACAAGGGACTGAGTGAGGATTACCTCGGCGTTGGGGGCATTAGCCTCCTCAGAATGTTGAGCTTTTAATGTTTTCTGTACTCGTTCCCAGATATCCAGATCATAAGTTCCTTGTTTGGGGAACCAAGTGCATTGTTGCTTGTTAATCATTTATAACTTAAGGAGTGCTTTCTGATTGAGTACATTGGTGAACCTATCCCAAAGATTGTAAAATATGAATGTTATTATTTCTGCTCTGGGGATAGGAAGTCTCCCATAAAAATTCTCTCAAAAGTCCCATGGCAGCAAATCCTAATATAGTTTCACTCTTCTCTGACCTCGTCAGGGAAAGATTGAGGTCTGATGCATTTTTTTGTAGAGATCTTTTGTCATTCTGCAGAGTTCTGCTGTCCTTGAGTTGTGTCAGCTTCTGGCCATGTTCACTTCTAATCACGTTGACCTCTAGTCATGTCAGGGTCACAATCTGCCACAGAATTTGAGTCTGGAGTTCTCTCTTGTACTAAATTTTCCCTCCTCATCTTTCTTTCTTTCTTTTTTTATTTTCTTTACTTATTATGAAGAGAGAGAGAGAGAACCAGTGGGGGTGGGGCAGAGAGAGAGGAAGATATAGGACCCTATGTGGGCTCTGTGCTGACAGCAGAGAGCCCAATGCGAGGCTCAAACCTATAAACCATGAGATCATGATCTGAGGTGAAGTCGAATGCCCCATGCACTGAGCGCCCCAGGCAACCCTAAGTTTTCTCTCACTAAATAATCAACATTACTGTAGGATACAATTACTTCTTTTTTTCCTCAAGAAAAAGTGCATCTTCTTTTCTTTTACTGAAAGCAAAGGTTGGGCCCTGGTGATAAAATGACAATTCAACACTTCAGGACATTTTGTTGATGTGGCCAAGATTGTTTACATTAATAACTCCTTTTTTCTGGAAAACTCAATGGAAGCCACAGGCACAAAATCAGTAATTTGCAGAGGCAACAGTGGGGAAGGAAAGCAGGAACAAAAAAATCAAGCTAATTCTGACTCAGCCACAAGCCCCCTGCTCCCTCTGCCCACTGTGCCTGCACCATAACCCCAGGTGATGTGTTTGCTCTTCAAGGTGTCAGGAGAAAGGGACTGGGTTTTCATTTAGCAGTTAATTCTGGGGACCTCAGTCCAAGGACACCTTGTGCCTTGTGCCAGCAGTGCACGGTTGAGTGTGAGGAAGAGACAAGGCTGAAAGCTAAGGTCCTAAATTCATGATGCTCCTCCATGATCCTTCTCCTCATGCGTGCTTGGCCGTGGTGGGATTACGGTTCTGAAATCTCAGAACTGTTAGAGCCCTGAAGAAGCCATGGGTTCCCTGGAGCCCTGGTCATAGCCAAATATCTTTAATCCTGAGGATGGAGTCTCCATGCTTGTGGACAGGTTGAGAGCTGTCACCATACCCCATCTCCAAGTCCTATTTCCTGAGATTTCCTTTGGCCCCTTCACTGACTGCACTGAGGGCAAGGAGTCCAGGTCCTGGTGCTGATGCTGACTGTGCTGTAAATTCCCCAAGGACTGTCCTGGGTGTATTAGGGGGTGCTGTAGGTGGAGGAGTGATGAGGGGCAAAGGACAAACCTGGTTCTAGGCGTGTGAGCCTCTTATTTTGGCTCAGTGCTGCCACAATCCCTTTCTTCTAGAAGAGGACAGCAGGAGCCAGAGGCCACAGTGCAGATCTTAATATGTGAGCAGGCTGCCCCGCCCCAGAAACCCCTCACTTACAGCTGCACAGTTGCCTGGTCTCAGCCCCACTGAGGCTGCAGAGCCACAGGGCATCCAAGACATTTCTTAAATGATCACTTGCTTGAAGAGATGTAGGAGCAGATATGGGGACAGGGAGGGGAAATTCAACTTGTATAAAAAAAGGCACTGGAGTAGTTAAAATAGGTACCTGTTGATTTCAAAAGGTGAGAAGCCAGTTAACCTACCATTCCACCCACTTTTATCCCAAGCTCTTTTTATGCTCAGTGGCTTGCGTTGCAGGAAGCTGAATGCCTGCGGCATGGGGACATGCCTGCTCCTGGGCTGTCTTGTCTGGAGACAGAGACTTCTCCAACCTCATGCTGTGTCTTCAGTATTCTCACAGCCATCCTGGCTGGAAGAACTTCCCTTACTGCCTCCAAATCCACCTGCAAAGCAAAGAGGTTGTGTCCTGTATGGTCACCATCTGCTCCTGCAGAATTTTGGGCAGAAGTAATTCCTGCATCCCCCAAGGCCAGCCACACAGAGGTTCAGGGTGCCCTGGGGGTGACCTACCTGGCAAGCACTTCTGCCCCTGAACCAGTGGCCTAAGTGAGCCATTATGCAGAGCAGTCCATACAGAAGGCTGAAGTCGCTCAGGATGCAGAAGCCGAAGGTTGGGCACAGAGCCCAAAGTGGGACACGAGGATACCAGTGACCACCACACCTCACCTGTTGCCCTAAGGAGCATGGGCTGGTAGGTGCCCATGGGCAGTGCCTACTTGATGTCTGTGTGAGGAACCCAGAGTCTGAAATGTGCCCCATATATGTGGTCCTGGGCCTTTCAGAGCTGTGGCTTTACTCCCCACCCCCTACCATGGTCCTGTCCTGAAGCTCCATCTGCCCTGAGTCTCGTATCCATTTGGATTTAATGCATGGTTTACCCACCAACAAATCAAGCCCACTCTGTGTTCAGGGTAGTTCTCTATCCTGTTCACAATGACAGTGTCTGAAGGCATTTAATAAAGATTGTGGGGTTCGTGGAGCCCTTGGATGAAGAGCTACTGTTCAGATATTACTCCATATTGCATAGAACTAGATTTTATTAGACTGTATCTTTCAATGATAGCTTAGGGGCTGGATGTAGAGTGCTGAGTGATGGATTAGTTTGTGGAGGTAGACCTACCCTGAGCGGTTTACTAGGGAATATGAATGCCCCAAGCACATGGATGTGGTGAGGAGCACTCCAGGGGAAATAGATAGTGACAGAGTGGGTGACTGCAGGATTGGGGGACCCTGTTGGGTAGGGTCAAACAAGTAACATGTGTCTTGGAATCCACATGGCCACGGTTCAGGGCCAGGGTGGAATACATGGGATTTTCTCAGCTTTCACTCAGGCTACCACAGGGAGAACAGCTGCACAGGCAGAGAGAAACAAAGCCAGGGAGATGAGTGTGTGCAGGAAGGTTGTCTATGAAGACACATTGGTTGTGGGCATGAGCAGGCAGAATGGGGCCATTTGATGAATTGGAGTTAGGATGACCATCACCATGAATTTGTATAGCAACTCCCCACAGTGGTTTCTTCATTTTCACAGCAGAAAACCGGGGTCCACAAAGGCTTATACAAGTTGAGGTGCAGCCATGCTCTGCTTCAACTGGACTGTCTTGTGATATTCTCACAACCCTGTTTCTGGTGAGTCTACCTGGAGCAGCCCTGCACCTGTGCCTGGAGCAGCCCCTCCATCCCTCCACCCTGCAGTACAGACTTCCCACTGCTGCTACACTCAGGAGTACAGCATGAACAAGCTGAAGTACTCTTCAGTTTTCCCGTGTGGAATTGAAGTGTCTGACTTTGAAAAGTGGTTAAGGACCTCACTTCAACATTGGTAAGCATATGCCCCATCATAACAGCTTTTTGGTATCATTTGAATAAATCCCTAGTAGTGTAATTGATGGGCCATAGGGTAGTTCTGTTTTTAATTGTCTAAGGAAACTGTATACTGTTTATCAGAGTACTGCATCAGTTTCCCTTCCCACCAACAGTGCAAAAAGATTCCCCTTTCTCTCCCACCTTGACACCATCTGTTGTTTCCTGAGTTGTTAATTGAAGACGTTTGTTTAGGTGTGACATGATATCTCATTGTGGTTTCGATTTGTATTTCCTTGATGATGAATGATGTTGAGCTTCTTTTCATGTGAGCATTAGCTCTCTGGATGTCTTCTTTGGAAAAGTGTTTATCTATGTCTTCTACCCATTTGTTCAATGGATTGTTGTGTTTTATTGGTTTTGTTTGTTTTTAATTTAGGTGGGTGTCTGATAAGTTCTTTATAGATTTTTGGATACAAACTCTTTATCAGATGTGTTATTTGCAAAGATCTTGTCCCATTTCCTCTGTTTACTTTTAGTTTTGCTGATTGTTTCCTTTGTTGTGCAGAAGATTTTAATCTTGATGAAGTCCCAATAGCTCATTTTTGCTTTTATTTTCCTTGCTTCCAGTGACGTGTCTAGTAAGAAGTTGCTGTAGCAGAGGTCAAAGACATTGCTGCATGTGTTCTCCTCTAGGATTTTGGTGGTTTCCTGTCTCAAATTTTGTTTTTTCATCCATTTTGAATTTATTTTTGTGCATGGTGTAAGAAAGTGATCCAGTTTCATTTTTCTGCATTTCACTGTACAGTTTTCTCAAAAACATTTGTTGAAGAGATTTTTTTAATCTTTATTTATTTTTGAGAGAGAGAGACAGAGCACAAGTGGGGGAGGGACACAGAGACACAGAGACAGAATCTGAAGCAGGCTCAGGGCTCTGATTTGTCAGCACAGAGCCCGATATGGGGCTGGAACTCACGAAAGGTGAGTTCATGACCTGAGCCAGTGTCAGATTCATAAATGATTGAGTCACCAAGGCACCCGACTGTTTTTTTTCTTCCATTAGACAATCTTTCCTGCTTTCTTGAAGATGAGCTTATTATATAGTTGAGGGTCCATATCTGAGTATTGTATTCAGTTTCAGTAATCAGTCTGTGTTTATTTTTGTTCGAGTACCATACTGTTTTCATGACTTCAGCTTTGGAATATAGCTTGAAATCCAGAATTGTGATGCCTCCAGTTTTCTTTTTCTTTTTCAGGATTGCTTTGGCTATTCAGGGTCTTTTGTGGTTCCATACAAACTAGGATTGTGTGATCTAGCTCTGCATAGAATGCTGGTGGTATTTTGCTAAGGATAGCATGAATGTGTAGGTTGATTTGGGTAGTCGTTTTCAAATTGATTTGGGTGGTAGTGTTCAGAGTATATACCTCTTTAGTTAGGTGTATTCCTAAGAATAATATGTTTTCTGGTGCAATTGTAAATGGGATTGATTCCTAGATTTATTTTTCTGTTGTTTTGTTACATTGTATAGAATTGCAACAAATTTCTGCACATTGATTTTATTTCTTGCAACTTTGCTGAATTTATGGATTTGTTCTAGAAATTTTTTGGTGGAGATCTTTTGTGATTTGAACATAGAGTAACATGTCATTCACACATAATGAAATTTTGACTTCTTCCTTGCCAATTTGTATGACCCTTATTTCTTCTTGTTGTCTGATTGCTGAGGTTAAGACTTCTACTACTTATTAATTAGGAATGGTGAGAGTGGGCATCCTTATCTTGTTCCTGACCATAGGGGAAAAGCTCTGGGTTTTTTCTCAATGAAAGTGAAATTAGCTGAGGGTCTTTTATTTATGGTCTTTGTGATGTTGAGGGATTTTTCATCTACCCCTACTTTGTTGTTGTTGTTGTTGTTTTTAATCAGGAATGGATGCTGTACTTTGTCAAATGCTTTTTCTGCATCTATTGACAGGATAATATCATTTTATTCTTTCTTTTATTACTGTGGTTCTATCACCTTCATTGATTTGCAAATATTGAACCAGCCCTGCAGTCCAGGAATAAATCCCTGATCATCGTGAATAATTCTTTTAATGTACTCTTGAATTCAATTTTCTAGTATCTTGTTGAGAATACTTCCATACATGTTTATCAGGGATATTGGCCTGTAATTCTCCTTTTTAATGGGGCCTTTGTCTGCCTTTGTAATCAAGATCATATTGGATTTATAGAATGAGTTTGAAAGTTTTCTTTCTGTTTCTATTTTTTACGAAAACCTTTTTTTTAATATAAAATTTATTGTTAAATTGGTTTCTATACAACAGCCAGTGCTCATCCCAAAAGGTGCCCTCCTCAATACCCATCAATTACGTTTCTATTTTTATGGAATAGTTTGAGAAGGATAAGATTCTTTAAGTATATGGCAGAGTTCTCCTGGGAATTGATCAGGCCCAGGACTCTTGTTTGTTGAGAAGTTTTTGATACTGATTCAGTTTCCTTGCTGGTTGTGGGTTTATTTAAATTTTTGATTCCTTACTGTTTGTTTGGAAGTTGGTAAATGTCTAGGAATTTGTTCATTTCTTCCACATTGCCCAATTTTTTGGCATATTCTTTTTCAGAGCATACCCTCACAATTATAACAACTTTTTTTATAATTAACTTTAAACTTTGTCCTTGTCATACCTGCATGTATGTTTCTGTATCACACACCATCTGTTACTTCAGTGGTGACTTTTTTCCTGTAAACAACCAAAGAGGCCGCATATGCATGACTTGTACTCTAAGACATTCTGTAAATATCAAAATTGCAGAGAAAACTAAAAGATCAATGATTCCCCCATTTACAAGAAGAAACAGTGTTGAATATTTGGAATACAGGGGACTTTTAGGACAATGTGGACACTGTGTATGATTCCAAAATGGTGCATAAAAACAACTATCCATTTCGGGGCGCCTGGGTGGCGCAGTCGGTTAAGCGTCCGACTTCAGCCAGGTCACGATCTCGCGGTCCGTGAGTTCGAGCCCCGCGTCAGGCTCTGGGCTGATGGCTCGGAGCCTGGAGCCTGTTTCCCATTCTGTGTCTCCCTCTCTCTCTGCCCCTCCCCCGTTCATGCTCTGTCTCTCTCTGTCCCAAAAATAAAAAAAATAAACGTTGAAAAAAAAAAAAAACAACTATCCATTTCTCCAAATCCACACAATGTGCAACACCAGAAGGGAACAATAATGTAAACTCTGGAATTTCGGTGATGATGATGTGCCAAAGTATGTTCATCAATTGTAACAGATTGTACTACTCCAGTAGAGGATGAGTACATGGAGGAGGCCATGCATGTGTGGAAACAGAGTATATCTGTAGCTTTATCTCAAATTTTCTGCAAAAAAAATAATTTGAAAATTTGAAATGTTTACAGAACTTAAAATTTACTACATAATCAAAGTGAAGAAAAGTCTATTTGCACCACTTGCCGCCTAATCATAAACAATGCCACCAATGACAGTCTCAGAATTTTCTGGTTGCAAAATTTAAAAAAAATCCACCATCTACAAAGGTAAACTAAGAAAAAAAAAATAGAACTATTAATGAATTCAAGAGCAGGTTCTTTAAAAAGATTTTCAAAAATGATGAGTCAATTGGAAAATAGATAAAACTCAGAAATTGTGCTAGACTTCTCAAAAAGAAGACAAATAAATGAAACCATAAATGAATGAGGAGAAATAAGAACCAACAACATATAACAAATGGAGAGAATTATAAGATGATATTATTAAAAATTATATGCAAACAAATTGAACAATATGGAATAAACTGATAAATTATGAGAAACATACAATCTTCCAAACTGAATCAGGAAAAAATAGAACGTTTGAACAGACCAATAATTTGTAATAAAATTGAATCATTAAACAAAAAAAATCTCCCGAAAAGCAAACTCCAGGGATTTCATTAGCTATAATGTCCATCACATTTGCAAGCCTTCTGATCCTAATAAATACAGAGCAAGGACCCTTACTCGGGTTCTTTTCTCCTCCTGGACATTAGATACTCTTGTATTCAATTGTGGGTCCGCTCTCTTGATTGACAGAAAACAATCTCCAGAATCCAAATCTGTGAAAAAGTAAGACCTCCCTATTCCTTGTTTACAACCCTGTCACACAGAAGGTGGCCCCCGACCCCTCAAGTCAGGACAGATGATGATCAAATGCAAACAGAGCAGGTTACAAGCAGCACAGTGACACTTATGGGGACTGTCACTTTGACCGCACAACGGTGTGCGTCAGGTTCTGTTAGAATCTTTGTCTTGGACGTGTGAAACTGAAGCCAACAATGTGCTGCATTCTTGCTGATGACTCTTCATGGCCCTGCAGTCCAACTACCTAAGCAGAAGAATAGCATCTGTGACCCTGAGGTCGGCCAGATGGCTCAGGCCTTCCCCACAGTAGCAACCTCTCCTGGCAGCCTGGGAGCACGGACACCCCGAGGACCTCGAGCCCTGGGAACACAGTTGGTCTGGGGGACATAGTCACCCTGCAGACCTGAGCCTTGTCAGAGGGGAAACAGCACAGGAATGTACAGACTCTGCAAAGGAAGATGCCACATGTGGGGACCCCGTTGGGTCACTGATGGAGTCACCTTGCAGGGCACATGACAGGGACCACAGGTCACCAGCTGAATTAGGAGAGGGGTGAGTGAATGAGGGAGTGAATGGGAGAGGCAGTGAGGAAGTGAATGAGGGAGGGTCAGGTCCACACAGCAGGAGACTTTATGTGTGGTGAGGTCAGAGTGTGTAATTCCTGGGCCCTGGAAATTGGCACAGGATGTGTCCTGCTCTCCTCCCATGGCTGACCCTCCTTCACATGGGAACTGCTGACATCCTGGATCATCTCCATCTCCTCAGGCAATGCTGAATGTTCCCAGAATCTGGGTACTAGGCAGAGGCCTGAACAGGGTCTTCAGGAGCCTGTTCCCTGGATAATCCAGTGACATCCTGCCATATGGCTTTTTTGTCCTCCAGGAACCAGGCAATGATATCACCTCATCTCTCAGAGATTCCAACAAGCAATCCATCAAGAAGACCAAGTTATGTCCTCTGGTCACAAATGGGTAAACTGAGGCTTAATAGCACAGCCTTGGGTCACTAGTAAGACAAGCTAGGTGAGGCTCCCCACTGCCTTGACTTTGGATTGTCCTAACCTCAGGCCTGCACCTCATCATTCGGGAACTCCGGTCCCTCCTCCTTGGGCAACCCATCCTCCTGACATAAGGTCCCTCTGAACACAGGGGAGCAGAGCTAACCCATCTGCCTGGGACCTGACATGGTGGCTGGGGAAGGGAGGACCCTGGGCTCTGTAGGCTATCTGTGTACTAGACCACCTGGGCTCTGTGGTCTCTCCCAGCAGCAGACCGGCTGGGGTCCATGGACTCTCCTGGTACTGGACAGCTGCTCCCCTCAGGTCAGGACTTCTCACTGTGGCTCTCCTGGGGCTTGGTTTCCTTATTTTGTCACCTGGGCTGCTGTCCCCAGACCATAAACCTGGCCATCTGAGGGTGACCAGCACTGCCCCCTTAGGGTTTCATTTTCCGGAAGTCCTGCCAGGAACATCCCACATCTCTGACAACTGCTCCCCATGGAGGTCGCCTCCCCTTGGACTTGCATGTATTTGCTCTTCATCCCAGGAACACCATGACTTTGGAGCATTTGGGGAACAGAGGCCTGTGAAACATGTCTCTGGACTTGGGCTGTGAGGAATGATTTCCCCTCTGTGGTGTCCCTGCCCAGCTTCCTGCATTCCTCTCTTTCTGTTTTTGCCACAGGAGGAACAGCCATGTTCTGTCTGGCATCAGGCTGTGGTGTCACAGAAGGAACATGGGTCTCTACCCCAAGGTTATGACCATTTATACCAAAGGAGTCTCATTTTTTCACATTTTTCCAATTTTTAATTCATTGTGGATTTCAATATCAAATGAGAAAAAAATCTATTTCAAATATACACAAAATACAAAAGTTAATCTGTCCCATCTTAGAATGTGTGGGCAGAGACAAAGACATCTATTGCGAGGTTCCAGGTATAGGAAACATCCAGAGTAGGTAAGGAAAAGAGAGAGAATGGAGATTAGTGGTTCCCAGAGGCTGGGGGGGGGGCAGTGGGGAATGAGGGCTCTGGGTACATGGTGTCCCTTGGGGACTGAGATATTCTGCAACAATATTGTGTGCTGTGGTTGCAGAGGGTTGTGAGTGTACTCAATGCCCAGGAATTGTACAATTTCAATCATGTAAACAACTTTTTAAATTAATAAAGACTATACAAAACACAAAATGATAAAATAATAGTTGAAATATAGCAGAAGGAAAGCACAAATGGGGAGTGGAAGAAGCATTCTGCTGGGGTGTTGGGCAGGGGCAAGGCAAGAACAGGACCAAGGGCAGGGGCAGGGGTAATGACACAAACGGGCAGGAGCAAGGCCAGGGGCGGGGACTGTGGGAGGGCTGGGGACAGGAGCAGGGACAGGGGCAGAACAATGGCAGGGGTAGGAACAGGAAGAGGGGCAGAGGCAGTGGCAGGGGCAGGAGCTGGAATAGGAGCAGGAACAGTGGAAGCAGCAGAGGCAGGAGCAGGAAGTGTCAGGAGCAAAAACACTGTCAGGAGCAGGGGCAGGATCAGGAACAGTGTCAGGAGCAGGAATAGGGGCAGGAGCAGAGGCAGGAGCAGAGGCAAAATATGGAGCAGGAGCTGGTTCACTCTGCACAGTTGCTGGCTGTCCCTGCACAGGTGCCAGTCATCTTCTGCCTCCTGGACTCCTGCAGGAGTCCCTCCAAAGAGCGCCCCTCCCTACAGAGCTGCTGATGCCAGAGATGGTGTTGCCTCAAGCTCTGGAGACACAGTGGCTTCTGCTCCTGCAGCTGACCTTTCAGAATAAAACAGAGTGACATTTGGAGAAAGTCCAAGTCCCCAGCTGAGATGAGAAAAATCACCCCCATGCCTGCCTCTCCAGGTCCCTTTGCAGGCACAGAACACACCCCTGAGCCTCCCAGAGAAGCTACAGCCAGTAACCCACACCAGGACCTCTTTCCTCCTGCAATCCACAGCTGGGTACTCTGAGGTCAGTTTTTGCTCCTATCCCCCACCACGACCTGGGGGCTCTTCCCTGGGTGACCAATCTCTGACTGGCCCCATATACCACCATCACCCACCCTCAGCCTTCTCACCCTCTGGCTCTGCCTACGTGGGCTCTAGCTCCTGGACCAGCATCTGGTGGACCATTGTCCTCTGCAGTGGTCTAGAATGTGACCACTCCAGGCAGTCTCCAGGCCCTGTTTCTGGAGACTTCCCATTGGTCACTTTCTCCGTGTGTCCAGGGTGGCCCTCCTGGTTGGACACATGGGCACCTCAACAGGGTAGACTGAGCATGGGTCTGCCAGCCGCTTCCTCATCTCATCTCTAGTCTTCTGTAAAGGCTTTGAATAGCAGCTGGCCCAGAGGTATCACAGACCTGCTCGAACATCTTCAGGGTCCTTCTGCCTTCTCCCACTGCTGCTCCCAGATTGAACACTGACCTCTGCACAGCCCTGCACCCAGGATGCAGTGACATACAACTTCAGGGCTCAGGATGAACTTTGGGGACAAGAGAAGGCCCTAGAACACCCTGTCCCTCTCAGCCAGCTTTGACCTGGGTTGTAAGCATGATGGCCCACTGGGCATCTGACCCCTCTTCAGACTGCACCTGCTCTGGTGGGCCCTCCACACATGACTCTTCCTTCCACACATACACATACACATGGGGAGGGGAAGTGGGGCCACACAGATCAGTAAAAGAGGTAACAGGTTTGCCTGGTCAGATCTGGGACTCCCTATGTTACCTTTGGGTCTTTGCAAGCTAGAATCCAGAGGCACCCAGTGTGAGACATGACACAGTGTCACTGTTGGCTGTCCTGAGCCAATAGCCTCGCCATCATGGGCACACAGCAGGAGAGCATGTTGCTTATGTGCAGGTTTCCAAACAAATAAGCCCAGCAGGATGCTGTCTCCAGAATGTGGGTGGCTGGTTACTGGGTTCTGAATTCTGTTGTGCTCTGCTCTCAGGGAAGTGAGGTCACTGCCTGGAGTCCCCTTGCTGGGCTTCCTCCTCATACAAGAGCCACTCACTCATGCTGCAGAAGGGCTCCGCTCCACCCCATGCCCTGTCCATACAGTGACACCAACACACCTCCCTCAAAGCCCCCACTAGGCCTGGGTGCAGCCAGTACACCAGCTTTGAGGATACAGTGCTGGCTTGAGGCCAGGCTCCTTCCCCCAAGCATAAGTGTGACCCTGCACAAATTCCGTCCTTCTCAGGGCCTCCCCAGTCTCGCCATCTCCACTGTGGGGTCATTCTGGCATCTACTTCTAGGGACACCACCAGGGGATCTGCCTATAGAGATGCCCCATACCTGCTATCACATGAGGCTCATGCCCACACTTAGCCATGGAAAGGTGAGAAAGAGGTGAACACAGCATGGAACACACTCAAAAGGGCCTGGGTCTGCTCTGGGGTCCAGATACAGCCATCCTTTCCTGCCTGGTTCCCAGGCCCGGTTGGAAAGTTGAAATGAACTCATTCAGGTCTTGTCCCCACCAGACACACACTTACAGGGTCTCTTCCACGATATTTGGGCTCAAGTCCCAGTGCCTCCTCTGGGCCAATGTTATGGGCAGTCCCTATAGTGTCTCCCAGCATTCCTGAATTCTGGTCACACATTCCTGTCATGCCCATCCCTTCCTGGGTGGGTGGCCCATGTGACTTTGTTCTAAGGGATAGAAGAGAATGGTGGGGTGTCATTTCCAAATTGCTTTATGCGGGTCTGTGGTTTTTCCTGGTTTCCTCTCTCCTGGGTCCATGCTTTATCTCTGCCTCAGACTGTCTCTGAGTCTCCACATGAACAGGGCTTGTGGGATTCAGGTTCCATGTGAGAATTCTCAGAATCCTCCCTGGTGCCCTGTCTCCCACCCCTGTCCTGGTGTTTAGGTTACTCATGAGGTATACTCCTGCATTCAGCACTGCCTTGGAAACACTTCCTAAGGAGGAGCTGAGACTCCAGCAAGGAGGCTCGTGACCTTGGTCCCCACACTGACATCCACTGCTCTGCCACAATCTGCAAACCAAGGTCCTCAGTCCTCCAAGTCCCGGGTTGTCCTCTGCTCATGACTTTTAGGTAGTAGAAAGCATTTTCATAGGATGGGATATATGCACTATATTCTCTAGATCCATCCTGTTATTGCAGATGACAAGATTTCCTTCTTCTTTAAACAGTATAATGCTAAGAAAAATAACCCACAAAAGGCAAATTCCATTTTATTTCACTCATATGCAGAATTTAAGAAACAAGCAAATTAATAAAAGGAGGAAAGGAGAAACAGTCCAACAAACAGACTTTTAACTCTCGGAAACAAACTGTTGGGACACCAGAAAAGAGGTGGGTGGGAGATTGGATAAAATGGGTGATGGGGATTAAGACTATATATATTTTGAACACTTTGGAATCTGAAATATTTTGTAATTAATGTTGAAAATGTAAAAATGTATATTTCCTTCACTTCTAATTGCTTAGAGGAAAAAAATTCTCTACAAACAGCAAGTAAAGGATGATGGAAGTTTAATGTCAGAGAGCAGATATTTACAAACATGGCTACTGAAAGAGTATACTTATTTTCAAATGAGAATACCTTCTTATAATCTACCTAAGACTACTTCTTTTTCAGTGTAACTTAAATCTAAAAATCATTCACCATCATGTGTCTTGAACCTGTGAGGGTGTGAGAAGCCCAACTGAAATTTTTAAAATTGTATTCAGTGAAAATTTCCTTTTATATAGTAACATAATACCATTTAAACAAACAACAAAATAATGACAAATGACACAAACATATGGGAAGTTATACAATCCTCATGAATGGAAGAATTAATATTGATAAAATATATATATGACCAGAGTAACCTAGAGATACAATGGACTCCGTATCAAAATGCTAATAGCGTTTTTTCACAAAAGTAGAATAAAGAATACTAATATTTGAATGGAACTACAAACAAATCCAAATAGAAAGCAATTTCGGAAAAAAAAAAAAAGAACAAAGCTGGCGGCATCACAATCTCAGATTTCAAGGTACACTACAATGATAAAAAACACAAAACATCATGGTATTGGCACAGTTACATAGATCAATGAAACTGAATAGAGACCCACACTTGTATGGTCAATATATTTACACCATTAGAAAATTGAACAGATACATGCAAAAGAAAGGACCTTCGTTATTTCTTAATTATATATAAAATAACATCAAAATGTACTTAAGACCTAAATGTGAGACCTGAAAACCATTTATATATTTTTTTAATTTTTATTTAAATTCCAGTTAGTTTACATATAGTGAGATATAGTTTCATACATACCATATAGTGACTCAAAATTTCCATACATCACACAGTGATCATTATGAGTTCACTTCTTAATCCCCATCACCTATTTACTCCATTCCCCACTGACCTCCCTCTTGGTAACCATCAGTTTGTTGTCAATACTTAAGGGTCTGTGTTTGGATTTGCCTCTTTCTCTTTTTCGTCATTTTCCTAATTGGTTTTCTTTCTTGAATTCCACATATGAGTGAAATCACATGGTGTTTGTCTTTTTTTCTCACTGGCTTCTTTCGCTTAGCTTCATACCCTCTAGCTCAGTCATATGATCTTGCTAATAGCAAGAATCCATTGTTGTTGTTTGTTTTCTTTTTATGGTGTAGTAATATTCCATTGTATATGATACCTATATATGCATTTCTTTGTCCATGCATTGGTCAATGGACACTTAAGTTGTTTGCAAATTTGGCTATTATAGGTAATGCAGCTATAAACACCTGGGTGCCCATATTCCTCTGGAATACTATTTTTGTGTTTCTTGGGTAAATACCTAGTAATGCAATCGCTGAGTCACAGGGTACTTATATTTTTAAATTTTTTGAAGAAACTCCATACTGTTTCCCAGAGTGGAGGCACCAGTTTGCATTCCCACCAACAGTATAAGAGGGTTCCTCCTTCTCTACATCCACACTAACACATGTCATTTCCTGTGTTGTTGATTTTAGCCTTTCTGACAGGGGTGAGGTGATATCTCATTGTAGTTTGAATTTGGATTTCCCTGATGATCATCATATTGAGAATTTTTTAAAGGGTCTCTTGGCCATCTGTATGTCTTCTTTGAAAAAATGTCTTTCCACACCTTCTGCCCATTTTTAATTATGTTAATCAATTTTTGAGTATTGAGTTTTATAAGTTCTTTATATATTTTGGATATTAACACTTACCAGATATGTTATTTGAAACTATCTTCTCCCATTCTGTAAGTCATCTTTTAGTTTATTTGATCGTTTCCTTCACTGTGCAGAAGCTTTTCCTTTTGATGAAGTCCCCAAAATTTATTTTTTACTTTTGATGCCCTTGCTTCAAGACACATATCAACAAAGAAGTTGCTACAGCTAAACTCAAAGGCATTGCCTGTGTTATTTTCTAGGATTTTTATGGTTTCAGGTCTCAGATTTACATTTTTAATCAATTTTGATTTTAATTTTGTGTATGGTGTAAGAAAGTGGTAGTTTCATTCTATCAGATGTTGCTCGCCACTTTCCCAGCAGTATTTTTGTGAAGAGACTGTCTTCTGCATAGGATATTCTTTCCTTTTTTGTCAAGGATTATTTGACTTATGTGCGGGTTCATTCCTGGGTTTTCTATTCTGTTCTACTGGTCTGTGTGTCAATTTTCATACCAGTAGTGTACTGTTTGATTACTCCAGCTTTTATTTATTTATTTATTTATTTATTTATTTTAAATTTACTTTTTTCATTCAAGTTAGTTAACATACAGTGGAGTATGGACATCAGAAGTAGAACTCAGTGATTCGTCACTTGCATATAACACCCAGAGATCAACCTATCAAGTGTCCTTCTTAATGCCTACTACTATTTAGCCCATCGTATTATCCCACTATCCACCTCCTGTTGGTTCTCTGTATTTAATAGTCTTTTATGGTTTCCTTGTTCTCTGTTTTTATTGTATTTTTCCTTCCCTTCCCCATTTCATCTGTTGTGCTTCTTAAATTCCACATATAAGTGAAATCATATGATACCTGTTCGTCTCTGGCTGACGTATTTGGCTTAGCTTAATACATTCTATTTCCATACACATTCTTCATATAGCAAGATTTCATTCCTTTTCCTTGCCAAGGAATATATGCCACATTTTCTTTATCCATTCATCAGTTGATGGGCATGTAGGCTCTTTCTCTAATTTGTCTGTTTCTAATACTGCTGCTATAAATATTGTGGGTGCATGTGGCTTTCAAATCAGCATGTTTGCATCCTTTGTATAAATACCTAGTAGTGCAATTGCTAGCTCATAGCATAGTTCTATTTTTAATTACTTCTGAAACCTCTGTACTGTTTTCCAGAGTGGCTGTACCAAGAAGACCTAACAATTATAAATATTTATCATCCCAGCATAGGAGCGCCCAAATATATATCAAGTAATCACAACCACAAAGAAATTTACTGAAAACAATGTTGTAATAGTAGGTGACTTTAATACCCCACTTACAACATTGGGTCACTCCACCTTTGTAATATAACTTGAAGACTGGTATTGTGATACTTCCAGCTTTGCTTTGCTTTTTCAAGGTTGCTTTGGCTATTCAGTGTCTTTGGTGTTTTCATATTAATTTTAGGATTGTTTAATCTCTCTGTGTCAAAAATGGTGTTGGTATTTTGAGAGGGATTGCATTAAATGTGTAGACTGTTTTGGATAGTATAGCCTTTTTAACAATATATGCTCTTTCATCCACGAACATGGGATATTTTCCCATTTCTCTGTGTCATCTTCCATTACTTTTATCAGAGTTTTATAGTTTTCAGAGTACAGGTCTTTCACCTCTGTCCTTTTTAAATTTTGGTTTATTTTAAAATATCTGGTGCAATTGCAAATGGAATTGATTGCTTACTTTCTCTTCCGGCTGCTTCATTACCATTGTTTAGAAATGTAATGGATTTCTGTACAATTGATTTTGTGTTCTGCAAGGTTAATGAATTGGTGTGTCAGTTCTAGCAGTGTTTTGGGAGAGTCTTTTAGGTTTAGTACAGATATTATCCTGTTATTTGCAAAAACAGTACCTGGTATTCTTCCGTGCAATTTGGATTTTTTAAATTTTTATTTAATTTTAGTTTTTATTTTTTCTGATTGCTGTGGGTATGACTTCCTGTACTACGTTAATTAACAGTGGTGAGAACTCACATCCCTACTTCTTCGTGAACATAGAGGAAAAGCTCTCAGTTTTTTTCCCATTGAGGATAATATTAGCTGTGGGTTTCTTATAGATGGCTTTAATTATGTTGAGGTATGATCCCTACACATGCTTTAATGAGGGATTTTAAAATAAATGGATGCTTGTCAATTACTTTTTGCATGTCTATTGAATTGATTAGATTGTTCTTATCATTTTTCTTATTGATATGATGTATCATGTTGATTGATTTGTAATATTGAACCACCCTTGCAGCCCAGGAGTAAATCTCACTTGATCATGGTGAATCAGTTTTTAAATGTATTGTTAGATTACTACTATTTCCTTGAGAATTTTGCATCTCTTCTCATCAAGAATATTGGTCTGTAGTTCTCCTTCTTAGTGGAGTACTGTTCTGGTTTTGATATCTGTGTAATGCTGGACTCATAGAGTGAATTTGCAAATGTTTCTTCCTTTTCTATATTTTAGGAAAATTTTAGAAGGATGGGTATTAATTCTTGCCAAAATGTGTGATAGAATGTTTCTGTGAAGACATCTGGCCCTAGATTTGTGTTTTCGGGAGATTTTTCATTACTTACTCACTTTCTCTGCTGGGCATCGGTCTGTTAACGTTTTCTACTACTTCCTCTTTCAGTTTTTGTAGTGTATATATTTCTAGGAATTTATCCATTTCTCCAGTTGTCCAATTTGTTGGCATATCATTTTTCTTTATATTATCATAAAATTGGTGGCAGTTTTGTGGTGTTGGCTGTTATTCATCCTCTCTATTTGGTGGTTTTATTTATTTTGGTCATTTCTATTTTCTTTGTGATGTTATGACTAGAAGTTTATCAGTATTATTATTTTTTCCACAAAACTAGCTCCAGGTTTCATCGATCTGTTCTCTTTTTTGTTTGATTGTTTGTTTTTTAGTTTCTATATTGTTTATTTCTGCTCTCCTCTATATAATGTCCTTCCTTTGGCTGGTTTCATTTGTTGTTTGCTTTCTAGCTCTTTTAGGTGTAAAGTGGGGTTGTTTATTTGAGCTTTTTCTAGCTTCTTGAGGTAGATCTGTATTGCTATATGCTTCTCTCTTATGCCCACTCTTCTTGGATACCAAAGGTTTGCACCATTGTATTTTACTTTTAATTTGCTTCCATGCATTTCTAAAATCCCTACTTTGATTTCCTGGTTCACTCATTATTGTTTAGTATCATGTTTTTTTGACCTCCATGTACTTATGGACTTTAGAATTATTTTCTAGTGATTGACTTCTAGTTTCTTAGTGTCGTTGTCAGAAAATATGCATAGTACGATTTCCATCTTTTGTATATGTTGAGGCATGTTTTGTTACTAGTATGTAATGTATTCTGAAGAATGTTCCCTGTGTGCACTTTATAAGAATGTGTAACATGCTTACATGAGCATGCTCATTTAAGATGAAATGTTCTGAATGTATCTGTTATCCAGTGTATCATTCAAATCCATTGTTTTCTTGTTGATTTTCTGTTCAGATGATCTTTCCATTGAAGTAAGTGGGGTTTTAAAATTCCTAAACTTATTTTAGTACAATGTATTAGTTACTTTATGTTTGCTATTAATAATTTTGTATATTTGTGTGTTACCATGTTGGCTGCATAAACATTTACAATTACTATGTCTTCTTCTTGCATTGACACTTTTATTATTTTGTACTGCCATTCTTCATGTCTTGTTTTAATGTCTTTGTTTTAATGTCCAGTTTCTCTATGTAAACTTTGATACTCTAGCTTTCTTTTGACATTCATTTACATGATTCACCCTTCTCTATCCCCTCACTTTCAATATGCAGGTGACTTTAGGTCGAAAATACATCTCTTCTAGGCCTCTTTCAGGTGGATCTTGTATCCTTATCCACTCTGAAACCCTTTACCTTTTGACTGGAGCATTAAACCCATTTTAATTCAAGCGAATTATTGATAGTTATTTGTTGATAGTTTATATTTGTTAATAGATATTTATTGATAGTTATGGTTTCTGGAGTTTTTCGCTGATACTTTCTTGTCATTGTCACTTCGATCTCTTTTGTTGTCTCAAACAGTCCCTTCTATTATGTCTTTTAGGACTGGTGTAGTGGTCAGAAACTCAGTTTTCATTTGTCTGGGAAACTCTTTATCTCTCCTTCTACTCTGAATGATACCCATTCTGTATAGTGTATACTTGGCAGCAGATTTTTCCCAATGAGCACTTTGAATATATCATACCACTCAGTTCTGACTTGTCAAGATTTTTTTGAGAAATCTATAGCTAGCCTATAGGCTTTACCTTGTAAGTCAATGACTTCTTTTGTCTTCCTGCTTTTAAGATGTTGTTTTTCTCAGTGTAATTTGTAAATCTATTGACCACACATCTTGATTTGTGTCTGCTGTTGTTGATTAAGTTTGGGGCTATCTGTGCCTCCTCCGTCTGGTATCTGTTTACCTTTCCAAATTAGAAATTTTTTCAGCTATCATTTCTTAAGGTAAATTTTCCACTTATTTCCACTTCTCTTCAGTCACTCCTATAATACATGTTATTATGTTGAATGGAGTCACTGAGGTCCCTAAGTCTATTGCCATTTTGCATAATTCTTTTCCCTTTTTGTTCAGTTGATTACCTTCCAGTACTGTCTTCTAGGTCATTAATTCATTCGTCTGTTTCTTCCATCCTACTTTTACTCCTTCAAGCATTTTTCTCATTAAGTTAAGTTTCAAAACTTAAATTTTAGGGATTCTCTCAGAAGGGACTTCTGCTGCTTCTTGGAGGAGGGTCTGGCCATGCTTTTGCTGGACTTTGCAAAACAAACAAATGAATGAAGAAAGGAAACCAAACAATTGCATGACTAAGCGGCTGTTCAGTTTCACACATAACAGAGCAGAAAGCAGGCACCCCTGCTTGTAGCCCTCAGCTGGAGCAAGTGCCCTCTCTTATGCCTCGAAATAGTACAGCACATTGGCATGATCTATCTTTCTTGTGACCCAAGGTATCCTCAGACCACACTGTCACTCCTGGGATTCCATCGTGCTTCACCTCTTGAGCCCCTTAACCATGCACTTCCCCCACTGTGACAAACTGCTGAAAGGTTGAGATTTTGCACTATATTCCTTACACTACTTTGCTGTAGATTCTGTAAGCAGGCTCCCTCCTGGTGGCTAGACTCAGAACAATATGTCCCCAGGGGAACTCTCTGCATCTCTTACCTTCCAAATGTTGGTCCCTTTTCTACGTGAAGTCTTGAGTATTTGTTCATTTCAGACTCTGATTGATTTCTTTGTCATTCAGAATTACTTGATAACTATCTAGCTGTGTTCAAAGCTTAGGGTCTCCTACTTCTAAACCATTGTAACTCCTGCCCCCTAGGCATACATAGTTATATTTTCTGTGTGTGTGATGAGAATTGTTAAAAGGTACCTCTAGCAATGTTCAAGTATGCAGTACAATATTATTAACTGTATCAAATATCCTTATGACACTATTTTATAACTGGGCATTAGTATCTTTTCTCCCCATTAACCCCTTTTGATCATTTTATACCCCCACCTCTGGCAACCACCGGTCTATTCTCTGTATTTATGAGCTCTATTTTTTTTTTTTAAGATTCCACATATAAGTATTTCATGTGGTATTTGTATTTCTCTGTCTGATTTATTTCACATAGAATATTGCCCATAAGACCCATCTATGCATGCTGTTCTAAAAGGCAAGATTGCTTTTTGACTGAATAATAGTCCCTTCATACTTACACTACATTTTCTTTGTCCATGTATCTATTTGAGGGACACAAGTTGTTTTCATATTTTGGCTACAGTAAATAATGCTGGAATACACATGAAGATGTGTGTATATTTATTAGTGTTTATACTATTTCTCAATATATACTCAGAAGTGAAATTGCTGGATCATGTCTTAGTTCTATTTTTAATTTTTTAAAGAAACATTTATACTGTTTCCCATAGTGGCCGCATGAATTTACATTCCCACCAATAGTACTCAAGTGTTCCCTTTTCTTTTTTCTATAAACACACCAACTCTTTTTTATTTCTTGGTTTTTGACAATAGCCATTCTAATTGGCATAAGGTAATGGCTCCTCATTTTCATTTTCATTTCTTGGATAATTCCTGGTCAAAGCCGCAGTCCTTTGGAAGTAAGGGGCTGGGGAAAACAGTCGCATCTGAGACAAAACTCGGGGGAGAGGTACCGCCTGGGGCCTGGTCACGGAGAGTGAAAACACGGGGAGTGGAGGAAAGCTGAAGACAGAGGACAGGTGCATGATTGCTGATCCAGGAGAACAGGCTCGATAGCTGGATGGAGCCATTTTCACTGCTCCCGCACATGCGCATAAGCACCCATGAGCTCTGCAAAACTCCACCCCAGTAGGCTAGCAGCGCCATCTAGTGGACAATGGAGCCCTTAACACTGAGCCCCACCCAACTCGGCCAACGTCATTCCCAAGAACACAAGTCTTACTGCCAGCTTAGTGTATGGACTCTAACGCGCTACATAGACTGACTTCCAGGGGAGAACCCAGTAATTTCAATCATACTTCAATCTGTTAGCAGGTCCATCAATTCAGTTTTCTTTTTTTCTTGTTTTTCTCGTTTACACTTCTTTTCTTTTTCTTGAATACTGAAAGAGAAAAAAAACTCATTTATATTTTCAATTTTTATTAAAAATAGTTTTCTTTAATTTTTATTACTATATATTTATCTTTACTTTTGACTAAATTTTTTCAAATTATTTTTTACTTCCATCATTTTATTTTAGTCTGCTTCAGTGTATTCACCTTTTTAAATTTTCAAACAATTTCCTTTTTATTTATTTATTTTTCTTTTTTTATTTTTTCATTTGTTATCTTTTTCTTGAATTCAGAAAGAGAAAAATTTCATTTTTACTTTCAATTTGTATTAAATGTTTTCTTTAATTTTTTACTATATTTTTTGCCTTTATGTATTTTTTTTCAAATTCTATTTACTTCCATCATTTTATTTTGGTCTACTACAGTGTATCCACGTTTTATAATTTTCAAACTATTTCCTTTTTCCTTCCTTCTTCTTTTAATATTTTTAAAATCTTTTTTTCTCTTATTCTTGCCTTTTCTTTTCCTTGAATACAGGAAAAGAAAAGATTCAAATTTATGTTTCATTTTTATTAATTTTCTTTAACTTTTTTTACCTTATTCTTTACATTTGTGTAGATTTTTTCAAATTCGATTTTACTACCATCATCTCATTTTAGTCTACTTCCATGTATTCATTTTCCAATTCTCAAATGATTTCCCTTTTTGGTATCCCCCTCTCTTTTTGCTGTAATCTGTCAAACCGCTTTCAACACCCACACCAAACACAGAATTTATCATCATTTATTCAATTTTTGTGTGTGTATGTGTGTTTAATTTTTTTAATTTTAGTATTTTTAAATTTTATTGTTTTCAATCTTAATTTTCTACCTCATTCATTCCTTTCCTTCCTTCAAAATGATGAAACGAAGGAATTCACCCCAAAAGAAAGAGCATGAAGAAACAACAGCCAGGGATTTAACCAACACAGATACAAGCAAGATTTCTGAACCAGAATTTAGAATCACGACAATAAGAATACTATCTGGAGTCGAAAATAGATGAGAATCCCTTTCTGCAGAGATAAACGAAGTAAAAAAAATAGAATGAAATTAAAAATGCTATAAATGAGCTGCCCTCATGATGGATGCAGAGTCGGCAAGGATGGTTGAGGCAGAACAGAGAATCAGTGATATATAGGACAAACTTATAGAGAATAACAAAACAGAAAAAAAAGAGAGAGATTAAGGCAAAATAGCAGGATATAAGAATTAGAGAAATCAGTGACTCATTAAAAAGGAACAATGTCAGAATCATAGGAGTCCCAGAAGAGCAAGAGAGAGATGTAGGGGTAGAAGGGTTATGTGAGCAAATCCTAGCAGAAAACTTTCCTCTTCTGTGGAAAGACACAGGCATAAAAATTCAGGAAGCATAGAGGACCTCCATTAAGTTCAACAAAAACCGACCATCAACAAGGCATATCACAGTCAAACTCACAAAATACTCAGGCAAGGAGAGAATCATGAAAGCAGCAAGGGAAAAAAAAGTCCCTAACCTACAAGGGAAGACAGATCAGGTTTTCAGCAGACCTATCAACAGAAACTTGGCAGACCAGAAAAGAGTGGCAAGATATATTCAGTGTGCTGAATCAGAAAAAAAATATGCAGCCAAGAATTCTTTATCCAGCTAGGCTGTCATCCAAAATAGAAGGACAGATAAAAAGTTTCCCAGACACACAAAAATGGAAGGAGTTTGTGACCACTAAACCAGCCCTGCAAGAAATTGTAAGGGGGTCTCTCTGAGAGGAGAAAAGATGAAAAATATATGGTATTTTTGGTATATATACCAAAAGCACCAAAGATTAGAAAGTACCAGAGAACACCACCAGAAACTCCAACTCTACAAGTATCATAATGGCAATGAATTCATATCTTTCAGTACTCACTCTAAAGATCAATGGACTCCATGCTCCAATCAAAAGACATAGGGTAGGGGCACCTGGGTGGCTCAGTCGGTTGAGTGTCCAACTTCAGCTCAGGTCACGATCTCACGGTCTGTGAGTTTGAGCCCCATGTTGGACTCTGTGCTGACAGCTTGGACCCTGCTTCGGATTCTGTGTCTCCTTCTCTCTCTGCCCCTTGCCAATTCATGCTCTGTCTAAGTCTCAAAGATAAAAAAAAAAAAAAAACACCAAAACAATAAAAAAAGACGTCGGGTAACACAATGGATAAGAAATCAAGATCCATATATATGCTGTTTACAAGATACCCACTTTAGACCTAAAGACATTGTCAGATTGAAAGTAAGGGATGGAGAACCATCTATCATGCTAATGGTCAACAAAAGAAAGCTGGAGTAGCCATACTTATGTCAGACAATCTAGAATTTGAAATAAAGACTGTATCATGAGATGCGGAAGGGCATTATATCATAAACAAGGGGTCATCCACCAAGAAGACCTAACAATTGTAAACATTTATGTGCCAAATGTGACAGCACCCAAGTATATAAATCAATTAATCACTAACATAAAGAAACTCACTGATAGTAATACCATAATAGTAGGAGACATCAACACCCCACTCACAATGGACAGATTATCTACTCCAAAAATCAACAAGGAAACAATGGCTTTGAGTGACATGCTGAGCCAGATGGACTTAACAGATATATTCAGAACATTTCATCCTAAATCAGCAGAATATCCCTTCTTCTCCAGTGCACATGGAATGGTCTACAGGATAGACCATATACTGGACAACAAATCAGCCCTAAGTGAGAACAAAAATTGAGATCATACCATGCATATTTTCAGACCACTACATTATGAAACTCGAAACTAACCACAAGAAAAAAATTTGGAAAAGTGACAAATACTTGGAGACTGAAGAACATCCTACTGAAGAATGAATGGGATAACCAAGCAGTTAAAGAGGAAATTAAAAAGTATATGGAAGTCAATAAAAATGATAACACCACAACCCCAAACCTCTGGAATGCAGCAAAGGCGGTAATAAATGGAAAGTATATAGCAATCCAGACCTTCCTACAGAAGGAGAAAAGTTCTGAGATACACAACCTAACCTTACACCTTAAGGCGCTAGAAAAAGAACAGCAAATAGAACCCCAAACCAGCAGAAGATAGGAAATAACAAAGACTAGTGCAGAAATTAATGCTATTGAAACCAAAAACAAAACAAAAACAAAAACAAAAACAAAACAGTAGAATAGATCAATGAGACCAGATGCTGGTTCTTTGAAAGAATTAACAAAATTGATACACCACTAGCCAGTTTGACCAAAAAGAAAAAGGACACAATAAAAAAATAAAGAATGAAAGAGGAGAGATCACAACCAACACGGCAGAAATAAAAACAATAATAAGAGAATATTATGAGCAATTACATGCCAATAAAATGGACAATCTGTAAGAAATGGACAACTTCCTAGAAACATATACACTCCCAAACCTGAAACAGGAAGAAATAGAAAATTTGAACAGACCCATAACTAGTAAGTAAATAGAATTAGTAATCAAAAATCTGCCAAAAACCAAGAGTCCAGGGTCAGATGGCTTCCCAGGGTAAGTCTGCCAAACATTTAAGGAAGAGTTAACATCTATTCTCTTGAACATGTTCCAGAAAATAGAAATGGAAGGAAAACTTCCAAACTCTTTCTATGAAGTCAGCATTACCTTGATTCCAAAACTGGACAGATACCCAACTAAAAAGGAGAACCATAGACCAATTTCCCTGATGAACATGTATGCAAAAATCCTCAACAGGATATCAGCCAACCGGATCCAACAATACATTAAAAAAATATTCATGGGGCGCCTGGGTGGCGCAGTCGGTTAAGCGTCCGACTTCAGCCAGGTCACGATCTCGCGGTCCGTGAGTTCGAGCCCCGCGTCAGGCTCTGGGCTGATGGCTCGGAGCCTGGAGCCTGTTTCCGATTCTGTGTCTCCCTCTCTCTCTGCCCCTCCCCCGTTCATGCTCTGTCTCTCTCTGTCCCAAAAATAAATAAACGTTGAAAAAAAAATATTCACCATGACCAAGTGGGATTTATAGCTGGGATGCAGGGTTGGTACAATATCCCCAAAACAATTAATGTGATTCATCACATCGGAAAAAGAAAAGACAAGAACCATATGATCCTCTCAATAGATGCAGAGAATGCATTTGACAAACTACAGCATCCTTTCTTGAAAAAAACCCTCAAGAAAGCAGGGATAGAAGGAGCATACCTCCAGATCATGAAAGCCATATATGGCTTTCACCCAACACTAATATCATGGTCAATGGGGAAAAACTGAGAGCTTTCCCCTAAGGTCAGGAATAAGACAGAGATGTTCACTCTCGCCACTGTTATTCAACATAGTATTAGAAGTCTTAGCCTCCAGGGGCGCCTGGGTGGCGCAGTGGGTTAAGTGTCCGACATCAGCCAGGTCACGATGTCGCGGTCCGTGAGTTTGAGCCCCGCGTCAGGCTCTGGGCTGATGGCTCGGAGCCTGGAGCCTGTTTCCGATTCTGTGTCTCCCTCTCTCTCTGCCCCTCCCCCGTTCATGCTCTGTCTCTCTCTGTCCCAAAAATAAATAAAAACGTTGAAAAAAGAAGTCTTAGCCTCTGCAATCAGAAAACACAAAGAAATAAAAGGCATCCAAATCAGCCAGGAGGTCAAACTTTCACTCTTCGCAGATGACATGGTACTCTATATGGAAAACCCAAAATATTCTACCAAAAAACTTCTAGACTTGATTCATGAATTCAGCAAAGTTGCAGGACATAAAATCAACACACATAAATCAGTTGCATTTCTATACACCAACAATGAAGCGACAGAAAGAGAAATCAGTGAATCGATCCCTTTTGCAGTTGTACCAAAAACCATAAAATACCTAGGAATAAATCCAACCAAAGAGGTGAAAAACCTATACACTGAAAGTATAGAAAGCTCATGGAAGAAACTGAAGAAGACACAAAAAAATAGAAAAAGATTCCATGCTCCTGGATAGGAAGAACAAATATTGTAAAAATGTCAATACTACCCAAAGCAATCTACATGTTCAATGCAATCCCTATCAAAGTAACATCAGCATTTTTCACAGAGCTAGAATAAATAATCCTAAAATTTGTATGGAACCAGAAAAGACCCCAAATAGCCAAAGTGATCTTGAAAAAGAAAACGAAAGCAGGGGGCATCACAATTACTTACTTCAAGCTATACTGCAAAGCTGTAATCATCAAGACAATATGGTACTGGCACAAGAACAGACACTCAGATCAATGGAACAGAATAGAGAACCCAGAAAAGGACCCACAAGTGTATGGCCAACTAATCTTTGACAAAGCAGGAAAGCATACCCAATGGAATAAAAGTCTCTTCAGCAAGTGGTGCTGGGAAAACTGGACAGCGACATGCAGAAGAATGAAACTGGATCACTTTCTTACATCATACACAAAAATTAACTCAGAATGGATGAAAGACCTCATACTTTGAGGTATGTATGTATGTACATACAGTGTATGACAGGAAGCCATCAAAATCCTCGAGGAGAAAGCAGGCAAAAACCTCTTTGATCTTGCCTGCAGCAACTTCTTACTGAACACGTCTCTGGAGGCAAGGGATACAAAAGCAAAAATGAATTACTGGGACCTCACCAAAATAAAAAGATTCTGCACAGCAAAGGAAACAATCAGCAAAACTAAAAGGCAACCGACAGAATGGGAGAAGATATTGGCAAATGACATATCAGATAAAGAGTTAGTATCCAAAATCTATAAAGAACTTATCAAACTCAACACCAAAAAAACAAAAACAAAAACAAAAACAAAAACAAATAATCCAGTGAAGAAATGGGCGGAAGTCATGAATAGACACTTCTCCAAAGAAGACATCCAGATAAATTCTCCACCTCACTCATCATCAGGAAAATATAAATCAAAACCACAATGAGATCCCACCTGACACCTGTCAGAATGGCTAACATTAACAACTTAGGCACCAACAGATGTTGGCAAGGATGTGGAGAAAAAATATCTCTTTTGGATTATTGGTGGGAATGCAAGCTGGTGCAGCCACTCTGGGAAATAGTATGGAGGTTCCTCAAGAAACTAAAAATAGATCTACCCTACAACCCAGCAATTGCATTACTAGGTATTTATCCAAGGGATACAGGTGTGCTGTGCTCCTTCGAAGGGACACATGCACCCCCACGTTTATAGCAGCCCTATCAACAATAGCCAAAGTATGGAAAGAGCCCAAAAGTCCATCGGTGGATAAATGGATAAGAAGTGTCGTATATATACTCTACAATGGAGTATTACTCAGCAATCAAAAAGAATGAAATCTTGTCATTTGCAACTATGTGGATGGAACTGGAGGGTATTATGCTAAGTGAAATTAGTCAGAGAAAGACAAAAATCATATGACTTCACTCATATGAGGACTTTAAGAGACATAACATATGAACATAAGGGAAGGGAAACAAAAAATAATATAAAAACAGGGAAGGGGACAAAACAGAAGAGACTTACAAATATGGAGAACAAACTGAGGGTTACTTGAGGGGTTGTGGGAGGGGGAATGGGTCAAATGGGTAAGGGGCACTAAGGAATCTACTCCTGAAATCATTGTTGCACTATATGCTAACCAATTAGGATGTAAATTTAAAAAAAAAAATAAAAAAATTAAATTAACAATTAAAATAAAATAAAATAATATTTCATATATACACTTATTAAGTAATTATACATGTATATTAGTGTCCATCACCCAAATGTGGCTTTACTGACACTGGAATATAATGCCTACAATTTGGATATCATTGTGCCTTTAAGGCAGTATAGCCTAATAGACAAGTTCTAGTCTCTAGGGCCTAATAGGACAGCATAACCCAAGTGCTCTGTGGTACAGATATATATTTGTGGCAACTGTTAGTTTTTTGTTTCTGACTTTTTGATAAATTTCTCACATAATAATTATTTGGTAACATAGTTACATCCATTTAATCAAATGCATAATTACTGCATTATAAAATCCCATATATCAGGTGATTATAGAGCAATTTTTTACCCCAGCAATTTTATAGAGCAAGTGATATTCTGAATTTCAGCCAAGAACATTCACTCTCAAAATTCCTTCACTGAAAACAAAGGTGAGTACTCTCTCATTTCAATAGAAGAATAAATGAAATATGTATACAGCTAAATATTCTTATCACATTAATTGAGTAAAATAATTATGCCTACATATAGGGCAAATACCATGATAAGATAATTGCAAAAGTGTTCAATGACATTTTACAAAGTATTCTGATATTGGAAATATCCTGAAGAGACATGAGGATGAGCATATATATATGATAATATATATCTCCAATATAGTCATATATCCTATATATATATATATATATATACATACATACACACACACATGAGGATGAGCATATATTCATATGTGTGTGTGTATATATATACACACACATACACACACATATATGTGTATATATACATATATATATACACATATATGTGTGTATATATATATACACATATATATATATCCAATATGTCCAATTATACAAATCAATTTTACAAATGATTATTTATTTTGAGAGAGTGAGTGTGTGAGAGGGGGCAAGGGGAGAGAGAGGGGACAGAGAATCCCAAGTAGGCTCTGAGCTGTCAGCGCAGAGGCTTACATCAGTCACTACCCTGAGATCATGACCACACCCAAAATCAACCGTCAGACCCTAACTGACTGAGCCACTCAGGTGCCCCTATTGGAGATTTTTTAATGGCACGAGAGGCTATCCTTTTATTAAATGAAGTTCCCTGCAAAGATCTCCATAAAAATATTTTAAGACAATTTTGTGGACATCATAAAGTGGATATTAGTTGTTTGTCCTCTTGAAAATTGAGAGCTGGACTTCAGCAATTCCCTACTGATATAAAAAGAGATTATAAAATGAATCACTGTGATGAAAATAAAGTGGAGTGTGCCAGGTTCAGTGTGAATAATGTTTGTTAATAGGATTTGTAATAAAATTGTTATTTCCATCCTCTCATATGTTTGTATGCAAATCTTCATATCCCTGATATGAATCATTAGGTTGTATGACAATGAGAATTAATGTTTTTGTTGAAAGATTATTAATAATTATCTAATTTTAAGGGGAGATTGTGCTGAATTAACAGGATAGACCAAACGCGATCATGATGGTCTCTAAGTTTGGAAGGAGGAAGAAGAAAAAGTGTCACAGTATTTGATGGAAGACTTGCCTGGGCATAATTTTCCCCCCAATTGTTTCTTTCGTAATTCTTTTCCCATTAGTGTAAAATGTGCAACAGTTGAACTATATAAACATCTATGCAAACATTAATGGCTATTAGGATACTTGATGCTGAATATGAGACAGGAAAATGCGGAACAGGAAAGCAAACTTTTAAACAAAGAAATCAATATACTGTATGGGGAGTATGGGGAATGGGGACATCATCCTGGCATTAATATGGATATGAGATCTCTCTTTCTCTATGTCTCTCTCCTTCCTCTCTTTCCTTCTCTCCTTCCCAATGTAGATGACACATATACAGATAGAGAGAGAGATAGATATAGAAAGATAACATATAGATACGTATGTACATAATATATACACAGTCAAATGGTGTACAAATAATTTTGAGACCCTATTTTTAAGACTTTATACAACATAGACTTAATGATTAATTGAGTAAAACAAAAAATGATCTGTGGTGATGATTTTGACAGAGGAAAAATGACATTGATAACGTGAGGTCTAATTTTTCAGATAGACAAAATATGTTTTTTCTTTGTCACTGTGATGATGATATCGTCCATTATATTTGTATGAAGATAGGCCAGGTTTTACAAGTTCGTATTGGAATTTTTGCCAACACCTTCCTGCTTCTCTTCCACAGCTTCATGCTACTTCTGGATCACAGACCTAAGCCAACTGTCCTGATCATCTATCACTTGGCCTTTGTCCACATAATGAAACTCTTCACGGCACTGTTTTTTAATGTCTACAGACCTGTTTGAAGTACTGAACACTCTAAATGATTTCAAATGCATGGCTTTATTGTGCATGAATAGGGTGACAATGGGTCTCTCCTTGAGCACCACCTGCCTCCTCAGCATGTTCAAGGCCATCATGATCAGCCCTAGCACCTCCTGGTTGGCCAGCTTTAAACATACGTGCAAAAAGTACATCTTCCATTCTTTTATCATCTTATGGTTTCTCAGTTTGTCTCTCATTAGTGACTGCATCTTGTATACTGCTGCTCCTTCTAATGTGACCCAGAGCAATCTACTGTGTGTCAGTAAACACTGCTCACTTTCCCGCCTAAACTCCATCATCAGGGGACTGTTTTTCACGTTTTCAATATCCAGGGATGTTTTCTTTGTTGGAGGCATGCTGCTCTCAAGTGTGTACATTGTGATTCTCTTGTCCAGGCTTCAGAGGCAGTGCCAGCACCTTCCCAGCATCAGCCTCTCCTCAAGAGTCTCCCCAGAGAGAAAGGCCACCCAAACCATCCTGCTGTTGGCAAGTTTTTTTGTGGTCATGTACTAGGTGGGCGTCATTATCTCCTTCTCCTCCACTCTCTTATGGGCATATGACACAGTCATTCTGGATTTCCAGAAGCTTGTGCCCAATGTCTATGCCACTGTCAGTGCATTGGTGCTAATAAGTTCTGATAAAAAGATAGAAAATGTGTTTCGAATGTGTGGGAAAATTACAATCAAGTTATAGGTACAATATTATGAAAATCATTATCTAGAACTGATCATTTTGATTTCATTCAAATTATAGAGTGTTTATTTATATATAACATTTAAATGTAATTTTAATTTGTATGTCATTGAAAGGTTTACTGTGTATAAATAATAAATTTTTTTGAAACCTCTGGTAACAATTACCCACCAGCTTCTTTTGATTTTAGTATCAAGTAAGATTCAGTATTGCCATGTGTTGAAAATTCCTTTATCTTTCATTTTATTTCTCAAGCACTCTTAAGGAAAATTTTCTCTATAAAAGTAAAATACACTCTAAAGCATGACTATTGTACTGTATTACAATGCAGTGAAATACACTCTAAATCATGACTATTGTACTCTATTACAATGCATTACCTATTGGTAATGCAACATTTGAAAATTCTGTTTACTCTTTTTACTTCAAGATATTTACCTGTGCCTCTAATTTTAACTGAGCAACACTTTTCTCAGCACTATTTATATATATTTCTATGAGTTCCGGCTTCTATTAGGGATGCAGAGAGTGTACTCTCACCTCTGTATGTTTTCTAATTTATCATTCTCTTCTTTTAAAGGTTGTAAACTTTGTCTCACCTTACAACATATATATTTTTAATTTCTTTCATTTACACAGTTTGATTAATATTTCTGGTGAGTATTTTATTTATCTGCTTTTGTTACAATTAATTTCTTATTTGTAACTTCATGCCTAGTTTTGAAATTAGAAATTTATAATCGTCATTTTTTTAGTTTTGTTTTTTAACTTGTATGCAGTAGTGAAACATTTAAATGATTCTTATTTCTTCCCATTCTGATCTTCATATAATATAGTGACAATTCTATTCTCTATAAATGTTCTCTCTTGAATGGATTTGGCTTCAACATTTTTGTTCAGTATTCTAGTTTATTATTTCTTTCACCAACTCAGACTAATTAATATTTAACTAAATTATTGTGTACTAAATTGAGTTAATTTTCAAGATTTAATTGTATTAGGCCTCTTCTTCACAATATATCTTACAAGTGTATAGTTTGTCTTTCGACATTATTTTTATTTCCCATTTTTCCTGTCTTTACTTAAATATTTTATATGTTGTAGATGAAATTTATTATCAAATTGGTTTCCATACAACACCCCGTGCTCATCCCAACAGGTGCCCTCCTCAATAACTATCAAATAATTTAAACATATTGCTGATATATTTATTTTGTGACATGTAATTTCTTCTACCCTATACCCAAAACTAATTGTGTTTCACCATTAATAATTTCATTGTGAACTTTGGGACATATCGCAGTGCAGGTATCTCTAGTCTCTTTGTACCAATCACCCTGAGGACGAGTTGGAGTACCACACAGGTTTGAGCTCCTTGTAGTCAGTCAAGATCTGGATGGCGAGACGGTCTCTGATTTTGATTGCTTCTTTAGATCCTTAACTTGAATTACTTAGCTGTCTGGGATGTTCTTATATTTTATTATTATATTTGCTATAAATTATAAGGATTAGTTTACTTTTGTATTTTATATATTTTTTCTATTTAGTGTAGTATTGTTGTAAGGAGTACAACCCAGTGATACATCCCTTTCAATAATGACCAGGGCTTATCTGAACAAGTGCCTTGTTAATCCCCTTCACACAATTACCCCATCCCTACAACAAACACTACTCCAGCAACCCTCAGTTTGTTCTCTGTATTTAAGAGTCTCTTATGGTTTTCCTCTCTCCATTTTTATCTCATTTTTCCCTCCCCATATATTCATCTATTGTGTTTCTTAAATTCCGCATATGAGTGAAATCATATATTGGTTTTTCTCTGACTGACTCATTTCCCTAAGCATAATACTCTAGTTCCATCTACATGTTTGAAAATGGCAAGATTTCATTCTTTTTGATTGTTGAATACTATTCCATTATGTAATATATTTATCCATTCGTCAGTCAATGGACCTTTTGACTCATTACATACTCTGGCTATTGTTTTTTATTTTTATTTTTTTGTCAACGTTTATTTATTTTTGGGACAGAGAGAGACAAAGCATGAACGGGGGAGGGGCAGAGAGAGAGGGAGACACAGAATCGGAAACAGGCTCCAGGCTCTGAGCCATCAGCCCAGAGCCTGACGCGGGGCTCGAACTCACGGACTGTGAGATCGTGACCTGGCTGAAGTCGGACGCTTAACCGACTGCACCACCCAGGCGCCCCAACTCTGGCTATTGTTAATAGTGCTGCTATAAACATTGTGGTGCATGTGTCACTTTGAATTACCATTTTTGTATCCTTTGGGTATATACCTACTGGTGCAATTGCTGGGTCATACAGTAGGTCTATTTTTAATTTTTTTTTTCATTTTAGTCTGTGTTTATTTTTTTTTCAATATATGAAGTTTATTGTCAAATTGGTTTCCATACAACACCCAGTGCTCATCCCAAAAGGTGCCCTCCTCAATACCCATCACCCACCCTCCCCTCCCTCCCCTCACTCCCACCCCCATCAACCCTCAGTTTGTTCTCAGTTTTTAACAGTCTCTTATGCTTTGGCTCTCTCCCACTCTAACGTCCTTTTTTTTTTCCTTCCCCTCCCTCATGGGTTTCTGTTAAGTTTCTCAGGATCCACATAAGAGTGAAACCATATGGTATCTGTCTTTCTCTGTATGGCTTATTTCACTTAGCATCACACTCTCCAGTTCCATCCATGTTGCTACAAAAGGCAATATTTCATTCTTTCTCATTGCCACATAGTATTCCATTGTGTATATAAACCACAATTTCTTTATCCATTCATCAGTTGATGGACATTTAGGCTCTTTCCATAATTTGGCTATTGTTGAGAGTGCTGCTATGAACATTGGGGTACAAGTGCCCCTATGCATCAGTACTCCTATATCCCTTGGATAAATTCCTAGCAGTGCTATTGCTGGGTCATAGGGTAGGTCTATTTTTAATTTTCTGAGGAACCTCCACACTGCTTTCCAGAGCGGCTGCACCAATTTGCATTCCCACCAACAGTGCAAGAGGGTTCCCGTTTCTCCACATCCTCTCCAGCATCTATAGTCTCCTGATTTGTTCATTTTGGCCACTCTGACTGGCGTGAGGTGATATCTGAGTGTGGTTTGTATTTCCCTGATAAGGAGCGACGCTGAACATCTTTTCATGTGCCTGTTGGCCATCCGGATGTCTTCTTTAGAGAAGTGTCTATTCATGTTTTCTGCCCATTTCTTCACTGGGTTATTTGTTTTTCGGGTGTGGAGTTTGGTGAGCTCTTTATAGATTTTAGATACTAGCCCTTTGTCCGATATGTCATTTGCAAATATCTTTTCCCATTCCGTTGGTTGCCTTTTAGTTCTGTTGGTTGTTTCCTTTGCAGTGCAGAAGCTTTTTATCTTCCTAAGGTCCCAGTAATTCATTTTTGCTTTTAATTCCCTTGCCTTTGGGGATGAGTCGAGTAAGAGATTGCTACGGCTGAGGTCAGAGAGGTCTTTTCCTGCTTTCTCCTCTAGGCTTTTGATGGTTTCCTGTCTCACATTCAGGTCCTTTATCCATTTGGAGTTTATTTTTGTGAATGGTGTGAGAAAGTGGTCTAGTTTCAATCTTCTCCATGTTGCTGTCCAGTTCTCCCAGCGCCATTTGTTAAAGAGACTGTCTTTTTTCCATTGGATGTTCTTTCCTGCTTTGTCAAAGATGAGTTGGCCATACGTTTGTGAGTCTAGTTCTGGGGTTTCTATTCTATTCCATTGGTCTATGTGTCTGTTTTTGTGCCAATACCATGCTGTCTTGATGATGACAGCTTTGTAGTAGAGGCTAAAGTCTGGGATTGTGATGCCTCCTGCTTTGGTCTTCTTCCTCAAAATTACTTTGGCTATTCGGGGCTTTTTGTGGTTCCATATGAATTTTAGGATTGCTTGTTCTAGTTTCGAGAGGAATGCTGGTGCAATTTTGATTGGGATTGCATTGAATGGGTAGATAGCTTTGGGTAGTATTGACATTTTGACAATATTTATTCTTCCAATCCATGAGCAGGGAATGTCTTTCCATTTCTTTGTATCGTCTTCAATTTCCTTCATAAGCATTGTATAGTTTTCAGCAGACAGATCTTTTATATCTTTGGTTAGATTTATTTCTAGGTATTTTATGCTTCTTGGTGCAATTGTGAATGGGATCAGTTTCTTTATTTGTTTTTCTGTTGCTTCATTGTTAGTGTATAAGAATGCAACTGATTTCTGTACATTGATTTTGTATCCTGCAACTTTGCTGAATTCATGTATCAGTTCTAGCAATCTTTTGGTGGAGTCTATCGGATTTTCCGTGTATAATATCATGTCATCTGCAAAAAGCGAAAGCTTGACTTCATCTTTGCCAATTTTAATGCCTTTGATTTCCTTTTGTTGTCTGATTGCTGATGCTAGCACTTCCAACACTATGTTAAACAACAGCGGTGAGAGTGGTCATCCCTGTCGTGTTCCTGATCTCAGGGAAAAAGCTCTCAGTTTTTCCCCATTGAGGATGATGTTAGCTGTGGGCTTTTCATAAATGGCTTTTATGATCTTTAAGTATGTTCCTTCTATCCCGACTTTCTCAAGGGTTTTTATTAAGAAAGAGTGCTGGATTTTGTCAAAGGCCTTTTCTGCATCGATTGACAGGATCATATGGTTCTTCTCTTTTTTTTTTTATTAATGTGATGTATCACGTTGATTGATTTGCGAATGTTGAACCAGCCCTGCATCCCAGGAATGAATCCCACTTGATCATGGTGAATAATTCTTTATATATGCTGTTGAATTCGATTTGCTAGTATCTTATTGAGAATTTTTGTATCCATATTCATCAGGGATACTGGCCTGTAGTTCTCTTTTTTTACAGGGTCTCTGTCTGGTTTAGGAATCAAAGTATTACTGGCTTCATAAAATGAGTATGGAAGTTTTCCTTCCCTTTCTATTTCTTGGTATAGCTTGAGAAGGATAGGTATTATCTCTGCTTTAAACGTCTGGTAGAACTCCCCTGGGAAGCCATCTGGTCCTGGACTCTTATTTGTTGGGAGATTTTTGATAACCGATTCAATTTCTTCGCTGGTTATGGGTCTGTTCAAGCTTTCTATTTCCTCCTGATTGAGTTTTGGAAGAGTGTGGGTGTTCAGGAATTTGTCCATTTCTTCCAGGTTGTCCAATTTGTTGGCATATAATTTTTCATAGTATTCCCTGATAATTGTTTGTATCTCTGAGGGATTGGTTGTAATCATTCCATTTTCATTCATGATTTTATCCATTTGGGTCATTTCCCTTTTTATTTTTGAGAAGCCTGGCTAGAGATTTGTCAATTTTGTTTATTTTTTCAAAAAACCAACTCTTGGTTTCGTTGATCTGCTCTACCGTTTTTTTAGATTCTATATTGTCTTTATTATTTCTCTTCTGCTGCTGGGTTTAGGCTGCCTTTGCTGTTCTGCTTCTATTTCCTTTAGGTGTGCTATTAGATTATGTATTTGGGACTTTTCTTGTTTCTTGAGATAGGCCTGGATTGCAATGTATTTTCCTCTCAGGACTGCCTTCACTGCATCCCAAAGCGTTTGGATTGTTGTATTTTCATTTTCGTTTGTTTCCATATATTTTTAAATTTCTTCTCTAATTGCCTGGTTGACCCACTCATTCTTTAGTAGGGTGTTCTTTAACCTCCATGCTTTTGGAGGTTTTCCAGACTTTTTCCTGTGGTTGATTTCAAGCTTCATAGCATTGTGGTCTGAAAGTATGCATGGTATAATTTCAATTCTTGTAAACTTATGAAGGGCTGTTTTGTGACCCAGTATATGATCTATCTTGGAGAATGTTCCATGTGCACTCGAGAAGAAAGTATATTCTGTTGCTTTGGGATGCAGAGTTCTAAATAGATCTGTCAAGTCCATCAGATCCAATGTATCATTCAGGGTCCTTGTTTCTTTATTGACCGTGTTTCTAGATGATCTATCCATTTCTGTATGTGGGGTGTTAAAGTCCCCTGCAATTACCACATTCTTATCAATAAGGTTGCTTATGTTTATGAGTAATTGTTTTATATAGTTGGGGGCTCCGGTATTCGGCGCATAGACATTTATAATTGTTAGCTCTTCCTGATGGATAGACCCTGTAATTATTATATAATGCCCTTTTTCATCTCTTGTTACAGCCTTTAATTTAAAGTCTATTTTGTCTGATATAAGTATGGCTACTCCAGCTTTCTTTTGACTTCCAGTAGCATGATAAATAGTTCTCCATCCCCTCACTCTCAATCTAAAGGTGTCCTCAGATCTAAAATGAGTCTCTTGTAGACAGCAAATAGATGGGTCTTGTTTTTTTATCCATTCTGTTACCCTATGTCTTTTTGTTGGTGCATTTAATCCATTTACATTCAGTGTTATTATAGAAAGATATGGGTTTAGAGTCATTGTGATGTCTGTATGTTTTATGCTTGTGGCGATGTCTCTGGTACTTTGTCTCACAGGGTCCCCCTTAGGATCTCTTGTAGGGCTGGTTTAGTGGTGACGAATTCCTTCAGTTTTTGTTTGTTTGGGAAGACCTTTATCTCTCCTTCTATTCTAAATGACAGACTTGCTGGATAAAGGATTCTCGGCTGCATATTTTTTCTGTTCATCATGTTGACGATTTCCTGCCATTCCTTTCTGGCCTGCCAAGTTTCAGTAGAGAGATCGGTCACGAGTCTTATAGGTCTCCCTTTATATGTGAGGGCACGTTTATCCCTAGCTGCTTTCAGAATTTTCTCTTTATCCTTTTATTTTGCCAGTTTCACTATGATATGTAGTGCAGAATATCAATTCGTTATGTCTGAAGGGAGTTCTCTGTGCCTCTTAGATTTCAATGCCTTTTTTCTTCCCCAGATCAGGGAAGTTCTCAGCTATTATTTCTTCAAGTACCCCTTCAGCACCTTTCCCTCTCTCTTCCTCCTCTGGAATACCAATTATACGTAGATTATTTCTCTTTAGTGTATCACTTAGTTCTCTAATTTTCCCCTCATACTCCTGGATTTTTTTTATCTCTCTCTTTTATCAGCTTCCTTTTTTCCATAAATTTATCTTCTAGTTCACTTATTCTCTCCTCTGCCTCTTCAATCTGAGCTGTGATCATCTCCATTTTATTTTGCAGCTCGTTAATAGCATTTTTTCGTTCCTCCTGGCTGTTCCTTAGTCCCTTGATATCTGTAGCAATAGATTTTCTGCTGTCCTTTATACTCTTTTCAAGCCCAGCGATTAATTTTATGACTATTATTCTAAATTCACTGTCTGTATATTGTTTAAATCGTTTTCGATTAGTTCGTTAGCTGTCGTTATTTCCTGGAGGTTTTTTTGAGGGGAATTCTTTCGTTTCGTTATTTTGGATAGTCCCTGGAATGGTGCGGAACTGCAGGGCACTTCCCCTGTGCTGTCTTGAATAACTTGCATTTGTGGGCGGTGCCGCAGTCAGACCTGATGTCTGTCCCCAGCCCACCGCTGGGGCCACAGTCAGACTGGTGTGTGCCTTCTCTTCCCCTCTCCTACGTGTGGGATTCACTGTGGGGTGGCATGGCCCTTCTGGGCTACTTGCACATTGCCAGGCTTGTGGTGTTGGGGATCTGGCATATAAGCTGGGGTGGATCGGCAAGGTGCAAGGGGGCGGGAGGGGCAGGCTCAGCTCGCTTATCCTTCGGTGATCCGCTTTGGGAGGGCCCTTGTGGCACCGGGAGGTCGTCAGACCCACCAGAGGTATGGATCCACAGAAGCACAGCGTTCGGTGTTTGCGTGGTGCAAGCCAGTTCCCTGGCAGGAACCAGTTCCTTTGGGATTTTGCCTGGGGGATGGGCGAGGGAGATGGCGCTGGGGATCGCCTTTGGTCCCCGCCAAGCTGCGCTCTGTCATCTGGGGCTCAACAACTCTCCCTCCCGTTGTCCTCCAGCCCTCGTGCTCTCCGAGCAGAGCTGTTAACTTATAACCTTCCAGATGTTAAGTCCCACTTGCTGTCCAAACACACCTGGTCCGGCTCCTGCGCTCTTGCAAACCAGACTCAGGGCCTCTGCTTTGCTGGGGGGATGCCCCTCTGCCAAGGCTCCCTCTCTCCAGTCCGTGTAGCACGCACTTCCCCTCTGCCCTTCCTACCGTCTTCCGTGGACCTCTCATCTACGGTTGGCTCTGGAGAATCCATTCTGCTAGTCTTCTGGTGATTTTCTGGGTTATTTAGGCAGGAGTGGGTGGAATCTAAGTGATCCACAGGATGCGGTGAGCTCAGCATCCTCCTACGCCGCCATCTTCCTAAATAAAACTCAGATCTCACATTTAGGTCTTTAGTACAGTTTGATGGTATTTTATATATCATTAAGAAATGATCCAGGTTCTTTCTTTTGCATAAACCTGTACAATTTCTAATGGTATAAACATATTGACCATTCAAGTGTGGGTGTCTATTCAGTTTCATTGATCTGTGTAACTATGTTTGTGCCAATACCATGATGTTTTGTGTTTTTTATCATTGTAGTGTATCTTGAAATCAGAGATTGTGATGCCACCAGCTTTGTTTTGTTTTGTTTTTTCAAAATTGCTTTCTATGTGGGTTTGTTTGTGGTTCCATTCAAACATTAGGATTCTTTATTCTACTTTTGTGAAAAAAAACGCTATTAACATTTTGATAGGGAGTCCATTGTATCTCTAGGTTACTCTGGTAGTATATATATTTTATCAATATTAATTCTTCCCATTCATGAGGATTGTATATCTTCCCATATGTTTGTCATTTTTCATTATTTTGTTGACTTTTGTTTGTTTGTTTGTTTGTTTGTTTAAATGGTATTTTGTTACTATCTAAAAGGAAATTTTCATTGAACACAATTTTAAAAATTTCAGTTGGGCTTCTCACACCGTCACAGGTTCAAGACACATGATGGTGAATGATTTTTACAGTTAAGTTACACTGAAAAAGAAATAATCTTAGGGAGATTATAGGAAGGTATTCTCATTTGAAAATAAATATAAATATACAATATCAGTCACTGTGTTTGTAAATCTCTGCTCTCCAATATTAAGCTTCTATCATCCATTATTTGCTGTTTCTAGACATTTTTTTCTCTATGCAATTAGAAGTGAAGGAAATATACATTTTATTTTTACATTTTCAACATTAATTACAAAATATTTCAGATTCCCAAAGTGTTCAAGATATATATAGTCTTAATCCCCATCACCCATTTCACCCAATCTCCCACCCAGCTCTTCTCTCTGGTGCCCAACAGTGTTTCCAAGAGTTAAGTCTGTTTGTTGGACTGTTTCTCTGTTCCTCCTTTTATTGATTTGCTTAGTTTCTTAAATTGTGCATATGAGTGAAATAAAATAGATTTTGGGTTGTCTTGGTTATTTCTCTTAGCATTATATGGTTTAAAGATTAAGGAAATGTTTCCATTTGCAATAACAGGATAGATCTAGAGAATATAGTGCATATATCTCATCCTAGGAAAATGCTTTCTACTCCCTCTAGGTCTTGAGCAGAGGACAACCTGGGACTTGGAGGACTGAGGACCTTGGTTTGCAGATTGCAGCAGAGCAGTGCATGTCAGTGTGGGGACCAAGGTCAGGAGCCTCCTTGCTGGAGTCTCAGTTCCTCCTTAGGAACTGGTTCCAGAGGCACTCCTGGATGTGGGAGGATGCCTCGTGAGTGACATGAACACCAGGACAAGGGTTGGAGACAGTGCACCAGGGAGGATTCTGAGGATTCTCACCTAGAACATGAATTCCACAAGCTCTGTTCATGTGGAGACACAGAGACAGACTGAGGCAGAGACAGAGCATGGACACAGGAGAGAGGAAACCAGGAAAAACCACAGACTTGCATAAAGCAGCTTGGAAATGACACCCCATCATTCTCTTCTATCCCTTAGAACAAAGTCACATGGGCCACCCACCCGGGAAGGGAGGGCATAACATGGATGTGTGACCAGGATTCAGGAACACTGGGAGACACTATGGGGACTGCCCCATAGCATCATCAGCCCAGAGGATGCACTGGGACCTGAGCCCAAATATCATGGAAGACCATGTAAGTGTGTGTCAGGTGGGGACAAGATCTGAATGAGTTCATTTCCACTTTCCCACCGGGCCTGGGAACCAGGCAGGAAGGGGTGGCTGTGCCTGGACCCAAGGCAGACCCAGGCCCTTTTGAGTGTGTTGTATGCCATGACCACCCATTTCTCACCTTTCCATCGCTAAGTGTGTGCGTGAGCCTCATGTGATAGCAGGTGTGGGGCATTTCTACAGGCTGCTCCCTGTATGGTGTCCCTAGAACCAGATGCCAGAATGACCGACGGGACGTCTGCAGATGGGGAGACTGGAGAGGCCCTGAGAGGCCCAGGATTTGTGCAGGGTCACACTCCTGATCAGGATCAGGAGCGTGGCCTCAACCCAGCTCTGTGTCCTCAAAGCTGTGGCACTGGCTGCACCCAGACCTCCTGGGGGCTTTGGGTGAGGTGTGTTTGTTTCCTTGTTTGGACAGGGTATGGGGTGGAGTGGAGCCCTTCTGCACCATGAGTGGGTGGCTCTTGTATGAGGAGGAAGCCCGGCTTGGGGACCCCAGGCAGTGACCTCACTTCCTTGACAAGAGAGCACAACAGATTTCAGAACCCAGTAACCAGGCACCCACCTTCTGGAGACAGCGTCTTGCTGGGCTTATTTGTTTGGAAACCTGCACATAAGCAATATGCTCTCTTGCTGTGTGCCCATGTCACGAGGCTATTGGCTCAGGAGAGCCAACAGTGACACTGTTTCCCGATCCTGGAGACAGTGTGTCATGTCTCACACTGGGCGCCTCTGGATTCTAGCTCGGAAAGACCCAAAGGTAACATAGTCCCAGATCTAACCAGTCAACCCCAATACCTCTGTTACTGACCTGTGCAGCCCCACATCTCCTCCCCATGTGTGTGTGTCTATGTGTGGAAGGAAGGGTCATGTGTGGAAGACCCACCTGGGCAGGTGCAGTCTGAAGAGGGGTCAGATGCCCGGTGGGCCGTCATGCTCACAACCCAGGTCAAGGCTGGCTGAGAGGGACAGGATGTTCTGGGTCTTCCCTCTTGTCCCCAAGGTTCATCCTGAGACCTGAAGGTGTATGTCACTGTGTCCTGAGTGCAGGGCTGTAGACAGGTTAGTTTCCAATCTGGGAGCAGCAGGGAGAGAAGGCAGAAGGACCCTGAGGATGTTCAGGCAGGGCTGTGATACCTCTGGGCCAGCTGTTATTCAGTGCCTTTACAGAAGACTACAGATGAGATCGGGGAGTTGTTGGCAGACCCATGTTCCGTCTACCCTGTTGAGGTGGCCATGTGTCCAAACACCCCGGAGGGCCTCCCTGGACAGATGGAGAAAGTGACCAATGGGACCTCTCCAGAAGCAGCGCCTGGAGATTGCCTGGAGAGGTCACAGTCCAGACTACTGCACAGGACAGTGGTCCACCAGTTGCTGGTCCAGGATCTAGAGCCCACGGAGGCAGAGCCAGTGGGTGATAAGATTGAGGGTGGGCGATGTGGGTGTATGGGACCAGTCAGTTATTAGTTACCCAGGGAGGAGCCCCCAGGGCATGGTGTGGGGATAGGAGTAAAGACTGGCCTCAGAGTACTCAGCTGTGGATTGCAGAAGGGAAGAGGTCCTGGTATGGGTTCCTGGCTGTAGCTTCTCTGGGAGGCTCAGGGGTGTGTTCTGTTCCTGCAAAGTCACCTGGAGAGTCAGGCATCTGGGTGACCTTTATCCTCTCACTGCTGAGGACTTAGACTTTCTCCAAATATCACTCTGTTGTACTCTGAAGTGTCAGGTGCAGGAGCAGAGGCCACTGTGTCTCCAGAACTTGAGGCAACACCATCACTGGCATCAGCTGCTCTGTAGGGAAGGGTGCTGTCTGGCTATTTTTACTTATTTTATCTCTGCAAAAAGGGATTCAAATATATTTTCAACTCCAGCTAATATTCTTGTTATCGTGATTCTAAATTCTGGTTTAGATATCTTGCTTGTATCTGTGTTGGTTGAATCCCTGGCTGTCGTTTCTTCATGCTCTTTCTTTTGGGATGCATTCCCTCATTTTTTTCATTTTGAAGGGATAAAAGGAAGTAATGAAGAAAAACTGAATTTAAAAAAATTTTTTAAAATATTAAAATTAAAAATTAAAACCACACGCAAAAATTGAATACATGATGCTGGATCCTAGCTGTGTTTTGGTCTGGGTGTTGAAAGTTGTTTGGCAGGTTAGAGAAACGAAAAAGGAAAGGGGGGGGGGGACAGGGGAAAAAAAAAGGAAATCATTTGAGAATTTGAAAATATGAATACCATAAAGTAGACTAAAATGAGATGATGTGGGTAAAATAGAATTTGAAAAAATATACACAAAAGTACAGAATATAGTAGAAAAATTAAAAATATTTTTAATAAAAAATAAAAAATATGAATTTTTTCATTTTCTGTATTTAAGAAAAAAAAGAAATGAAAAAGAAAAAAGATAAAAAAGAAAAAAGAAATCATTTGAAAGCTTGAAAAAAGTGAATATATTATAGACTGAAATAAAATAATGGGAGTAAGATAGAATTTAAAAAAGAATTTTACATAAAAGCAAAAAATATAGTAAAAATTAAATAAAAATATTTTAAAAGAAATTGAAAGTAAAAATGAAGTTTTTCTCTTTCTGCATTCAAGTAAAGAAAAGAAATGAAAAAGAGAAAAAAAGAAAGAAAAAAAGGAATTTGTTTGAAAATTTGAAAAGATGAGTACACTGAGATAGACTAAAATAAATGATGGAAGTAAAGTAGAATTTGAAAAAATTTACACAAAAGTAAAAAACATAGTAATACAAATTAAAGACAGGTATTTTTAAAAAGAATGAGAATAAAAATGATTTTTTTCTCTTTCTGTATTCAAGAAAAAGAAAAGAACTGTAAATGAGAAAAAGGAAAAGAGAAAAAGAAGACAAAAAATTGAATACACGAAGCTGCTAACAGATTGAAGTAGGACTGGAATTGCTTCGTTTCCCCCTAGAGGTCAGTCCATGTAGCTCTTCATAGTCCATAAATTTAGCAGGAGGTGAGGTCTGTGTTCTTGAAGAGCAAAGATGTCCCAGTGGGGCGGGGCTCGATGTAACAGCTCCGCTCTCCACTGGATGGCACCGCTAGCCTACTGGAGTGGATTGTTGTGGCGCTGGTAAGTGCACATGTGCATGCGCTGGAGCAGGGACCAGTCTGTTCTCCCGGATCAGCAATTGTGCACCAGTCCTCTGTCTTCAGCTCTCATCTACTTCCCGCTTTTCCACTCTCTGTGACCAGGCCCAGGCAGTACCACTCTCCCATGTTTTGTCTCAGATACGGCTGTTTTCCCCTGCCCCTTACTTCGGAAGGACTGTGGCTTTCACCCTTTCTGCCCCTCTGCTGGAGGGTCTCACCTAGCAATGGCCGAATGAGCAATGGCCGAATGTCAACTGCACCCTGGAATGCCCGCTGGACCCTGCTATTGCCGGTGCCCTGAGACTGTGGCCAGGTGCCAGCCCGCCCCCCAAAAAGATCATGAGACAGTGTAGCATCAGCGTTTCAGGGATTATGGAAAATTGCAACACACATCTGGCACCAGGCTTCACACTCAAAGACCTTGCCCCAGCACCAGCGAATGTAGCTGCTTTCCGGGGTCTGCCAAGACCAGGTGGCTTCAACAGTCTCTACCAAATGCCCTTCCAGCAGTGGAACCGCTTTTTCCCATGTGGCCCGAGAACCTCCCGGACCCCAGTCTGTTCCTGGGGATTCACCTTTCCCACCAAAGCACGGCCAAGTCTTGAGCTGGGGAGTTGCAGCCTTTGGGCTCCCCTTGTTTACAGTCTTAAAGGAATTTAAACCCTCTCCTTTCTCCTTTCTCCCTTTTTAGTTTAGTCCCTGTGGCTGTTTCCAATTTTCCACTTTCTCCCCAGCTGCATTTGGGAAAGGGTGCTTTTTCTGTATGCTTCCCTCCTCCCCAGTCTCTATCCTCTCTCTGCCAGCAAAATGGGTTCCCTCCCTTTCGTGGCTTCTTCCTCCCCAAGTTCAGCTCTTTGTGTTGCATACCTGCTGAATTCTGTGCTTCAGGTTGTGCAGATTGTTGTGTTAATCTTCCAATCAGTTTTCTAGGTGTGTAGGATGGTTTAGTGTTGGTCTGGATGTATTTCATGGATGCAAGACACACAAAAGTCTTCCATGCAATTCCGCCATCATGGCTCCTCCTCCGCATCACCCCATCATTCCAAAAGGTATAGTTTTTCATTTCACATATCCTAATATCAGCTGTAGAAATTCCATTGATTCTCCTTTATGGTTTCTCTTTCTCCCCACATTACATATATGTTTTGCTTTAATTCCTGAGCATATTTTTAATGTCTCTTTCACATTATCAACTGTCATCCGGTGGTCTTTTGCTGTGGACTGATTTTTTCCTAGTTATGAGACCCAGTTCCCTGCTTGGCATATTGTGTAAGTTTTCATAAGAGGCTGGGCATGAGACTATGAATGTGTTGAAAGTCTTGGTTTTGGTATGCCCCTCTTATGAATGCTGAATGTCATTTTGGAAAGCAGTTAATAACTTGTGAGTCAGCTTCGTTTTCTCCAGGCTTAATGTTTTTGTTGTGTTAAGATGTATTTACCATTGTCTAGAAATATTTTTAAGCCCTGATGGACAAGTTGTGATTAGCATTTGCTCTAGAGCCTTGTTGTTAGTTGTACCACTGACGTGTGACCTTTGATGGGGTTTCATGACCTATGTATTGATTCATATTGGTGTGTTATAGGGAGTGGTGACTCTGAGTGAAACATTTGGCTTTGTTCCAGTTGACTCTTTCAGTACCATCATGACTGTACTATAAATATATCCCAAATATTAATTTTCCATCTGGAAGAAAAGTTAATATGTTTTCTTTTAAAACATGGTGTCCAGGCAATGATGTCAGGAGGGCTAATGAGAAAGCCATCTGTGATTGGCCAGCTGAGCTGCCAGGTGATTGGCCACATGATCAAGACCAACCTGAGAGAAACCTGATGATTGGCCAGATATGGTTTTGACATCACAAAAAAGCAATGTGATGAACCAGGGCTGTTAATAAAGGCAGGCAACAACTGAGGCCATACTGAGGAAAGAGGTGGCAATTCCACCACAGCTCTTCCTGCTGTTCCTCACATTATCTGCCCTGTTCCCTGCCATTGCTAATGGCAAGAAGTGTGCTCACTCCTGCCTGAGGCCTCTTGTTGACACTCTGTACTCCACATTCATGTCTGTGCTTACCTTTCTGCCCCTCTGTAGTTCTGAGGGTCTGCATACCCACACCTGGTAACTCCAGGACCCACTTCCCACTGTAAGGTTTGCTGGGCCAGTCACCTATGCATTTCCATTTGGAAAGTGGGTTGTAGCACTAGTTATGAGAGTACAGTGGATTCTCAGCCAGCTGGGGAGATCCCCTCCCAAACCTCTGTGATCACAACCAGGGTCAGCACAGGAAACGCAAGGCCATGTCCTGAGGGAACCCTGAACACCCTGCTCCCCCTGGGGTCCTCCAACTCAGCTCAGCACAGGACACATAAATGCTCTGCACATAAGGCTGACCCAGATGTCCACAACGTGGACAATGCCCACAGACACCTGGCAAAGAGGGGAGTTGTTGACACAAGTAAGTACTGGGAGGAGTCACCACAAGACTGGACACAGTGGGGGTCTTTGGAACACAGAACATGAGCTGTCTGATCCAGCTCAGTGGTGGAAAAACAAATCCCCAAGACACTGGAGTGACCAGAAGCCAACAGAGCACAACCATTCCAACCCAGAATAGCACAGTACAATTGAGTCCCCAGAACACTGGGTTTGTGGGGAGCCACTCTCCGATGAGCCCTGCATACCAGCTCACTATTGGGCAACAGAGTCACCTGGAAACCGATCTGACAAGAGGCCACTGAACTATGAGAACTTCAACCCAGGAGAGGGGGCAATTGCATGGCCAGGACACTAGACTTTCCAGGTGCTTTCAGAAAACAAGCATTCCAATCGAGAAGAGAAGACTGCAATCAAGTCTCCAGAATACTGGTCTTGCCAAGACCCAGCAGACCACGATTACTCCAACCCAGCTATATACTAGACCAAGGAGTCATCTGGACAGTGAGCTCACCACATTTCATGGTACTTGGAGCCCAAAAAGCCATCTCTGCACTAGGCTACATACTCACCTGGGCAGTGAGTTCACCAAGTGCCCTTGAGCCTGGAGCCCTCCAAAAGAGCAGAGCACTGGACAATCATGTCTCCAGAACACCAGGCTTTCCAGGAGACTTCAGACTATGAGCCATCCAATTCAGCTCTGCATGAAGCCAAGTTGTGACCTGGACAGTGGACTCACTACTTTCCCTTGGACCTGGAGGGCTCCAAAGCAGCTCAATACTAGGCCAAGTACTGTCTTAGACAGTGGGATCACCACATGCTCTTGGATCTGGAGCCATACAATTGAGCAGAGCACAGGAAAATCAATTCTCCAGAACACCAGGCTTTCCAAGAGCAATCAGACCGTGATTCCTACAACCCAGCTCTGAACTAGGCCAAGGAGTCACCTGGACAACGTGGTCAACACATGCCCTGGAACAAGCAGCCTTAAAACCTAGTTCTGCACTAGGCCACGGAGTCATCTGGTCAGTGAGCTCACCATGTGCCCTTGGAACATGAGCCTTCCAAACAGACTGCCAGGGCAATCAAGGCTTCAAAACACTGGGCTTGCCAGGAGACTTCAGACCATCAGCCATCCAACTTAGTTCTGCACTAGGCCAAGCGGTGACCTGGACATTGGGCTCACTCTTTCCTGTGGACTTGGAGGCCTCCAAACAGGTCAGGACTAGGCCAAGGTGTGTCATGGTCAGTTGGATTATCATGTGCCCTTGGATCTGGAGCACTCCAAAAGAGCAAAGCACAAGACAATCAAATCTCCAGAACACTGGGTTTGCAAAACCTTGACTACATGCCATCCAAATCAGCTCTGCTCTTCCCAAGGAGTCATGTGAACAACAGGCTCACCATGTGACCTTGTAGCTGGAGTGATCCACCAAAGCTCTACACAACATCATGCAGTCACTGGGAAAGTGGGGTCACTATGTGCCCTTGGACATGGGGCTCTACAAGAGAACATAGAACTGTTCTAATCAATAGGATCTTAGGGCAACTGAACACAGGGCCGGCCAATTGGCTTTATTCTATGAGACCTCCATACCCAGCTCAGCACTGGACCCACATTTTCACTGGACCTGTGGCCAAATGGGAGCCTTCAAATCATAAGCCTTCCATCTCTGCTTAGCATTGGTCAAAAAAAGTCACTGGAACACTGGCGTGACACAACCCGGTCTGACTGGGAGCCCTCCAACACAGCAGAGGAGTGGGTAATTGAGTTCCCAGGACATCAGTCCCACTGGGATCTCTGCCAACCCAAGCCCTCTATTCTGGCTTGAAACTTGACCAATGATTACCCTGGACACTGAGCTAACTGGGGACCTTCAACCAAAATATCCACATCCTAGCAAAGCACAGGAAAACTGAATCCCTTATCACCTGGGAATGACTTCAACCTTAAGTCCTTGTGGCCTTTAACCTGTGCAGCCTTCCTCTTTTGGGGAAGTCCTCCTCTTCAGAAGAAACCAACGCCATGCAATAAAAGAAGAGACAGACCATTTGTTTGAAGACTTTGTACCAAAACTCATGGCAGAACATGAGCAGGGGAGCTGGGAGGAAGTTTTAGAGGAGACCCAGGCCCTGAACCCAGATTAGTCATTGAAAGAAATCCTCCAGATAAAGTAAAGTTGCTCCCACCTGGAGAGATGGAGGCCATAGAAGAACAGGCTAAGTAGTGGGGAGGGGGACAGGCTCAGCTCCATGAGGTAGAGAGATTCTTTGTGCACATGGAGGACTTACTGGATGCTTTTGACTTCCAAGCAATGTTCAAGGAGTGATGTCCCCCACCCACAAAGATGGCATAAAAGGAGAGCTTGGAAAAGTGGTCATCTCCAGGAGTGGGGGCATGGCATAAGTGTACAATTTAAGTGAATTTTAAATAAATAATTTACGATGATATTATAAGAAAAATTATGAGAAATAATCCCTGGGTGATTGTGATGTTCAGACTGGCTCAGTCAATACTGTGCTTTATGACTCATAACATCGTTATGATGGTGGGCAGTGTCTACATGGCTCTGAGAAAGTGTAAGTGAACTACAGGGAGATGACCTTGATATCAACTTGCCTGTCCCCATGAGCACTTTCGCACACTCTGACTTCTCGAACCCAAGGTCAGTTGATCAAATCAGCTCTATTCTGTTAGAAAGAATAAGAGAAGCAATATGTCTGCACACAGGTATTTATGCATAAAGCATTTCTGTCCTGAGATGTCCCAGCCAGGTTGTTCCTAAACTTGAGTTTGGACCCTGATGGTATGGCTTCAAACTCAGGCCATGGCAACAGGTGTATCTACACTTCAGTATCTTTTCTCATGCAGGCCTTCGAAGAGCTAATGTCACAAGAATACCAGGTAACCAGAGAGGAGGGAGGCCAGGGGCACTGGATCATTCCCTGCCTCTGCTTGAGGAGGTGCAGGAAGCAAAGAGTGGTGTCAGGGACCATGATGGTGGGTTCTGTTCTGACAAAGGAAGCACTGCAGACTTGGGGGGACACATGTGGGATTCAAATTGGGTGCTTTAGATTCAGAGGTCTCGACAGAGTAAGGCAGTTTGTGAGAGAGGAGGAAACAGATGAACCTTGGCAATTATAGGGTGTGCATGAGCATGAAGGAAGTGGTCACTCTCAAGAGGGATAGCTAAGATTCCGTGATGAATTGGGCACTGGGTTTAGAAGGGATTTCGAGGTCAAGGTTCCAGTCTCAAACCCTCCTTGGAAATGGTCCCTCTTAGTTGCAGGAATGTGGGGTGGAAGCTCAAGTGAGGTGCAGAATCAGTGAGGTGGGGCCCACCTGTGGCTCCACCTGAGATTCAAGGGAAGTTCCTAGTGCAGTTGGTTCTCAGCTCAGCTCAAGACATTGTTATCCTAGCCACTGGGAGCCATAAGGAAACTAGCTGTGGGGGTGGAACACGACCTTCAGGAGGACGTAGGAAGTGGAGGATTCTGTCTTTAAGATCGATGGTGTCTGAGATGACATGAGAGCTGCTGCTTTTAAGAGCCTGTGGGGAGGCTGGTGGAGTCCAGGTCACTTAGATGTAAGGGGGATGTGTGTTGCTTATGTGATCCCAACACTTGGAACATCCTGTGCATGGCTGCTCAGACCCTGCTCATCACACCCTGGGTTTCCAGAAACGTCAGACTCCTGGTTGAGCTGAGACCCTGGAGATTCTCACCCCCTGAATCCCCATTCTTTCATGTGTAGAATGCGGACAACTTGGGTGGGAGGTGATTGTATGAATAAGAGCCAGGAGAGGGCGAGTTTGTGGAGGGGATCCACAGAGCACAGGAGAGATGGTATCCAATGGATGGAGGAAAAGTGGAAGGTCCACTTTGATCCTGGCTCTTTCTTCCTAGCGGGAAAATTTCAACTCTGAGAGGAAAGCAGCCTGGGTTCTGCTTCTATCCGACACCTGGCCTACCCACATGTCTACCCACAATATACAGACACAGTATACAAATGTCATGACTCTTATGTTTTGATGATCTTCAGAAAGAGATTCTTCTGTGTCTTTCATGCCATTTCATGTGGTTCCTTACATATCTCGTCAATATCAACTTTGGTACTAGGCCTTGTTAGATTCAGTTGAAGTATGAATAGAAAATGCCTAGTACCCACCAGTGTTCTGAAGCCCATTGTTCACAATGGACAATTGATAATGTTAAGATACTCAACAAAGTGGCTCTTTCATTTCAATCTGCAGTCATTCAGATAAAAGGAGTTTACAACCATTTCCAAAATTTTGTTATAAGGGTTCCAATGCCTACATTCCCATAAAATTCAAATAACCGGTATCGTGTAAAGACATGCCAGCTTCTTTGCATATAATCCTACGTTGTTGTCAATGCTAGGTACCCGTAGATTGACATTTAAGTAAACCACGATGAGGTTTTCACCAAGGTCACCTATTTTATTTGTACCTCCCTTCTTTTATTTAAACCTACCTCAGGAAAACAGTGTTTGCAGTTTTTGTTTGTTTGTTTTCTTTGTTTGTTTGTATGTTTTCATAGACGTCAGCCAAATATATTCAATAGACATGTTACAATAATGTTTCTGTTTCCAAATACTTTCTTCCAAGACTGAAGAAAAGGTGATATAATTTTACTCTGGATTTCAATTTAGCGTTCTTTGATTTTGAACACTATAATTCTGGTGTGTGTGTGTGTGTGTGTGTGTGTGTGTGAACAGCCTGGAGAAAACAGAAATGCCCTTCATTTTTTCTACGTTGGGAACACTTTGAAGTTTATGTAGCTAAGAGTGAGGATATTTAATGATAACAGCACTGGAAGGACTGGGTTTACACTGCAGTGATCCAAGCACTTGTCCATCCGAAACACTCTGTGCTCACATACGTACAGGGAAGGGAGTTCTCATCCACTCACTGCCTCCCACTCTGATTCCATATATTCCAGGCACGGGCACAACAAAGGGATCCCTGAAGCATGCTGTAGTCCGAAAATACACCACCCCACTGTGAGGACTTTAGTACAAACATGTTAAAATGGATTGAAAATCAGTGCCCCACTTCATCAGATGTGTGTAAATATCCTCTCTGTGGATGCCTTTTACTTCCCTTTCTTTTTAACTTTACCCTATATCTGTGTTCCTAGCTGATCAGAGCATCTGACACAGGTGGTGTGTGTGAGTGGTGGTATTTATATATTTCTATAATCATGGCTCCTAACCGAAAAACTGCTGTAGAAAAGTGTTTTATATTTCTCTTTCATAAAAACATTAAATTATTTTTTTAAGGTTTATTTATTTTTGAGACAGAGAGAGACAGAGCATGAACAGGGGAGGGGCAGAGAGAGAGGGAGACACAGAATCTGAAACAGGCTCCAGGCTCTGAGCTTTCAGCACAGTGCCCGACGCGGGGCTCGAACTCACAGACTGTGAGATCATGACCTGAGCTGAAGTCGGACGCTTAACCGACCAAGCCACCCAGGTGCCCCTAAATTATGTTTTTACCAAAGAACCAGTTGTACCTAAAAAAGAAAACCATCTCATTTCTTTGTTTATGGTGGTCAATAACAAGCCAAAAAGATTATTTAGGAAATTATTATTGTTAATTATCATAAATTACTGAATTCTTGCTGAAAGCCACAAATTGATATTTTGTACCTGCCTGCTTCTTTTTGCAGACTTGAACTTACACATAAGACACCTCCAAGAAAGTAAATTCAATTGAAAAGTCACAAATTACACTCTTCAATTGCCAGTTACTTTTAATTAGAATCCAAAATTATTTATTTATTTGAGATAGATAGATCAGGGAAGTGACAGAGAGAGGGAAGGAGCAAGAGAATCCAAGCAGGCTCCACACTGTCAGAGCAGATCCCGATATGGGGCTCAAACACAGGAAATGTGAGATCATGACCTGAGCCAAAAGAAAGAGCTAGGCACTTAACTGACTGAGCAACAAAGTCGCCCCTTGCAGTGCATATTTTCAGTACTGAGAGCAGTAAATTGGGCATTTAGACACATGTCACAAGTTTTGTGTCAGACTTCCCACTTGATGTGTTCTGTGTTTTAGTGTGTGTAATGATGTAGTGTTAGTGCACATTAGTGTATATGCCAGCATGTGTACTTACGTCTGCTGTTGTGTGTGCTAATGTGTCCTGGGTGTGCCAGTGAGCCTACAGCCAGTGCTAGCATGGAAACTTGTGTATACTAGCATGTGTACTTGTGCCTCCTAGTGTGTGTGGTAGTATGCGTCCTAGGTGTGGCAGTGAGTGTACAACTACTGCTTTAGTGTGCTCAGGTGTATACTAGCATGTGTACTTGCATATGATAGTGTGTGTGCTCATAGGTGTACTCGTGTGAACTAATATTTGGGAACTAGTATGTGTACTAGTGTGTGTTAGCGTGTATGAGATGTGCTAATGTATGCTAGTATGTACTACTGTGTATACTAGTCGATGCCAGTGTGTTTACTAGTGTGCACTAGTACTAGCATATGTGCTAATGTGTAATAGGTTTGCAAGTCTGTGTGCTAGCATTTGTGCTAGGTTGAGTATAACATGTGTGCTATTGTGTATTAATGTGTAGTAGCATTTACTGAACATACTACTATGTGTACTGACATACACCAGTTGTATACTATTGTGTACTAGTGCATGTACTAGGTGTGTACTTGTATTTGTCCTAATATGAGTACTAGCTTGTGTGCTTTTGTGTGCTAGTGAGTAGTAGAGTGTGCTAGACATGCTAATGTGATCTAGTGTGTATAATGAGTAGTAAATTACACCAATGTTTATACTAGCATGTGCCAGTTTGTGTTAGTGTGTGCTCATGGGCACTCATTAGAATAAAGGAGGATTGCACCACAAATACCATCATGGCAGCATCCCAGGCAGATGTCCAGGGCACATATGATGTCATAGAAGACCAACCAATCAGAATTCCCCCAACCTGGGGCTCTCAGGTGGTCGATGATCCTTGGGAGTGAGGACAGAGGTTGAAGCAGGAGACCCTCCACCCCATGGTTCCCACGGTCACAGGCTCAGGACTCTCCCTGCAGCAGGGATGCTGGCATAGCTACTTTGGTTCTACCACTTGAATCCCTCCCTCCCACCTCCCTGCATGGATGCTTCCACCTGAGTTTGCAGTTACCTCCTTCAGGTATATTCCTTTTTAGGGAATGCCCATAACTTGTGCTCTGAATTAGTTTTACTTGAAATACCTGGGATTGAATATTTGCCCTACCATTTGCTGTCTTAGGAAAATTTCTTAATTTCAGTAAGCCTGAGTTTCATTCTCTATAAAATGACATCATGTGCATATCTTGTTAGGGTTGTGTGTGGTTTAAATGAGATCATGCATATGAAACGCTGTGCACAGTGTCTATCCTTAGAATGTGCCCAGTCAGGATCACCATTATTATTACCTTTAATGTCACTAAATATTCATGTTTTCACAATGTATCTCCTACACATTACATAGTAGTTTTGTTTGTTTGTTTTTGAGATATAATTGGTATATAACAGTATTAGGCACACAACATAATGATTTGATATTTGTATATAGTGTGAAAATATCAACAGAACATGTACTTAATATTCATCACCATGAGTATTTACATTTTTTCTTCTAGTGAAAACCAACTCTCTTAATATCTTTCAAATAGACAAGATCATTAGCTATAGTCACCATGCTGCACGTTAGTTATATGCCCAGGATTTGTGTGTCTTGTAACTGGAAGTTTATACTTTTGGCCCACTTTCACCCATTTTACCCACTTTCTGACCCCACTTCAGGAACTACCAATCTCTTTGTATCTAGGAGTTTTATTGTTTGTTTTTTTAATTCCACGTATAAATGATCATGTGTATTTGTTTCTGACTTATTTCAGTTAGCACAATGCACTCAAGGTCAATCCATGTTGACACAAATGGCCAGATATAATTATTTTTATGGCTAAATAGTACTCCACTGTGTGTGTGTGTGTGTGTGTGTGTGTGTGTGTGTGTGATGTTTCCTGTACCCATACATCCATCTATGGTCGTATAGGCTGTTTCCAGATGTTGGCTATTGTAAATAATGCCGCAGTGATTGTGGTTGTGGGTGTATATTTTAGGACTAGTGTTTTTTGTTTCCTTCAGATTAATACCCAGAAGTGAATTTCTGGAATATATGGTAGTTTCAGTTTTAATTTTTGAGGAAACACCATCCTGTTATCCAGAGGGACTGTACCCAGTTACATTCCCACCAATTGTGCACAGAATTCCCTATTCTCCACAGTATGCCAACACTTGTTAGCTCTTGTCTTTTTAGTGAAAGCTATTGGGATAGGTGTGAGGTGATAGTGCTTTGTGATTTTGATTATGATTTTCCTACTGGTCAGCACTTTCCATGTTTTCATTGTATGAATGGTTGTTTTGCTATTGAGTTGTAGAAATTATTTTATTTTTATATTTTGGATATTAGACCCTTTTTCAGATTACAATTTGACAGTATTTTACCAATTCGTTAGGTTGCCTTTTCATTTTTATTGATGGTTTCTTTCAATGTGCAGAACTCTTTAGTCTGATGTAGTACCACTTGTTTATTTTTACACTTATTAACTTGTGGTGTGATATCCCTCCAAAAAATTCATCACAAAGACTGATGACACGATGCTTACCACTTACATTCTCTTCTAGCAGTTTTATGGTTTCAGGTCTTATGTTTCACTCTTTAACATATTTTGAAGAGACTTTTGGTTGTGGTTGAAGATAGGGGTCTAGGTTCATGTTTCTGCATGTGGCTTTCTATTCTCCCAGCACCATTAATTGAATAGACTGTCCTTTCACCATTGTGTGTCCTTGGCTTCTTTGTTGTAAATTCATGAACTCTATGGGATCATTTCTTTTCTCTCCATTCTGTTCCATTGATCCATGTGTTTATTTTTATGCCAGTACCTTGCTGTTTTGTGTACTGTCTCTGTAATTGGAGCTGCTTTCGTGATTTTTATAGGAGTTATTTTATGAGCATAAGGTGAAATTTAGTAAGTGGCACAGGGGCAGTTTGTCTCCTTAGTGAATCCTTTGTCTGGCTCACAAATGGGAGATAGTCTCACGGAAGAAGAGCCATTCCTGTGTACAAAGAGTCACTTCTAACTGCAGCCACCTTCCCCACATCCTAAATCCTGGTCATGTGGGTTTTATGCTGTGTATAAAAACACATTTGAGCATGAATACAGTTTAAAAATGAATGTGTGGTTCAGGCTGCATGGGCAAAAAGCATTTTCTGGTGGAGTGTATATTCATAAAGTTTGAGATAACTGATTTAAAGCCCAGAGGGATCTGTTCTCTCTGGGAGGAGGATGGGATACATTTGGGGTGTGCTAAGCCATAAAGAAAAGGGGTGGAGAGGATTTAGAGTGGAATCTAGCTTTGAGGTGAGGTGGCTCTCACTCATGAGTGTTTGATGAAAGATTGGCCCTGTAAAGTCATGGCCAAAGCTACCACCAGGGCCCTAATGCTTAAAAGTCTTTAATGGCTATGTGTTGTTCTGAGATAAGGTCAAAAGCTGGTCTCATTGGCTCTCTCTGTGCCACTCTCTGCTCCAGACCCAATCCCTCCTCCTCTGGCCAATGAGACTTTTTTTCCCTTTGGGCTTCCAAGCACCTCCCCCAACTCATGTATCACTTCCACTGTAGACATGTCCCTGGTGCCCTTTGTAGCAGTTACCAGTTAAACAGGCTCCATGAAGGCAGAGACCAAATGTGTCCCCCCTGATCCTAATGTATCTATACTGTTAATACAATGGTAGCAGATAGCAAGTGTTTGATGAGTGTTTGCCAAACAGAGAAGGAGCCAGTTGTGTGTCAGGACCTGTCTTTGTTATGGACAATACAGAGAAAATAGTCTGTCTTTTAGGAGCTCCTGACAGAACAGTGGAAGAAACAGATAGCTGACAGGCAGTTGCTGTGCTGTGGAATAAGTGTTCTGGCAGAAGAAAACCCAGGGTACTCTCAGAACACACGTGGGCCTGGCTGTCAAAGACAACTTCCCAGAGAACAGGAAAGTCAAAGGGCATTTGGACATAGCCAGAGGAAAGGAAGGGGAAAGATGTTACCTGTAGACTCCCTCTGCTGGTGGGTAATCATCCACCCAGGCTTTTCTAAAGAGTTAACCTTCATGGCCATATTCTCATTTCTTGTCTCTTGAAACCTGTGGTTTCTTTGAGCCTCTATTCTACTCCCTCCAGTGGCTTATGGCACCTGCTTGCAAGCTTTTCATTTCTATTAGTTCACTGTCCCCTGTGGTCTCTGGTCTCTAATAATAATAAAATATATAAGCCAGGGGCGCCTGGGTGGCGCAGTCGGTTAAGCGTCCGACTTCAGCCAGGTCACGATCTCGCGGTCCGTGAGTTCGAGCCCCGCGTCGGGCTCTGGGCTGATGGCTCAGAGCCTGGAGCCTGTTTCCGACTCTGTGACTCCCTCTCTCTCTGCCCCTCCCCCGTTCATGCTCTGTCTCTCTCTGTCTCAAAAATAAATAAAAAACGTTGAAAAAAAATTAAAAAATATATATATATAAGCCAAAGAAAAAGGTGGTGCATCCATACAATTGGGTAGTGTTCCACAATGAAAAGAGATAATATCTCACATGGCACGTATGAACCTCAAAAGTACATCACATTAAATGAAATAAACCATATAGAAAAGACCATATAATGTATGATTTCCCTGACAAAACTTATACATTAAAATAATCCTTCAGAAAAGAATGTAGGTTTGTCCAGTGATGTAGGTCAAAATATTCTAAGTTTATAATCTTGCTTCTATGAGTCACTACACATTTCAAAAACATTGAATTGTGTTTTTAATATCTGATTGTATTTAAATTATGGATTAATAAATCTAATAAAATGAATCTATAAATACACTTAAAGCATTGAACTTTTTATGTTATGCTATTTTTTAGATTCAGTTTATTTTGAAATGAATTCTTAACATTAAACGGATCCTCTTAACATAGTTTTATGTGTACAATGTATTATTGTTGAATATAAGTAGAATGATGTACAGCAGCTTTCTAGAACTTAGTGTCTTTCTTAAATGAAATTTTGTGTTTACATGCTCTTGGTGTCATGTATGAAATAATTCCCAAGGATAAAATCAAGAAGTTTTTCCTCTGTGTTTTTTTTTCTAGTAGATTTACATTTTTAAGGGTTTCATGTAAATCTTAATCAGCATATAGTTGTGTTTCTGTATAGTATAAGGAAATAGTGGGATTTAATTCATTTACATATCATTATTATATTTCCAAAAATATATTTGTTGTGGAGATTTAGCTTGGCCATGATATGCTCTTTAACCTACTGTCAAACATCAATTGTCTCTATATGTGAGCATTAATTTCAGAATCCTTTTTGATCTATCGTGTATGTCTATATGCCAGTGCTACACTTTAGCCTGTAATATATATTGAAAAGAGGAAGTATTATTCCCCCAATTTGTTTCTCTTTTTTCAAGACTGAATTTCATTTTGATTGTAATTTATGGTTCCCAAAAACTTTTAAGTGTATTTTTTTATGTCTGTAAAAAGCAGTCATTGGGATATTGATAGGGTCTCTGCTGAATGTGTAATTTAGTGTTAGTATGGACATTTTGACAATATTGATTCATCCAATTTATAAACCCAGAATATATTTCTAACTATTTCTGTCTTTTTCAAATTTTGCAATGTTTTATACTTTTCAGGGTACATACAATTATTTTCCTCCCTGAATAGGCGTATTCACAATTATTTTACTCTTGTTGATGCTGTTGAAAATGGGATTGTTTTTGTGATCTACTTTTCAGATATTTCATAGGTAGTATAAAGGTTTTAATGTGCTGACCTTGAATCCAGAAAACTTAGTAAGTTTGTTTATTGATTCTAATTGTGGTTATAAGTCTGGTGCAAACAAATATTTTAAAATTTCCTTTCAGACTTGGATGCCTTTTATTTTTTTGATACACTTAATTTGACTAGCAATAACCATATGATATTGAATAGGAGGAATGAGAATGGGGAATTTTTTTCCTTATTAAAATTATACAGGAAAAGTAAAACTTCAGTTTTTTACCCTTGAGCAGGAGGAAGATGTGAGGTTTAGTTACATGGCATGTATTGTGTTGTGATAACTTACTACTCTAAATTATTTGTTGAAAATTTTTATCATGAAATGGTGTTGAATTTTGTCAAATGTTTTGTCTGCATCCATTGAGATAGTCCTGTAATCTTAATCCATATTTTTAAGGTTATTTATTTATTTATTTTGAGAGATAGCAACAAAATGAGTGGGTGGAGGGGCAGAAAGAGGGGACAGAGAGACAATCCCAACCAGGTTCCACACTGGCACCACAGAACGAGATCCAGGGCTCGAATTCATGAAGCTGGGAGATCATAACCTAAGCTAGGTATCCAGAGACAGTGGCTTAACCAATCAAGCCATCCAGGTCACCTCTCCATAATTTCCTTGTCACACTGACTGATTTATATATGTTGTGTATTAGGAAGATATTCTGCTGAAAATGACATATGAGTATTTTTATGTGATGTTTGATTTGTCTTTCCTCTATTTTATTAAGAATTTCTGCATTTAGGGGCCCCTGGATGGCTTAGTTGGTGAAGCATCTGACTTCAACTCAGGTCATGATCTCAGGGTTCGTGGTTTTGAGCCCTATATACGGCTCTGTGCTGACAGCCCAGAGCCTGGAGCTTTCTTCAGATTCTGTGTCTCTTTCTCTATGGCACTTCCCAAGTTGTGTTCTCTCTCTCTCAAAAATAAATTAAGAAAAAAAAACATAAAGAAAAAGAATATCTGCATCTATGTTCATCAGGGTATTGACATGTAGCTTTCCTATTTTGTAGTGTAATTTTCTTGCTTTGGTATCAGTGTAATAAGGCCACATAAAATGAGCTCAGAAATGTTTCCTCTTTATCATTTTGGAAGAGTTGAGAAAGAGTCAATGTTAAGTGCTGCAGGGAGTATGGCTGGAGTCGCAAAAGATGAGTTGGCAAACAAAATGCAGTTAAGTGAAGGTCCTCATACTAGAGTCAGAATGAAGACCCAACTCCAGAATTGAGTTTCTCTTTATGAGGACAATTGCTAAAGACCACGTGCATAAAGTGAGCTAAGCAAGTGTGTTAATCAGCCTAGCGGTTTAGCTTTTCAAGGTTGAATTTTGAGTTAATTGGTTTCTATAACACTAGGAAGGGTCAGGTGTGAAGGAGGATCTGGCCCTGGAGGATGTTAATGTCTCTAGGCATTCCTTAGGAGCCACAGCCAAGTTCAGCTATGTAAACATGTCCTGAGGCCTTGCACCTTCTCCAGCCCTTCCCTTTTGAAGTCTTTTCCTTTGATGCTTCTCTTCTGCATCTCCCACGATTAAGTATTTTTAAAATTATTTAATAGAATTATCCTGGAATATATCCAGTTCTGGGTTGGTTTATTGAAAGATATTTGATACTGATACAGTTTCAATGATTATTATTGGGTTGTTCAAACTTTCAACTTCCTTGCAATTCAATATTGGTAGATTTTGTGTTTATAGGGATTATTTTCTTTATCTAAGTGGTATAAATTTTTGACATGACATTTATAATAATCTCTTATTATATCTCTCCTTCCTTCCCTTCCTCCTTCCATTTATGCTTTCTTTCACTCTCTGTCTCAGTCCGGGAAAAAAAACCCAAACCTGAATCTGCTTATATTTCCAAGAAAAAAACATATATCTTAACTGGATTGATTTTACTTTTTAAATTTGTTGTTCTCTATTTGATTTATTTCTGATATACACCATGTGAATTCCTTCTGCCAACTTAGAGCTCAGTTTCCCCTTTTTCAAATGTGGTGAGATGTAGGTATCTTGCTTATTAAAATGATTTTTTAATGTAGGCGTTTTCCATCTTTACTACTTTTTTTATGTTGCATCCCATAAGCTTTATTATGCTGTGTTTTAACTTTTTTTTTCGTTGTCTGGAGACAAATTTTCTTTTGTTGTTTGGTTTTACCCTCATGTTTGTTCAACAGTGTGCTGCTTAATTTTCATATAATTTTGAATTTTCTCTTTTCCTTAAGTTATTGATATCATTTTTCATTTCGTTTTTCTCAGAAAAGATCCTTAGGATAACCCCATTTTTTTAAATCACTTTATATTTGCTTTGTGACCTAGTATGTGATCCAATTTAGACAATGATGTATTTAAGTGTGCTTGATAAGAAGATGTATTTTGCTGTTGTTGGGTAGAATGTTCTGTATGGGATTGATTTGCACATTTGGTTTATACCTTCTTCAAGTCTGATTTTTAAAACTATTATATATATTCTCTCTGGATGATATACCAATTATAACAAGTGGGTTCTTGAAGTCTACTATTATATATGATGTTGCTGTCTATTTCTCCCTGAAGCTGTATTAATGTTGGCTTTAAATATTCAGGTGTTGGGGACATATGTATTTATAACTGTTGTATCATGCTATTGATTCAAACCTTTAGTCATTATGTAATGAACTTGTTTCTCTTGTGGCAAATATTGACTTCATGTGTATTTTAAGCATAACTGACTCCCCCTGTTTTTTACTACCCCTGTTGTCAACATTTGCATAAAATATCTATTTCTGTACCTTCACTTTCAGATTTATGTGTTTATAAATCAAAGATGTTTCCTGCAAATAACATATTTTTTAGTTTGCTTTTGTTTCTTTTTCACTGAACAATCTATATGTCTGCACTGATTGGCATAATTCTCCATTTACATTTAAAGAAACTACTCAAATGTAAGAACTTATTATTTCCATTTTATTAACAATTTTCTTTATATTTTGTAGTTCTCTTGTTCCTATGTTCCTCCTGTCTTTCTTAGTGGTTTGATCATCTTTTGGTGATACAATTTGATTCTTTTCTCTTTAACCTTTGTGTATCTACTATTACTATGTTGAAACATGATAGAAAACTATTATAGACACAAATGTCTCTTTAAACAGGTAACAAGATAACATCAATGTCATTAAAATGCTGTGCACTACTATTAGTCCACTCATTTAAGTTCTGATACCAGAATTTATTTCTTACGTTGTGTATATACTAAAGATTTTGTAGTTATTATTATTCCCAATACATTTGTTCATTTTCTCGTGTACTAGTATTATAATTGATTTAGCCAGCACCATAAAACTATTCCAATATTCTATTTATCTATATTTTTACTCTAACCAGTGATATTTTTACTTTAATAAGATCTTTTGTTGTTTTTCCTGTCCATTTATTTCAATTAAAACTATTGCTTTTATCTCATCTTTAAACCAGGTCTAGTGGTGATATGTTGCATCAAATTTTGTTTAACGAGTGCAATTGTGATATCTCGTTGTTTAAAGGACAATTTTGTCCTATGTTTGATGGATAGATATTCTGGTAATAATATTCTTGTTTGGTAGTTTTCTTTCTCCTAGGATTTTCCACTTATTATTCCATTCTCCTCCTGCATTAAAGTTTCTAATGTAAAATCTTCTGTCTCACTTATAAGGGCTTGTTAGATGGTAATTTTATTATTATTATTGAATTATATTACATACAATGCTATATTAGCTTCAGGTTAACAACATATTGATTTAAAAATTATTTTCAACGTTTGATTCTCACTAATGTAAATGTAGTCACCATCTTTAAATATACAGTTTTATTACAATATCATTAATTATATTCCCTATGCTGTACTTTTTTAAATTCCCGTGACATTTATAGTATAACTTGAAGTTTGTATCTCTTAATCCCCTTTGTCTCTTTCACCAATCCCACCATCACCACTTATGTAACAGCCACCAGTTTGTTCTGTCGATTTATAAGTCCATTTGGTTTATTTATTTTTTTAGTTTATTTACTTTTGAAAGAGAGAGACGGAGTATGAGCAGTGGAGGAGCAGAGAGAGGAGACATAGAATCTGAAGCAGGCTCCAGGCTCTGGGCTGTCAGCACAGAGCCAGATGCAGGGCTCCAACCCATGAGCAATAAGATCATGACCTGAGCCTAAGTCGGATATTCAGACATTTGGACATTCAGACTGAGCCACCCAGGTGCCCCTATTTGGTTAATTATTTGATGTTTGTTTTTTGTTTGTATGTTTTGTGTTAAATTTAATATAATGAATATGGTATTTGCCTTTCTCTGATGTATTTCACAATACATGATACCCCGAAGGTCCATTCATGTTCTTGCAAATGGCAGGATATCATTATTTTTTATAGCTGACTAATATTCCACTGTACACATACCACATTTTTATTCATTCATATTTGGATGGGCACTTGGTTTCCTTCCATGTCTTGGCTACTATAAATAATTCTGCAATAAACAAAATATTCACATATATTAGAATTAGGTTTTCATTTTATTGTGTAAATACTCATGGTGTAATGACTAGATCACTTTGTATTTCTACTCTTCTTTTTTTGAAAACTCCATACTGTTTTTTATTGTGGTGGAACCAATTTACATTGCTGCCAACAGTGTATGATAATTTATACACTTTTTTCCATATCCTTGTCAATATTTATTATTTCTTACAATTATTTTAGTCATTAAAACAGGCCTGAGGTGGCATCTCATTGTGCTTTTCACTTGCATTTTCTGGACAAACACTCATGCTGAGAAATTTTTCATTTCATTTCATTTCATTTCATTTCATTTCATTCTTTTCATTTTAGTTTTTGGTTGTGGATGTCTTCTTTGTAAAATATTCAGGTCATCTGCCCATTGTTTAAATCACTATGTGTGTGTGCACGTGTGTGTGTGTGTGTGTGTATGTTAGAGTTGAGTTGTATAAGATCTTTGTATATTTTGATTATTAACCCGTGTTTTTGAAATAATTTTTGCCAATATCTTCTTCCATTTGGATGTGGTCCTTTTGTTAAATTGCTGTGTGTGTGTGTGTGTGTGTGTGTGTGCATGTTGTTTTAGTTGTGCACAGTTTTATTTTGATTCAGTCACAATTGTTCATCTTTGTTTTTATTTTCATTGCATTCCAAGAGTTATTTATTAATACATTGTGAATGTCAATGTCTAGGAGATTACTCCTGTTCTTTATTTATTTTAGGAGACTTATAATTTCATTTTATTCTATTTTTTATATTTTTATTAAAATGTATTGTCAATTGAGCTAACATACAATGTATTGTGTTCTCCTAGTTTTGGGGATATATTCCTGTGACTCATTGTTTACATATGACACCCAATGCTCTCCCAATAAGTGCCCTCCTCAATGCCATCACCTATTTTCCCCCTCTCCCTGACTCTCCTACCCATCAAGGATAGTACCCATCAAGGGGACCCTCCTCGCCATCAAGCCTCAGTTTTTACTCTATATTTAAGAGTCTCTTATGGTTTGCTTCCCTCTCTGTTTGAAACTATATGTTCCCCTTCCCTTGTCCCATGGTCTTCTGTTAAATTTCTCAAATTCCACATATGAGTGAAAACATATGATTTCTGTCTTTGTCTGCTTGATTTATTTCACTTAGCATAATACCCTCTAATTTCATCCATATTGTTGCAAATGGCAGGATTTTATTCTTTCTCATTGCCAAGTAGTATTCTATCGTATATACAAACCACCTTTTCTTTATCCATTCATCAGTTCGTAAGGATTTGGGCTCTTTCCATAATTTTACTATTGTTGAAAGTGCTGCTATAAACATTAGGATACATGTTCCCCTTGAATCAGCGCTCCTGTATCCTTTTGATAAATTCCGAGTAGTGCTATTGCTGGATCATAGGTAGTTCTATTTTTAAATTTTTGAGGAAACTCCACACTGTTTTTCAGTGCAGCTACACCAGTCTGCATTCCCACGAACAGTGCGAGAGGGTTCCTATTTCTCCACAGACTCACCAACATCTGTTGTTTCCTAAGTTTTTAATTTTAGCCACTCTGGCTGGTGTGAGATCGTAGCTCAGTGTGGTTTTGATTTGTATTTCCTTGATGATGACTGATGTTGAGCATGTTTTCATGTGTCTGTAGGCCATCTGGATGTCTTCCTTTGAAAAGTTCCTATGTGTGAATTCTGCCCATCTCTTCACTGGATTATTTGTTTTTGGGTGTTGAGTTTGGTAAGTTCTGTATAGATTTTGGATACTAACCTATTGTCTAATATGTCATTTGCAAATATCTTCTCCCATTCTATCGGTTGCCTTTTAGTTTTGTTGATTGTTTCCTTTGCAGTGCAGAAGCTTTTTATCTGGGTGAGGTCTCAATAGTTCATTTCTGCTTTTATTTCCCTAGCCTTCAGAGACATGTCAAGTAAGAAGTTTCTTTGACTGACGTCAAAGAAGTGTTGCCTGTTTTCTCCTCTACAGTTTTGATGGTTTCCTGCCTCCCTTTTAGGTCTTTCATTCATTTTTAGTTTATTTTTGTATATGGCATAAGAAAGTGATCCAGTTTCATTCTGCATGTTGCTGCCTCGCTCTCCTAGCACCATTTGCTAAAGAGACTGTCTTTTATCTATTGGACACTCTTTCCTACTTTGTCAAAGATGACTTGGCCATACATTTGTGGGTCCAATTCTAGATTATCTATTCTATTGAATTGGTCTATGTGTCTGTTTCTGTGCCAGTACAATACTGTCGTGTTGATTACAGCTTTTAGTAGAAGCTCAAGTCCAGAATTGTGATGTCTCATGCTTTGGTTTTCTTTTTCAATGTTACTTTGGCTATTTGGATCATGTGTAGTGCCATACAAATTTTAGGGTTGTTCTAGCTTTGAGAAGAATTCTGGTGCAATTTTAATTAGGATTGCATTGAATTTGTAGATTGCTTTGAGTAGTAGTGATATTTTAACAATATTTGTTCTTCCATCCATGAGCATGGGATGTTTTTCCATTTCTTTGGATCTTCTTCAATTTCCTTCATAAGTTTTCTATAGTTTTCAGCACACAGGTCTTTACATCTTTGTTACATTTATTCTTAGGTCCTTTACGTTTCTTGGTACAATTGTAAGTGAGATAAATTTCTTGAGTTGTCTTTCTGTTGTTTCATTATTGGTGTATTGAAATGCAACCGATTGTTGTACATTGATTTTGTACCCTGCCACTTGGCTGAATTCATGTGTTAGTTCTAGAAGCTTTTTGGTGGAGTCGTTCAGGTTTTCTATGTAGAGTATCATGTCATCTAAGAAAAGTGAAAGTTTGAATTCTTCTTTGCCAATTTGGATGTCTTTTATTTCGTTTTGTTGTATGATTGCTGAGGGAGCCTAGGACTACCTACACTATGTTAAACAACAGTGGTGAGGGTGGACATCCCTGTAGTGTTCCTGATCTCAGGGGGAAAGCTCTCACTGTTCCCCTATTGAGGATGATATTAGCTGTGGGCTTTTCATATATGGCTTTTGTCATGTTAAGGTATGTTCCTTCTATCCCAAATTTCTTAAGGATTTTTGGTAAGAAATGATGCTAAGTGAAATAAGTCAGTCAGAAGAAGACAGATACCATATGTTTTCACTCCTATGTGGATCCTGAGAGACTTAACAGAAGACCATGGGGGAGGGGAATGGGGAAAATTATAAACAGAGAGAGAGGGAGGCAAACCTTAAGAGACTCTTAAATACAAAGAACAAACTGAAGGTTTATGGGGGCTGGGGGAGAGGGGAAAGTGGGTGATGAGCATTGAAGAAGGCACCTGTTGGGATGAAGGCACCTGTTGGTGTCGAAAGGAAACCAATTTGACAACAAAGTATATTAAAAATAAAATTTTAAAAATTAAAAATTAAAAAAAAAGGATGCTGTATTTTGCCAAATGCCATTTGTGCATCTATTGACAGAGTCATACGGTTCTTATCCTTTCTTCTATTAATGTGCTGTTTCACGTTGATTAATTTTGTAATATTGAACCAGACCTGCAGCCTAGGAATGAATCCCACTCGATCACAATGAATACTTTTGGTGTACTATTGATATCAATTTGATACCATCTTGTTGGGAATTTTAGCATCCATGTTCATCATGGATATTGGTCTGTTATTCTCCTTTTTTGTGAGGTCTCGGTCTGGTTTAAGAATCAAGGTAATGCTCACTTTATAGAATGAGTCCAGAAGGTTTCCTTCTGTTTCTAACTTTTTGGATCCTATCCTTCTCAAAGAAGCAATATTAAATCTGCTTTAAATGTCTGGTAGAATTCCCCTGGGAAGCCAACTGGACCAGGACTCTTATTTTTTTAGGAGATTTTTTATAATTGATTCAATTTATTTGCTAGTGATGGGTCTGTAAAAATTTTTCATTACTTCCCATTTTGAGTTGTTGTAGGGTGTGGGTGTCTAGGATTTTGTCCACTTTCTCTAGGTTGTCCAGATTGTTGGCATATCATTTTTCATACTATTGTATAATAATTGATTATATTTCTGTGGTGTTGATTGTGGTCTGTTATTTTTCATTTGACATTTCATCTATTTGGACCACTCTATTCTTTTTGAGAAGTCTAGCTGTACCATTTATCAATTTAGTTTATTTTTTCATAAAGAAAAAACGGCTCTTCGATTCATTGATCTGTTCTACTGAGTTTTCTTGTTCCTTGAGATAGGAGTGGATTGCAGTGTATTTTCTTCTTAGGACTAACTTTGCTGCATCTCAAAGGAAAAGAAAAAAAGGAAAGGAAAGTAATTTAAAGGAAAGGCAGGGAAGGGAATGGAAGAGAAAGGAACGGAAGGGAAGGGGGGGAAGAGGGAAAGGGAAAAGGAAAGGAAAGGAAAGGAAAGGAAAGGAAAGGAAAAAAAGAAAAGAAAAGAAAAGAAAAGAAAAGAAAAGAAAAGAAAACAGAAAAGAAAAGAAAAGAAAAGAAAAGAAAAGAAAAGAAAAGAAAAATGCTGGTGCTATTTCCACTACATTAGAGCTGATAATTTGGAGCACTTTGTGATCAGTAGACTTGATGCATCCATGACAGGAAGGACTGTGTTGGTTCCATGGGGGAAATGTCTGCTGGCAGAACTGTCCTGGTAAAGAGACCCCGCACGGCATGGGGGTGGTGGGTGAGTAGAAGGTGGCTGATATAAGCAGCCCCAGCCTCCACTAGGGGTGTTGCATTGCTCTCTGAATTCTGACCTTGCAAGTGGGCAGTGGGTGAAGAGTGAAGATGGCATCACCCTGCTCTTCTGTCCCAGGTGGGAGATCTCACACCCGCTGTTGTTCAGGGATCCCTAACAGAAAAGGAATCTCCTCTTCTATGCCTCAGGTTTCCATCTTATCTCTGCCCTCAACTCATCTCTGCCCTCAACTCATCTCTGCCTGGGACATTAACATGCCTGGCATCACAGCTCTCCTGTGTTTTATGTGTGGTACATGGCTGGTATTAAACTCCAAGTCTTACAGGACTCAGAAAGCTGTGGACCCAATCCCCTCCTCTAGAGGAGAGCCTATCACCACTACACCTGGTGCCCTTCTGTGCCGGAAAAACAATTGCATGCCCGAGCAAGGGCCTGGAGTTTATGGTGAAGCACAGGGAAATCTGTGACCAGGTTACATACCCACGGTGTGGGATTGTGTCCTTGCTGTTGAACAGTTGCTCAAAGGTACCAGGGGGTCTTTTGTTCTTGAGAGGCTATAAACCCTCCTCCAAATGTACTCCAGGAAGGGGAACATTCTCTGCCAGTGCAAACCAGGATTTCCCCACGCAATGCTTTCTGCTCTGGGTCTCTGCCCCAACCCCAGGAGCATCACATCCCACCAGGTTTGATTCTGGAAAATGACACACACTTACAAAACCTCATAATTTGAGCTCCACTGTTTGCAAAAATTTGCAATACTAAATTCCTCCCAATTCCCCAGTTAAATTGTTTCGGAGGAGTGCTTTGCTTATGTGAACCCAATGCAGTACTCTCTCTCCCCCTCTGTCTTTCTCCTCTCTGCAAAAAGAGTTCTAACCCCTCTTTGACACTGAGGCTTTTCTCACCCCCAATTAATGTCTCCACACAGAATACCTGCCACTTCTCTCCCTCAAATTATGTACATTTTTTTCTTAATTCTCAGATCGATTTCCTAGTGTTCTAAATGATTTGTAGTTGATGTAGCTGTGTACTGTGTACAAGGGAGAAGACAACCCCAAGGTCCCCCTACTACTCTGCCATTTTAACTACGTTTGATATTTAATATCTTATGAGTTTATATTTGTGTATGTGGCCAAAGAAAGTGGCCCATTCTTGGGGCATCTGGGTGGCTCAGTTGGTTAAGCATCTGGCTTCAGTTCAGATCATGATCTTGCAGTACGTGAGTTCGAGCCCTAAGTCAGGCCTTGTGTTGCCAGCTGAGAGCTTGTAGACTGCTTCAGATTCTGTGTGCCCCTCTCTCTATGCATCTTCCCAACTTACGCTCTTTCTCCAATGAATAAAAATAATCCCTTTATGTATAGATTAGATATAGATATAGATATATGGATATATAGATATATACATACAGGAGGCTCGTGGCACCGAACCCACAGCAGGGCAGTGGTCTCCCCAAAGGGCTGAGTTGAGGGCACAAGAGAGGGTACCGGTGAGGATCAGTCCTTGGCAGCAAAGGACACACAAGTCGATGGGCCCCTGGTCGGGGAGGCCTCAGGAACCCTCTCAGGCAGCTGCAGCCTGGCCTGCAATACGACATGGTGAGTTTCCAGGTGTCCATACCGAGTGCGCCAGCACTGCTTCTGGACCTGAGGCGCGTGGTAATGTCACTTTGAGATTGGGTCCCCATGTGGAGAGAGAGTTAGATAGGGTTAGGGTTTGGTCCAGGGACCTCTCCAGGGCTGAAGGGACTCTGGTCTTGTGATCGCTCGAGGGCTGAAGTAAGGGCCCATGCGAGGCTGTGGCCAAAGTGGATGGTTTGGGTTTGAGGCCGGCTTAGATTTCGGTCGAGGGTTCGGTTTCAGGGTAGGGTTACGGTTATGGTTAGGTCCTAGGAGGCGCCAGGGGCCGAACTCACAGCAGGCCAGTGGTCTCCCCGAAGTGGTGAGTTGAGGGCACAAGGGAGGGTGGCGGTCAGGATCAGTCTTTGGCTGCCAAGGCCACACACGTCGATGGGCCCCTGGTCGAGGAGGCCTCAGGAATCCTCTCGGGCAGCTGCAGCCGGGCCTGGGAAACCACATGCTGAGCTTCCAGGTTCCATGCCAAGTGAGCCTGCACCGCTTCTGGACCACAGACGCGTGGTGATGTCAGACATTGGGATTGGGTCCCCATGGGGAGAGAGCCTTAGCTAGGGTTAGGGTTCGGTGCAGGGACTTAGCCAGGGCTGAAGTGACACTGGTCTCTTGCTCTCCTCAAGGGCTGCAGTGAGGGCTCATACGACGGGGGGCTCAAGTGGAGAGTTAGGTTTCGAGGCCGGCATAGGTTTCAGTGGAGGGTTCCGGTTCGGGGTAGGATTAGGGTGAGGGTTAGGTCCCACGAGGCTCCAGGCACCGAACCCACAGCAGGACAGTGGTCTCCCAAAGGGCTGAGTTGAGGGCACAGGGAGGGGGACGCTCAGGATCAGTCTTTGCCTGACAAGGCCACACAAAGAGATGGGCCCCTGGTCTGGGAGGTCTCAGGAAGCCTCTCGGGCAGCTGCAGCCGGGCCTAGGAAACGACATGCTGAGCTTCCAGGTTCCATCCCGAGTGAGTCTGCACTGCTTCTGGACCCCAAACACGTGGTGTTTTCAGATTTTGGGATTGGGTCCCATGGGGAGAGAGCCTTAGCTAGGATTAGGTTTCGGTCTAGGGATGTCGCCAGGCCCGAATTGACTCCGGTCTCGTGACCTCACTCAAGAGCTGAAGTGACGGCCCATGGGAGGAGGCCGCCCAAGTGGGGGGTTAGGGTTTGAGGCAGTCTTAGGTTTTGGTGGAGGGTTCCGGTTAAGGGTAGGGTTAGGGTAAGGTTTAGGTCCCAGGAGTCTCCAGGCACCAAACCCACAGTAGGGTAGTGGTTTCCCCGAAGGTCTGAGTTGTGGGCACAAGGGAGGGTGCCAGTCAGGATCAGTCTTTGGCTGCCAAGGCCACCCACGTTGATGGGAGGTCAGTCCTCAGGGAGGACTATGGAATCCTCTCAGGCAGCTGCAGCCGGGCCTGGGAAACGACATGCTGAGCTTCCAGGTGCCATGCCGAGTAAGCCTGCACTGCTTCTGGACAACTGGCGCGTGGTGATGTCAGATTTTGTGATTGGGTTCCCATGGGGAGAGAGCCTAGGTTTAGGTTAGGGTTCGGTCCAGGGACGTCGACAGGACGGAAGGGACACCGGTCTCATGATCTCCCACGAGGGCTGAAGTGAGTGCCCTTGAGACGGGGTGGCTCAAGTGGAGGGTTATGGTTGGAGGCTGGCTTAGGTGTCTGTGGAGGTTTCTGGTTCAGGATAAGGTTACAGTTAGGGTTAGGTCACAGGAGACTCCAGGCTCCGACCCACAGCAGGGCAGAGGTCTCCCCGAAGGGTAAGTTGAGGGCACAAGGGAGGGTGTCGGTCATGATCAGTCTTTGGCTGCCAAGGCCACACAAGTCGAGGCGCCCCGGTCGGGGAGGCCTCAGGGATCATCTCTGGCAGCTGCAGCCGGGCCTCGGCAACGACATGGTGAATATCCAGGTTCCATGCCGAGTGAGCCTGCACTGCTTGTGGACCTCAGGCACGTGGTGTTGTCAGATTTTGGTATTGTGTCCCCATGGGGAGAATGCCTTAGCTAGGGTTAGGGTTCGGTCCAGGGACGTCACCAGGGCGGAAGTGACTCCGGTCTCGTGATCTCCCTCAAGAGCTGAAGTGAGGACTTATGCGACGGGGTGGCTCCATCATAGGGATAGTGTTCGAGGCCGGCCTAGGTTTCGGTGGAGGGTCCCAGTTCAACGTAGGGTTAGGGTAAGGGTTAGGTCCCAGGCGGCTCCAGGCGTCGAAACCACAGCAGGGCACTGGTCTCCCCGAAGGGCTGAGTTGAGGGCACAAGGGTGGGTACCGGTCAGGATCACTCTCTGGCTGCCAAGGCCACACATGTCGATCGGACACTGTTAGGGGAGGCCTCAGGAATCCTCTAGGGCAGCTGCATCCAGGCCTGGGAAATGACATGGTCAGCTTCCAGGTTGCATGCCAAGTTAGCCTGCACCGCTTTTGGACCCCATGCGCATGGTGCTGTCAGATTTTGGTATTGGGTCCCCATGGGGAGAGTGCCTTGGCTAGGGTTAGGGTTCGGTCCAGGGACGTCGCCAGGGCTGAAGCAACTCTGGACTCATGATCTTCCTCGAGGGCGGAAGTGAGGGCTCATGCGAAAGGGCGGCTCAAGTGTAGAATTAGGTTTCGAGGCCGCCTTAGATTTCGATGGAGGCTCCCTGTTCGACGTAGTGTTAGGGTTAGGGTTAGGACCCAGGAGTCTCCAGGCGTGAAACCTATAGCAGGGCAGTGGTCTCCCCGAAGGGCTATCATGAGGGCAAAGGGAGGGTGCCGGTCAGTTTCAGTTTTTGGCTGCCAAGGACACACACATCCATAGGCCCCTGGTCGGGTAGGCCTCAGGAATCCTCTTGGGCAGATGCAGCCGGGCATCTGAAACGACATGGTCAGATTCCTGGTTCCATTCCTAGTGAGGTTGCACCACTTGTGGACTGCAGGCGCGTAGTGTTGTCAGATTTTGGTATTGGGTCTCATGGGGAGAGTGCCATAACTTGGGTTAGGGTTTCGTCCAGGGACTAGCCAGGGCTGAAGCAAGCCCAGTCTCATGTTCTCCCTTAAGGTTGGAAGTGAGGGCTCATGCGACGGGGTGGCTCAAGTGCAGGGTTAGTTTTCGAAGCCGGCAGAGATTGCAGTGGAGGGTCCCGGTTCAGGGTAGTGTTAGGGTTAGGGTTAGGTCCCAGGAGGCTCCAGGTGCCTAACAAACAGCAGGACAGTGGTCTCCGCGAAGGGGTGAGTTGACGGCACAAGGGATGATTCCAGTCAGGATGAGTCTTTGGCTGCCAAGGGCCACACAGATTGATGGGCCCCTGGTCGGGGAGGCCTCAGCAATATTCTCGGGAAGCTGCAGTCGGGCTTGGGAAACGACATGGTCAGCTTCCAGGTTCCATGCCGAGTAAGTCTGCACTGCTTGTGGACGCCAGGTGCGTGGTGTTGTCTGATATTGGTATTGGGCCCCCATGGGGAGAGTGCCTTAGCTAGGGTTAGGGTTCCATCCACGGACATCGCCAGGACTGAAGCGACTCCATTCTGGTGATCTCCCTCGAAGACGGAAGTGAGGGCTCATGCGAGGGGCGGCCCATGTGTAGGGTTAGTTTTCGAGGCAGGCTTAGATTTCGTTGGAGTGTCCCAGTGCGACGTAAGTTTAGGGTTAAGATTGGGTCCCAGGAGGATCCAGGCGCCGAACCCAGAGCAGGGCAGTGGTCTCCCCGAAGGGCTGAGTTGAGGGTACAAAGGAGGGTGGCGGTCAGGATGAGTCTTTGGCTGCCAAGTCCACACGTCGATGGGACCTTGTTCGGGGAGTCGTTATGAATCCTCTCCGGCAGCTGCAGACGGGCCTGGGAACCGACATAGACAGCTTCCAGGTTCCATGCGGAATTAGCCTGCACTGTTTTGGACCCTAGGCGCGTGGTATTGTCAGATTTTGGTTTGGGTCCGAATGGGGAGAGAGCCTTAGCTAGGGTTCAGGATCGTTCCAGGAAGTTGCCAGCTCCGAAGCGACTCTGGCCTCGTGATCTCCCTCAAGGGCTGAAGTGAGGACTCATGTGGTGAGGCGGCTCCAGTGTAGGGTTAGGGTTCTAGGCCGGCTTAGCTTTTGGTGGAGGGTCCCAGTTCAACGTAGGATTAGGGTTAGGGTTAGGTCCCAGGAGGCTCCAAACGCCAAACCCACAGCAGTGCAGAGGTCTCACCAAAGGGCTGAGTTGTGGGCACAAGTGAGGGTGGTGGTCAGGATGAGTCTTTGGCCGCCAAGGCCACACACGTCAATGGGCCCCTGTTGGAGGAGGCCTCAGGAATCCTCTCGGGCAGCTGCAGCCTGGCCTGGGAAACGACAAGGTCAGCTTCTCGGTTCTATGCCGAGTGAGCCTGCACTGCTTGAGGACCCCAGGCACGTGGTGTTGTCATATTTTGGTATTGGGTCCCCATGGGGAGAATGCCTTAGCTAGGGTTAGGGTTCGGACCAGGGACGTTACCAGGGCCGAAGCGACTCTGGTCTCGTGATCTCCCTCGAGGGCAGAAGTGAGGGCTCATCCGACGGGGCGGCTCAATTGTAGGTTTAGGTTTCGAGGCCGGATTAGGTTTCGGTGGAGGGTCCTGCAACAGGGTAGTGTTAGGGTTAGGGTTATGGCCCAGGAGGCTCCAGACGCCGAACCCACAGCAGGGCAGTGGTCTCACCGAAGGGCTGAGTTGAGGGCACAAGGGAGGGTGGCGGTCAGGATGAGTCTTTGGCCGCCAAGGCCACACACGTCGATGGGCCCCTGTTCGGGGAGGTCTCAGGAATCCTCTCGGGCAGCTGCAGCCGGGCCTGGGAAACAACATGGTCAGCTTGCAGGTTCCATGCCGAGTTAGCCTGTACTGCTTGTGGACCCCAGGAGCTTGGTGTTTTCAGATTTTGGTATTGGGTCCCCATGGGGAGTGTGCCTTAGCTAGGGGTTGGGTTTGGATCTAGGGACGTCCGTAGGGCTGAAGCGACTCTGGTCTCATGATCTCCCTTGAGGGTAGATTGAGGGCTGATGCGACGGGTCGGTGCAAGTGTAGGGTTTGGGTTAGGGTCAGGGTGAGGTCTCAGGAGGCTCCAGACGCTGAACTCACAGCAGGTCAGTGGTCCCCCGAAGGGCTGAGTTGAGGGCACACGGGGGGGTGGGGGTGGCGGTCAGGATCAGTCTTTGGCCGCCAAGGCCACACACGTTGTTGGGCCCATGTTTCGGGAAGCATCAGGAATCCTCTCAGGCAGGTTCAGCTGGGCCTTGGAATCGACATGGTCAGCTTCCAGGTTCCATGCAGAGTTCGCCTGCACTGCGTGTGGACCCCAGGTGCGTGGTGTTGTCAGATTTTGGTATTGAGTCCCCATGGGGACAGCGCCGTAGCTAGGGTAAGGGTTCGGCCCAGGGACGTCGCCAGGGCCGAAGCGACTCTGGTCTCGTGATCTCCCTCGAGGGCTGAAGTGAGGGCCCATGCGACAAGGCGGGTCAAGTGCAGGGTTAGGGTTCGAATCAGGCTTAGGTTTCCCTGGTGGTTCCCGGATCGGGGTATATTTACCGTTAAGGATAGGTCCCAGGAGGCTCCAGGCGCTGAGCCCACAGGAGGGCAGTGGTCTCCCAGAAGGTCTGAGTGGAGGGCACAAGGGGTGATGGCGGTCAGGATATGTCTTTGGCCGCCAAGTCGACACAGGTCGATGGGACCCTCTTCGGTGAGGCCTCAGGAATCCTCACGGGCAGCTGCAGCCGGGCCTGGGAAACGACATGGTCAGTTTCCGGGTTTCATGCCGAGTGAGCCTGCACCACTTCTGGACCCCAGGCGCGTGGTGTTGGCACACGTTGGAATTGGGTCCGCACGGGGAGACAGCCTTAGCTAGGGTTAGGGTTCGGCCCAGGGACGTCGCCAGGGCCGAAGCGACTCTGGTCTCGTGATCTCCCTCTTTGGCTGAATGAGGGCCCATGCGACAAGGCGGCTCAAGTGCAAAGTTAGGGTTCGAGGCAGGCTTAGGTTTCGGTGGAGGTTCCCAGTTCGGTGTGGGTTTAGCGTTAGGGTTAGGTCCCAGGAGGCTCCAGGTGCCGAACCCACTGCCGGGCAATGTCTCCTCAAAGGGCTGAGTTGAGGGCACAAGGGAGGGTGCCGGTCAGGATCACACTTTGGCTGCAAATGCCCCAAGAGTCGATGGTTCCCTGGTAAGGCAGGCCACAGGAATCCTCTCGGGCAGCTGCAGCAGGGTTTGCAAACGACCTGCTGACCTTCACTTCGACCTTCACAGACTTCTACGCCACACGGCAGCTTACTTGACAGCCTCTTTCCACAAATCGCATTTTGACAGAGTTGAGAATGTGGCCCTTTCACCATAAGCCCTGCATTGATTTTCAAACACTTCGAACCTCGCAAAACAAGATGGTTGTTGAACGATGGTTTTCCTTACACTGCTGCTCTACAGAATCGAGTATATGGCACGTTCATGTATCCCAAGCACAGTTTTCCAAACACTTGAACCTTAGTGAAACCAGATGTTAATCGAACAGTGGTCTCCTCCCAGAGTTGTGTATAGGGCACCTTGCCGAGGCCACTCAAGTGTTTCCAAACACTTCAGACTATCAGTTGAAAGATGGTTGCCCCACAGTGTTGTTTCACAGGGGGATGGCTATTTAGCACCATCCGCTTAGGCCCCTCATAGGTTTCAAACACTTCCACCTTAGCGTAATGGGCTGTTACTTGAAAGATGGTTTCCCCCGCAACATATCAGACAGGTGTGTATGTGGCACTTTTGATGTCGCCCCCCGCATGGGCGTTCAAGCACACTAAGTTAGCGAAACCAGATGTTAACTGATAGATGTTGGCACCACACAAACGTTTCACAGGGTTGAACACCGGGCACTTTGGCTGTAGTCCCCGCATGAGTTTTTCGCCACTTCTAGGGTCGTGAAACGAGACATTAGTTGAAAGATGTGTTGTTTGCCAGAGTTGACTATGTGGCACTTTATTCATAGGCTTTATGCCTAGGTTTTGGAACACGCCTAGCAACGTGAAACCGTTAACTTAGTTGACAGATGGTTTCCCCACAGCAGTTTTTAGAGTCGGGTATAGGTCACGTTCCCCATAGTCCCTAGTGTATGTTTTAAAGCAGTTCTAACAGTGAAACAAGTGGTTAATGGAAAGATTTTTATCCCACAATATTGTTTCACAGAGTGGAGTATATGGCACCTTCCTCTAGGTCCCTCATAAGTTTTTAAGCTTTTCTAAATTTCTGAAATCAGATGGTAGCTGAAAGAGGTTTTCACCTCAGTGTTGTCTCACAGAGTGGAGTATACGGCACTTTCCTCATAGACCCGGCATAGGGTTTCAAGTGCTTCTGTTCGTGAAACAAGATATTAGTTGAAAGACCGTTTCTCCATAATACTCTTTCACACAATCCAGTATATGCCACTTTCATCGTAATTCCCCGAAAATGTTTACAGAAACTTCTAACGGTGACACAAGATGTTAGTGGAAGGATGGTTTCACCACACTGTTGTTTCACAGAGCTGAGTGATGGCGCTTTCCATATAGTTGCCCGCGTGGGTTTTCTAGCAGTTACAAATTAGTGACATCAAATGGTAGTTGAAAGATGGTTTCACCACAGTGTTGTTTCACAGAGTGGCGATTATGGTGCTTCTCTCATCGTTGCTCGCGTACATTTTCCATCCCGTCCAAACCGTCCACATCTGGTTTCGCGAAGATAGAAGTGTTTGAAAAAACCCATGCGGGGTCTATGGGGACAGACAGTACCACATGTTCCACTCTGGGAAACAACACTTTGGGGAAACCGTCTTTCGACTGACACCTGGGTTCACTAAGTTAGACGCGTTTGAAAACGTATGACGGGGCCTACATGGAAAGGCCATAGACTCAACTCTGGGAAACCACACAGTATGGAAACCAGCTTTCCACTAACCTCTGCTCTCACCCTGATAGAAGTGTCTGAAAACTATGCAGGCTCTGTGCGGAGAGTGCCATACACTCAAGCCTGGGAAATACAACACGGTGGGGAAACGATATTTCCACGTACACCTGGTTTCACTAATTCAGAAGTGTTTGAAAAGCATGTGGGACCTAAGGCGAAGGTGCGCCATACACTCAAACTCTAAGAAACACTGTGGGGAAACCGTCTATCACCTAACATCTTGTTTCATCAAGGTAGACATGTTTGCGAACCCGAGCGGTGAACTGTGAGGAAAGTGACATAAATTCGCCTCTGAGTTGAGGGCACAAGGGAGGGTGCCGGTCAGGATCAGTCTTTGGCTGCCAAGGCCACACACGTCGATGGGCCCCTGGTCGAGGAGGCCTCCGGAATCCTCTCGGACAGCGGCAGCCGGGCGTGGGAAACCACATGCTGAGCTTCCAGGTTCCATGCCGAGTGAGCCTGCACCGCTTCTGCGCCCCAGGCGTGTGGGGTTGTCCCACGTTGGAATTGGGGAGACAGTCTAAGCTAGGGTTAGGGTTCGGCCCAGGAACGTCGCCAGGGCCGAAGCGACTCTGGTCTCGTGATCTCCCTTGATGGCTGATTCAAGGGCCCATGCGACAAGGCGGCTCAAGTGTCGGAAATGTTATTGAACATCTAACTCTTGCTTCACCGAGTTAGAACTGTTGGGATCGAGAGGCGTAGCTTTATAACAAAAGTGCTGTGTAGTCAAGTTTCTAAAACGACACTGTAGAGAACACATTCTTCAACTCACGTCTTGTTTCACAACATTGGAAACGGGCGGAAAGCTATGTAGGGAACTTTATTTTATTTTTTTTTTTTTATGAAGTTTATTGACAAATTGGTTTCCATACAACACCCAGTGCTCATCCCAAAAGGTGCCCTCCTCAATACCCATCACCCACCCGCCCCTCCCTCCCACCCCCCATCAACCCTCAGTTTGTTCTCAGTTTTTAACAGTCTCTTATGCTTTGGCTCTCTCCCACTCTAACGTCTTTTTTTTTTCTCCCTTCCCCTCCCCCATGGGTTCCTGTTGAGTTTCTCAGGATCCACATAAGAGTGAAACCATATGGTATCTGTCTTTCTCTGTATGGCTTATTTCACTTAGCATCACACTCTCCAGTTCCATCCACGTTGCTACAAAAGGCCATATTTCATTTTTTCTCATTGCCACGTAGTATTCCATTGTGTATATAAACCACAATTTCTTTATCCATTCATCAGTTGATGGACATTTAGGCTCTTTCCATAATTTGGCTATTGTTGACAGTGCTGCTATGAACATTGGGGTACAAGTGCCCCTATGCATCAGTACTCCTGTATCCCTTGGGTAGATTCCTAGCAGTGCTATTGCTGGGTCATAGGGTAGGTCTATTTTTAATTTTCGGAGGAACCTCCACACTGTTTTCCAGAGCGGCTGCACCAATTTGCATTCCCACCAACAGTGCAAGAGGGTTCCCGTTTCTCCACATCCTCTCCAGCATCTATAGTCTCCTGATTTGTTCATTTTGGCCACTCTGACTGGCGTGAGGTGATACCTGAGTGTGGTTTTGATTTGTATTTCCCTGATAAGGAGCGACGCTGAACATCTTTTCATGTGCCTGTTGGCCATCTGGATGTCTTCTTTAGAGAAGTGTCTATTCATGTTTTCTGCCCATTTCTTCACTGGGTTATTTGTTTTTTGGGTGTGGAGTTTGGTGAGCTCTTTATAGATTTTAGATACTAGCCCTTTGTCCGATATGTCATTTGCAAATATCTTTTCCCATTCCGTTGGTTGTCTTTTAGTTTTGTTGGTTGTTTCCTTTGCTGTGCAGAAGCTTTTTATCTTCATAAGGTCCCAGTAATTCACTTTTGCTTTTAATTTGTAGGGAACTTTAAAGATGGCTGGTATATGACATACTGAACTCGGGGAAACAGAACCATTCTTTCAATTCCCTTCTTGTATCACTAGGTTAGAGGTCTTTGAGCACCTATTCAGGGATGTAAGGAAAGTGCCATATACTTCAATCTGAAACTCCACTGTGAAGAATCCGTCATTTAACTAATATCTTGTTTCACTTGGTGAGAAGTGTTGAAACTCATGTGTGGGTAACCCGAGTTGAGAGATGGTTTCCCCACCGTGTTGTTTCACAGAGATGAGGATGTGCCACTATCCTTATAGTTCTCCATCTGTGTCGCTTGGTTTTTCAAGCACTTCTAAGTTAGTAAAACGAGAAGTCAGTTGAAAGATCGTTTCTCCTCAGTGTGGTTTCACAGAGTTGAGCAAATGTCACTGAAGTGATGCTTCTAGGCCTAGGTTTTCCAACAATTCCGAGGTAAAGAAACGATGCTTTGAGACCATGCTGTTTCAGAGAGTTTAGTCCTTGGCTCTTTCCTTCCAGTTCGCCACTAGGTTTTCAAACAATTGCAACTTAGGGAGAATGTAGGTTCGTTGAAAGATGCATTCTCCACAACATTGCTTCACAGAGTTGAGGCTATGGACACTTCCTTAGGGTTCCCCGTCAGGTTTTCAAACACTTCCTACTTACTGAACCAAGATGTGACATGAATGCTGGTTTCCCCACATTGTTTCACAGAGTTGAACACACGGGTCTTTCGTTACAGTTATCTGCACAAGTTTTCAAAACTTAGTGAATGAAACAAGTGCGTAGAAGGAAAGTTTCTCCACACAGGGCAGTTTCAGAGTGAAGTGTATGGCACTTTCCTTTCTAGTCACCTGCATCTATCTCCAAACACTTCTACCTTAGTGATACAAGACGTTAGTCGAAAGACAGTTTCTCCAGAGTGTTTTCTCACTAAATTCAGTGTAGGACACATTCCTCGTAGTTCCCTGCACACATGTCCACACAGATTTCTTATTTGAGTGAAACAAGAAGTTAGTTGAAGGATGCCTTCTCCACGGTCTCGTTTCACACGAGTTGAGTTGATGACACGTTTCTTATACTTCTAGGCCTAGGTTTTCTTCTGAGGGACGCAAGAAGTTAGTTTCACCAGTGTGTTTTCACGGAGCTGAGTGTACAGAACTTCCATTACAGTTACCTGCAGCAGTTTTCAAACACTTCTGTTAGTGAAACAAGCTATTGTTTTCAAAAACGTTTCTCCACAACGTTGTTTCAGAGAGTTGGGTATAAGGCACCTTCACTCCACTTCTAGGTCTAGGTTTTGAAACACTTCTAACGGAGTGAAACCAGCACTGAGTGGAAAGGTGGCTTCTCCCACAGTGTTGTTTCAGTGTTGAGTCGACATCCCTTAAGGTTGCACTTCTAGGTCTAGGTTTCCCAACCCTTCTAAGTGAAAATAGATGTAAGTTGAAAGATGTATTAGTGACAGTGTTGTTTCATAGAGTTCAGCCTGCCAAGGGCAACGTCCCTCTGGTTCCCTGCTGGGTTGTCAAACACTTCTGACTTAGTGAAAATATATGTTCGTTGGAACATACATTCTCCAGCATGTATTTTCCCAGAGTTGCGTATATGCTAATTTCCTTATACTTCCTTGCATAGGTTTTCAAACATTTCCCTCTTACTGAAACAAGGTGTTCCTGGGATGATGGTTTCTCCACATTGTTGTTTCACAGGGTCGAGTAAATGGGACTTTCCTTACAGTCCTTTCCTAACGTAGTGACACAAGATGTAAGGGGAAGGATGCTTTCTTCACAGTCTTGTTGCACTCGAGTTGAGTTGGTGACCCTTTCCTTACACTCGTTACGTTTTTCCAAAGCTGCTGACTTAGTGAAGCAAGAAGTTACTGAAAGATGGTTTTGCCACAGTGCTGTTTGTCTGTTTGTTTTCTTTCACAGCGTTGAGTGTATGGAAGTTCCGTTACAGTTACCTGCATGAGTTTTGAAATACTTCTTAGTGAAACTAACCTTTAGTTTTTGTTTTTAACATAATTTATTGTGAAATTGGTTTCCATACAACACCCAGTGCTCATCCCAAAAAGTGCCATCCTCCCTGCCCATCCGCTATTTTTAAAACGGTTTCTCTACCATATTGTTTCAAAGAGTTGGGGATAGGGTACATTCGTTATAGGTCTAGGTTTTCAAACATTTCTAACTTAGTGAAAAAAAATACTTGAATGATGGTTGCTTCACAGTGTTACTTCAGAGTGAAATATATGGCACTTTATAGATAGATAGATAGATAGATAGATAGACAAATAGATCCCGAATAGATTTTCAAAGATTGGTAACTTAGAGATATCAGATATTACTTGAAAGACAGTGTCTCTACTGTGTGTTTTTACAATGTTCCATACATGATACCTTCCATTGTTTGCTACACACTTTTCTGATTTTGTGAAACAAGATCTTAGCTGCAGGATGGTTTCTCCAATGCCTGTGTTCACAGAGTTGACCATAGGATGCTTTCTTTCTATTTCTAGGCCTAAGTTTTCAAAATCTGTTACAAAAAGGAAAACAAAACAGTGCTTTTCAGAGTCGAATGTATTGAACTTTCATTACAGTTACTTGCGTAGGTTTTCCAACAATTATACATTTGTGACACCAAAGTTCAGTGGAAAAAGGTTTCCTCCATATTTTTCTGAATGAGTAGAGTACATAGCGTCAAACAATGAATAAGACGATGGGAGAAAGATTTCCTTAGAGTGTTTTATGTTTTTGAGTATAAGGCACACTCGGTGTAGGTGCTGCATTTGCTTTGACACATTTTTAATGTGGTGAAACATGATGTTAGTGGAAAGATGTTTCCCTCACACTTTTCTGTTTCACAGAGTTGAGTGCATGGCACTTTCCCTGTAGGACCCACATGGGCTTTCCAATAGTACTTGGCGAAACAAGAGGTTAGTTGCAAGCTGAATAGCCCACAGTGTTTTTTCACGGAGTGTACGGGCTCTCTCCGCCCAGGCCCTGCATGGGTTTTCAAACACTTCTCACTTTGTGAAATCAGATAGATGTTACTTGAAAATCGGTTTCCCCACGGTGTTGTTTCACGGAAGTCACTCTATGGCCCTTACCCTGTAGGCCCCGCATAGGTTTTCAGAGAGTTCTCAGTTTACTGAAACCTGATGTTAGGTGAAAGACTCTTTCCCCGTAGTTGTTGCACAGAGCTGCGTGTAGGCATTTCCGCCTAAGCCCCGCAGAGGTTTGCAAACGCTTCCAACATACTGAAACAGGATTTTAGTTGGAAGGTGGTTCCCACATAATGTTTCATACATTTCAGCCGATGGCGCTCTGCGTTTCATCCCCACATGGGTTTCCAAACACTTGAAAACCTATGCAGTGAAAGCAGATGTTAGTTGGTAAAAGGCAACACCACACTGGTGTTTCACAGCGCTGAGTACATGGCAGTGTCTTTGTGGCCCGGCAACCGTTTGCAAACACTTCCCACTTAGTTAAATCAGATGTTTGTTGAAAATTGTTTTGTCTACAGCGATCCTTGACAAAGTGAGTAAAGTGTACTTTCCTTGTTACTTCTATGTCTAGGATTCCAAAAATTCTAACTTTGTGGAAAAAGTTGTTAGTTGAAAGATTTTTCCGCACAGTGATTTAACACCGCGTTAAGTATGTGACACTTTTCATAAATAAGCCATTTATCAACTAACATCTTGCTTCGCTAAGTGCTTGAAAACCTCTGAGGAAAACGAGATACAGTCCACGCTGAAATCTTACCGTGGAGAAACCATCCTTCAACTACCATCAGGTCTCACTATGTTAGAGGTATTTGACAACCTATGTAGGGCCTACGAATAAAGTGTCATATACTCGAGTCTGGCAAATAACACTGTGCGGAAACCATCTTTCAACCAGCATCCTGTTCCAGTACATTAGAACCCTCTTGCTTTGAAGACCCATGGGGGGCCCACACCGAATGTGCCTTGCAGTCAAACCTGGGACACAACCGTATGGTGAAACCATCTATCCAACAACGTCGGGTTTCATCAAGTTAGAATTGTTTGAAGACCCATGCGGGGCCAACACCGAAACTGCCGTATGAAGGACTGTATGAAACATCTTTCAACTGACATCTGGTATCCCTACGGTTAAAACCGTCTTTGAAACCAATGCGGAGCCTATGCAGAAAGTGCCATACACTCAACTCTGCACAAGAGTGTGCTCAAAACCTCAGTCAACTAACGTCTTGTTGCACAAGGTTGGAACAGTTTGAAAACCTATGCAACACATACATGGAAAGTGCCTTATACTAAAATATGGGAAACAACAATATTTTGAGGAACCTCTTTCCAGAAATATTCAGTATCATTAATTTGGACGGGATGGAAAATGTACGCGAGCAACGATGAGAGAAGCACCATAATCGCCACTCTGTGAAACAACACTGTGGTGAAACCATCTTTCAACTACCATTTGATGTCACTAATTTGTAACTGCTAGAAAACCCACGCGGGCAACTATATGGAAAGCGCCATCACTCAGCTCTGTGAAACAACAGTGTGGTGAAACCATCCTTCCACTAACATCTTGTGTCACCGTTAGAAGTTTCTGTAAACATTTTCGGGGAATTACGATGAAAGTGGCATATACTGGATTGTGTGAAAGAGTATTATGGAGAAACGGTCTTTCAACTAATATCTTGTTTCACGAACAGAAGCACTTGAAACCCTATGCCGGGTCTATGAGGAAAGTGCCGTATACTCCACTCTGTGAGACAACACTGAGGTGAAAACCTCTTTCAGCTACCATCTGATTTCAGAAATTTAGAAAAGCTTAAAAACTTATGAGGGACCTAGAGGAAGGTGCCATATACTCCACTCTGTGAAACAATATTGTGGGATAAAAATCTTTCCATTAACCACTTGTTTCACTGTTAGAACTGCTTTAAAACATACACTAGGGACTATGGGGAACGTGACCTATACCCGACTCTAAAAACTGCTGTGGGGAAACCATCTGTCAACTAAGTTAACGGTTTCACGTTGCTAGGCGTGTTCCAAAACCTAGGCATAAAGCCTATGAATAAAGTGCCACATAGTCAACTCTGGCAAACAACACATCTTTCAACTAATGTCTCGTTTCACGACCCTAGAAGTGGCGGAAAACTCATGCGGGGACTACAGCCAAAGTGCCCGGTGTTCAACCCTGTGAAACGTTTGTGTGGTGCCAACATCTATCAGTTAACATCTGGTTTCGCTAACTTAGTGTGCTTGAACGCCCATGCGGGGGGCGACATCAAAAGTGCCACATACACACCTGTCTGATATGTTGCGGGGGAAACCATCTTTCAAGTAACAGCCCATTACGCTAAGGTGGAAGTGTTTGAAACCTATGAGGGGCCTAAGCGGATGGTGCTAAATAGCCATCCCCCTGTGAAACAACACTGTGGGGCAACCATCTTTCAACTGATAGTCTGAAGTGTTTGGAAACACTTGAGTGGCCTCGGCAAGGTGCCCTATACACAACTCTGGGAGGAGACCACTGTTCGATTAACATCTGGTTTCACTAAGGTTCAAGTGTTTGGAAAACTGTGCTTGGGATACATGAACGTGCCATATACTCGATTCTGTAGAGCAGCAGTGTAAGGAAAACCATCGTTCAACAACCATCTTGTTTTGCGAGGTTCGAAGTGTTTGAAAATCAATGCAGGGCTTATGGTGAAAGGGCCACATTCTCAACTCTGTCAAAATGCGATTTGTGGAAAGAGGCTGTCAAGTAAGCTGCCGTGTGGCGTAGAAGTCTGTGAAGGTCGAAGTGAAGGTCAGCAGGTCGTTTGCAAACCCTGCTGCAGCTGCCCGAGAGGATTCCTGTGGCCTGCCTTACCAGGGAACCATCGACTCTTGGGGCATTTGCAGCCAAAGTGTGATCCTGACCGGCACCCTCCCTTGTGCCCTCAACTCAGCCCTTTGAGGAGACATTGCCCGGCAGTGGGTTCGGCACCTGGAGCCTCCTGGGACCTAACCCTAACGCTAAACCCACACCAAACTGGGAACCTCCACCGAAACCTAAGCCTGCCTCGAACCCTAACTTTGCACTTGAGCCGCCTTGTCGCATGGGCCCTCATTCAGCCAAAGAGGGAGATCACGAGACCAGAGTCGCTTCGGCCCTGGCGACGTCCCTGGGCCGAACCCTAACCCTAGCTAAGGCTGTCTCACCGTTGGGACCCAATTCCAAAGTGTGACAACACCACACGCCTGGGGTCCAGAAGCGGTGCAGGCTCACTCGACATGGAACCTGGAAGCTCAGCATGTGGTTTCCCAGGCTTGGCTGTAGCTGCCCGAGAGGATTCCAGAGGCCTCCTACCAGGTGCCCATCGACCTGTGTGGCCTTGGCAGCCAAAGACTGATCCTAGCTAGCACCCTCCCTTGTGCCCTCCACTCAGCCCTTCGGGGAGACTACTGCCCTGCTGTGCCTTCGGCGCCTGGAGCCTCCTGGGTCCTAAACCTAACCCTAACCCTACCCCAAACCTGGACCCTCCAGGGAAACCTAAGCCTGCCTCGAACCCTAACCCTGCACTTGAGCCGCCTTGTCCCATGGGCCCTCACTTCAGCCCTTGAGGGAGATCACGAGACCAAAGTCGCTTCAGCCCTGGCGACGTCCCTGGCCCGAACCCTAACCCTAGGTAAGGCTGCCTGCCCGTGGGGACCCAATACCAACGTGTGACAACACCACGCGCCTGGGGTCCAGAAGCGGTGCAGGGTCACACGGCATGAAACATGGAAGCTCAGCATGTGGTTTCCCAGGCCCGGCTGCAGCTGCCCGAGAGGATTCCGGAGGCCTCCTCGATCAAGGGCCCATCGACATGTGTGGCCTTGGCAGCCAAAGACTGATCCTGAACTGCACCCTCCCTTTTGCCCTCAACTCAGCCCTTCGGGGAGACGACTGCCCTGCTGTGGGTTCTCCGCTTGGAACTCCTGGGTCCTAACACTAACCCTAACCCTACCCAGGACCAGAACCCTTCAACGAAATCTGAGCCTGCCTCGAACCCTAACCCTCCACTTGAGTCGCCCCGTTACATGGGCCGTCACTTCAGCCCTCGAGGGAGATCACGAGCCTGGAGTCGCTTTTGTCCAGGCGACGTCCCTGGACCTATCCCTAACCCTAGCTAAGGCTCTCTCCCCATGGGAACCCAATACCAAAGTCTGACAACACCACGACCCTGTGGTCCAGAAGCAGTGAAGGCTCTCTTGGCATGCAATGGAAAGATCACCATGTGGTTTTCCAGGCCTGGCTGCAGCTGCCCGAGAGGTTTTTGAGCCCTCGCTGACCAGGGGCCCATCGACTTGTGTGGCCTTGGAAGCCAAAGTCTGATCCTGACCTGCACCCTCCTTTGTGCCCTCAACTCAGCCTTTCGAGGATGCCACTACCCTGCTGTGGGTTTGGCGCTTGGAGCCTCATGGGACCTGACCCTAACCCTAACCCTACAACAAACCGGAGCACTCCACTGAAACCTAAGCTGTCCTTGTACCCTAACCTTCCACTTGGCCGCCCTGTCACATGGGCCCTCACTTCAGCCCTCGAGGGAGATCACGACCGGAGTCGTTTCGGCCCTGGCGACGTCCCAGGACCGAACCCCAACTCTTGATAATGCTCTCTCCCCATGCGGACCCAATGTAAATGCCTGTGAATACCACGCGCCTTGGGTCCAGAAGTGGTGCAGGCTCACTCGGCATGGAACCTGAGCTGACCAGGTCGTTTCAACAGTCCCAGCTAGAGCTGCCCGAGAGGATTCCTGAGGCCTCCCCGACCAGGGCTCAACGACTTGTATGGCCTTGGCAGCCAAAGACTGATCCTAAGCGGCATCCTACCTGGTGCCCTCAACTCATCCCTTTGGGGAGACCACTGCCCTGCTGTGGGTTCCGCACCTGGAGCCTACTGGGATGTAACCCTAACCCTAACCTTACCTCAAACCAGATCCCTCCACTGAAACCTAAGCCTGCCTCGAAACCTAACCCTCCACTTGAGCCACCCCATCGCATGTGCCCTCACTTCAGCCTCGTGATCGAGGGAGATCACGAGTCTGGAGTCGCTTCGGCCTTGGTGAACTCCATGGACTGAACCCAAACCCTACCTAAGGCTCTCTCCCCATGGGTTCCCAATTCCAAAGTCTGGCAACATCACGTGCCTGGGGTCCAGAAGCAGTGCAGACTCATTGCATATGGAACAGGAAGAAAACCATGTCGTTTCCCAGGACCGGCTGCAATTTCCCAGGAGGATTTTGAGGCCTCCCTGACCAAGGGCCCATCGAGTTCTGTGGCCTTGTCAGACAGAGACTGATCCTGACCTGCACCCTCCCTTGTGCCCTCAACTCAGCCCTTCCAGGACACCACTGCCCTGATTTGATTTTGGCGCTAGGAGCCTCATGGGACCTGACACTAACCCTAACCCTACCCCAATACCAGAACCCTCCACCGAAACCTAAGCCAGCCTCGAACCCTATCCCTCCACTAGAGCCGCCCCATCTCATGGGCTGTCAATTCAGCCTTCGAGGGATATCACGAGTCCGGAGTCGCTTCAGCCCTGGCGAACTCCATGGACCAAACCTTAAACCTAGCTAAGGCTCTCTCCCCATGTGGACCCAATAGCAAAGTCTGAGAACACCACGTGCCTGGGGTCCAGAAGCAGTGCAGGATCACTCGGCAGGGAACCTGGAAGCTCACCATGTCGTTTCCTAGGCCAGGCTGCAGCTGCCCGATAGGATACCTGAGGCCTCCCCTACCAGGGGCCAATTGACTTGTGCATCCTTGGCAGCCAAAGACTGATCCTGACTGGAATCCTCTTGTGCCCTCAATTCAGCCCTTTGGGGACACCACTTCCCTCCTGTAGGTTCGGTGCTTGGAGCCTCCTGGGACCTGATCCTAACCCTAACCCTACCCGGAACTAGAACACTCCACCAAAACCTAACCCAGTCTCGAGCCCTAACCCTCCACTTGAGCCGCCCCATCGCATGGGCCCTCACTTCAGCCCTCGAGGGAGATCACGAGACGTGAGCCGCTTTGGCCCTGGTGACGTGCCTGGACCGAACCCTAACCTTCGCTAAGACTCTCCCCATGGGGACCCAATCCCAAAATCTGACAACACCACGCACCTGGGGTCCAGAAGCAGTGGAGGCTTACCCGGTATGGAACCTGGAAGCTCAGCATGTCGTTTCCCAGGCCCGGCTGTAGCTGCCTGAGAGGATTCCTGAGGCCTCCCGACCAGTGCCCATCGACTTGTGTGGCCTTGGCAGCCAAAGACATCCTGACCAGCACCCTCCCTTGTGCCCTCAACTGAGCCCTCGGGGAGACCCCTGCCCTGCTGTGTGTTCAGCACCTGGATCCTCCTGTATGTATATATCTATATATCAATATATCTATATATCTATATCTATATCTATATCTATATCTATATCTATATACATAGGGATTATGTTTATTCATTGGAGAGAGACAGAGTGCAAGTGGGGAAAAGTGAAAGAGAGAGGGGCACACAGAACCTGATGCAGTCTCCAAGCTCTCAGCTGGCAACACAATGCCTGACCTTGGGCTCGAACTCACGTACTGCAAGATCGTGACCTGAGCTGAAGCCAGATTCTTAACCACCTAGCCTCCCAGATGCCCCAAGAATGGACCTCTTTCTTTGGCCACATACAGAAATATGAACTCATAAGTTATTAAATAGCAAAAGTAGTCAAAATGGCAGAGTAGTAGGGGGACCCTGGACTTGTCTTCTCCCTTGTACACAGTACACAGCTACATCAACTACAAATCATTTTGAACATCTAGGAAATCGATCTGAGAATTAAGAAAAAAATGTACGTAATTTGAGCGAGAGACCTGGCAGGCATTCTGTGTGGAGACATAAATTGGGGGTGAGAAAAGCCTCAGTGTCAAAGAGGGGATAGAACTCTTTTTGCAGAGAGGAGAAAGACAGAGGGGGAGAGACAGTACTGCGTTGGGTTCACTTAATCAAAGCACTCCTCCCAAATAATTTAACTTGGGAATTGGGAGGAATTTAATATTGCAAATTTTTGCAAACAGTGGAGCTCAAATTATGAGATTTCATAAGTGTGTGTCATTTTCCAGAATCAAACCTGGTGGGATGTGATGCTCCTGGGGTTGGGGCAGAGGCCCAGAGCAGAAAGCATGCCGTGGGGAAATCCTGGTTTGCACTGGCAGAGAATGTTCCCCTTCCTGGAATACATTTGGAAGAGGGTTTATAGTCTCTCAAGAACAAAAGACCCCCTGGTACCTTTGAGCAACTGTTCAACAGCAAGGACAGAGTCCCACACAGTGGGTACATAACCTGGTCACAGATTTCCCTGTGCTTTACCATAAACTCCAGGCCCTTGCTCGGGCATGCAATTGTTTTTCCGGCACAGAAGGGCACCAGGTGTAGTGGTGACAGGCTCTCCTCCAGAGGAGGGGATTGGGTCCACAGCTTGCTGAGTCCTGTAAGATTTAGAGTTTTTAATACCAGCCATGCACCAGAGATAAAACACAGGAGAGCTGTGATGCCAGGCATGTCAATGTCCCAGGCAGAGATGAGTTGAGGGCAGAGATATGATGGAAACCTGAGGCATAGAAGAGGAGATTCCTTTTCTGTTAGGGATCCCTGAACAACAGCGGGTGTGAGATCTCCCACCTGGGACAGAAGAGCAGGGTGATGCCATCTTCACTCTTCACCCACTGCCCACTTGCAAGGTCAGAATTCAGAGAGCAATGCAACACCCCTAGTGGAGGCTGGGGCTGCTTATATCAGCCACCTTCTACTCACCCACCACCCCCATGCCGTGCGGGGTCTCTTTACCAGGACAGTTCTGCCAGCAGACATTTCCCCCAGGGAACCAACACAGTCCTTCCTGTCATGGATGCACCAAGTCTTCTGATCAGAAAGTGCTCCAAATTATCAGCTCTAGTGTGGTGGAAATAGCACCAGCGTTTTTCTTTTTTTTCTTTTTTTTCTTCTTTTCTTTTCTTTTCTTTTCTTTTTTTCTTTCCTTTCCTTACCTTTCCTTTCCTTTTCCCATTCCCTCTTCCCTTCCCTTCCCTTCCGTTCCCTTCTCTTCCCTTCCCTTCCCTTCCTTTCCTTTCAATTACTTTCCTTTCTTTTTTTTCTTTTCCTTTGAGATGCAACAAAGTTAGTTCTAAGAAGAAAATACACTGCAATCCACTATCTCAAGGAACAAGAAAACTCAGTAGAACAGATCAATGAATCGAAGAGCCTTTTTCTTTATGAAAAAAAAATTGATAATGGTATAGCTAGACTTCTCAAAAAGAATAGAGTGGTCCCAAACAGATGAAATGTCAAATGAAAAATAACAGACCACAATCAACACCACATAAATATAATCAATTATTATAGAATAGTATGAAAAATGATATGCCAACAGTCTGGACAACCTAGAGGAAGTGGACAAAATCTTAGACACCCACACCCTACAACAACTCAAAATGGGAAGTAATAGAAATTTTTTACAGACCCATCACTAGCAAATAAATTGAATCAATTATAAAAAATCTCCTACAAAAATGAGTCCTGGTCCAGTTGGCTTCCCAGGGGAATTCTACCAGACATTTAAAGCAGATTTAATATTGCTTCTTTGAGAAGGATAGATTCCAAAAAAGTAGAAACGGAAGGAAACCTTCTGGACTCATTCTATAAAGTGAGCATTACCTTGATTCTTAAACCAGACCGAGACCTCACAAAAAAGGAGAATTACAGACCAATATCCATGATGAACATGGATGCAAAAATTCTCAAGAGGATAATATCAAATCGATATCAATAATACACAAAAATTATTCACCGTTATCAAGTGGCATTCATTCCTAGGCTGTAGGACTGCTTCAAAATTATAAAATTAATCAAGTGAAACAACACATTAATAGAAGAAAATATAAGAACCATATGACTCTGTCAACAGATGCACAAATGGCATTTGTCAGAATACACCATCCTTGATTTTTTTTAATTTTTATTTTTAAAATTTTATTTTTAATATACTTTATTGTCAAATTGGTTTCCTTTCAACACCCACTGCTCATCCCAACAGGTGCCCTCCTTTCCCTCTCCCCACCCACCCCATAAACCTTCAGTTTGTTCTCTGTATTTAAGAGTCTCTTATGGTTTGCCTCCTTCTCTCTCTGTTTATAATTTTCCCCATTCCCCTCCCCCATGGTCTTCTGTTAAGTTTCTCAGGATCCACATAGGAGTGAAAACATATGGTATCTTTCTCTGACTGACTTATTTCACTTAGCATCATTTTTTAACAAAAATCTTCAAGAAATTCGCGATAGAAGGAACATACCTTAACATGACAAAAACCATATATGAAAAGCCCACAACTCATATCATCCTCAATAGGGGAGCAGTGAGAGCTTTCCCCCTGAGATCAGGAACACTACAGGGATGTCCACTCTCACCACTGTTGTTTAACATAGTGTAGGTAGTCCTAGGCTCCCTCAGCAATCAGACAACAAAATGAAATAAAAGACATCCAAATTGGCAAAGAAGAGGTCAAACTTTCATTTTTCTTAGATGACATGATACTCTACATAGAAAACCTGAATGACTCCAACAAAAAGCTCCTAGAACTAATACATGAATTCAGCTAAGTGGCAGGGTACAAAATCATTGTACAGCAATTGGTTGCATTTCAATACACCAATAATGAAACAACAGAAAGAGAACTCAAGAAATTGATCCCATTTACAATTGCACCAAGAAACATAAAGGACCTAAGAATAAATGTAACAAAGATGTAATGACCTGTGTGCTGAAAACAATAGAAAACTTATGAAGGAAATTGAAGAAGATCCAAAGAAATAAAAAAAAATCCATGCTCATGGATGGAAGAACAAATATTGTTAAAATATCAATACTACTCAAAGCAATCTACAAATTCAATGCAATCCTAATTAAAATTGCACCAGAATTCTTCTCAAAGCTAGAACAACCCTAAAATTTGTATGGCACTACACATGAATCCAAATAGCCAAAGTAACATTGAAAAAGAAAACCAAAGCATGAGACATCACAATTCTGGACTTGAGCTTCTACTAAAAGCTGTAATCAACACGACAGTATGTACTGGCACAGAAACAGACACATAAACCAATGGAATAGGATAGATAATCTAGAATTGGACCCACAAATGTAGGACCAAGTAATCTTTGACAAAGTAGGAAAAAGTATCCACTGGATAAAAGACAGTCTCTTTAGCAAATGGTGCTAGGAGAGCTAGGTAGCAACATGCAGAATGAAACTGGACCAATTTCTTACACCATATACAAAAATAAACTCAAAATGAATGAAAGACCTAAAAGGGAGGCAGGAAACCATCAAAACTGTAGAGGAGAAAACAGGCAACAACCTCTATGATGTTGGTCAAAGAAACTTCTTGACATGTCTCTGAAGGCAAGGGAAATAAAAGCAGAAATGAACTATTGGGACCTCATCCAGATAAAAAGCTTCTTCACTGCAAAGGAAACAATCAACAAAACTAAAAGGCAACTGATGGAATGGGAGAAGATATTTGCAAATGACATATTAGACAATAGGTTAGTATCCAAAATCTATACAGAACTTACCAAACTCAACACCCAAAAACAAATAATCCAGTGAAGAGATGGGCAGAATTCACACATAGGAACTTTTCAAAGGAAGACATCCAGATGGCCTACAGACACATGAAAACATGCTCAACATCAGTCATCATCAAGGAAATACAAATCAAAACCACACTGAGCTACGATCTCACACCAGCCAGAGTGGCTAAAATTAAAAACTTAGGAAACAACAGATGTTGGTGAGTCTGTGGAGAAATAGGAACCCTCTTGCACTGTTCGTGGGAATGCAGACTGGTGTAGCTGCTCTGGAAAATAGTGTGGAGGGTCCTCAAAAAAATAAAAACAGAACTACCTATGACCCAGCAATAGCACTGCTAGGAATATATCCAAAGGATACAGGAGTGCTGATTCAAGGGAAATGTACCCCAATGTTTATAGCAGCACTTTCAACAATAGCCAAATTATGGAAATAGCCCAAATCCTTACAAACTAATGAATGGATGAAGAAAAAGTGGTTTGTATAAACGATAGAATACTACTTGGCAATGAGAAAGAATGAAATCCTGCCATTTGCAACAATGTGGATGAAATTAGAGGGTATTATGCTAATTGAAATAAGTCAAGCAGACAAAGACAGACATCATATGTTTTCACTCATATGTGGAATTTGAGAAATTTAACAGAAGACCATGGGACAAGGGAAGGGGAACATATAGTATCAAACAGAGAGGGAAGCAAACCATAAGAGACTCTTAAATATAGAGTAAAAACTGAGGGTTGATGGGGAGGAGAGTTCCCTTGATGGGGACTCCCCTTGATGGGGAGGAGAGTCAGGGAGAGAGGAAAATATGTGATGGGCATTGAGGAGGGCACTTATTGGGATGAGCATTTGGTGTTGTATGTAAGCAGTGAGTCACAGGAATATATCCCCAAAAGTAGGAGCACACTGAATACATTGTATGTTAGCTAAATTGACAATACATTTTAATAAAAATATAAAAAACAGAATAAAATGAAATTATAAGTCTCCTAAAATAAATAAAGAACAGGAGTAAACTAGACCTTGACATTAACAATTAATAAATGACTCATGGGATGCAATGAAAATAAAAACAAAGATGAACAATTGTGACTGTATCAAAATAAACATTGTGCACAACTAAAACCACATGCACACATACACACACACACCCATCAATTTAACAAAAGGACCACATCCAAATGGGAGAAGATATTGGCAAAAATTATTTCAAAAACACGGGTTAATAATCAAAATATACAAAGATCTTATACAACTCAACTCTAACACACACACACACACACACACACACACAGTGATTTAAACAATTGGCAAATGACCTGAATATTTTACAAAGAAGACATCCACAACCAAAAAATAAAATGAAAAGTTAATGAAATGAAATGAAATGAAATGAAATGAAATGAAAAGAAATGAAATGAAAAATTGCTCAGCATGAGTGTCCAGAAAATGCAAATGAAAAGCACAATGAGATATCACCTCAGGCCTGTTTTAATGACTAAAATAATTGTAAGAAATAATAAATATTGACAAGGATATGGTAAAAAGTGTATAAATTTTCATACCCTGTTGGCAGCAATGTAAATTTGTTCCACCACAATAAAAAACAGTATGGAGTTTTCAAAAAAAGAAGAGTAGAAATACAAAGTGATCTAGTCATTCCACCATGAGTATTTATACAATAAAACGAAAACCTAATTCTAATATATGTGAATATTTTGTTTATTACAGAATTATTTATAGTAGCCAAGACATGGAAGGAAACCAAGTGCCCATCCAAATATGAATGAATAAAAATGTGGTATATGTACAGTGGAATATTAGTCAGCTATAAAAAATAATGATATCCTGCCATTTGCAACAACATGAATGGACCTTCAGGGTATCATGTATTGTGAAATACATCAGAGAAAGACAAATACCATATTAGTTAATTACATTAAATTTAACACAAAACGTACAAACAAAAAATGAACAGAAAATAATTAACCAAATAGGGGCACCTGGGTGGCTCAGTCGGTTGAATGTCTGACTTAGGCTCAGGTTATGATCTTGTTGCTCATGGGTTGGAGCCCTGCATCTGGCTCTGTGCTGACAGCTCAGAGCCTGGAGCCTGCTTCAGATTCTATGTCTCCTCTCTCCGCTCCTCCACTGCTCATGCTCTGTCTCTCTCTTTCAAAAGTAAATGAACTTAAAAAAATTAAAAAAAAATTAAACCAAACAGACTTATAAATAGACAGAACAAAATGGTGGCTGCCACATAATTGGTGATGGTAGGATTTGTGAAGGAGACAAAGGGGATTAAGAGATACAAACTTCAAGTTATACTATAAATGTCACGGGGATTTAAAAAGTACAGCATAGGGAATATAATTAATGATATTGTAATAAAACTGTATGATTAAAGATGTTGACTACATTTATATTAGTGAGAACAAAACAATGAAAAGAATTTTTAAATCAATATGTTGTGAACCTGAAACTAATAAGGTATTGTATGTAATATAATTCAATAATAATAATAAAATTACCATCCAACAATCCCTTACAAGTGAGACAGCAGATTTTACGTTAGAAACTTTAATGCAAGAGGGGAATGGAATAATAAGTGGAAAATCCTAGGAGAAAGAAAACTACCAAACAAGAATATTATTACCAGAATAATTGTCCATCAAACATAGGACAAAATTGTCCTTTAAACAAGGAGATATCACAATTGCCCTTGTTAAACAAAATTTGATGCAATGTATCACCACTAGGTTTAAAGATGGGATAAAAGCAATAGTTTTAATTGAAATAAATGGACAGGGAAAAAAAAGATCTCATTAAAGTAAAAATATCACTAATTATAATAAATATATAGATAAATAGAATATTGGAATAGTTTTATGGTGGTGGGTAAATCAATTATAATACTAGTAAACGAGAAAATGAGCAAATGTATTGGGAATAATAATAACTACAAAATCTTTAATATATACACAACATAAGAAATAAATTCTGGTATCAGAACTTAAATAATGTGGATTAATAGTAGTGCACAGCATTTTAATGACATTGATGTTATCTTGTTACCAGATTAAAGAGACATTTGTGTCTATAATAGTTTTATATTGTATTTCAACACAGTAATAGCAGATACACAAAGGTTAAAGAGAAAAAAATCAAATTGTATTACCAAAGATGATCAAACCACTAAGAAAGACAGGAGGAACATAGTTAGGAACAAGAGAACTATAAAATATAAAGAAAATTGTTAATAAAATGGAAATAATAAGTTCTTACATTTGAGTAGTTTCTTTAAATGTAAATGAAGAATTATGCCAATCAATGCAGACATATAGATTGTTCAATGAAAAAGAAACAAAAGCAAACTAAAAAATATGTTATTTGCAGGAAACATCTTTGATTTATAAACACATAAATCTGAAAGTGAAGGTACAGAAATAGATATTTTATGCAAATGTTGACAACAGGGGTAGTAAAAAGCAGGGGGAGTCAGCTATGCTGAAAATACACATGACGTCAATATTTGCCACAAGAGAAAACAAGTTCATTAAATAATGACTAAAGGTTTGAATCAATAGCATGATACAACAGTTATAAATACATGTGTCCCCAACACCTGAATATTTAAAGCCAATATTGATACATCTGCAGGGAGAAATAGACAGCAACCTTATATATAATAGACTTCAAGAACCCACTTGTTATAATTGGTATATCATCCAGAGAGACTATATATAATAATCGTTTTAAAAACCAGACTTGAAAAAGATATAAACCAAATGTGTGAATCAATTCCATACAGAACATTCTACCCAACAACAGCAAAATACATCTTCCTATCAAGCACACTTAAATAAAACATTGTCTAAATTGGATCACATACTAGGTCACAAAGCAAATATAAAGTGATTTAAAGGGAATGTGGTTATCCCAAGGATCTTTTATGAAAAAAAAAATGAAAAATGATAGCGATAACTTAAGGAAAAGAGAAAATTCAAAATTATATGAAAATTAAGCAGCACAGGGAGGTAACACGAGGGTAAAATAAAATAACAGAAGAAAATTTGTCTCCAGACCATGAAAAAAAAAACCAAAAGTTAAAACACAACATACTAACCCTATGAGATTCAACATAAAAAAGTAGTAAAGATGGAAAACGCCTACATTAAAAAAAACATTTTAATAAATAAGATGCCTACATCTCACAACATTTGAAAAAGAGGAAACTGAGGTCAAAGTTGGCAGAAGGAATTAACATGGTGTATATCATAAATATCAAATAGAGAATGACAAATTTAAAAAGTAAAATCAATCCAATTAAGAGATCTGTTTTTTTTCTTGGAAATATAAGCAGCTTCTGTTTTGTTTTGTTTTGTTTTGTTTTCCTGGAGTGAGACAGAGAGTGAAAGAAAGGATAAATGGAAGGAGGAAGGGAAGGAAGGAGAGATATAATAAGAGATTATTATAACTACATGTCAAAAATGTATACAATTTAGATAAAGATAATAATTCATATAAACACAAAATCTACCAAGATTGAATTGAAAGGAAGTTGAAAGTTTGAACCACCCAATAATAATCAATGAAATAATATCAAATATCTTTCAATAAACCAAACCCAAAACTAGATATATTCCAGGATAATTCCATTAAATAATTTTAAAAATACTTAATTGTGGGAGATGCAGGAGAGAAGCATCAAAGGAAAAGACTTCAAAAGGGAAGGGCTGGAGAAGGTGCAAGGCCTCAGGACATGTTTACATAGCTGAACTTGGCTGTGGCTCCTAAGGAATGCCTAGAGACATTAACATCCTCCAGGGCCAGATCCTCCTTCACACCTGACCCTTCCTAGTGTTATAGAAACCAATTAACTCAAAATTCAACCTTGAAAAGCTAAACCGCTAGGCTGATTAACACACTTGCTTAGCTGACTTTATGCACGTGGTCTTTAGCGATTATCCTAATAAAGAGAAACTCCATTCTGGAGTCAGGGCCTCATTCTGACTCCAGTATGAGGACCTTCACTTAACTGCATATTGTTTGCAGACTCATTTTTTGAAACTCCAGCCATACTCCCTGCAACACTTAACATTGACTCTTTCTCACCTCTTCCAAAATGGTAAAGAGGAAACATTTCTGAGCTCATTTTATGTGGCCTTATTACACTGATACCAAAGCAAGAAAATTACACTACAAAATAGGAAAGCTACATGTCAATACCCTGATGAACATAGATGCAGATATTCTTTTTCTTTATGTTTTTTTCTTAATCTATTTTTGAGAGAGAGAGAACACAACTTGGGAAGTGCCATAGAGAAAGAGAGAGACACAGAATTTGAAGAAGGCTCCAGGCTCTGAGCTATCAGCACAGATCCCTATATGGGGCTCAAACCCATGAACCCTGAGATCATGACCTGAGCTGAGGTCAGATGCTTAACCGACTAAGACACCAAGGAGCTCATAGATGCAGAAATTCTTAACAAAATAGAAGAAAAACAAACAGCACATAAAAATATTCATATATCATGATCAGCAGAATATCTTCCTAATACACAACATATATAAATCAGTCAGTGTGATAAACCACATTAGGAAATTATGGAGGGGTGACCTGGACGGCTTGGTTTGTTAAGCCACTGGCTCTGGATACCAGCTTAGGTTATGATCTCCCAGCTTCATGAATTTGAGCCCTGGATCTCGTTCTGTGGTGGCAGTGTGGAACCTGCTTGGAATTGTCTCTCTGTCCCCTCTTTCTGCCCCTCCACCCACTCATTTTGTTGCTATCTCTCAAAATAAATAAATAAACTTTGAAGAAATATGGATTAAGATTACAGGACTATCTCAATGGGTGCAGATAAAACATTTGACAAAATTCAGCCCCTTTCATAATAAAAATTTTCAAGAAATAATTTATAGTAGTATGTTAGCACAACACAATACATGCCATGTAACTCAACCTCACATCTTCCTCCTGCTCAATGGTGAAAAACTGAAGTTTTATTTTTCCTGTATAATTTTACTAAGGACAAAATTCCCCATTCTCATTCCTCCTATTCAATATCATATGGTTATTGCTAGTCAAATTAATTGTATCAAAAAAAATAAAAGGTATCCAAATCTGAAAGGGAATTTTAAATTAATATTTATTTGCAGCTGGCTTAATTCTACATAGAATCAATAAACAAAGTTAGTAAGTTTTCTGGATTCAAGGTCAACACTTAAAAATCTTTATACTACCTATGAAATATCTGAAAAGTAGATCACAAAAACAATCCCATTTTCAACAGCATCAACAAGAGTAAAATACTTGTGAATAAGCCTATACAGGGAGGAAAATAATTGTATGTACACTGAAAAGTATAAACATTGCAAAATTTGAAAAAGACAGAAATAGTTAGAAATATATTCTGGGTTTATAAATTGGATGAATCAATATTGTCAAAATGTCCGTACTAACACTGTAAATTACAGATTCAGCAGAGACCCTATCAATACCCCAATGACTCTTTTTACACACATAAAAAAATACACTTAAAACTTTTTTGGAACCATGAATTACAATTAATATGCAAATCAATCTTGAAAAAAGAGAAGCAAATTGGGGGAATAACACTTCCTCTTTTCAATATATATTACAGGCTAAAGTGTAGCACTGGCATATAGACATACATGATAGATCAAAGAGGATTCTGAAATTAATGCACACATATAGAGACAATTGATCTTTGACAGTAGGTTAAAGAGCATATCATGGCCAAGCTAAATCTCCACAACAAATATATTTTTGGAAACTTAATAATAACATGTAAATGTATTTAATCCCACTATTTCCTTATACTATACATAAACACAACTATATAATAATTAAGATTTAATGAAACCCCTAAAAATGTAAATCTACTAGAAAAAAAAATAGAGGAAAAACTTTATGATTTTATCTTTGGGAATTATTTCATACATGATACCAAGAGCATGTAAACACAAAATTTCATTTAAGCAAGATACTAAGTTCTAGAAAGCTGCCGTACAACATTCTACTTATATTCAACAATAATACATTGTACACACAAACTATGTTAAGAGGATCAGTTTAATGTTAAGAATTCATTTCAAAATAAACTGAATCTAAAAAATAGCATAACATAATCAGTTCAATGTTTTAAGTGTATTTATAGATTCATTTTATTAGATTTATTAATCCATAATTTAAATACAATCAGATATTAAAAACACAATTCAATGTTTTTGAAATGTGTAGTGACTCATAGAAGCAAGATTATAAACTTAGAATATTTTGACCTACATAGCTGGACAAACCTACATTCTTTTTTGAAGGATTATTTTAATGTATAACTTTTGTCAGGGAAATCATACATTATATGGTCTTTTCTATACGGTTTATTTCATTTAATATGATGTACTTTTGAGGTTCATATGTGCCATGTGAGATATTATCTCTTTTCATTGTGGAACACTACCCAATTGTATGGATGTACCACCTTTTTCTTTGGCTTATATATTTTATTATTATTAGAGTCCAGAGACCACAGGGGATAGTGAACTAGTAGAAATGAAAAGCTTTCAAGCAGATACCATAAGCCACTGGAGGGAGTAGAATAGAGGCTTAAAGAGACCACAGGTAAGAAGACAAGAAATGAGAATGTGGCCATGAAGGTACCTCTTTAGAAAAGACAGGGTGGATGATTACCCACCACCCGAGGGAGTCTACAGGTAACATCTTTCCCCTCCCTTTCCTCTGGCTATGTTCAAATGCCCTTTTGAGGTTCCTGTTCTCTGGGAAGTTGTCTTTGACAGCCAGGTCCATGTGTGTTCTGAGAATACCCTGGGTTTTCTCCTATCAGAACACTTATTCCACAGCACAGCAACTGCCTGTCAGCTATCTGTTTCTTCCACTGTTCTGTCAGGAGCTCCTAGGAGACAGACACTATTTTCTCTGTATTGTCAGTATGAAAGACAGAGCCTGACACACAACTGGCTCCTTCTCTGTTTGGCAAACACGCATCAAGCACCTGCTGTTACCATTGTATTAACAGTATAGATACATCAGGAGCAGGGGAGACACATTTGGTCTCTGCCTTCATGGAGCCTGTTTAACTGGTAAGTGATACAAAGGGCACCAGGGACATGTCTACAGTGGGAGTGATACACGAGTTCAGGGAGGTGCTTGGTAGTCCAAAGGGAAATAAAAAGTCTCATTGGCCAGAGGAGGAGGGATTGGGTCTGGAGCAGAGAGTGGAACACAGAGAGCCAAGGAGACTACCTTTTTTTTTTCAACGTTTATTTTATTTTTTTGGGACAGAGAGAGACAGAGCATGAACGGGGGAGGGGCAGAAAGAGAGGGAGACACAGAATCGGAAACAGGCTCCAGGCTCTGAGCCATCAGCCCAGAGCCTGACGCGGGGCTCGAACTCACGGACCGTGAGATCATGACCTGGCTGAAGTCGGACGCTTGACCGACTGCGCCACCCAGGCGCCCCATACCTTTTGACCTTATCTCAGAACAACACAGAGCCATTAAAGGTTTTTAAGTATAAGGTCCTGGTGGTAGCTTTGGCCATGACTTTACAGGGCCAATCTTTCATCAAACACTCATGACTGAGAGCCACCTCACCTCAAAGCTAGATTCCACTCTAAATCCCATTCACCCCTTTTCTTTATGGCTTAGCACACCTGAAATGTATCCCATCCTCCTCCTAGACAGAACAGGCCCCTCTGTGCTTTAAATCAGTTATCTCAAACTTTATAAATGTATACTCCACCAGGAAATGCTTTTTGCCCATGCAGCCTGAACCACACATCCATTTTTAAACTGTATTCATGCTCAAATGTGTTTTTATACACAGCATGAAATCCACAAGACCAGGATTTAGGATGTGGGGATGGTGGCTGCAGTTAGAAGTGACTATTTGTACACAGGAATGACTCTTCTTCCATGAGACTATCTTCCATTTGTGAGCCAGAAAACGGAATCACTAAGGAGACAACCTGCCCATGTGCCACTTACTAAATTTCACTATTTGCTCATAAAATAACTCCTATAAAAATCACAAATAAGCTCCAATTACAGAGATAGTGGACAAAACAGCATGGTACTGGCATAAAAATAAACACATGGATCAAGGGAACAGAAAATAGAGAATAGAAATGAACCCATATACATAGAGTTAATGATTTACAACAAAGAAACCAAGGACACACAATGGTGAAGAACAGTCTCTTCAATAAATGGTGCTGGGAGAATCACAAGCCACATGCAGGAAAATGAACCTGGACCCCTATCTTCAACCACACCTAAAAGTCTCTTCAAAATATGTTAAGGAGTGAAACATAAGACCTGAAACCATAAAACTGCTAGAAGAGAATGTAAGTGGTAAGCATCGTGACATCAGTGTTTGCGATGAATTTTTTAGAGGGATTTCATACCACAAGTAAATAAGTGTAAAAATAAACAAGTGGAACTACATCAGATTAAAGAGTTTTGCACACTGAAAGAAACCACCAATAAAAATGAAAAGGCAACCTAACGAATTGGTAAAATACTCTCAAATTTTAATCTAAAAAAGGGTCTACTCTCCAAAATATAAAAATAAAATAATTTCTACAACTCAATAGCAAAACAACCATTCATCCAATGAAACCATGGAAAGTGCTGACCAGCAGGAAAATCACAATCAAAACCACAAAGAGCTATCACCTCACACCTATCCCAATGGCTTTCACCAAAAAGACAAGAGATAACAAGTGTTGGCAAGACTGTGGAGAAAAGGCAATCCTGTGCACAGTTGGTGGGAAAATAACTTGGTACAATCCCTCTGGATAACAGCATGGTGTTTCCTTAAAAATTAAAACTGAAACTAACATACATTCCAGAAATTCACTTCTGGGTATTAATCTGAAGTAAACAAAAACGCTAATCCTAAAATATATACCCACACCCACAATAACTGCAGCATTGTTTACAATAGCCAACATCTGGAAACAGCCTATATGACCATAGATGGATGTATGGGTACAGAAAACATCACACACACACACACACACACACACACACACGAGTACTATTTAGCCATAAAAATAATTAAATCTGGCCATTTGTGTCAACATGGATTGACCTTCTGTGCGTTGTGCTAACTGAAATAAGTCAGAAACAAATACACATTATCATTTATATGTGGAATTAAAAAAAACAATAAAACTCCTAGATACAAATAAGAGATTGGTAGTTCCAACGTGGGGTCAGGAAGTGGGTAAAATGGGTGAAAGTGGTCGAAAAGTATAAACTTCCAGTTAGACACACAAATCCTGGGCATATAGCTAACATGCAGCATGGTGACTATAGCTAATGATCTTGTCTATTTGAAAGATATTAAGAGAGTTGATTTTCACTAGAAGAAAAAATGTAAATACGCATTGGTGATGAATATTAAGTACCTGTTCTGTTGATATTTTCACACTATATACAAATATCAAATCATTATGTTGTATGCCTAATACTGTTATATACCAATTATATCTCAAAAACAAACAAAACTACTATGAAATGTGTAAGAAGATACATTGTGAGAACATGAATATTTAGTGACATTGAAGGTAATAATAATGGTGATACTGACTGGGCACATTCTAAGGATAGACACTGTGCACAGGGTTTCATATGCATGATCTCATTGAAACCACACACAACCCTAACAAGATATGCACATGATGTCATGTTATAGAGAATGAAACTCAGGCTTACTGAAATTAAGAAATTTTCTTAAGACAGCACATGGTAGGGCAAAGATTCAGTCTCAGGTATTTCATGTAAAACTAATTCAGAGCACAAGTGATGGACATTCCCTAAAAAGGAACATACCTGAAGCAGGTAACTGCAAACTCAGCAGGCAGGATCCATGCAGGGAGGAAGGAGGGAGGGATTCCAGGTGGTAGAACCACAGGAGCTATGCCAGCATCCTGCTGTGGGGAGGGTCCTGAGCCTGTGACTGTGGGAGCTGGGGTGGGGGGGGCGGGTGTCTCCTGCTTCAACCTCTGTCTTCACTTCCAAACATCATTGCCCACCTGAGAACCCCAGGCTGGGGAGATTCTGATTGGCTGGTCCTCTATGACATCATGTGTGCACTGGACATCCGCCTGGGATGCTGCCATGATGGTATTTGTGATGCAATCCTCCTTTATTCTAATGAGTGTCCATGAGCACACAGTAGCACACACAAACTAGCAAATGCTAGTATAAACATGGGCGTACAGTACACAGACTAGTTCACATTAGCATGTCTAGCACACTCTACTACTCACTAGCACACAATAGCACACAAGCTAGTACTCATACTAGGACAAATATAAGTACACAGCTAGTACACGCACTAGTAGACACTAGTATACACCTGGTGTATGTCAGTACACATAGTAGTATGTTCAGTACATACTACTACACATCAATACACAATAACACACATGCTATACTCGACCTAGCACACAGACTTGCAAACCTATTACACATTAGCACATATGCTAGTACTAGTGCACACTAGTAAACACACTGGCATCGACTAGTATACACACTAGTACATACTAGCATACATTAGCACATCTCATACACACTAACACGCACTGGTACACATACTAGTTCCCAAATATTAGTTCACACGAGTACACCTATGAGCACACACAATCATATGCAAGTACACATGCTAGTATACACATGAGCACACACAAGCAATAGTTGTACACTCACTGGCACACTTAGGACACATACTAGCATACACCCTAGCAGGCACAAGTACACATGCTAGTATACACAAGTTTCCACACTAGCACTAGCTGTAGGCTCACTGGCACACCTAGAACACATACTAGCACACAATAGCAGAAACAATTACACACACTAGTATACACACATTTACACACTGGCACTAGCTGTATGCCCACTGGCACACCTAGGACACATTAGCACACACAACAGCAGACGTAAGTACATATGCTGGCATGTGCACTAATGTGCACTAACCCTACTAACAGTACACACACTGAAACTCCTGGAACACATCAAGTGGGAAGTCCGACACAAAACTTGTGGCGTGTGTGTCTAAATGCCCAATTTACCACTCTCAGTATTAAAAATATGCACTGCAAGGGGCGCCTTGGTTGCTCAGTCAGTTAAGCGCCTAGCTCTTTCAGCTCAGGTAATGATCTCACATTTCCTGTGTTTGAGCCCCATATCAGGATCTGTTCTGACAGTGTGGAGCCTGCTTGGATTCTATTGCTCCTTCCCTCTCTCTGTCGCTCCCCTGCTCTCTCTATCTCAAATAAATAAATAATTTTGGATTCTAATTAAAAGTAGCTGGCAATTGAAGAGTGTAATTTGTGATTTTTCAATTGCATTTACTTTCCTGAAGGTGTCTTATGTATAAGTTCAAGTCTGCAAAAAGAAGCAGGCAGGTACAAAATATCAATTTGTGGCTTTCAACAAGAATTCAGTAATTTATCATAATTAACAATAATAATTTCCAAAATGATCTTTTTGGCTTGCTATTGACCACCATAAACAAACAAATGGGATGGTTTTCTTTTTTAGGTAAAACTGGTTCTTTGGTAAAAACATAATTTAATGTTTTTATGAAAGAGAAATATAAAACACTTTTCTACAGCGGTTTTTCAGCTAGGAGCCATGATCATAGAAATGTGTAAGTACCAACACTCACACACACAACCTGTGTCAGATGCTTTGATAAGCTAGGAACACAGATATAGGGTAAAGTTAGAAAGAAAGGGAAGTAAAAGGCATCCACATAGAGAGGATATTTACACACATCTGATGAAGTGGGGCACTTATTTTCAATCCATTTTGATATGTTTATACTAAAGTTTTCACAGTGCTGTGGTGTATTTCTTTTTTTTTAATTTTTTAACAATGTTTTTATTATTTATTTTTGAGACAGAGCATGAGCAGGGGAGGGGCAGAGAGAGAGGGAGACACAGAATGTGAAGCAGTCTCCAGGCTCTGAGGTGTCAGCACAGAGCCCGACATGGGGCTTGGGCTCATGGACTGTGAGATCATGACCTGAGCTGAAGTCGGACACTTAACCGACTGAGCCACCCAGGCGCCCCTAGTGCTGTGGTGTATTTCTGGAATACAGCACATTTCAGGGCTCCCCTTGGCATATCTTCTCCTGGAATATATGGAAACAGAGTGGGAGGCAGGGAGTGGATGAGAACTCCCCTCCCTGTACTTATGTGAGCACGGAGTGTTTCAGATGGACAAGTGCTTGGGTCACTGCAGTGTAAGCCCAGTCCTTTCAGTGCTGTTATCATTAAGACTCTCAGTCTTACTTACATAAACTTCAGAGTGTTCCCAACACAGAAAAAAATGAAGGACATTTCTGTTTTCGCCAGGCCACTCACACACACACAAAAAGCAAAACAAACAAACAAGCAAGCAAGCAAACAAAAAACAGTATTAATAGAATTCAAAATCAAAGGAAGCTGTATTGAAATCCAAATAGAGTAAAATTATATCACCTTTTCTTCAGTCTGTTTCGGAAACAGAAATATTATTATAACATTTATTGAACATATTTGGCTTCTGTGAAAACATACAAACAAACAAAAACTGCAAACACTGTTTTCCTGGGTTAGGTGTAAATAAAGAAAGGGATGTACAAATAAAATAGGTGACCTTGGTGGAAAACCTCATCGTGGTTTACTTAAATGTCAATCTATGGGTATCTAGCATTGACAACAACGTAGGATTATATGCAAAGAAGCTGACATGTCTTTACACGATACTGGTTATTTGAATTATATGGGAATATAGGCATTGGAACCCTTATAACAAAATTTTGGAAATGGTTGTAAACTTCTTTTATCTGAATGACTGCAGATTGAAATGAAAGAGCCACTTTGTTGAGTATCTTAACATTACCAATTGTCCATTGTGAACAATGGGCTTCAGAACACTGGTGAGTACTAGGCATTTTCTATTCATAATTAAACTGAATCTAACAAGGCCTAGTACCAAAGTTGATATTGATGAGATATGTAAGGAACCACCGTTGGCATTAAAGACACAGAAGAACCTCTTTCTGAAGATCATCAAAACAAAGTCATGACAGTTCTATACTGTGTCTGTGTATTGTGGGTAGACATGAAATCTTACAAAATCCTAGATAAGATAGTGATGGGATTAATTCAAGGAACACTCCATTCTATAGTATGCTAAATATGTTTGCTTTCTTATGGTGGGGTGTTTTCTATTTTATGTTTATATGTCATATGTGTCTGTGTTATTTTCATATATATGATATTTTTCCAAGTAGAATTAAATTATATTGCTTTATTAATTGATCAATACCAGGATTGGGGTGCCTGGGTGGGAAGCCCATGTGAGGTCCAGGGTGGTACAAATAAGGCAGGAGGGCTCTCAGAATCCATCTATGCACAGTCCTCCCCTCCCCCACTTCTTCATGCCTCACCACATGCAAGGGAATCCTGCCATCCCTGACTATATTCTAAGGGATCAAATCCCTCTCAGAAATGAAGGAAAAAATAGACCAATTGTAGAAAATTCCATGTCGCTCTGTGCTGACAGCTCAATGCCTGGAGCTGCTTGGGATTCTGTGTCTCCCTCCCTCTCTGCCCTTCCCCTGCTTGCACTCTGTGTGTCTCTCTCTCTCTCAAAAATAAACCCCACTTTGGTTCTTTTCTCTACCATCTCTTCTAGACACAGGGTTGTGGAAGGACTAAAATGAAATAATGGATGTGTCCAGGAAGTTATTAAAGTTACATTCCAATGCAAAGCATTAATGCTAGGAGTCTGAACTGTAATCCATGACTACACACCCAAAGCAAAACTTGTGGCGGACACAGGGGTTAAACCATTTCCTTTCAGAGGCCTAAACATGGAGTAAGATACTCTAGAACTAGAACTTAGAGATGGAATGGAGAGGAAATCTTAAAGTCAAGGAGTTTAGTGGCGGGACACTGTCTTAGAGCCCCAAAGAACATACAAAAGCCAAACACCATTCCCCAGGTCCTGGGCTCTTGGAAGATAAGTCTGCTTCAGCCCACCTCCCTCTGTCCCCCTGCCTGCCCCCCCCACCAGGTTATAGTTTATGTACCAGGCAGCAGTTACCACAGAAGGCATGCATTTGAATGAAACCTCAGAGGTCTCCAACTACTCAAAGTCACTACAGAAAAGTCTTTCTAGAACTGAAGAGAAATAAAGGTGTATTTTTTTCTCAGCATGTATCAGCAGCGGGCAGTTTTATGCTTATCTGTTTAATGAGAAGACAAATATTCAAATTCACTGCAAGAGAACATACCAGCATAGAGGAGAACTGTGGTACCTCCTGTTGGTTTGCAGTTCCTCTCTCTAATGTCCTTCTGCCTGAGGCACAGAATCCAGTAACATATGCCAGGCTGCATATCTGTGGACCAGCCATCACAGACTGGCACATAGCATGCTTGGTCTTGGCTAGGCACTAAGGTGCTATAGAAAGATAGCCTTTGAGTCATATGGGCCTGGACTCATGTGACTTTCCTAGGTGACCTTGAGGGAGGTATTTATTAATTTTATGCATCAGTTCCCACCTGTGTAAAATGAAGATAATTCCTACTTCATGGGTGTGTGTGTGTGTGTGTGTGTGTGAGGATTAAACTGGATGATGTATATAAAAGTGCACTTTTTTATTTAAAAAAAAATTAATGTTTATTTTTGAGAGAGAGAGGCACCCAGAGCGTGAGGAGGGGAGGGGCAGAGAGGGAGACACAGAATCTGAAACAGGCTCCAGGCTCTCCACTGTCAGCACAGAGCCCAAGAACATTCAGCTCTGGTCAGTGAGATTCCCACATATTCCTAACCCCACCTCCCCCATGGAGGCTTACCAACCCTGTGATGTCTGAGCAAGAGCCCCTGATCTGGTTCCTACCTCATGAAGTCCATGCTACACAAGTCGGCACTGGAATAACTATACACCTTCATGCACTGTTTTACATGTGTCTTCTCAACTAGTCTAGGGATAGAAATCAAGTGTCTTACACTTCTGTATCTTCCACAGAGTCAAAAATGGTGTCAACTCAGCAATTTGCTGATCAGATCCTACTGACCCCACATAGTATCTCTTCCTCTGATCCTCGGGGCCTCTTCTGTGAGCCTCAGGGAGTTGGGCTCACAGCTGTCCCATTAGGGTGCCATTCTGGGCACACAGGCACATTTGTCTGTCAAAGGACTAGTTAAATCCTCCCAAAAGATCCAGCCCTCCTATCTGCATATCTGAAAGCTGTCAAAACCTCAAGAAGAGGTAACTATCAGCTCAGGGGGCCAGGGATCTATACATTCTGCATTTTCTAAAAGAATTTTAGTGCTACCCTCTCTCCAACAGAACCTTCCTGAAATGCTCCTCACTCGGGGAGGCTTATTCCTCCCCATACAAATGAATAGTCACTCTGAGAAAAATGCAAAAGCACCATCTCCCTCCCCTCCTTTATACACACACCGCTCAATTTCTGGTTCTTTCCTTTATCCTGCTTTACAGATGTGTGGTATTTGCTTTCCTCTTATGTCCTGAAGAATCACCAATCCCTGTAATATCGAACACGATCTTTTGTGTACTTGCTATTTCCAATGATAAGTACATGAAGGATGTACTACCATGAAGTTATAGGGATTTAGAATAAAAGCAGACCTGTGAGAGAACGGTTTGGTGGGTTTTAGGCACCTGAGCATATCCCAGCACCAGATGAGATACCCACCTGTGGCCTCAATTCCATGATAATCTCCAGGCAACCAAAAGCCAGCTACTTAGCAACACAAGCTGGAGGATCTTGCCTCTTGTTTAGCACAGGTCTGCACTGCAGGTGCCCTGGGCAGCCCCGATTACTGGCAGAGGTGGGGCACACAGGCTTGGGGTGAGGGCATACCAGGAGGAAGGGTTTAGTGATGACAGTAAGTGGGAAGTGTGGGTGGCAGACTTCCCGGAATTTAAGGAAGGAATTCCAAATGAGACACTGGCTACAATTCCAGGGAGGGCACTTAACCCCCTCGAGGGGTTCTGTAACACTGCCTTGCACTTAACTTCTTATTCCTCCATTTCCCTGTCTGGACACTAAACCCCTTGAGGACGCAAGGGGACCCTGGCTTCAGAAAGATCTCAGAGTTGGTTAGTCGTTCAGCCAGTACAAAGAATTTTGGGGCCTCTACTGCAACTATTTTCAATTGGACCACACCTAAACCTAAGTGTTAAACTGATAGGGATTCCTGAAGCCACTATTTAACAGATTGCTATGGAACTCAAGTTTTCCAGATGCTCTGAGGGGTAAGCAACAAGAACATAGGATCAGAAACCAAGCTGTGATTTGGAATATAGGATACCTGGGGTGGACATCAGACTACCACTCACCAGCTCTAGAACCAGGGGAAAAAACGCTTTCCAAATCTCATCTATAAAAGAGGGATAATAAGTACTTGCCTTGTTCACCCCAGTGTTGCTGCAAAGGTTAAATGAGAAAATGCGTATCTGAAAGAAGCCTGTGGAGCTCTAGTATTAATACTATGCAAGGTGCCTGGGTGGCTCAGTTGGTTGAGCGCCCCACTCTTGATTTCAGCTCAGGTCATGATCCTAGAGTTGTGGGATCGAGCCCCATGTTGGGTTCCGCAGTAAGCAAGGGGCCTGCTTAAGACTCTGTCTCTCCCTCTGCCCCTATCTCCCACTTGTGCCCCCACTCACATTCTTGTGTTCTCTCTCTCTCTCAAATAAATTAAAAAAAATAGTATCATAGATCAAGACACCTGTCCCGAGGGGTGCTCAGCTAGAGAGAGACCAATGTATGATATAATGTGAACTAGGGACCAGGCGGCTGGCAAACCTGTATGAAAATGGAATGGAGACTGGAGTCTCTTTTTTCCATTGCCCAGTTTCCTAACCACTTGCCTAAAAGCTGGGCAATGACAAGTATAGGAAAAACAATTTACATTAATCCAGAGGGTTCCTTGGGGACAGTTCCTTTGAAATAGGTCTTAACTGTTCCCTGTCCTGAACCAATTCTATGGATTTTAATTATCCAGGCTACCACAAACCCTCAGAGTCAGAAACAACCTCAAGTGGATGTCACTGGAGACACACTCATGCCATCTCCACTCCAGAGCTTTCGGTGTGACCTCCCAGAGGAATAGCTCATTAGCAACCACACACATGTCATCAGATATCCTTAAGAAAATCAAGTCCCTAAACGGAAGATGTCTTCTGTGCAGAAAAGGTTTTTGAGATCTCAGAGTACCTGCCCACTTATGATATCATTTGAAACTTAGGCTCACTTTTCCTATATAAGGGTGCAAATGGATATATATATATATATATATATAATTTATAATTATACTTCTATCCCCTCTGCTGACAAATATAGAAACCAATCTAGAAATCAGTTAACCACCTTCTTTTGTTATACATCCAAATTATGTATCGAGTCCTTTCTCTAAGCCAGCAGGCATCACACCAGGAGGAGATACCAAAATGAAGACAATACTAGATGTGCCCTCCAAGGTCATACAGAAGGGCTATGGCCCAGGGGTGTCACACAAGTGTACCTTTGCTATGGAATGGCACATGTGGGAAATGATAGTGTTTGGTTAGCACATACACGTACCTGGAGGAAACTGCTTATGGCCAGAGACAGCAGGCCAGGGGCTCTGGCCACTGGGACCGGCTTGTCAATTTATCCTAGCTCTGCCACTTGCCAGCTGTATGAAGACCCAACTATTTGAGTTTCCTAATCTAGAAAACGGGGATGCTAATAGCAAATAACTCATTGGCTTGGCTTGTGAGGAACAAATACACTAAGACATACAAAACAGTGTCTGGAAAAGCGTAAGTGTTCCATTAAGGCCAACAATCACCAATTTTCCCCATCTTTTAAGGGGATCCCATTAACTCTTTTTAGGCAATTGCACCTTATTCATCTATATTTTCTATCATCCCCAGTCAGTTTCTCTTGGAGGACATAGGAATTTCAGCAGCTCCAACGCCACATATAGTACATCTCCTATTTACAAAAACTGGGGGATTCTATCATGGGCTTTGACATGTAAGATGCCCCCCCCAGCCCCCAACACGTACACAGCTGTATTTGGCCCATATTCTTCAATATCCTCTGGTTCATTGAAGACCTCTGCCTAATCATTTGACTTCTTTTCTGTGATATATTTTTAAGTCAATATTTTAGGGCAGGGGCCATCTTCAGACTTCCTCATGTCTGACGTCCATCTTAGAGTGTGCGTCTCTAATTTCTGAAGCTCAGTTTAGCAGGAATGGGCTGAGTGTCTGGCTGCTTGTTAGAAATGTTTAACCATAGGCGCAAGCAAGGTGAGGGGAGGGGACTATTATTGGGTTGATCGTTTTACAAAACTTCACATACCATAATTTCATCCCTTTAAACTATACTTTTCAATGCATATAGACTTGTGCAACCATCACCACAGTCCATTTTAAAGCACTTTTTCACCTAAAAAAAGCCTCTTTTAAACTGTCACCCCCATAACTCTCCAATTCCCCATCTCCAGCCTAGTCAACCACTAATGCATTTCCTATCTACAGATTTGCCTACTCTGGACATTTCACATGGTGGAATCCTCTAATACCAGTATTTGTGTCTGGTTTCTTTTACTTAGACAATATTTTCAAGGTTTATTCATGTTGTACCAGGTATCCATACTTCATTCCTTTCTATGGCTCAATAACATTCCCTTGTATGAATATTCCATATCTCACTTATCCATTCAACAGCTCACAGACATGTGTGTTGTCTCTGCTCTTTGGCTATTGTGAATAATGCCACGAAGACCATTACAAGTTTTGTGTGGACATAGGTTTTCATTGCTCTTGGGAACATACCTAGAAATTGGAATTGCTGGGTCAGGTACATCTCTGTTTATTCACTGGAGGGACTGATAGACCATTTACAAAGCAGCTGCACCATTTACACTCCCCTATGTGATTAATTATCGAGCTGCCATTTAGAAAGCCTAAAGCTGAAGCCCTAGTGTACACCCCTTCACCTTCTAAAGTTTTACCCTCAAGCTAAGGTCACTTTACTTCCTCCATGAGACCTCAGGAATGAAGCTTTTCTCTTGCCAAAGAGAAACTTGACTGTGAGATTGTTCAGACCCTGCCTTAACACTGCAGAGCAAAGCAGTGTCCTTACCTCCCAGTGGGGCCACTGGCCCCTGCACCACCAGTCTTGAGGCTGCAGGAGATGAAGATGACAGGGGTGGACTGCCGTGGCTGGGCCAGCATGCAGGCATGTGGAAACAAAGCCTGAGACCCGCTGGCTGGCCTGAGATCACCGGGCAACTGGCACGGTTGGGGTGACACAAGCCAGGTCTTGATTCCAAGTGCCTTCCTCTTCCCCTTACCAGTGTCTCTCCTTCACCCGTCTGAAGCCTTCCCATGCCTGACAGATACAGGTCAAGCATATTGAGCCAGACTGGAGGGTAGAGGCAAACACCTTCACACACATGGGCTTCCCTGTGGCCTCCCTCACCAAGTAATTTGGAGATGACATGCCTTGGAAAGGAAGAGGATCTCTGAGTCCAAGCCAGTGCCTGAAGATCCAACATGGCCTGCTCACAGCTGGTCTTCCAGGGGAAACTGGTGCTGACAAGTGTCAGCCTGCTTCTGCTTCTGCTCTCTGGATGGGCTCTCTGTGCTGCATCACCCCTGCCCCCAGCTCAGACCAGGCCTCTTTCCCATGGTCCACCCACCCCCCTCCCTTCCTCCTCTCTGGGCCCTGATGTGCTCCCATTTTCAAATAAACTGAAGTGAAACAAGCTATCTCTGCAGAGCCACCTTTATTTACATAAGCCTTATTCAAGCCAGAACCAGCTGGCTTCATGTCTGTTCTGACACACTCTCTGGGTGGTTGTCTCTCCCACTGGGACATGCTGGCCACTGCCACATCCTGCCAGCTCTTCCCAGTGAGTGTCTCCAGGCCCCTTAAGTAGCTTACACTCTCCTCCCTCTGCACCCATTAGCAGCCCCAACCCCCCTTCTCCAGCCCAGCCCACAGATGCCTTTCCTGGGGCCGTGGCCCACAATCACTCCATCCCCCTCCCTGTCTCTACTGGCCTGTCCCTACCACCTGCTCTGAAATTCATTTTCATCTGTCTGTGACATCTCTTGAATAGCAACCTTTTTATTTCCGTCATGAACACTATATGAGATTATCGAAGAAAATCTGGTCAATTAAACACGTGTGGAAGAAAAGCTATTCAAAAACGCCACCATCCAAACACAGAACTGTTAGTGTTTGGAAGTATTTCCTCTCAGGGCCATCTGTGTATGTGTTCACATCACAGATCTTGCCTTGTTTAGCTTTTCAGTTCTGCCCTCCCTGTATACCTATCTGAAAAGGATGCTCCTTGAAGACAAGGGCTGTTTGAGAGGAAGGACAACATAAGTTGGGCCCTGGAAAGAGCTGTGAGCCCTTCCAACTGCTTCGACATCTGGCCTAACAACAGTGTCTGTCCTCTGGGCTTCTGCAAAAACACAGACAGGCTTGTGGGACTCAGGCTCAGAGGCCTTGCACTGCCCCCCAACAGGCTCCTGTGTGCCCCACCCCACTGTCAGCCTTGGCCAGCCCCGCCACAGAGGACTCAAGCTGGCAATAAACATGGCCCATGAGAAATAATTCCTATATATGCCTTTACTTTCCAGCTGGTGTACAGATTGGTTTACTATGCACATGAAATCCATGAAAGTTTCAGGGATTTGGACTGAATTTAATTATCTGGTTTTAAAGGAACTATAGAAACCTAAAAATGATTTCTATGGTGATTTTCCCTCCTGAAATTCCATTTATTGTCTGAACCTTTTTCTGGTCCTTAATCCCACATGACCTTTATGGTCATCACCTACGTATGTGTGTTTATACTCACAGACCTTCACATAAGAAGAGCTACTTCTGCCTTGGCTCCTTGACAAGTCAAGATGGTTCTTGGTTCTGGTCATGCTGTGTTCCACAGTCCTTGCACAATGGTAACCAAATAATAGAGGCATAATGCAACATGTTTGGTACAATGATCAGAGCTTCATTAAAAATACAGGAGTTGTGATTTTGAACAAAAGTTAGAGTGAAGTGCTTTCAGAGAGCAGACACAGAGAGGTGAAGCTAGAACCCTCCTTACAAACCTCCTCCCTCACAGGTCGGGGGAAGACGTGCCCACCCACCCCTTCCATGGAGAGCAGGCGAGGTTGCATGTGCAATATTAAGTGAGCTGATGAATAACAAGATGGGGTTTTACTGTGTTGGGACAGTATTTTCTTATAAAAGTATAGCTGAGAGAGACCAGAACATTGAACATTCTCTATTTGGCTAAACAAATACTCAGTGTGAGAGGATGTGGAAATTGCCCAGATAAAATGCTATTACTGCAGACACGCATCTGTCAAGTAAGAAATTTCCCCAATGCAAACAGAAGAAACCCATGACATTCTCCTGCCATAAAAATACTACGTCCTAGAAAACTTTCAAGGGAAAGTAAGTCATGCAGGAAGAGACCACCACCAGCCCACCATAGAGCAGAGGGGTCCTTCTCTGTGTCTACGTTTCCTTCTCAACCTGGCGGCCTCTCCTCTCATGAGCCCAAGAACCACCCTAAACTCTCCAAGTTCTACCTTCTTTTCACAGTAAAGGGTGAGCTCCTTTAGAAAGATTTGGAACACGGTCTTACCTTTTCTGGCTGATGACAATTCTAAGAGGATGTGGATGCTGCAGAGGTCTACATTGGTGGGGAGGAGGGTTAGGGAAAAGTTTCCCCCAGGTTTGTTCATCCCACCCACATCTCTTGTGACCTCCCCTTTGAGACCAAGAGCACACAGGGATGAGTCACACCCAAACAAGGCCAGGACACAGCCGCACTAGCACCATCCCCCGCTGAGCTAACCAGAAAATGTGGAAAAGATGGTGTGGGTTTGGTACCACTTTGGGAAGGTTTGAAAATCTAAGTCCATCTCTAGGAGGCTACGGTGACTTTCACTTGCCCTTTTATTCACTCCTCATGTAAAAAAATACTTGCTCCTAGAGAGGTTCCAGGGGGACCTAATCTCTAATGATGAGGGGCTGAGTTCTTTAGGGTTCACTGGAGTTTTAGTGAATTGTAGAATACTCATAAGAACAGCCAATTCTCAATTTCATTAATATTTAAAACCTTTCTTTTTATAAATTCATAGCATGGATATTGAAGATGTGTTTATATGCTAACAACGGATGGACAAGCTAAACACTTTTTTAAAAAAAATCTATTCATTCCTTAAAAAAAAATAAAGACTCTCATTGGGCTGAAAGAACAGCATGCCCTACTCTTCCATTGTTTTGAATTATTTTGCACAAAACTTCAGGTGCAGGGAATGAACAAAAATCTTTTCAGTCTGAGGGGAGCCTGGGTGGCTCAGTCGGTTAAGCATCTAACTTTTGATTTAGGCTCAAGTCATGCTCTCACGGTCGTTGAGATTGAGCCCCATGTTGAGCTCGGTGCTGACAGCCAGAGTCTGCGTGGGATTCTGTCTCTCTCTCTCTTTCTCTCTCTCATTCTCTCAAAATAAATAAATAAACATCAAAAAAAATCTCTTCAGTTTGAAATTATACAGTATGGTAAATCCTAAGAAAAATATATTTTTTGGTGGCTGATAATAAGGGAAAATATAAATTTGAGGAAGGAAGCCCAATAAAGATTTTGCTATTGAGTTTACATGTGTAATCCCCAGGGCTGGGTGCTCTGTGAGAGCTATGCATGGTATTAATTCATTTCTATGTATGTCAAGCCAATAAAAGCAACCCTTGAATAATTTGCCATCAATGAAAGAATCTGTGGGCTCTTAAAAAATTCCTAATCTGATTATGGCTCATCAACTTTAACAGGAAACTGAGAATAATATTTGATGTTGAGAGTCATATACCCCCTCCTCCTAGTTAACCCCAAAACCAGAACTTTGTAAAGTGGGTCACGCAGCCAAGCAGCCTCACTTTACAAATGAGGAAACCAAGGCCCAGAGATGAGATGGCTAACCCAGGGTCATATCACTAGCACTGACAGAAGCAGAAGTCCTCGCTCAGAGCACTAATTTGCACTGCATTTAGTGAAGTGTGCTCTCTTTTTGACAAACATTCAAAAAAGTTCAAAAGGTTCAGAGATGCTAAGGTAGGCTCATGAAGACTCTTGTTCCTGTAATACCCTGAATCGCTTAAGTCAACAAAAGGAAAAGCTTCAGAGAAAACAAAACCCGCTTTTTTTTTTCTTTTTTGCAGGACTGTCTGTGTGAAGAGCATGACAGATTCACTCTGTAGAGCTCCAGGGGATTGACCAACGCCTGCCAGAGTGAAAGCTTTAGGCAAGCCGGGATTGGATCAACCCCCAGGACAAGTTTCTAACAAGAAGGTGCATCCCACGACGCATGGAATACCTGCTGTTCTGTGAGGAAGCAGCTTACAAATGAGGCTATTCATGCACATACCTGCTGGCAAACAGGAAGAGAAAGGCTGGCATCCAGCATCTTGGTTATCACTGGCCAAAAGTAATATAAAAGGGGATCCTCTTTTGGCTGCGAGTTTGAACCAAACAAGCAGATCTTCAACATGGTTGATGTTTGAACTCTCTGGGAATGCTTTCTAATACCAATTACTGAAAACAATGGGTGTATATCAGCCTGGAAATAGGGTAATTAAAAAAATTATCTGATTTCAATTATTGTATAAATAGGGAGCCAATGAAATGGGTCAGTGGCTCCCATACTTTTTGACCTCGACCCCAGAGTATGAAAATCTATTTTTGGCACAGAAACTCGGGACACACACATTTATATAACTGAAAGAGGAGTTTCACAGAACAAATGTTGCCCCTACTGCATATGATGCACTTTGTTATTTTTTATTTTGTGTGCGTGTGTGTGTGTGTGTTTGTGTATAAAGTTCTTTGAGATTCACTAAATTCACTTCACAACCAACTATGGGTCACTTTGAAAAATACTGAAAATCTCACATCCTTTTAGTCTTTGCATGTGGTTTGTTTGCTTTAGGTATAGATGAGAAGGGATTAGGCAGAACCCTGAAGGAAATGGCTCACTCAAAAAACAAATAGTCAGGGGTGGTTAAGTGGCTCAGTTGGTTAAGCATCCGACTTTAGCTCAAGTCATGATCTTATGGTTCATGGGTTTGAGCCCTGCATTGGGCTCTGTGCTGACAGCTCAGAGAGTGGAGCCTGCTTCAGATTCTGTGTCTCCTTCTCTCTCTGCCCCTCCCCCACTCGTACTCTGCCTCTCTCTCTCTCTCAAAAATAAACATTTTAAAAAAAGTATTTAAGGAGGTGACTGCTAAAAACAAAACAAAACAAAAACAAAACCCCCAAAACCCCTCATAGGTAGGCACATACTGAATCTTTCAGAAGCAAAATATCTGAACACACCTCTTGCACAAGAGTTATCTTCCCTTTGGAGAACATTGAAGAGGCAACAAAGATCAGGCTAATCTACACAGCTCAATTACACTAGCAATGGAAAGAGTGTTTCCTTCCTTTGCATCTGAATTATTATTTGAAGAAAATGGTTGTTAATTAAAAATGGAGGAAAACTCACCCAGAGCTCAGGGTGCTCCATCAGTGTCTGGTAAAGGTGGGCATTGTGGCCCCAGTCCCATAGCTTGGTGGCCAGTGCATGCCCTTCCTGGTAAAGGGAGCTCCACAAGGCCACCTGAGCATAAGCAGCTTTTCAAACTGTTCAGAGAAGGGAAATGCACACCTTTTGCCCCATTTCTCTTCTCCCAAGGTAGTTTGGGTCCTTCTTACCTGATACCTGGATTATTAACAGGTGGTGTGGAGGAAAGCACAGAGCAGTGCTTCTCACACTTCAAAGTGCATGTATCTCCTGTCCAGAATAAGCTGAGGGCATGCAGGTGGTGGAATAAGATGATCTTAGCAAACATCGTATGTCTTCATGAGATAAGCTTTCTTTCACTTTCCTACCCTTGCCCCTCGCTGGGCTATTTTGAATGAGTAGTTTGCTAAATTTAGATTTCTAACTGGAGGAAGAACGGTCCTGTCGAGGCCCAGGCTCTTTGGTCTCTTCAAAACATCTCGTGGTCAGCAACTTTAGCCTGGGCGTGGGGCGGGGGGTGGCATTCTGGCATTAGCCATTTTCTGTAACAGGGAGGAGAGATTTTAAAGATACTTGGTTACAACCAAATGCGGCATGAGAAAATCTTTAACAAGACGGTATAGACTGGTGGGATAGGTTGCATTTGCGGTGAAGTTTGGTACCTCTATTAATTGTGCATTCATTGATGCACCATGTGTTCATCCACTGATTTTTCTGTATGCAGAATCGGCTGTTGCATGCCAGGTAATAGGAATACAGGGAAGAACAAGTTAAAGACTGGTCTTAGAGTAGAGATGGAAGGAGATACAACTGATCAGTTCATTTTTCTCCAGGAGCTTTGAGATTTTTGTTTTTCTCTACCTTTTCCTCGGTATTTTAAGAGAATTTTAAATTAAACATTTTTAATTTAAAATTTTAATTGTTTTTATGTTAGAAAGGAATTTTAGATATTTTAATTTGGCTTTTTATTTTTCACCTTTTATTTACTTAATTCTAAGTAGGCTCTAGGCCCACAGTGGGGCTTGAACTCATGACCTGGAGATCAAGAGTCCCATGCTCCACTGACTGAGCCAGCCAGGCACCTCTTAAATAATTATTTTAAAAAATTAACTTAATTAATATTTTTAAAGAATAATTGTATGTGGTGAAGCATATATAACATGAAATTTAGCATCATAAGCATTATTTAAAAAAAATTAACGTTTATTTTTGAGAGACAGAGCATGAGCAGGGAAGGGGCAAAGAGAGAGGGAGACACAATCTGAAGCAGGCTCCAGGATCTGAGCTGTCAACACAGAGCTCTATGTGGGGCTCGAACTCATGAACAAGATCATGACTTGAGCTGAAGTCAGATGCTTAACCAACGAACTACCAAGGCACCACAGCCTCATAAACATTTTTAAGTGTGCAGTTCAGCGCCATTAAGAACATTCACAGTGTTGTGCAGCCATCATCTCCACAACTCTTTTCATCTTGCAGGTCTGAAACTGTAACCAGTAAACAGAAACCACCCCCCCCCCCGGGTGATTTCAAACGTCGCCAGTTTTGTTTTTTTCCTACATGGTGGTCACCTCTTCATCCTATATAAAACGGGAGTGTTTGCCCTGCCCCCCCCCGCCTTGCATTAAATACTAATTATTTGTTGGGTTTTTATTTAGCATTATTGGGTCTTTTTCAGGGTGGGGAAGAGAAATGAGGGTTGAGAGGGTGCTGCACAAAAGAGGTACAAAATAAAATCTCTGCCCTCCAGCATTTTCACTTCAGATCCAGGAAAAGCTGTGGGACAGCAGAGGCCAAAAGACTACGTATTAAAATGAGAGGCACAAAACCTCAGGGACTAAAATAGAGGAGGGAGGCTTTGAGTGAGCTAAGCTGTATTTTGGAGGATAGGCAGAGAAAATAGGAGTGGATTAAGGAGAGCATTATGGGTTGACAGGGAGGTGTTTATGGGAAGACTGTTCATCTAGGAGAGAGGGGTAGAATTGTAGTGAGGAGGCCTCAGGCAGGTAGGGCACACATCCCTGTTTCTTTCCTTTACTGAGCATTTTCTTTGCTCCAGAGTTCTGTTCAAGGCGACTCAGGTCAAAAGATGAATTCCTTCTACAATTATAGGGAGCATTTATTGAGCATCTATTCACATTTAACCAGTGTCACATCGCTGAAATCTCATAAGAACCCTGTGCAGGTGTCTTCATTCTACAGAAGGAAGCTGATGCTCTGAGTGGTTAAAGTACCTAGTCAATACCTTGAATAGGCAGCAGTGCTGGGATTCACATCCAAGCCTTTCTACCTCTAAGGCTGAGCTTTCTAAGAAGGAGGGAACAGGTGGCCTTTTAACAGTTCAAAGAAATGTATTTATTTATTAATAATTTTTTAACGTTTATTTTTGGGAGAGAGAGACAGATCCTGAGTGGGGGAGGAGCAGAAAGAGAGGGAGACACAATCCGAGGCAGGCTCTGGGCCCTGGGTTGTCAGCACTCAGGCCCGAACCCACATATCCATGAGATCATGACCTGAGCTGAGGTTGGATGCTTAACTGACTGAGCACCCAGGCCCCTTAGCAGTTCAAAGAAATTTAATCTTGGGGCACCTGAGTGGCTTGGTCGGTGATGTCTGACCCTTAATTTATGCTTAGGTCATGATCCTGGGGTTGTGGGATCGAGCCCTGTGTCAGGCTCTGTGCTATATAGAGCCCAGACAGCATGGAGCCTGCTTGGGATTCTCTCTCCCCCTCTCTTTCTGCCCCTCCTTTTTCTGCCCCTCCCCCCAATAAATAAATATTAATAAAATAAAAAAAATAAAGTGCATGTATCTCACCTGAACTTTATTCAGGAGATTCTGAGTAGGTCTGGGGTGGGGCTTGAGAAGCTGCATTTCTCATCAGGTCCCAAGTGATGCCCATGTTACTGGTCCCCACACCACACTTTGAGTAGTAAAGTCCCAGACTTCAGAACCAGGCATACTGGGAATTGAATCCCCACGCCACCATGCTGTTTGTAGTACCTTTGGGAAACACTGAATAACCTTTACGGGAGTGTGTGAGAGCAGGGTTTCTGTTTGTAATAGTAACGTGAAAAGGGACAAAATATTTCAACTCTCTGAGCCTGGTCTCCTCTGTAATCAGAAAACAACAACCCCCACCTCAGGGGGGTGGTGGATATTAAAAGCTCTGACCTGTACTTTCTCCTTCTGTTACAGTCCTGAAGGTGGCCCCTCCTAGTCCCTTCAGTGCACCTGACCTTGCTCTCAATTTCCTCTTGACATGTCTCTCACCCAGAATGCTAGATTCCAACAAGTGTTGCTGCCTTGCTCTTATCTGGGTCCCTCATGAACATCAGAAACTAGCTACCTCTTTGTGCCAAAAGGCTCTTTGGTTTAGGGAACAGCCCCCACCTCCACCCCCCGGTTTTTCTTCAGCTCCTCTGGTCAGCCCTCCTCCTTTGGAGATTCTTCTTCCTCTCCCTGTCCAAGCATCTGGGGAGTCCTTAGACTCCTGATTTTTGTCAGATTCTTCTCCATACACTTCCTTGACCATCTGGCACTGGGATTCTCCAAATGTTAGCAATCTAAAAATGTTCCCAAATCTAGATCGACAGCATGGAACACTCCTCAAAGCTCCAGACCCAGAGAGCCACCAGCTCTTTGTCCTCAAGACACTCCCAACTTCACACGACTGAACACAATTTGTCTCTTGTGTTCCCATATTCAGTCCCAGGACCTGCAATCCACCCACCTTAACTATCTGAGGGGCTGTGTCATTTACCCTACACTGGCCTGTATCATTACTTGTTGAATTCACATATGGATTTATTATCTCCCTAACAGTTATATATTAAAACTCCCTAATGCCTTTAGAACACTTAAACTATACCCATACTTCTAATTTAAGTCACCAATAAGTTATTTCAGAAACCAGCGTGTGAATTACACTTTGCTGCAAACGCAGAGGAAACTGCATCCACTAGTAGCTCTTGGCTTTTTTAATGTTTCTACTTGGAAGAAAAGTACTAGGTTCCATTAAGTTTGTAGGTCACAAATAAAATCTCAGAAATAAAAAAGTGGGGGGTGAGGGATCCTTGTTTTCCTAGGACTTGAATAAACACTCGAGTTTTGGCTGTGGCATTATGTCTATAGTCCTGGAATTATCACAGATGAGGGGTACACAGTGTATTGCACAATCATATATCTATTCATACACCTGGCTTCTTTCCCTGACTATATACTAGGTAGACGACAGGTTACAGTCCCAGAAGCCCAGAGCTGTGCTCAATGTATTCGAGTTGCCTGACTGAGTAGATGGACAATTAGACAAAAAAAAATTGGTCTACTGATGCTTAAGTGGGCCTTTCCACCTTAAGTCCTAAAAATGGGCTGGAGAGATTAGAATTGGCCTCACACTTCAAGAAGCTCTCAGATGAGATCATCTAATTCAATGAATGCCAGAACCCAATGATCCTCTTTGTGTTTGACCATGATCTCTCCTTACACAAAGCAAACATAGGCTCTGTCTTCTCCATAAATCCAGGGGTTAGAGAGTACATATATCATGGGGTACTTGTCTAGCTCCCTCATTAACTTGCTCCTGAGTGCCAATTCCATACAGTACAGCAACATCACTGCTATTGTCCTATCTCGAGTGTCCCAGTGAGTTATTGGCTTGAACTTCATCAAGATGTTCACTTCAGCTCTGGTGGGAGTCAGCTGGCAGCCCCCAGGAGGCTCCCAGGCAGTACACTACAAATGTACAGGTGGGCCCTTTCTCAACACCTGAGCTAACTCAGTCTGTTTTATCATTTCCAAACCTTCCACGTCACAGACTTTCTAAAGCTTTTCCTTTGAAAGCTATTCTGTATTAGAAGCCCCCAGCTGGATGAAGCCAGGGGCCAAGAATGGGTCCTGGCTCCTTCAGTGGCGTTTCTGGTGAGATATGCTTCTAAGATGGGTCTCTGAAGCCACTTCAGGCCACCTGAAAAGCCTGTCTCTCAAATGCCCCCATGGAGGCTCTTTCCAGCCTCCTGAATGATCACCCCCACTAGGAGCTGTCAGATGCCTTCTTCTCTGACAAAGGCTTGGGCTAGGAGTCTCAACCCTCTGTAGTCAACCTCTGTAGTGTATGGCAGAACCTGGCCCCCACCCACCCCACGGGAAGCTAAGTTTCCAAGGCAAAATGCCCCCCTCCATCAACTGAAGGCAAAGCAGATGCAAGGTGGTGGGGGCTGTATGTGATTTCCTTCCTCTCTGACCTTCATTGCACCTGGAGCATGCTCAGAGGGCAGTGCCACTCTCCTGCAGCTAGGGTGGCATGGATCATCAGGCCTCCATCTGTCACTGACAAGCCTGATGGCTTCAGGCAGAACAAGTACCCTGCATCTCATCTATCATGCAAGATAACACCTTTCCTGCCTTTCAGAGTGTTGTAAGAATCCAGTGAGATTAGGAGTACGTTTGGGAAACACTTGCTTTCATCCAGATGTTTTCCATATTGCTATGACCAATATGCCCCACTAGTGAGAAGCCACTCTCAGGGTTCTTCCTTAAATTCAGTTACCAATAGGTTTAGGCAATATTCTCCTGGCTCGCTAGCAAACTAAACATTCCCTATTTTTCTCTACTTTCTTTGTCAATGTGCATGCCTGTGACGGCTGAGCCACACTGCCTCCAGTCCCTGAAGCCAGATACCATTAGCAGTTCAGATTCCCAAAGTCTCAGAAAATGCACAGAGTCTCTGAGTGGTCATCTAACCAATCCATCCTCTGCCTTTGGGTAGGGCTTACAAAGAATACTCCTTAAAATCAATTTCTCATCTGGCCTCCAGGGTTTAGTGGAAACGAAATCATATACAGCCCAGGAGCATGCATAGCCTTCCCGGGACTGGAGTCACAGCTGCTTCCAGTCACACTTAGGATTTGGTGACCCATTGTCCCAAGGGACCATCATGCTCTGCATCCATAATGCACTTCTGAACCAGCAGCACACTCATCACCTAGCCCTCTGCATGCGTGATCTACTCCGAGGGCCTGTTTCCTCAGTGATTCATTGGTTCTGTCTTTGTTTTTGTTTGTTTTGAGAAATGTTGGGGAGGGTTGTGTAGCAGTAGGGCTGGGGAAGGTGCTTACAGCAAAAAAAGACACAGGGTTTTTGTTTGTTTGTTTTTTAAAGAATGCATCACTTCCTAATGTTGATTCGTAAGCCTTTTCCCTAGATTCCAGTCAAAAGAAATTTGTAAGGAAAATCCCTTCAGGATGACAGTGCTGAAGGTGCATATCTCTTTGGTAAAGGCAGAACACACAGGCCTTTGCTTAGGTTTGAGCAACAGTGCACTGCTGTGGGCCACCTACAGCAATTGGTGCAGCTAATGTGGAAAACAGTGATCCACTCCAACCCCTTCCCCACTCCCAACTCTCCCCTACCCTTATACCCTTCCTCCCCCTCTGCCACTGCTCTACCCTCCTCTGATAGGTGAGAAGGAAAAAAAGGATGGAACTAGGAGTGTTCAGGGAGGGCCTGCTACATGCAAGACCATCCTAAGCTCTTCAACGTGCACCATTTCACTTTGACTGGTAGTCACCTGACTGAGAAGTCAAGGCGCCCAGATACCAAGAAGCCAACAAAGTCCCTGAGCTCCTGAGTGGAAGATTTATGATCTGATCCACAGCCTGCCTCTGGGAGAGGCGCTCCCAGTTTCCTTTCCACTGCACAGCTGGAACCCAGATGCAGTGCTGGAGAATGGGTACATTATGGTCTTCCCTCCAGATGGCAAATCCCTTCAGAGCAGGATTCCTGTTTGAGTACTCTCTAGATTCCCCGCCACCACCTCCTCTCATTTCCCAGTTACCCCACCTGGAACAGTGCAGGCAGTTGTAGGGACTCCAGAAGAACTGGGTCCCAGTAACAGTGGCCTTCAGAGCCCATTTTATGGTGAGGCTCTCCTTGTGCTTGGTCACTTTTTTTTTCTTTTTTACACAGCAACTTAGCAGTACTTTCCTGGAATCATTAACTACAAAAGAAGCTTAGAAGGGATTGTTCTCAGGTGTCTTGTTTTGCCATAAGTACCCTGTGGGGTGAGTTTCAGGGCCCTGCTCACACATTCCTGGGCACTCGGATGGGGGCAAGTTTACCAGCAGGGTCTGCTCACAGATATGCAGCTCTGTCACTTCCACTTTGCACATACTCACACGTGTGATTCCAGCTCTATTTGAGGGAGAAGGCAGTAGACTGTCTCTATGGTAACTGGAAGCAGCATTTGAAATAGCCTAAACAAGGTTTGGGGAAAATTCAGTTGTGGCTGGCCATCTGTCCATCCCACCTTGTCAAGGCCAGTGGCTTGAAATGCCTGCCTGAAGGCAAAAGAAAGGTGTGGTGACCTGGAGGAACCATTCCAGAAAGGAGTCCAACATGCACCACACAAATGACCCCCTGCCTGGCTTTTGTGCTTCCCTGAGGGATGCACAAATGCTTCCCTGAGGGATGTCAGCCTTGCCAGGAAAACCAGGCAAAGTGTGTGTGCACACATGCAAAATTGAGAGAAAGTGAGAGAACAACTAATTTACAACATGTTTTCTAGCTTATTTCTCTATGGTTTGGTTTTCTCTGACTTTGTTCACTTTATTCAGTTTTTCTAAAAATACTTTTTTAAACTTCAGAGCATTGTCAACTACTCACTTAAGCAACAATGTGACCACTGTCATTTCAGGAAGACTCTTAGCACCCAGCTTCAGGAAGGCCACACTATGAGTGTAGTCTCTGGTATGGCATCACGATGCCTGGGCTGGGGTGTATTATGACCCAGGGGATCAGCAACTGGTTCAACTAATTCCACTCCATATGAATATGCACCCACATCCCAATTCTGTCTCCCCCAGCTCCCTGTGATCCTGGCAAGCTCATAAACCAATCTGAGCCTCAGTTTCCTGAAGATGATAATCTTTTATCTCATAGTGGCTTTTTGAGTATCAAATAAGATAATGGCAGTGAATGTGCTTTGTAAAATAGACTATAACCGACAAATGGAAAAGAGTGTTATTATCGTATTATTAATAAATGCAGGATTTAATGCAAGAAGATTGCATTACTAATGACGTTATTTTAGTCACACAGCTTGCTATTTTTCCTCCCTAACCTTCTTCATAGTTCAAAGAGACAGTGAAAGACAGAAACCTGCATGGCTGGCTGGCTTGCTGGCTTCAAGGTCAAAACTCAGTCATGCATTTTTTTGTGGCACAAAGTGTGGCCAATCGATTGAACACAGAAATCAGAGCGCTAAGTAGAAAGCTACCTGAACAGATGACTGAAGGGCTCAGAGGATGGAGCAGGAGGTACCAATCTGTCAGCTGCACAGCCAGCCCACTCTCCTCTCTCTAGGGATGCACCCGCCTGGGATGTTAACCCTTCCCTCTCGGAAACAGCAGAGCAATATGCTCTCAGAGAGGTCCTCCACTTTTCCCCAGTAGGACCTCACCAGCCTGAGTGAGTTGTTCCCATCCGGCTGGTATTGAGAAACCTGTGAGCCCAAGAAGGAAAATAAAAGCCATGCACAACAGAAATAGAAGCAGTGCACACTGATGGGAAAAGACATCCGGCCCATGCCCATGCACCCTCTACACCCTCACCACTGGACAAGGTCCGTGCATGGGCAAGACTGGGAGCTGGGGAGAAATGCAGAATCTGTGGCTGTACTTGGACCCACTGAGTCAGAACCTGCATTGTAATGTGATGCCCGGGCTCCCCTGGTAAAATTCAAGTCCAAGAAGCACTGCTCTTGTACCCAAGGGGTAGGAGATGGGGTGAGCACTCCTTGGCTCGTGTTTCGTGAGCTTCTCCCACCTGCTTTGATTCTGATGAGTTCTGGCAGCCCCTGCCTCCTGATCACTTGGTACAGAGCAGGACCACCACCCGGAGTGTGCCACTTTTTGGCAAGAAGCCCATAGGCCAGATCAGCTTTCTCCTCCTCTCCACCCAGGAGTAACAGGTGACCTCAGCCTCTTCAGTGATGTGGGAAATTCACCTTTCGTGTTCGCTAAGCCTCTGTCCAAAGAACTTGAGAGGCGGGAGCGGTCACTTCCAATCACACTTCCTTAGCAGTTGGGAGCAGGCTGCACGCTGGGCCTTTAAGCCTAGACTGTGGTGTTGGTCCCCTCTGCAGGCTGTGCAGTGCCTGGCCTGCAGTGCAGTCCCCTCCCCCATCAGGGGCCTGGCTGCTTCCTGGGCACTTACTTCCTCCAGGTGATTAGGACTGACTTTGTCATCTGTTAGTTTGTATTCATCCCATGCCCAGGGGTTGGGCCCCTACAGTGGATGACGAGACTGGGAAACTGAGGGAAAGTGGAGAAACTCGGATGCAATTCCTTCCCCTCTGAAGGTCGTATGGTCGACGGCTTGGCTCCTTGGTTTCCACCCTGCCCATCCACTAACCAGCCATAGACACTCTGGCAAGTTCCCCAAAGTCCCCTTGTGTTTTCCCCATCTCTAAAATGGGGCAAAAGTCCCTCCACACCTTAGAGGTTTGTAGAAGATGAAACAGAATTACAGGAAGTGAGAACTTGGATGAACAGATCATTCTGGACAAGGTGTTTTATTCATTAAGATAGGCTGAAGGCACAGCTCTCGGCACCTTAAGCATGCTGAACCTGAGTTGGCACAACAGGGCCTGGTTTAGGATGAGACCCGGAGACCCAGAGTCAAGGAGTTTGCCCATGGTCACCCCTGTGGAAACTGGCAGAGGGGTGCTGTGATTCCAGGTGGAGCTCCAGGTTGGTGTTCCACAGGGACTCAGAGAGGAGTCCTGCCTTGACAGTTGTCTAGACTGGCTCTCAGGCTGGGGGAATACACAAGATGCATGACAAATGTCAGCCACACCCTCTTCATCCTCCTCCACCAGGAAGCCCTCAGAGAAATGTGCTCCATCCTTGGCTACCACCTGGTCAGGGACAAATCCAGTCAAGTTTAGTTTTTAGTTTTTTGTTTTTGTTTTTTTTCTAAATGCACAGGAGAGTGACCCCCAGGAGCTCTTTAGAAAACACACAACAGCCTCAAAGAAGTTCTTGACCTCTGAACCCAAATACAATCTGGAGCATTCAAATGTTTCCTCAGTATCTAATTGGTCTTGCCTCTGACTCCTGAAAGTTGCTCAACAGGGGGTTGATTTATTTCTCTCTTTGCCAACTGCCAATCCACTTAAAACCCTGTTACTCCAAGTCTGATGCTCTGTGATATGTAAGCCTTGACTTTCTTCTTTCTCAGGCTTTCTCCTCCATTGCTGATCCAGTCACTTCTAGAGTCCATCATTTAACATTTGCTCTTGAGCAATTTAACTTACCAGATGCCCCCTGGACTCCTTTCATCTGTCTCTTACCACATACCTCCTCTGTCTTGTTCTGGGGCTGACCAAGGAGGCTTCCCCACATGGTGCCTGTGGGGGGCCATGAGAGATTTCCCTCTATGTGCCCCCTACAACTCACCAGGGCCCCCCTACCAGGTTCTCTGAATCTGGACTGAGCAGCAGAATCCAGTGTAGCCTGCATGGAGGACAATAGGCAGACACCTTGCAAAACCCTGTTCCAGCCAATGGTGGGACAGTCTCCAACAGGAGTTTCAGTCAGTGCTGGCCTGAGGCCCCTCCACCAGGCTTGCACGCTCAGCCAGGTGTCTTGGAAGCTGCTGGAATACTGACACCCAGAGGCAGAGGCAGCAACACATCATGGTATTTGCTCCTGCTGCCCCTTAATCAAGGGACATGGGGAGGAGCACACCACCCTGTCAAGGCAGAGACAGCTGCCTCCCCCCTACTTCCCAGCAGTAAGATCGAGGGGGTGACCCAGAGATAAACACCATCCAGGCCTGTGTTCAGAACCAAGTGAAAGACAATCAGGGAATACACGCACCCTGCACCCTCCTTCCCACCTGGGTTAAACCAAGGCGTGCATAGACCCACAGGTAGAAAGGGCTTACCTTGGTTTAATTGTGGGAGTTTGGGCTTTCTTTTAGTAAACACACAATTTTAAATCTTCAGAGTCTCTCAGAGCAATTTTGCAGCTGGTGAGCTATAGGGGTTTAATTAGCTTAATTACCTTCAACTTCCTGCCTCCGGAAACCTGTTCTGTAAACGTTGGCAGTGACCTGGCCCTGCGGTCTCAGCCCAGACAGAGCTGCCTGTACCCTGTGAGCTGGGCTAGACACTCAGACTCAGCATCGTCATGCCTAGCAGTGACCCCGGTGGGCAGGAGATGCCCAATAGTCCAGGGGACAAGGCTGTTCAAGTGTCCATGGCACAGCTAATTAGGAGAATCCATATGAGATTCCCACGTACTACCAGAACGCATGTCACTCTCCAGACCTAGGGACATGCAGGTGGGAGGAGGAGGAAGGCTGGAGTGCTCCACTGAAGGCAGCCCTCCTCCAGACTCCCCTCAGCCCATGCACACTCGCACACAGACACACACATGCACACACATCATGCTATGCACAAACTGCCCTCCTCCCACTGAGACTCTTGGAATAATGGCCTTAAAGGAAATGGCTTTCCAGTGTAGATTCCATGTCTCACCCAGCTTGGGATCCTGAGAACAGAGCTGGGTAAGCAGTTCAGGGAAAGACATGTGCTTCTTGACTGCAAAGGGAAAGAGCCAGCCCCCGTGAGCCCTTCAATACACATCCTGCCTTCACATCACAGTTGAGGGGCTTTGCCCCCAGCGTCCACCCTCCTGTCAGGCTCCTGTTCACCCCAGTACCTGCAGAAGCTTCAGCTGGGGCCCGAGCCAACACCTCTGTCTTTTAGGAAGAGCCCACAGGGCCATGATACAGGGCCCAGTGGAAACCTTGCTCTGGCAGGCTTTCAGGAAAGCACAAAGGGCTCTGATGTGCGGAAGCTGTGTTTTGCTAGACTTCAGGATATATTTAGCTGATTATAAAGTCATGGTCTACTATGGCCCATCAACAACCAATTTGGCCCCACTAAAATGGATTCCAATTCCCTTAGTACTAGTCTCCTAGCAGTCAGCTCATCAATATACATCATGTTTAGAAGCTGGGATATTGATTGTGGAATTTAATGGACTCTATTTAGGATTCAGCATGACCTCTGGAATAAACTTTTTGGAGCTCCCCTCTCTTTCCACTACCAAATTCCAAAACGGGTGGTGGGGTGGGGCAGCAGGGATTTTGAAGCACAAGCAAAGAATTTCCTGGGGTTTGACCATAAGTCAAGAATGCTCATAATGCAGGGTTTTCCCCTGAGCCCACATGAAGTAGCCTATACCACTGCTTGGCCCCAGATTCACTGAATTAACAAGCAGCTGCCATTGCCATAGGATACAGCAAGCACCAGTGGTGTGATTAACATGGGTGGCACCAGTGTGTCAGAATGTCTGCAGAGATGACTTGGAGTCCATACCAGTGCCTGTTCAATGGTCAACAGAAGCTGCATGCCTCGACCCTCATATATGGCCCCCACAGCCTAGTTTCCCAGTGTTCCCTGACTCCTCACTCAGGGCCACCAACACCCATTCACTGCACAGGAGCTGCCCCCAACCTCCTAAGTCCCTGCTGTCAGGAGCATGTCCCACACACAGCTGGGGAAAGGTGGGCTCCTGGGGCAGAGAGGAAGTGGGGGGGGGGGTAAGTCATCAGGAAGAGGAGGAGAGCTGTGGTGGGCAGTCCAGCTACCCAGCAGGTCATGGGGAGACCTTTCCCACAAAGAATTTGGTTTGATTCTTTCTCCTGATGATATCCCTGAGCAGAGACCGCTGATAAGGCCTGACCTTTTAGTAACAACCATCCCATCACTAAACATGGATCAGAGATATTCCACTTCTCAGCAGGGAAAGGGACACCAGAGTCTGTGTATCCCAACCAAGGATAGCCCTCCTTGGCCAACCTCCATTTACAGTTCTTTTGGTTTCAAGACTTTTAGGTTCAGACACAACTGGCTTCTTCCTACAAAACTATTGGCTTTTTTTATTTTCAGATCTGTGCGTTGGGGAGTAAACTTTTGATTGTGACATTTGTTTGCAAAATTGTGTGAACCAATTAAAGTCTATGACCTCTCACATACAAACTCTCCCATGCCCAGAAGAATGGGTGTGAGCGCAGGGAGAGGGCTTGAGGATGTAGTCACACATCTCCTTGGAGGGAGGGCCTAGGCTCTAAGGAACTTGGCATGCATCCACTTTACCTTGCCTTTACACTGTTAGTCACTTTCTGGTCCTAGAGTGGCTAGGCTCCCCGAGCATCTCGGACAAGAGTGTAAGATTTAGAAAATAAAAATACCAGATGCCTTGTGAACTTTCAATTTCAGGTAACAATGAATAATTTTTGTGTGCAATTATGTCCCATGCAGTATTGGGGACAGAGTTATACTGAAAAATTATGCAGAGTTGACCTGAAATTCAAATGTAGCTGGCATCCTGTATTTTATCTGGCAAGTCCTCTGTGCCAGCTAACCTCCAAGGCTCTGTCTCTATAGTGAGGCTATGCTGTGGATACAAAATTCTTCCCCATATTTTAAGAGAAGCAAGGGCATAACAGTAACAGAAACAATATTTTGTAAAGCATATGTTATGTGTGTGTGTATTCATATCCTGGGGAATAACTTCTGAACAAAGACAGTATTTAAATCCAAGCTCCATCCTGGAAGGGCCACTTATTTGCTGGTTTCTTTAAATGAAGTCCCTCTAAAATCCTTCCAATGAATCCACTTGGGCATTCAGACCACTGAAAACATGACTTTATTGCTAGTGACTTGCACTGAAAAAAACACATGGAAGTAAAATCATTTAGGTTAGCATTTCCCCAACTCAATTACATTATTTGCAACCCTATTCCTGCAGGAACCTCCTGGAGAAAATACATGGTTTGTGGTCAAATAAACAGGAAGCTGCATGTTATGTATGCCCATCTGGGAAAGTCACTGTGAATGTCATCATATAAAAGGCCTGAGGAGTATTGCAGCAAGGAAAATCTCATTTGCTTATTCTAGCACTATCCAAACTTATTTGACCACAGAGCCCACTGGCCTCCAATTCCCCCTTTTAATACTTATGAGCCCTACAGATAACACTTTGGATATTAGAAACAGATGAATGCTTGTGTTAACTAACAACTAACCCTTGAGTTAGTATTTCTATTCCTTACTTGGATCCGGGGTTCTTCTGGGTTCTTCCAAAGTCTTTTCCTAGCCTCGCTTACAGACCTGTTCAGTTATGGCCCTCGGTCAAGGCCTTCTCCCAGCTCTACATGCTCTGAGAAGGTCCCTGACCTCATACCTCTCCAGCCCAAAGTGACCATTCCTTGCTTATCTGATCTTTCAATCAGCACCTATTGTCGACACATATAGCTTGCCTTGAGGGATCCACATATCCTGCTTTGCCTTGATATGATAGCTTGCCTTGATATGATCCACATATCCTGATTTTTTTAGCTATTATTTCCTGATTCTTTCATTTCTATATATTTTGGCTCTCCAACCAGACTTGAAGCTACTTGGGGGCAAGACTCGTCCTGCTTAACTACAGCCACTTAGTGCAAAATGGATTGGGCATCCAATGGGCCTTGGCAAATGTTTGTTGACAGAATTATGTCTATTCATGCACCCATATTCTAAATGTTGCAAATTTCGGGGGGGGGGGGCGGGGGATGGACGGTTTCCCTCGAAGAGCCATGAGCTGGCTTCTCTCCTGCACCATGAACGATCAAAGATCAATATCAGATTTGTCTCCTGAGCCATGCACAGTGTACCCCTCACATCAGTCACTACTCCCCTGGCAGAAGCTCCAACTCTGACCCAAATCCCCGGGGATGAGAAAGACTTGATTTTCATCAGCTTTCCCACGACTTTCCACTTAGTTTATATGTCAAAATTGCCAACAATTATGGGACCCACAGCCCAATGTTTGGTCCAATGCTGTGTCTCCAGTGCCTAGGTCTGGGCCTAGCAGCATCAATTTGTAAACCACTTGCATTAGAAAATGTTTAACTTTATTGTGACAAAATATATATTACATAGCATGTATTAATTTAATTAATTTAATTTTTTAATTAATTTAATTAATTTTTTTATTAATTTAATTAATTTAATTAATTTAATTTTAAGTATACAATTCAGAAACATTAAGGACGTTCACTTTGTTGTGCAAAGCATCACCACTCTCTATCTCCTGAACCTTCTCATCTTCCCAGACTGAATCTGTACCCATTAAACACTGACTTTCCATCCCTCCCCCCACCCTCCACCAGTAACCACCATTCTACTTTATGTCTCTATGAATGTGACCACTCTAGGTACCTCATATTAGTGGAAAGATGCAAGATCTGTCCCTTTGTGTCTGGCTTGTTTCACTTTGCATTATGTCCTCAAGCCTCATCCCCACTGTAGCCTGTGCCAGAATTTCCTTCCTTTAGAGGCTGAAGAGAATCCCATTACAGACATATACCACACCCTGTCAAGTCATTCATTTATCAATGGACATTTGAATTGTTTTCACCTTTTGGCTATTGTGAATAATGCTGCTATCAACAGCAGTGTACAGGTATCTGCTCAATCCCCTGCTTTCAATTCCCTGGGGTGTCCATTCGGCGGCAGAACTGCTGAATCTTACAGTAGGTTCTAGGTTTAACTTTCTGAGGAAACACCATTCTGTTTTCCACCTGCTTCTAATTTCTCATCATCAAAACTTGTTGTTTTCCATTGTTTTGTTTGTTTGTTTTGGTTTTTCATATTTGGGATTGTGAATTGCATTTTACTTGCACCAATTGTTCCTCCTTATGTCTGTTGTAGATTAATGGATCTAATGAGAACAACCTTTGCACGTTATTTGGCGTACCACCTAGTGCATAGTCAGCAGTCCCAAGCCACTAAACAAAAATAATTTAACTTCCACAGTTCAGCCTGAGCTAATTAGCACAGGATTACTTCTGAATATTTAGACTCACCTTACACTATACCTGCCAGCAAGTGAAAGTAAAGAGAACCACTTGCTGGATAGCTTTCTCCTCATACTAGTGTCAAACAGCCCCAGCAAACAGCAAGAGGGACCTCAGGCAGTAGCTGCTCTGTGCAGCATTAACTTCAGGCCTGTCACTTGTGGACGAGCATGAAAAGGCCTCTGGAAATGGTGTGGTATGGGTCATTAAGACTTGGAAGGAAAAAGGAGTGAAATTATGGCCATCTGAATGCAACTGCCTGGCTTTATCTTTGCCCGACACTATGAGAGCCTATAAACAACAGCAGAGGGAAAAAGCTTTAATTTCTAAAAACAAAAAATTTTTAGGGCTATGTGAACTCTGAGAGTATATGGCCATCTGAGAAAACTATTTCCTGCAACTCAAACCTAGGATTCAGGGGTGAGGCCACCCGCCAAGGCTCAGTCTTCTACTCGAAATGACGGCATATCAGTCTTTCCTGCCTACCTAAACATGTTGCCACATCCCTTAGTAGAGGGCCTGATACCCAGCTGGGAATAAATACATATTTCCTGAAGCAGTAAATGTATGGATAACAAGTCCAAGAAAACTGGGGACTTTCTGGTTCCAAAGGTGAGAGAATGTTGCCTTCTTGGTACTTTCTACCCCAACTGTTGCCTTTCTCAAAGACTAAGCCTCAGTGTTCCATAAAGACCAAGACAGCAGTCCTTCACAGAAATCCCTATAACTGTCACAGTCTCACATGAGTTTATGGTCAAGACAGGCCTTCTCCATTCCTGCCTTGGAGCAAGCCCTAGGGAATACTAATCTTGTTAGAATAGTTTTCAATCCCCAGTCCATTTTTATGCCCCACTCCTTCATCTCACAGAAGTACCTCCTTCCAACAACAACAATGGTCATGGTGATAATGGTAGCAACAACCAGCTTCCTTTATTGCTTTATGGTTTACACAGGGCCTTCCAGTGCATTAGTTTATTTGATCCACGGCATAACCTGACAGGAAAACCAAAGAGAAACTGGATTTACCAATGGTAAGTGAGGAATATATGGTAGAACCAAGTTTCTAGATTCCAAACACTCACTCCTCTTTCTTGTTAGTGGCTTCCCATTCCTGAAATACTACCCAAGCTCATACTAATCTCAAGACCAAAACTCTCATTCTGTAGGAATGTCTTCAATTATCCTCTGAGAGGAAAGATGGCTCCCAGTGAAGAGATCCTAACCATACTAACTAATGACTGCGAATGATCTCACATGTTCATGGTTGTTTTAAAAATCTGTCCACAAATTCATACCCTCTCTTCCAAAGGGGGAGTTTACCACCCTACTTTTCAGTGTGGGATGGATGGACTCAGTGACTGGCCTCTAATGAATAAATAAATTGAAATGATGTGTGATTTCAGAGACTAAGTCATAAAAGCCCCTGTGGCTTCCTCCTTGCTCTCTCTCAGCTCACTCTTGGTGGGGGAAGCCAACAGCCATATTGTGACAACATTCAAACAGCTCTATGGACATGGTCACATGGCAAAACCTGAGATCTCCTCCCAACATCCATGAAAGAGTGTTTGTGAAGTGGATCCAACAGCTCCACTCAAGCCTTCAGATGACTGCAGTCCCAGCCAGAAGACTGACTACCTCATGAGAGTCCCTGAGTGAGAACCAGAAAAACTAAGCTTCTCCTGAATTCCTGACCCACAGAAGTTGTAAGATAATGTCTTTTGTGTAAAGTAGCTAAGTTTGAGGGTAGTTTTTTTGTACAGCGATAGGTACCTAAGACAGTTTTCTACCACTTTGGGACTGTACTTTAAGAAAGGTTGTCCATAAAAAATTATATTTATACCATTAATGTATGCTTATATTAGAATTTTAAGTATACACGAGAAGAAAGACACATTTAAAAAATATCCATATTCTCCTTCAAAGATAACTAATTTTATCATTTTAATATATAGTGTTTCATGCTTTCTATTTGTGTGTGTTTTTCTTACAAAAATGAACTCATATTACTTGGAATCTGCTTGATCATTCAACAATACTGAATAATAGGCGGCGTAGGAGGACGCTGGGCTCACCGCGCGTCCTGCTGATCACTTAGATTCCACCTACACCTGCCTAAGTAACCCAGAAAACCGCCAGAGGATTAGCAGAATGGAGTCACCAGACCCAAGCGCAGACGAGAGGCCCATGGAAGAGGGTAGGAAGGGCGGCCAGGCTGTGCGCACCACGGACTGGCGGGAGGGAGCCAGGGGGGAGGGGCGGCTCGCCAGCCAAGCAGAGCCCCCGAGTCCGGCTTGCAAAAGCGGAGGGGCCTGACGGACTGTGTTCCAACAGCATGCGCGACTCAGCGTCTGGGAGGTCATAAGTTAACAGCTCTGCTCAGAAAGCGGGCAGGCTGGAGGACAAAGGGAGGGTGAGCTGTGGAGCCCCCGGACAACAGAACTCAGTTTGGCGGGGAACAAAGGCGCTCGCCAGCGCCATCTCCCCCGCCCATCCCCCAGCCAAAATCCAAAAGGGAACCGGTTCCTGCCAGGGAAATTGCTCGCTCCGCGCAAACACCCAACTCTGTGCTTCTGCGGAGCCAAACCTCCGGCAGTGGATCTGACTCCCTCCTGCTGCCACAGGGCCCCTCCTGAAGTGGATCACCTAAGGAGAAGCGAGCTAAGCCTGCCCCCCCTGCCGCCGTCCACCTTGCCTTCCCACCCCAGCTAATACGCCAGATCCCCAGCATCACAAGCCTGGCAGTGTGCAAATAGCCCAGATGGGCCACGCCACCCCACAGTGAATCCCGCCCCTAGGAGAGGGGAAGAGAAGGCACACACCAGTCTGACTGTGGCCCCAGCGGTGGGCTGGGGGCAGACATCAGGTCGGACTGCGGCCCCGCCCACCAACTCCAGTTATACACCACAGCACAGGGGAAGTGCCCTGCAGGTCCTCACCACACCAGGGACTATCCAAAATGACCAAGCGGAAGAATTCCCCTCAGAAGAATCTCCAGGAAATAACAACAGCTAATGAGCTGATCAAAAAGGGCTTAAATAATATAACAGAAAGTAAATTTAGAATAATAGTCATAAAATTAATCGCTGGGCTGGAAAACAGCATACAGGACAGCAGAGAATCTCTTGCTACAGAGATCAAGGGATTAAGGAACAGTCACGAGGAGCTGAAAAACGCTTTAAATGAAATGCAAAACAAAATGCAAACCACCACGGCTCGGATGGAAGAGGCAGAGGAGAGAATAGGTGAACTAGAAGATAAAGTTATGGAAAAAGAGGAAGCTGAGAAAAAGAGAGATAAAAAAATCCAGGTGTATGAGGGGAAAATTAGAGAACTAAGTGATACACTAAAAAGAAATAATATACGCATAATTGGTATCCCAGAGGAGGAAGAGAGAGGGAAAGGTGCTGAAGGGGTACTTGAAGAAATAATAGCTGAGAACTTCCCTGAACTGGGGAAGGAAAAAGGCATTGAAATCCAAGAGGCACAGAGAACTCCCTTCAGACGTAACTTGAATCGATCTTCTGCACGACATATCATAGTGAAACTGGCAAAATACAAGGATAAAGAGAAAATTCTGAAAGCAGCAAGGGGTAAACGTGCCCTCACATATAAAGGGAGACCTATAAGACTCGTGACTGATCTCTCTTTTGAAACTTGGCAGGCCAGAAAGAATTGGCACGAGATTTTCAGGGTGCTAGACAGCAAAAATATGCAGCCGAGAATCCTTTATCCAGCAAGTCTGTCATTTAGAATAGAAGGAGAGATAAAGGTCTTCCCAAACAAACAAAAACTGAAGGAATTTGTCACCACTAAACCAGCCCTACAAGAGATCCTAAGGGGGACCCTGTGAGACAAAGTACCAGAGACATCACTACAAGCATAAAACATACAGACATCACAATGACTCTAAACCCGTATCTTTCTATAATAACACTGAATGTAAATGGATTAAATGCGCCAACCAAAAGACATAGGGTATCAGAATGGATAAAAAAACAAGACCCATCTATTTGCTGTCTACAAGAGACTCATTTTAGACCTGAGGACACCTTTAGATTCAGAGTGAGGGGATGGAGAACTATTTATCATGCTACTGGAAGCCAGAAGAAAGCTGGAGTAGCCATACTTATATCAGACAAACTAGACTTTAAATTAAAGGCTGTAACAAGAGATGAAGAAGGACATTATATAATAGTTACAGGGTCTATCCATCAGGAAGAGCTAACAATTATAAATGTCTATGCGCCGAATACCGGAGCCCCCAACTATATAAAACAATTACTCATAAACATAAGCAACCTTATTGATAAGAATGTGGTAATTGCAGGGGACTTTAACACCCCACTTACAGAAATGGATAGATCATCTAGACACACGGTCAATAAAGAAACAAGGGCCCTGAATGAGACATTGGATCAGATGGACTTGACAGATATATTTAGAACTCTGCATCCCAAAGCAACAGAATATACTTTCTTCTCGAGTGCACATGGAACATTCTCCAAGATAGATCATATACTGGGTCACAAAACAGCCCTTCATAAGTTTACAAGAATTGAAATTATACCATGCATACTTTCAGACCACAAAGCTATGAAGCTTGAAATCAACCACAGGAAAAAGTCTGGAAAACCTCCAAAAGCATGGAGGTTAAAGAACACCCTACTAACGAATGAGTGGGTCAACCAGGCAATTAGAGAAGAAATTTAAAAATATATGGAAACAAACGAAAATGAAAATACAACAATCCAAACGCTTTGGGACGCAGTGAAGGCAGTGCTGAGAGGAAAATACATTGCAATCCAGGCCTATCTCAAGAAACAAGAAAAATCCCAAATACAAAATCTAACAGCACACCTAAAGGAAATAGAAGCAGAACAGCAAAGGCAGCCTAAACCCAGCAGAAGAAGAGAAATAATAAAGATCAGAGCAGAAATAAACAATATAGAATCTAAAAAAACTGTAGAGCAGATCAACGAAACCAAGAGTTGGTTTTTTGAAAAAATAAACAAAATTGACAAACCGCTAGCCAGGTTTCTCAAAAAGAAAAGGGAGATGACCCAAATAGATAAAATCATGAATGAAAATGGAATTATTACAACCAATCCCTCAGAGATACAAACAATTATCAGGGAATACTATGAAAAATTATATGCCAACAAATTGGACAACCTGGAAGAAATGGACAAATTCCTGAACACCCACACTCTTCCAAAACTCAATCAGGAGGAAATAGAAAGCTTGAACAGACCCATAACCAGCGAAGAAATTGAATCGGTTATCAAAAATCTCCCAACAAATAAGAGTCCAGGACCAGATGGCTTCCCAGGGGAGTTCTACCAGACGTTTAAAGCAGAGATAATACCTATCCTTCTCAAGCTATTCCAAAAAATAGAAAGGGAAGGAAAACTTCCAGACTCATTCTATGAAGCCAGTATTACTTTGATTCCTAAACCAGACAGAGACCCAGTAAAAAAAGAGAACTACCGGCCAATATCCCTGATGAATATGGATGCAAAAATTCTCAATAAGATACTAGCAAATCGAATTCAACAGCATATAAAAAGAATTATTCACCATGATCAAGTGGGATTCATTCCTGGGATGCAGGGCTGGTTCAACATTCGCAAATCAATCAACGTGATACATCACATTAACAAAAAAAAAGAGAAGAACCATATGATCCTGTCAATCGATGCAGAAAAGGCCTTTGACAAAATCCAGCACCCTTTCTTAATAAAAACCCTTGAGAAAGTCGGGATAGAAGGAACATACTTAAAGATCATAAAAGCCATTTATGAAAAGCCCACAGCTAACATCATCCTCAATGGGGAAAAACTGAGAGCTTTTTCCCTGAGATCAGGAACACGACAGGGATGCCCACTCTCACCGCTGTTGTTTAACATAGTGCTGGAAGTTCTAGCATCAGCAATCAGACAACAAAAGGAAATCAAAGGCATCCAAATTGGCAAAGATGAAGTCAAGCTTTCGATTTTTGCAGATGACATGATACTATACATGGAAATTCCGATAGACTCCACCAAAAGTCTGCTAGAATTGATACATGAACTCAGCAAAGTTGCAGGATACAAAATCAATGTACAGAAGTCAGTTGCATTCTTATACACTAACAATGAAGCAACAGAAAGACAAATAAAGAAACTGATCCCATTCACAATTGCACCAAGAAGCATAAAATACCTAGGAATAAATCTAACCAAAGATGTAAAGGATCTGTATGCTGAAAACTACAGAAAGCTTATGAAGGTAATTGAAGAAGATGTAAAGAAATGGAAAGACATTCCCTGCTCATGGATTGGAAAAATAAATATTGTCAAAATGTCAATACTACCCAAAGCTATCTACACATTCAATGCAATCCCAATCAAAATTGCACCAGCATTCTTCTCGAAACTAGAACAAGCAATCCTAAAATTCATATGGAACCACAAAAGGCCCCGAATAGCCAAAGGAATTTTGAAGAAGAAGACCAAAGCAGGAGGCATCACAATCCCAGACTTTAGCCTCTACTACAAAGCTGTCATCATCAAGACAGCATGGTATTGGCACAAAAACAGACACACAGACCAATGGAATAGAATAGAAACCCCAGAACTAGACCCACAAACGTATGGCCAACTCATCTTTGACAAAGCAGGAAAGAACATCCAATGGAAAAAAGACAGCCTCTTTAACAAATGGTGCTGGGAGAACTGGACAGCAACATGCAGAAGGTTGAAACTAGACCACTTTCTCACACCATTTACAAAAATAAACTCAAAATGGATAAAGGACCTAAATGTGAGACAGGAAACCATCAAAACCTTAGAGGAGAAAGCAGGAAAAGACCTCTCTGACCTCAGCCGTAGCAATCTCTTACTCGACACATCCCCAAAGGCAAGGGAATTAAAAGCAAAAGTGAATTACTGGGACCTTAGGAAGATAAAAAGCTTCTGCACAGCAAAGGAAACAACCAACAAAACTAAAAGGCAACCAACGGAATGGGAAAAGATATTTGCAAATGACATATCGGACAAAGGGCTAGTATCTAAAATCTATAAAGCGCTCACCAAACTCCACACCCGAAAAACAAATAACCCAGTGAAGAAATGGGCAGAAAACATGAATAGACACTTCTCCAAAGAAGACATCCAGATGGCCAACAGGCACATGAAAAGATGTTCAGCGTCGCTCCTTATCAGGGAAATACAAATCAAAACCACACTCAGGTATCACCTCACGCCAGTCAGAGTGGCCAAAATGAACAAATCAGGAGACTATAGATGCTGGAGAGGATGTGGAGAAACGGGAACCCTCTTGCACTGTTGGTGGGAATGCAAATTGGTGCAGCCGCTCTGGAAAGCAGTGTGGAGGTTCCTCAGAAAATTAAAAATAGACCTACCCTATGACCCAGCAATAGCACTGCTAGGAATTTATCCAAGGGATATAGGAGTACTGATGCATAGGGGCACTTGTACCCCAATGTTCATAGCAGCACTGTCAACAATAGCCAAATTATGGAAAGAGCCTAAATGTCCATCAACTGATGAATGGATAAAGAAATTGTGGTTTATATACACAATGGAATACTATGTGGCAATGAGAAAAAATGAAATATGGCCTTTTGTAGCAACGTGGATGGAACTGGAGAGTGTGATGCTAAGTGAAATAAGCCATACAGAGAAAGACAGATACCATATGGTTTCACTCTTATGTGGATCCTGAGAAACTTAACAGGAACCCATGGGGGAGGGGAAGGAAAAAAAAAAAAAAAGGACGTTAGAGTGGGAGAGAGCCAAAGCATAAGAGACTGTTAAAAACTGAGAACAAACTGAGGGTTGATGGGGGGTGGGAGGGAGGGGAGGGTGGGTGATGGGTATTGAGGAGGGCACCTTTTGGGATGAGCACTGGGTGTTGTATGGAAACCAATTTGTCAATAAATTTCATATATTAAAAAAAACAAAAAAAAACCAATACTGAATAATATTTCAAGTCAAAGAAAATTAGAATAATATGTGGAATAGTGCATACTATGTGCATAGTATATTATTGGATAGGTACACAAAGTATACTTAATTTTTTAAGGAGATTTAGGCTATCACCAGGGGCTAGCCATCCATGTGGCTCTTATGTGCTTGCCCAGGTATGTCCTTAGTGGTGATTGATAGAAGTACAACTGCTGGGTAAGAAAACGCACATACTTCTTAAATGATTGACATACATATTGCCGAATTACATAAAATATTGGGCAAATTTAGATCCTTCTAGCAATTTATCGGGGTGTTTCTCCCACCATACCCTGGCTAACAGCAGTGCTCATCAGAATCATTAACAGCCAATTCTAAATGAACTGAATCCCTAGTGGTGGAATTTATAGAAGACTAACAAAAAGATATCTTGGCGGCTGAGAAAGGATCTCTCTCCAATCATACACCATACTGCAATATTCCCTCTCATCTGTGTCCCTCTAAGCTTCCCCTTGGCTCCTCTTACTTCAGCTACACAGACCAGGGGAGGAGGCAGAGGTAATCTCTGCCATGAAAGTCCCCAAATGCAGTTGTAGAAAACGTGGCACCATCTTCTGGTGCCCCTCCAGACAGACAGCAGTTATCTTGGACAAAATGCACCTTTTTCTTCTGAAGATCGTCAACTGCATGCTATTCTCTAACACTAGTTATTCATTCATCCTTTTAACCTACGTAAACTCATTCTCTGATTTGTAAATAAAAATTTAAAATAAAAGCCACCAAATGACTTATTTCTCTTGGCATGGACCAAGATGGGCAGGCGGACCAAAAGGTGGAGCTTTGATTCCTCAGACCCATGGACATGCAGCCTTGAACAGTATTTACCAGGCAGTGTTCTGTGGAAAATCCTACAAGAGGTCTAAAGGTAGGAGATAAGAATCTGGGGGATGCTCACATTACATGGATGGATGGATGGACAGATGGATGGATGGATAGATGAAACCAATAGTAATGCCTATATTAGTTATGGAACTAAAGAACTTGCTAAATTATTTAAGTGTATGTTTAATATAATTTTAGCTATTTCAAAGGACATAATATTACATGTAATGATACTACCAATCCAGTTAATGGTCATTATTTTTCTCTCGTATACCCCTGCAGCACATGAAGCTATGGGCTACAGTGGGTCACTGCTGGTCACCTACAAACACGTTTATATTTATCTCAGGATTATTTACCAAGTGTGTACATTTTCTCCATAATCCATTCAAATAAAAATGGGTGTGTATTTTACTCCTTTGATAAGAGGCAATTTTGAGTTGATATACACTTATATGGAAAATATGTATATTGTGCCGTTTGCCAGTTTAAAAAAGCCAATGTCTTGATTCAAAAGTATAAATCCGACATATATCCAAAGCCAGGGAAGGGGAATACAGAAAAGAAGCGGAAGGGGAAAAACAAGCATTCAGGTGGTTGGTCACACTATCCTTGAAGCAGGATAAGAAGGTGAGACTCCCAGGAGACAGAATGGAGCAGAGAGGTGCTTCAGCCTGTGTAGACCACCTGTAGGCAAGAGCTACATGTATTTGAAAGAGGTTACCATGACTCAGATGAGGTAACGGTGCTGGGCACCATGCAGGGGCAACATCCATGTAATAAACACACCTTTGTGGCAGACTGCCCGGCTCAGGCATGTCCAGGACAGCCATCCTAAAGTGCTGTGACTCTCTGTCAAGTGCCTTTGACACCTGAGGCCTTCCTCATGGACACATATTCATGCAGAGAGCCTTGGCCATGGCCCACACACCGGCTCCTCTGGAACCCTTGCTCATGCCCCCACCTTTCCATATTAGTGGCTCCATCCTCCACGCCCCACAGCACTTCTGTACCCCCGTACCTATCTCATCTTGCCAAGACAACTCCTGGTTCTCTGACACACTGGGATGGGAAGCGTGTCCTCCTCCACTTGGGTTCCCCAGCCCTTAACAGAGCAGAAGGGCTCTGTAACATGTGACTCAGCTGAGATGGCAAAGCTTACATCACCCGCCCTACATGCCTTAAGAGTGACTTCTACCAAATGATGAATAAAACATGATCACTGCATAAATTCAGAGAAGCATTTTTCTCCGAACCAAACTGAAGAAGTAAAGAATGAATTAGGCTTTCCTCGTGTCCTACAGTTACTCTTCTTAAAATCACCACACGGCTGTCTTTCTTGGTCCCATGCACCATTTACCCACACAGTCTGAGGGCAGTCAAATGCCATTAGAGTACCCGGAGACAGCCAGGCCTACTCTCACTGCCGCTGGGGAGCTACCATCGCAGCTGTCTGTGTTCTGGAGGAACACACCAACACCCTATCGTGTGACCACGAGTGAAAATGAACCAGAACAGAAATCAACTTGTGAAAACACACCCAATCTACACCCTTTATGCTACAAAAGTTATATTTCTTGGCAGACATTCTTCTCAGCATGCAGCCAAACCCTTACAACTTGATTCCGTCAACAGGCACTCCTGTCCATCTAAGTTCTTGAGTCTACCCAGGCCCAGAAAGGAGCATGGATAACAGGATTGGACCCACTTTGAAAATGGTCAGGTATTTCCCCTTCAGAGGGAAGTGGTCACATCATCGAACTGTGTGCCAGGCAATGGGGAGAGTGTCTCACATACACAGCCGAGTCTGTATTCGCATCAACTCTGAGCACTGGCTAATGCCCCACCCCAGGGTTAAGAAAAGCAGCTGGCACACTGAAGTAGGTGAGAAAGCTGCCTCCCTGACACCCTGCCAGGCTGCCTCATGCATCCCAGCTATTCTTCCTCTTAGGTTTATCCTATTAATTTTTATCTTTCCCTTTACTGAATGATTAACTTCCTCTCTCTTAAGAGGCCTCTACCTGGCATTCACCAGATATTCATTTCTCAGCAAAGCAATTAGTTACCTTAATCTTCCTTTATCATCAAACCTGCATCCTTAATCCCTCAGCATAAGTTCCAGGTCCCCCCAGTGATTCTAGATCCGAATGCTAGCAGGATGAAGTCAGAGCCCTAAAAGAAACCTTCAAAAACAGATGTCATTAAACTCTCATCACCATCTACCAGCGTGTATCGACAGAACAACTATTATGCACGGATCCTGTGTGGTAACATGTATGGGCTGCAGGGGAGGGGAGGGTGTGCTCATTTGGACAGCATGTGCTGAATGCCCACTATAGGTTGACCTCTTTAATGAGATACATTTGTGTCCTTTTTACAAATGAACACACTGAAGGCAAAGACTTCTTCACTTGGAAGCAGAGAGGCAGGATTATGGCCCTAGAGCTGGGCCCTCCCCTTTCACCCCATGCTGTTTGGCACAGTGCTAAGTACCCTAGGGCATACACAGAACAAGCCTGTTCCAGCCTCCAAGCACCAGCCTGGCTGTTGAAAAAAAGAGGACCCATAATTCAAGTGAGTGTTTGCAGAGGGATGAATGGCTGTCTGCAAAGGGGCCTGCCCCTGAGGCAAGAGAAGATGGGCTTCTGGGGAGGCCCTGAGCAGAAAAGACACGAGCCAGCTGTGATGAGGGAGATAGAGGCTGATCTTGAAGGACAACCTCACTTCAGAGCCCCAGCACATTGACCCCACCGGATGGCAGTCATTCTCATGGGCCTTTCCTTCCACTGCCCACTCAACACAGGCCTCAGGAGGCATGGGTCACTTCTCTGCTTCCACCAATTGCCCAGCCCGACACTCTCTTGGTGCCCCTACTCTTCCTTCTCATTCCTCCCTACTTGATCTTTGCTGTGGACATGGCCCTGAGGGTTCTGTGAGGGATGTAAATCATCAGCCCAAACTGAGGGCCTCCTTTAAACACTTTTCTGGACAGATGAACGAGTCTTATGGGAAAGTGGGCAGAAGGCCCTGGACTGCGTCAAGGTGATTTCCTGAATGCCTGAGGATGCTGCCCATGAGAAGTCACCTGTCATCAGCAAGCCCAGCCAGCAGGGTGGGAAGGTGACACCTATGCATTTCTGAGCTCTCTGAACCCTCCTGCTGCAAAGACCACAATGATCTATCTCAAAGTTCCCCACTGGTGCTTGAGCACATGCCACTCTTGCCTCTATCTAAACAAAAACATGCTGAAATCTCCAGAAAGCCTCGCTGCTGGACTCTCGGCCTCCTTCGGAACATTGTTTCAAACCAGGTGGTGCTCAGAGTTCGCCCGGAGCACACAACCCAAGTGTACTCCACAAACAGAGCAGATACACAACTGCCCCATCTTCCCAAAGTCACCTTCCATGCCAGCTTGCCTGACCTCAACTTAGGCTCATGGTTTTCTACCTCTGTGTTTTACATTTGACCTTCCCTGCGTCTAATGTCCCCTCCACTCTTCATTCCTTCTTTGAAAAAACAAAGCATCAAATGTCCGGGGATCTCCCATGTGCTCAGCACAGTGCTGGCATGTAGGAGAAATACGAGGAGCTGCAGCATGCTGTCCGATGAGCTCATCAGTCTACATGAACACACGTGGGGCATGAAGGGGCCCAGTAAATGCACACATGTGCCACAGGCTGAATGCAGGAAGTCCCCTCTCTCTGGGGATGTACACGGAACCTGAGTGGAAGAGAACTTTGCTGTGTAGGCAGCAGCAACTAAGGTCTTCTGGACAACAGAACAGTCAGTGGACAAAGCACGAAGCCAGCAAGGCACAGGGTATACCTGGGGACCTGCTTAGTCAGGGAGAAGAGTTTCCAGAATGACAGACAAGGCTGCAAATGGAGACCAGATGTCGACTGTGGAAGGCAGGGCCAATGGAAGGAGTCAGTCTTCATCCTCCAGGCAACAGGAGGATAGCAAAGAATTTTCGAGCCACCGTGCTGTTTCGTGGGGATGGGTGCAGCAGCGGCCCCGAGTGGGAGGCCTGCAGGTGGGAGCCACCAGAAGGAACCTGCTCAGATGCTCTGAGACACCTGCTGGTGAGGGGGCCCTGGGCTCTTGAGGTTGCCATGGGAACAGAAAAACAGGAGTGAGGAATGTAAATGGCTTTCTTAAGGAAAAGGAAGATGCCGTGACCCTGCTGAGAGCAGTGGAGAGAGAAAAGTCCTCTAAGACAGTGATGCTCAGAGCGGACACTTCTGTTTTGAGGGGCTTAGCATCAAAACCCTTTTCTATCTCGGAAGAACATCCCCCACCCCATCGCATGCCTCTTGATGGAAGGCAGAGCCCATATCTTCTAGAGTAGTTGAAGGAGACAGACTGTCCTCTCCCCCTCCCCCTGGCAGCCTCTGTTCAGAGATATGACCTCCCCCAGATGGTCCCACCTGAACTGCAAAACTCCAGGGGTGACAAGGACATAGGGACAGTTTAGGATTCAGTCCCAGGGGAGGCATCCAGCAGCAATCAGGGCTGAACCTGGGGCCATAATCAAGCCAGAGAGCTTCTGTGGTTTGACTTGGGCCGGGCTTCCTGTAGTCTGACAGACTGTGGTTCTCCAGCCCTGCTTCAACCTGGAGATTCCTGAGTTACTCAATAGGCCCCCAACAGATTCCTTTAGTCAGAATCATACTGGTAAAAATATTAAATCTACTCCTGAAATCCTTGTTGCACTATATGCTAATTTGGATGTAAACTTTAAAAAATAAAATAAAATAAAATAAACTAAAATAAAATAAATCAAATCCAATCCATGCTCTGTGCCTCTCCTCAAAGCCTTTGTCCCCAAACACCCAGATGGCACACCCTCTTGTCAGTTGAACCCTTCTAGCTCCTCTGAACAGATGCTCACTAGGTACCCCCTTTGTGCTCACTTCTATTAGCCAGAGTTACACTGACTAGGCTTTAGGTGCAGCCAGGACAGAACCCACATTTTTTAAGGGCAGGGAGGGGCAGAGGGAGACAGAATTTTAAGCAGGCTCCATGTTCAGGGAAGAGCCCGACATGCAGCTCGATCCTGCATCCCTGGATCATGACCTAAGCCGAAATCAAGAGTCCCACTGAGCCCCACAGGCGCCCCCTCATCTTCTCTTAAACTTACATCCATTGCCTTTCTCTTTCTCTTAAACTTTCTCTTTCTCTTAAACTTACATCCATTGCCCCCAGCCATCAAAACCTGGCCCACTCCCACACTAGCACAACACTGTGGGTAGGGCAGGCACTCTGGATACACCTACAGAAGGATCTGAATTTCATTTAGTCACTCTGGGAAAAATCTGAAAAGCCTCTCACAGGAGTTAAAAGTCCACAATGATGCAATGTTTGGAAAATTTTTTGTAAAAATATTGAGAGATAAGGTAGAGAAAGAAGAGGGCTGGTAGAGTAACATCAAAATATATTTAATGATAATTTTCTCCTCAAAATAATCCAGGGGAAAGAAGAACTGCGTACAAGTATAGATTCAACATGGGATTTATTTTACTATTCTCTTTAGTTTTGATGTTGAAAATTTCCACAATAAAAGCCTTAAAAGATTCAAGATATCAAAATTTAATGGCTGTCTTGAGAGTCTAAGCATGAATGGAGAAGGGATTGAAATCTCCCATGATCGTGTGATAATTGCTCAGGATGGAGAGTAAGCAGTGAGCTCCATGCATTTAGGAAAAGTTTGCATTTAGTCATAATGCAAAAACTTCCATTTATTAAAGAGCTTACAGGGGTGGGAGGTGGGAGATAGTGCTTCAGTAACCGAATCAGCATGGAGGGATTTCAGCCCAAAGAGCACACAAAGGGGAAGGAGTGGTGATAATACCCACTGTGTAGTGCATACAGTTCCCTGCCCCATCTGCTCCTCAGGTTGACTTGGAGGAGAATGACTGATACCTGTGATTTACCTTCGTATACATAAGAAACTGCCATCCATCCCATAATCTCAGGGTCAGTGAACCAGAGCACGTAAAGATATAAGGAGTCAGAAACATGCTCATGACCACAGAGACATAACTTCCACCTTTTGATCTTGTAAATCCCATGTCCCCATTCCTGGGAAAGCTGCCTGTAAATCTACTTAAGGCATGGCGGACTGACCTCCTGTGGGAACCCACCTGGTGTTCAGAAACAGAGGTGTACACTGAGATTTTTTCAAAAACCTGGTGCATCATTTCAGTGCTTTGACTGAAACTTCATAAAGGGCTGGCTTGAGAATGACACACCCTTGCCACAGATGACCTCTGTGTCAGATGGTAAAGGCAGAAAATTAAAATCAATGGAAGATGAGCTATAAGAGAGAAGTCCATCTCTGAAGGGTTCTCCTCTTACCCTCTTCTGCATCACTGGAGTTTCAGAAGGTGCTTACTGACTACATTTACTACTGGTCCAATCCTCATCTCCATCGCTGGGATTTTGCCGCCATCCTGGCTGCAAATTCTTCTAAGTGAGGGTCTGTCTTCCCCTGCCCTCAGCTGCAGCTGTCACTCACAGTGGTCCCCTGCACTCATCCCTGCCTCCCCTTCTCTACCCAGGACACTCATCAGAGACTCTGAACTCCCTCTCCTGCTGACTTTATTTTCCTTGAGCTAAATGCAATTCCTTCCCTGCAACACCACCTGCTGCTGTAACAGATCAACAACACACATGAGATGTGGCCTATCGCTGATGAACACTTTATTATTGTTGTAACTTCTAGTGATTACAAGCCTACTTCCTTAGAGGCCCCTAAATGTGCCATCTGGGTGCCTAAGGGAACCTCCCCTGTCCACAAAGGCTCATTTCACTAGGCAGGCGAATGTCCCCTCCTTTCTGGTTCTCCTTGAAGGACACAGCGTCACCCTCCCTTTAGGAAACCCTATCATTTCGATTGTAAGTGTTCCTGACTGAAGCTACAGAAAAGGTTCAGTTCCTTGGAAATAAAATAAACCCCTCCTCCAAGCAACTCCCTTGCTTCCTCTTTGAATTAGAAGTAATGTGTGTTCCCCCACATGTGTTAGGGAACACTACTTCTATGTCTCTTAAAAGCAGGGCTTTCTTGTGACCAAGTTGGGAGAAACTTGCATTCTGTATTCTCGCTGAGGAGAGGTTCACACGCATATTAGTATAGTAAAGACTACAACTAGGACTGTAATGTATCATTTCCCCTAATAACATCCAGTGAGATTAGAATTTTCTAGAACTCCCCTTTGGGATGTTGCAGCTACAGCTTAATAGTCCCAAAGAAGTTAAGCAGAAACCAGAGGGCAATCCTGTGGCCTTTGCTGCTTTTAACTCCTTGCCGTCTGTTATCTGGAGTCATTAACACATAAACCCTGAAAGATTTATGACAATTCCATGCTCTGGCTATAACTTCATTCCTGTCCACGTCAGCTGACTCAAAAATCAAGGCCCATTCCTACTGACCATCAAGCATGGAGGACACAAAGGATTGGCTTTCAGCACACATGCTATTCTCCTCCCAGTGTGCCCACCTGTCCTGCAGGGGATGCAAAGCCAGAACCACATCTCCCAGATCTCTCATGGCTAAGGTTCCAGATGTGAGTTGAGTGGGGCCATTTAGATGTACTGTTGGGAAATTTGGAAAGCAAAAGTGAGGCAGAGGTCATAGTTCTGTTGTCACTCCTTCCACAGCAAGCCAAGTCCAAGAGGCACTCAGTTCTTCTATGATGGTTTTAGCCAAGGTTCCAGCATGCAGATGCCAGCTTCTTGGGTGTCAGGAGCAGGACTAAAACACCCATGTGTGGGTATAGATCACAGCAGTGTAGCTGGTTTTGATTGAGGCAGCCTCTTAAGCATGGCAGTGCCAACGTGGTCCTGGGGATGCTGCTCCATCACTGTAGAAGAGGTAGCAGCTTCCTGAGTGGTCCAGCTCTCTAGTATGGCTTTCGGACACTCAGTTGTGAAACCTCCATCTGGAGAACAGCGTGATCAGAACTCTTAATAATTCAAGGCAGTCAATTCCCTGCAACAAATCCCTTCCTCCTGCAGTTTGCTATAGTGGATTCTGCTTCCTGAAACGGAACCTTGATCCATACTCCAGCTCTGTGTTCTTGCAAGGATGACCTAACCTCTCAGTCACGCTGTAATGACTGGGATTCTAAATAGTCATAGTCTACATTCCATCCAGGCAGGAAACCTCCTGTATGGCTGACTGTGGGAAAAATGATGAAAACCTGGCCTTCTGAAACCAAGTGTGCATCCTGGGTCAGGTCGACATAGATGCCTGCCTCTCAAGTAAGTAATGATGCCAAAACTCCTGGAGTGGCAACTATATGTTGCATGCCACCAGAAGTTGAAACCATGTAAATCCCAGGCAGGTTTCCCAGAAGAAGAAATATACCTGGGTTCTAACTGCAACCCATGCCATTTAAACTGTGAGTTGCAGACCCCCTGTTCTGCCCAGTGGGGGCAGTGACATCATCCACCTCAAAGGGAGACAGAAAAGAAGAGTAACCTGAAAGTTCTTTGGGCAGAAGGGGTGGGGTAGGGGGAAGGGTGTTGGTGGGAGACGAGGAAGAGTACTATTATTATTAATAATATTATTATTATTGATATTATTGAAGGGTGGTATTTATTACTACTAATTATTATTAGGATCCAGAAATCATAACCAAGAAAAGTATATTTTCCATACTTTGAAATATACTGGCTAAATCTTTAATACTCATAACTTTTCAGCACATTGGAATTTAGAGACAAAGTTTTATGAGCCTCATAAAAAGAAAATCAGACCAATAAAGTGCAATGCTTCCTTTAGATTACAGCCAAGCATTGGAAAGGTTTTTTTTGTTTGTTTGTTTTTTCTCAAAAATCATCTGATTTCAACAGTACTATCAAGACCCATTGCAGGGTTACTATTTTCCGGTCAGTTATCCTTTTGTGCTGTCCCACAAGATAGCTGGAATATTTCCTGTACCTCCATGGCTCTGTTTGTGTTTTGTTGTTGTTGTTGCTATTGTTTTTGTTTTTGAGCAAGAATCATTCCTGTTTCTTGTTTTTGACACAACAGGAAATCAACATGGCAGGTTTGTATCACTGCTAGCCTTAAAGTGCCATGACCCCTTGAAGCAAATGCTCTTGACACAATCTCAAAGTGCTGCTCTAAGATAACAGAGAGCCACAAGGCAAGGAGTTCTTGGGAAGAATTAGACTAACAGGCAGGAAAGCAGGCAGTGGCCAGACCAAGGGGAAGGAGGTCAGTGCTGTCAGTGTGCAGCAGAGCAGCAGGGTAGGAATTGGGACAAGTGACAGAAGGGGACTGAGAGTCGTGTAGCCAGAGCTCCCTGGGCTGAGGACAGTTCTGAAATCAACTCACCATGCATTCCAGGACCCAGAACAGAAGTCAGCCACAGCGTGGAGCCCAGAGCCCATGGGCTATGGCAGGTAAGGGTTATACTTGCCAGCAAGAGCTGGGTCCATCACAAGAGGCCAAGGGAGGCCCCTGGGGAGGTCTCTGATCAGGGAGCCCTGATGAAAGGATCCAGACCCTAAAGAGGGGGTGGGCCCAACCGTCTCTCCACACCTGATCCTTGCACTTATGTTACCAAAAAGACTTCAGTGAGACAAAGCAAAACACATAACTCAACAGGATTCCTTTAAGGTTCCCTAGCGCATTTAAAATAGGATTTAGCTTTTTTAAATGGTCGTACATGTAACATTTTGGGGAAATAACATAAAAATCAAAGCACCAAAACCCTGTAAATCTATGGATTTTTTTTTTTTGAGCCATAAGAGAAAACATTTCACATTGCAAAATGAAATCCTAGGAGGTGCTCTAACCCTAAAATATTCACTTTAGGATGTGTGAAGTGTTTGCTTTAACCATGGAACTAAACCAAATTTGTTGCCAATGACAGGCAAAGAAGTCAGACTAGGAGATGATTGTGTAGTGCTCAAAGAGCAGGCAGGTCCAATACAATCAAAGGGATACACGAATTCACGTAGATTAACTGATTTTTAAAACAATGTTGGCTAGATTTGTGTGAAGGGAGACATGTTTTAAAAATACATGCAGCCATCTTCTACGATCCAATTAATGGCAACAGCTTGATCCAAGGACACTGAATAGTTAGCTGCAAATATAAATGTCCCAAGAAGGAGGGCTCTGCAAACAGGGCTGCCTGAAGACAGCTTTGCTATATTCTCTCGGATCCAAAAAGGGAAGCTTTGTCAGGTCCTTCCCTCAACACACACACACATACACACATCATTTTATTTGGATGTCACATCGTGTGATTAAATTTAACTGGGTGGACCAGTGGAAAACCATAGCATTAACAACATAATTTTTGGAGGAGAGATTCTTTCTGCCAAGTGCAAAGGAGATAATTCTGAAAGTGGTGAGCTGCTAAGAACTGCTTTCAGCATTTTTTAAAATCTAGAGGTACCAAGATAAAAAATCTCTGCTCATTATGGCACTGCTTCTTAATAACCAAATCCGGGGAGTGACCTGGGTTTTCATCATTTGGGCTCCTGGTGGAAAAAAATTATAGCCCATATAGAAGAGATTATCTGTTTACACAAATTATAGAAGTTAATGTCTGTGTGTGTCCATGTGCCCAGTTTCTGGAAGGCTACAGAAGAAGTAAACAGAAGTCATCTCTGGAGAGTAGAACAGATTGGAGGAGGAGTGTCTTTCCCTCTCCAGTTTACACCCTTTTGTCCTAGCTGAAATTTTATGCCAAGTATTACCTTTATAGTAGAAAAACTAGCCATGAACATATGTTTAAAAATCACTTTAAGAGCCCAGAGGCCAGGAATCCCAGAAAGCTCAGTCTCAACCCTGCTCAGTCACCAGGAAGCTATAAAGCTAGAAACGCTCTACAGCTGTAACACTCCCCACAGTTTCCAGAGCCTGTAATGGGCCTGGGCCCCTCACCCACACCCTGGGACCAGGCGAGGGTCATCCCTGCAGGGCCCTCAGAGTCCTCTCCCAAGTGCCCTGCAATTGCTCTACAGTTTCCAATCAATGCAAACTCAATGTCCAGTTAATCTCTACAAATCAAAATCTCTACTTGGCTCTATTCATGAGCAAACTTGTAGGGAAACCCCCACATGGCCAGCTGAAATGCTGTGAACACACACAATGACCACGCACAGTGTCTGGCTATAGCAGTGACAGTGAATACCTAAGACTAGGACTAAGACATTCACTTGTATATGTGACTTGTTTTGTTTTGTTTCGTTTTGTTGTCCCCCCACTAAGATTTAAAGCCCAGATAGCCAAATAGTTTTGTGGTGACTGGTCATTGCTACACATTGCTGTGGCATGTGGTTTCCATCCAGGTCTGGAGGAGCAAATGGCAAACCTTTAGATTTCCAAATGGTGGCCAGCTTTATTAACAATATCCAAGTCCTTCTGAAGGAAGCCTGCTTTCCTCCACACAGGTTGGCCCTGCCAGGGCCGGCGACAGAAGCCAGAGATACCCAGGAACCTGTGAACTCAGAGGTGCCACATGAAGACTTCAGAAGAAAGTGCAGTGCAGGCTCCAAAGGGGCAGGTGGAATCTTGAACTCTAACTCACCAGGCACTTTCCATTCACTTTCCTCCTCATCATTTTCCTCCATTTGTGGACAGGTCCCCAGGGTCAGGGAGTTGCTGAGAATTAGGCTGGTTTTGGGGGTAATGCAGGAAAAGAAAAATGCCCACCAAAATATCAAGGTGAGGAAAGGCATTTGGGAAAAGGCGATCAATGACTTTTTATCCCACAAGAGAAATTTTCCAAGCATCATTTTCCCCCCATCATTGAATGCGAATCCCCAAGACGTCTTTGTATTCTTGGAGCCCAGCTGTTTTAGGAGGACCCAACACCACAGAGTAGCCCTCCCAACGAAGAAATCCTCAGAATCCCACAGCCTCAGATCGCTGTGTGACTTACACTGCCAGGGCAAAGTTGTTGCATTAACTCCCACATGTCCCTTCCCAGCTTCTACATAGTCATGTACAACGTGACAGCCCCACCATGAAAGCTGGAACCTGCTCTCCACAGAGGAGTAACTGCATCCCCACAAAATACAAAGGAAGGAGGTGAGACATGTCACCAAAGAAGAGAACCCCTTCTAACATAGCCATTTATTCTTTACACGTTAAAAAAAATACTTATTTTTGTTTTTTTTTTCTTTCCACAGAAAAACGTCACTTCCCTAAGCCAGCCAGACCTGACACATTAGTTTTTTTCTTTTTTTTTTTGAAATAACTCAAAAATCCAATGGAAGGCAGGAAAATGCCCCTGCAGAGGCCATGGCATAAAGATGTACAGAGCTCCAGAGGTCCTGGAGCTACCACTGAGCTTCTTAGTCTTTGGTTCACATGCACAGCACCACACAGCCCTTGATAGCCTCAGAAAAGCCACTTAGAATTCAATTTTGTTCCTTGCAACACTAGAGTGGGAGATTAAGAAGACACACATCAGAGCCAGAGGGAAGGCCTCTGTTCAAATCTTGATGCTGCCTCTTACTCTGTGATCTAATTACTCCATCACACTGAGCCTCAGTTTCCTCAACTATAGAAATGGGGATGATAAGAGCATCTACCCCACAATATTGAAATGATTAGATAAATTTATAGAACATAGTTAATATACTTCTTGAGATATAGCAAGCGTGATGTAAGTGTTGGCTATTATTTTTTTTTAATTAATGTTTATTTTTTAGAGAGAGAGAGGCAGAGCATGAGTTGGGGGAGAGGGGGCAGAGAAAGAGCGGGAGACACAGAATCTGAAACAGGCCACAGTCCCTGAGCTGTCAGCACAGAGCCCGATGTGGGGTTCGAACTCCCAAACCATGAGATCATGACCTGAGCCAAAGTGAGACGCTCAACCGACTGAGCCACCCAGGTGCCCTAAGCACTGGCCATTATTAGCTAGAATTGCTTAATGCACTGAGGGCCTATTAAGGACTGTGAATACAAAAGCTTCTAAATTGCAATAATAACTATATTCATAAATTTCTGACTCGGGTACTTGAAGGTTATTGGTGCTATGCGTTATCAAAATATACTAGTGAGGCCTGCAAATTCTGTCGATTTGAAATGTGTACACCTAGATACTTTTAACGGTGTACACCTAGACTTCCAGATGTGCTCACCCTTTGTTTTTCAGGATATATGGGACAAAATTCAAACACAGCATGTCTTATATGTGGATTGCCTTGGTTCTGTGGTTTGGTCTCTTCTGGCAGATGCTGCATAGAGAAGGTGGCATGTTCAAATGCCAGCTGCAGTCCCTGAAATCTTGAAAGACCTGTTCCAAGCCCTTAGGATGTAGCTCTCACTTACTGATCCATGAGAATGTGACAAATTGTGCTTTTGATAGAACTGTATTCAAACCACCATAGATAGTCCTTTGCATCTAGCCAGAACCTACAGACCCAACAAATACTCCACTGCATTCATTTTCCTAGAGACCAGATATTTACTGTGCACCTACTATGAATGAGATGCTGTGCTAGACACTGATATACGTACACTCTCTGCCCCCACATAGCCATCCAGGCAGATTTTTTTAATCATGAAAGTACACATAAAAGTATAAATTGAGATAAATGTATGAAGATAAAAACAGGGTTATGAAAGTGTATATGGAAGAGACATAATGGACACTGGCCTTAGCCAATTCTCTGCTGGAGAAGTGACATCCAAAGTGAGACCTCCAGTTTCTGGTAATGGTAGACTAGGTAATGGTAGTTGGGCCAACTGTACCACCAAAAATAATGAGTAGATTTAAAAAAATGTCAGATAAAATTATTCTTTAAACCACTGAAAAGTATAGGGATGCCTGGGTGGCTCAATCAGGTAAGCATCCAACTCTTGATCATGATCTTGTGGTCCATGAGATCGAGCCTGCTTCTTCCGGCACTGTGCTGACAGCGTGGAGCCTGCTTGGGATTTCTGTCTCTCCCTCTCTCTTTGCCCCTACCCTGCTTGTGTGAGCAAGCACTCTCTCTCTCTGTCTTTTTCTCTCTCTCTCAAAATAAATAAATATTTGAGACAAAAAATAAATAAATAAAGCATCAAAGTGTAGATGAGATAGTAGTGAAGAACTAGGGAAATTTCAGAGAAATAGGAACACAAGGAGCCACTTTTGCCCTGAGGGTATTTGCCAATTCTGAAAAATTTGTTGTTTACAAGCCACTCAATCTAGAGTATTTTGTTATAGCAGCCCAAACAAAGATAGAAATAGCAGCCTTGATGGGATAAGACAGAGACTCCAGCCCTAAACTTGGCTTAAGTTGGCTCTGGATATGAGGCATTAAGCAGAAACAAATACTAGAGGAAGGCACCTTCGTAACAGGTCCCAAATAGAAATCAGCACAAAAACCAAAGATAACTAAGTCCACAAGGAAAGAAGCACCATGAGTAAGAACTAGTTGAAAAAAATAATAATAATAACAGAACTACAAAAACTTCAAGTATTGGAACTGTCAGACCATAAACTATGCTTACAACATGGGAAGATTTTATTTTTTTTTAAATTTTTTTATTTCAACGTTTTTTTTAAATTTATTTTTGGGACAGAGAGAGACAGAGCATGAACGGGGGAGGGGCAGAGAGAGAGGGAGACACAGAATCGGAAACAGGCTCCAGGCTCTGAGCCATCAGCCCAGAGCCTGACGCGGGGCTCGAACTCACGGACCGCGAGATCGTGACCTGGCTGAAGTCGGACGCTTAACCGACTACACCACCCAGGCGCCCCAACATGGGAAGATTTTAAAAAGACCACTTGGAAAATATGTACCAGTAATAGGAAAGCCAGTGACCTAAAAGATTTAAAGAAGAACCAAATAGAAATCTAGAAATTAATATAGTACCAACAATTTAAAACTCAAGATTTTAATACCAAAATAGATACAGTTAGGGAGAGATTTGAAAAATCAGACTAAATTATCCAGAGTATACCATTTAAAGACAGAAAGGATGGAAAATACAGAAGACAGGATAGAGAATGCAGAGGAAGAGAAAATGAAGTGTTCTGTAATCAAGACCTCAGAAAGAGAAAAGGGGATGCGGTAGAGGTAATACGTGAAGAGATAAAGGCTGATCATTTTCCAGAATTTTTGTTTCTTTTTTTTAATCACAAAAAAATTTTTTACATTTACTTTTGAGAGTCAGAGCACAAGTCGGGGAGGGGCAGAGAGAGAAGCAGACACAGAATACGAAGCAGGCCCCAGGCTCCGAGCCATCAGCAAAGCGCCTGACACGGGGCTTGAACTCACAAACCGTGAGATCATGACCTGAGCCGAAGTTGGACACTTAACCCACTGAGGCACCCACGTGCCCCTTTTTTAAAATTTTTAATGTTTACTTTTTAATATAATTATTGTCAAATTGGCTAACATACAGCGTGTCAAGTGTGCTCTTGGATTTTAGGGTAGATTCCTGCAGCTCATCGCTTACATACAACACCCAGTGCTCATGCCAACAAGTGCTCTCCTCAATGCCCATAACCCATTTTCCCCTCTCCACCACCACCCCCATCCAATCAACTCTCAGTTTTTTCTCGGCATTTAAGAGTCTCTTTTTATTTTTGAGAGACAGAGCATGAGCGGGGGAGGGGCAGAGAGAGAGGGAGACACAGAATCCAAAGAGCTGTCAGCACAGAGCCTGACACAGAGCTCGACACTTGAGATCATGACCTGAGCCAAAGTCAGATGCCCAGCAGACTGAGCCACCCAGGTGCCCCTCCAGAACTTTTGAAAGACATTAATATGTAACTTTAAAACCTCATTCAGTTCTAAAAAGGAAAAATAAAAAGCCAAACCTTAACACAATACGATTAAAATGTACACCACTAAAGATAAGGAGAAAAATCTTAAAGGGATCCTGAAATAACGCCAAATATATTACCTTCAATAGTGACAGCCTGACGGGTATCCTCTCAGTGAGAACAATGCACGATAGTGGAATTTTTCCTTTAATGTGCCAAAAGAAAGTAACTCCCTACCTAGAATTCTATACCAATGAAAGCAACAAAATCATCCAAGGATAAAGGTCATCAAAATATTTTTTTTAAAACTAAGAGTGTTTGCCATCAGCATACTGAAATGTGAATTGTAATGGCAATTAAAAAGGATGTACTTTAGGCAGAAGTATCCTAAATGATAGACTTGAAGTATAAGAAAGAACAAATGGCAAAGAAAGTGGTAAATATGTGGTACTATCAACAAAATATTGGCTATGTAAAACAATAACAATAATGTTTTATAGTCTCCTTTAATTAAAATTTTTATCATCAATAAATAGCATGTAAGATGAGCATGGGGAAAATAAATGTAATTATTCTAAGAGCCTCATATTATCTGAAAAGAGGGTAAACATTTGATTAAACTTTAAAGTTTGAAAGTTTGAAAAATTAAGTGTTAATTTCCAAGGTAATTACTAAGAGAAAAATACATTTTCCAAACTAGAATATGGCAAAAGTAAAATGGTAAAAAAAAATCAAGAAAGGAGGTTAAAATACCAGGGTGCATGTACAAAGAATAAAATGTTAGGTTTAAATCTAAATATATCAGCAATTACATTAAATGTGAGTAGATAGAGATATTCTAGTTAAAAGGCAAGAACTATCAGACTGGATTTTTTTTAAAATTCCGCAGTATGATATTCACAAGAGACAATGTATAATATAAAGAATCAGAAGTTGATCTGGCCAACAATAGTTTTCCAGGCAGAAAGAATAACATACGCAAAAGGCCAGCAGTAGGAAAGCCCAACTGATAGGAGGTCAGTGGGGAAAGGTGTAGAGATTAAAAAGAAATACAGTCTTAACTGAGCTGGAGGTGTAGGCTTAGCCACTCCACACAGGTGCAGGCAGAAAAGAACAACAAAATTTGTCCTAAATGGCTGAAAAGTATTGGAAGAAGTACACAAGACACAATCTAGGATCTCAAGCTGCAATGCAATCGACTTAAGCACAAATAATAAAAGAGCTAGTGTTTCTAAGGGCACCTTGGTCCATTTGTGAAATGGTGTGGTTCAACTATGAATTCTGAGGTGAGGATAAGCTGAAAGTGACCTGGAAAGAACCACAGGGATGATGGAGGGCTTGTATTCTGATAAGGGAGTGTAGATTTGTACGTTGCAGGTGATAGGAGACTGTTGAAGGATTTTAAGCTGTAATTTGATGAGAAGTGCATTTAAAACTAATCAGGCATGACTGTGGAAGATGAAATAAGAGGGGGAATGGAAGTAGGGAGACGAGTTAGACCACTCATGATTTCAGAGCCACTGTCATTGTTTCTTACTACCTCTCATACTCAGCATTGTACAGAGAAACAAGCACTCTTTAAGTTTATGTATTTATATATTTTGAGAGAGGGAGAAAGTAGGCAATGGGGGAGATGGGGAGATAGGGAGAGAGAGAGAGAGAGAGAGAGAGAGAGAAAATATCTCAAGCAGGCTCTGCACTGTCAGAGCATAGCCCAATGGGGGGCTCAAAATCAAGAGCCTTAAGATCATGACCTGAGCCAAAATCGAGTCTGGTGCTTAACTGACTGAGCCACCCAGGCACCCCAAGAAGCATGCATTATTATCTCACATTCCCTAGAGGTACCAAAATCAGAGAAGCAGAAATGGATTTTCAAGCACCCATAGATTATTCCCACCATGGTACCAAACTGTAGAAAATTGCTTAATTTTGAAATTATAAAATCTACCCACTGTACTATTAATTAGCAAACATTAATTTAGCATTTTCTGAGGACTAGGTATCTGCTAACATGGTGGGAAATACAAAAGACTTAGCACTTTTAACTGGGAAGAGATGTTATGTCATTCGCTTTCCAAAATGGCTGTGAGGCGTTTGACAACTCATTAAGTTCGACCCTTCAGGCATTGCCCAAACCCCCTGTAGGTCATTATCTCGAGGTTCTGGAGTTCAAACCCTGCATCAGGGTCGCTACTGTCAGCATAGAACCTGCTTCGGATTCTCTGTGCCCCCCACACTCTCGGCCCCTCCCCTGCTGTACTCTTCCAAAAATAAATAAGTATTAAAAATAAATAAAAAAGCTCCCAGGTGTCACGCTCTCCTCCAGCTCTCCTCCAGACTTACAGTTCCATAGACTGCCTACCTGCTCTCGACTCCTCAGTTCATATCTCCAGCCTGGACCTCTCCCCTGAGCACCAGAGCCATATATCCTGTGGCCTACTTGATGCCTACCCTCAAGATCTCCCAGACATCTCGAACTAAAACATAACAAAGGCAGAGCTCCAAAATACCCACCATACCTCTCGGTCTCTCCCGTATCAGTTAATGGTCAACTCAATCCACGCAATTGCTCACACCAAAAATCTTGGAATCATCCTTGATTTCTCCTTTTATCTTGCAACTTCTAACATATAAATAAAATTTTCAACTTACATGCTCACATTTATCCCAAATGCAACTCCTTATCATCCTCACCACCATGATCCAGGGCACACCATTGCACTGCTGGCCTGACTCATGACTCTGGTTCTGCCTTTGCTCCTCTGCTTTCCACTCGTGCACGGCAGCCAGAAGGATCCTGTTAAAACCCAGATCACCTCTCCTCTGCTCAAAACATTCCAGGCTCCCCACGCCCCCCCCACCTTTCTTCAGGGAAAAGGCAAGAGTCCCAACTGTGATCTGCAAAGCCCTATGTAAGCTGACTCTCTGCTGCCCTCTGACCTTGCTTTTTATCCTTTGCCTCTTTATTCTCTCTGCTCCAGTCACACAGGCTCCCTTACACAGTCTTTCCCTTGCTGTTCTCTCTACCCAGAATGTTCTTCTTCCATTTCCGCAGAACTCATCCCCTGATTTCCTTCAGGAATGTACCCAAAGATCTCCCTGGTCCCCTAACATCTCAGGGTCCGCCACCCCCTAAAATTCATATCCCACTTTCTTAATGTTTTCTTCTTAGCAGTTACAATTAGGTAATTATCCCTCATCTTGGTCACTGTCTGTCTCCCCCAACAGAATGTAAGCGCTCGAGGTCAGTGATTTTGTGTTTTGTCCAGGGTCCAGCCCCAGGGTCTACTACGGTGCCTGAAACAAGGTAGGTGGTCAACACATGTGTAATAAGGGAAGGAGTTCTGCGGGTCACTGGTCTAGCTGGTCCAAGGTCTTCTGGTGGCCCCTTCTCCACTTGGTCACCAGACCCAGACAGCAAACATCTCAGGCCTAAGGGGACAATTCCAGCAAGGCATGATAAAGGCCCATCCCCAGAGCTTGGGCACGATCTTGGGAGGGGACTGCACAGACGTCCACTCCTCACAAATGCCCCAGCTTCCACAGCTGCTGCTGTGCACCCTCATCTCTGCAAAGGAAAATACCCCCTAGGATGTCTTTAAAAACCAAGTCCCATGTAAACCCTTCAGCTGTTTACCTGAATTCTTTTTAATCTCCTACAGAGATGCCACTAAATAACCAGCTCTCAAGGACTTAGAAGGGGTGGCGAACAGCAACTCCTCCTCAGAAAATGTTTTTATCACCCTGCTGCTGAGAAAACAGGATTTAATTTCCATCAAGAGAAGTACAAAGCAATAGAGCAATTATTCATATTTTTCCTCAGTGCTGGATTATCTAACCAGGGGTCTCGAAGCATTTAATCTCCAACAGGTAAAGGGTTTTACCCAGGCAAACGGACCTTCAGACAAAGATCTCAAGCCCCACTTGCAGGCTTGTGTGTGAACCTGCTGGACCTTCCCTTTGACCTCATCATGGAGGCCATGAAATACTCTCAAAGGCAGAGCCATTCACAAATGAGAACTTTCTCTTTTGGTGTAGGAGGTGGGGGGCAGAGAGGGTCTCTTCCATCTCCGTGGTTCATGGGATGTCTGCTGTCTCATTCCACATCCAATGGCATTCCCTCTGAGAGGAGCAGGACAGTGGATCTCAAGACAAGAAGCACCTGGAAGGCCCTGAGGCACTCTACTCTCTGAGAAGTCCCTTGCACAACGTCCCAGACAACCGGGACCCCAGGTCCACTGTTTTCCCAAATGCTTCTGGGGATAGGACATTCACTCTCCATCTTCTGGAAAGCCTGTTCTTCCTAAGTGCCATTGGTCCCCCGGGATTGCGCTTTTCAAAGATCCTGGGTCTTTGTAATCACTGAGTGTTCACACTGTGCCCAGCACTTTACATAATTTACCTCATTTAATTACTATAGTCTGAGGAGAGAATTGCCATCCCCATTTTCAGATGGGGAAACGGAGGCTTCCACTACTTCCATCCCTTCCTAGCCACTCTCCTTGTGACATGGGTTCTAATGCGGCATTTTATTTTAGGAACACTGCAACCATGACTGTAATCTCTTTACCTCTTATTCTAGAAACACAGGCTAGCACTTGTAAACACACGAAAGTCTTCAAAGACAGGGAGAAAAAAAAAACACAGCATGCTTAGCCTAAACACCAAGAAATAAACTGAAGAAACTCAGGTTCATCACAGGATCAAATAATGTGGCAGGTCAGCCTCTCAGCTGATATGACTCAAAATTAGATGCCGACCCTGTGCACCTTAATTTCACCAAGGCCCTCTATCATCTTTGAAATAGCTTTTAGAGTAGTTTTAGTTTTATGGGAAAATTAAACAGGAAGTACAAAGTTCTGAAATACCCCCTGTCCCCAGAAACACAGTTTCCTCTCTTATTTATATCTTGTCTTAGTGTGGTACATTTGTTATAACTGATGAACCGATATTGATACATTAGCATCTACAGCTTCCTTTAGGGGTCACTCTGTATTATGTTCTATGGGTTTGGACAAATATATAATGACACGTGTCCATCATTACTGTATACAAAATAGTTCACCGCCCTAAAAATCCCCTGTGTTCTACCTGCTCATTCCTCCCTACCACCCCCCTCCACAACTCCACCCTCTGGGAACCGCTGATCCCAAATGACAAGAAACCTTGGAACTAATAAGCAAATAGAGCAAGGTTGCCTAATACAAGCAATTGCTTTCCTATATCCGAGTCATGAACGATTGGAATTTGAAATTAAAAACACATTAGCAACAAACAAACAAAAACCAAAAAAATGCTCAGGTATAAACAGATATGAAGCTAACAAAATATTAACATAATCTATAGGAGGAAAACTATAAACCTCTGATGAAAGAAATCAAAGATTTACATAAATGGCTATTCCTTCGTTGAACTTTAAGAGCAAATCCTCCAATTCCCTCTGTTACCCTGATCTCAAATTGTAACAATAGTTAACAGACAAAATCTCCAAGCAGAGGTAGCCCCATGGATGTGCTGCTACCAACACAAAGTTCAGGCCCTCTGCCTACTGTGGGCTGTGGCAGGGAAAGAGGTGCCCAACGGGGAAGGCATATAAAATACAAACAAGTGCTTAGTATGTATACGTCCCAAACATTGCATGGAACATATTTACACTAAAAAATTAGAAGGTAACTGTTAGTGTCAGGCATTGTGCGGGGTAAAGTTAGGAGTGAGAGTCAAAAACAATTTTTGCAGTATAAGGCCTTATTGGGAACTAAGGTTCCAGGCGAGGTTCCATGACTCAAGGAGGGAGTCAGGGAAGTCGCACCCAGGTATGGTGGGGTAGGGTTTTTAAGCTGTAGCAGTTCCGGGTTTAGGCTCCGGTGGGTCTTTCTCTCGTGCCAGGTTGTGCTGTTGCTCGGTAATTGGTTGACCTTCAGTTGTTCTGGAGAGCAGCTGGGGGCTCTCTGTTGGGTTGTGCTGGTGCTCGGTGATTGGTTGCCCTTCAGTTTCTTCCAGTGCACTGGCGATGTTTCTTCCTGCGCACTGGCGAGAGGGCCCTCCCCCTCCAGGGACATCCTAACAGTAACTTGTACTTTAGCTAAATTTAAAATTTACCTGGGGCTCCTGTATGTTTATTTGCAGCATCTTGCAACCCTACTCCAAGGCCTCACTGAAGCCAGACTGGCGGTGGGAGGAAGACAAGGCAAAGTAACAAACCTGTTATTGTACCCAGTGCTTCATATTTTTCAAAGCTTTTTCAACTCTTTCTCCAGATTTGCTACATGTCTGAGAGGAAAACAAGACAACAATCTCCACCCTCATTAACCAGAGGAGAGGGGGAAGACAAGCACCAAGCAATGGAGCTAAGACTGTGAGAGTCAAGAACACAGCTGGCTCTCATTATGCCTAAGCCCACCTGTTCAATTAGCCCAGTAGTTGAAACTTGGGATCACCTGGCGAGCTGCCAAAAGCCCCTGAGGCTTGGGCCCCACTCCTAATGCCTGGCTATCTTCTAAAAAAACTTCACGATAGGGGTACCTGGATGGCTCAGTCCGTTGAACGTCTGAGTTCGGCTCAGGTTATGATCTCACAGTTCGTGGATTTGAGCCCCGCGTCGGGCTCTGTGCTGACAGCCTAGAGCCTGCTTTGGATTCTGTGTCTCCCTCTCTCTCTGCCCCTCCCCTGCTCATGCTCTGTCTCTCTCCCTCAAAAATAAATAATCATTAAAAAAAAAACTAAAACACTTCATGGAGGAACTGCTTTTTTAGTTTTTAAAAATGTTTAGTTGATTTCAATTCAAAAAGTCACAGGCAGCTGGTGGCTATATATTGGATACCCCAGATCAATCTCACCCATTTATCCCCACCACCATGTTTTTCATTTTTAAAATTTTTATTGAAATTCCAGTTAGTTAACATACTACCATGTTGTTTTATTGTTTTTTTCAACGTTTATTTTTGGGACAGAGACAGAGCATGAACGGGGGAGGGGCAGAGAGAGAGGGAGACACAGAATCGGAAACAGGCTCCAGGCTCTGAGCCGTCAGCACAGAGCCCGACGCGGGGCTCGAACTCACGGACCGCGAGATCGTGACCTGGCTGAAGTCGGACGTTTAACCGACTGCGCCACCCAGGCGCCCCACTACCATGTTGTTTTAAAGCAAATCCCAAACATATTATTTAATCCATGTACCAATATCTTTTAAAGCTTTCCAGATGATTTAACTGTGAAACCACGGTTGGAAACCAATCACTAGTCTATCAAATACTCAAAACTGTAACACTTCATTTAATTTGGGGACTTTCAGCAACTTCACAACCTTGACAACCTGGTTCTAACCTTGAGTGCATATCCAATCACCTGATGAGCCCAGACTCCACTCCCAGAGATCTGGATTTGGGGAGATAACTTTTTCTCTCCCTCCTCATCTTGCTCCTTCCCCATTTTTCCACAAGCTTATTATGTGATTCTAATGTGCAGTCTGAATTGAGAAGCACTGCTTAAAAGTCTTTCTATATAATGCATCTTCCACAGACCAGCCTCACCTGGAAGCTGGTTGAAAACAGCAGAATCTCGGGGCCCAACCCAGACCTTCTGCATCAGAATTTACATTTTAACAAGCTTCCCCAGGTGCACACTGAACATGCACACTGAAGTTTAAGGAGTACTACTCTAAAGCAGGGTCTCAGAGTGTGGTCCCCTGACCAGGACCCTTGGGGTGCAAACTTGTTAACAGTATAAGTTCTGGAGCCTCATCCCAAGCCTACAGAATCAGAAACGCTGGGGGTCAGGCAGAGCAAGCTTTATTTGTACTTTCACCAGCCCTCCTGGTGATGCTGATGCACATTCTAGTTCAAGACCCACTGCTCTGTAGTCTAGAACTTGACTGTATTGCCCAAGCAGCAAGTACTGCTTACAAAAACAACACTTCACTTCAAAAGAGAAGCTGAAGCCATCCTTGGGCTTCTACACAAACAATTCTACATAAATTAAGATATCTCTTTTTAACTCTCTTTGACATATGAAAACAAGGAGTGCAATTAAAACAAAGCAACCTGGGATCCTTAGGAAAGTATAGGCCAATAACTGATGTTCATAAAAGCATCCAAGATACTAAACATGCCGGTGATGTTCCATACATTCTCCTTGAGAAGGCACCCAAGTTTACATTTTAGAAATAGTTCTATTACAATGTTGTACATTTCTTCCAAGCAAAAAATAATTGCTTAGAATAGTCTATTGTGTCACATAGTTCATTCCTAAAATGGGGAGGTAGGGGAGGGGCACAAGAAGAATAGTCCTTCTAGGATGGCATGGGAGGACCCAGCGCCACTCTCCGGAGAAGTTCCTGTTAAGTTTTTGAGGTATTGAATTCTTCTGAGAACTGGAGCAAAGACCTTCTGCCTTTAAAATGCGTGTCCAGAATGTACATAAAATTTTTCACAGTGTCAGAGGAGTCAAGGCCCCTAGGCTAATGGGTATGATGCTGAGGATGCCTATTCCGGTACAGAAAGCAGGCAGAGAGAAGAGAATGCAGCTGTCTCCGGGGGAGAACCATTCAGACCCCTGCCAAATCCTAGCTTATTCTCTCACCAGCTAAACAACAATCAGAGATTCATATTCCACTGAAAAAGTGGGTGCAGGAAGGCCGGTTTTACTGCTGCCATCTACGAGTAAGGAAACTGAAATCCAGAACAGTGAGAGGCTAGTCTAGGTGGGCCAGTGACAGTCAAACTCGGCCTTTCCACTGGCCCATCTCCTGCATACTAGGATGCATGAACTCTGCCTTCCTCACAGCTCCAGGACTGCCAGGCACACCGGTCTCTCTCTCTTTACTGCCCACCCTTTAGAGCCCATCTCCCACACAGTCACAACCTGCCATCTATTACCCTTTGTCCCCTCCTGACCAGGGAAAGCCCATTTCTGCCTCCAAGCCTCTATTCCAAGCTGGGTAGGGTTGGCCAGTCCATCCTTGAAGCCTCAATGAATCCTGAACAGGAAGAAGTCTTAAATCAATGACACTCTGGCGCTGACTGTTGTAATGCCTTTTCCCACAACTAAAAGCATGAGATCCTTGCGAGTAGAGTCATGTGCCTCATCTCTGCATCCCCAGAGTTGGCCAGTGAGCACTCAACCAACCGATGAGGCAGGGAGGCCAGACACCACTCCAGACTGTGGAGATTAATAATGGAGAAGACTTCAGGCCTTTGCAAGTGTTGGTTTATCCTGGTATTGTGTTTGCAGACAAGGCTGCCTCCAGGACTAAACTTTAATCCCCTGAGGACGCAGGTGAGTTTCCTATCTTTATGTGAGAAGTACCAAGGGCCATGTTGTATAGGTGTTATATATAGAGCGGGTGGCCTTAAGACCCTCCATTTTCCTGAAGAGTCAAGTTCTTCCAAACAAAGTAGCCATAGGGTCTAGGCTGAATGCTAACGAGATATCAGGAAATGGGGAGCCTAATCCTACACACCCGCCTTTCAGGAACCCCAAACTCACATTAATGGGACAAACTGCAGGTCCGGCCGCCCTCTCCCACAGCCTCACAGCTCCTCAAACCACACACACTGTCCCCAACTTCTCTCTTCTCCTCCAGCAGAGCCCCAGCAGGCTGCTCTTTGCAAAACTGTTCTCATCCATCACGCTCTGATCTGGGGTGGGAGGGTGCCTGTGTTTCCAGCACCAATGTCCCTTCTGTAGAGCTTGCAGAGGACACGGCATCTGGCAAGCTTGGAGCCCAGGGGCACACCACACAGGTGACTGTGAATGCACGTGTGTGTACGTGACTGTGCACAAGCATGTACAAGCACAAGTCTTGGGAGCTGGAACACAGTTGACTTTAGTAACTGGCTGCCTGCCCTGAGTCCTAGCAGCAAGCAAAGCCCTGGCTATTGCGCCCTTATTCCTATCACCTGTAAGGGGATGAGGTAGTATACATTTCCCAGCACAGCAGCCCTTGGGAATGGGCCACAGAGGTTGTGACTCAAGTCCAGCTCCAGGAGCACAGAGAGTCCAAAGGGCCAGGCAAAGAGATCCTTGCCCCTCAGGCTGCAACTTGATGCCTCCTCGTAGAGTGTCATCTTCTCTCCTGACAGTCTATTTGAAGAGCAGTGATAACCGTGAAATAAGGCAGAGAACAACCTAAGAGAGGCCTAATGTATTGCTAAGCTTTGCAGAGAGTCCTGTGGGGCTTCAGAAACGAGGCCAAGCTGCACCTTGCGGAGGGGTCCCGGGGTGCTATGGCGGGGGGGGGGGGTGAAACTTGCAAACGTGATGGAGGAGGTAGTAGTCATGTATGCTAGGAGACAACATGGTGAGGAGTGCAGATGAGCAGATTACAAATATATGCTCAAGATAAAAAGGACATGGGGGCAGGAAAGAGTCCTTTGCTCCCATTCCAACTTGTCAGAGGTAAAATTTTGTGTGTGTACACATGTCCAGCACGTATATGTGTGTGTGTTTCTTTTTGCACGATCATACCATATCTATGATTTCAACTTACTTTACTCAACCATTAGTTTTGAACATCTCTCCCTGTTAATATATAAAAATCAGCCTAAAAACTTGTAATAGTTGCTTATTCCATTACAGGAGGGTACGGAATGCCCCTTAGCTGTAGGATTTTTGCTTGTTTCCATTATTCTGCTATTTCAAATCCAGCAATTTGTCTTTGCCAGTGGGATAACCCTACAGAAGAATTTCTGGGTCAGGGGCAACTCCAAGTACATTCCTACCAACAGTTCAAATGGCACTTACTGAGCACTTACCATGTGTACACAAGCGGTAAAATAAAACAGCTTTTATTTTAATGGCACTGAAAGTAAACTGACCCTGAGCTCCTGACCCCAACAAGGAGGAGACCATTTATTGAGGGATGAGTTAAGGGCCTTTCTACTCTTTGTATATATTTTTCTATTGTATGCACATATATATTTTATTATAAATATTAAATGTGCATTCTAACATGTGAGATATGAAACATCAGTGCATATCAGGTAACTACATGGCATATTTACCCCAATCTAGTATACATCATAAATTCTTTTCACTGTCTTCAGCACAACCCAGTGCGAGATGAAATTATGTGCATAAAAAAAAATCACCCTGCACTTTCTTAGAATTCTCTCCCAGGGGTTGCAAGGATTGCCTGTGGGGGAGAACCAAATTAGTCTGTAGCCTCAAACCCACTCCCACCCCTCATACCAGCCCCAGCATGAAGGAACATTAACATCAGGCAATAGCTCAGCTTGCTGATTCTCCAGCTGGAAAACCAGTGAGTAGGAAGCAGGGCTCCGCACTTGGGTTCTGATTTCCTACAAAGCCAAATTCCCATTGCTCTCCCCACGCAGACCCTTTCTCTGCCCCCACCCTTTGATCAAAAGTGAAAGTCACTGCCACAGCACACAAGCCTTGGCCTCAAAGATCCGTGTTACTCGCTGGTTCCCAGAAAAGCACTTGTCTGGGACACGGCTTAAGGAGCAGCCAAGAAGAGTTCACTGATCTCTGTCTCCAGGGATCAGTGGCTTTGGCACCAGGAGGGGCCAAGGCTTTCCAGATGTTCCACGGAAGGGCTGGACCAGCTCCAGGAAAGCCCTGCAGGCCTACAAAGGGACGCCTGTTCCCCAAGTGTGCGCCATTCTAAATCACAAGCTCTCTGAGGAGAGCGCCCTCCAAAGCAGGCAGGGCCTTCATAGAGAGGTCTGCAGGGTCCTCACTCCGTGTCCTGGGCCACCACCCAGCTCTGGAGCTCTGCCACTTCCATGACACCCCTCCCCCAGCATTCACATGCACAAACATTTCCCCCAAACTACCGGCTCTGGTTTCTATAGCAACAAAGCAAAAGCCAACAGGGTTTGAAAAAGCAGCAAACTTGATGGCAACCATGCAGAAGGGCAGAGAAAAAATCCTGGGAAACTCTGGCCTCATCCTAGCAATCTGCCCTCAGAGGAGTGCCAGCCCACCAGGGGCCGGAGCTACAAATCTAAAACCTGAGCTCTCTGCTCCCAAGGGGGCAATTCCCTTCCTTTGGCTCCACCTACCCTCCCTGGAAAGAAGAGGGCCAGAGAATACACTGAATAATGCCCAACGCAAGTTGGAAAGTTACCTGAACAGGGAGCAAATCCTAAGTACAGCATTGGGACAATCACACTGTGATGATACCATGACTGCCACGAATACCACTGGCTCGAACTCACTGCACACTTTTGAGCACGTAGTTTGTGCCAGGCACTAATCCAGATTGCCAGGAATGCAATGACAACCCAGCAAGATAAAATATTTGCCCTCTGCAGCTTATATGCTAGAAAAGCAAATAGATAACAAGTGAAAAAAAATGTCAATAATAATTTCAAACGGCACCCAGTGCAATTAAAAAAAAAGCAACTCAACAACAAAAAAGATTTCCAGAGAAGATGTTATGGTATAGAAATGAAGACTGTATGACAATGTAGAAAAAAGTACACTTTCCATCTATGTGTATGGTGCTTTACTTTCAAAGTGGGTTTTCATGCATATAAACCCCTCCCGCCATCACTCTCTGTTAGTGAGTAGGATGGGAATGCATCAGGACGCTCACCTGATTGAGCGGAAACAGAAGCCCAACCGTGTGAAATGACATGTTCTAGGTCCACACGTTTCACTCCTAGGATCTCTATTTACCAGATGGCCATAGAGAGAATGTAAATATCAGCCTCATATAAACATTAGGGGAAGATATTTGCAACAAATGTAACTGACTCTGAAGGTATAAGATTTAGAAAAAAGCTATGTAAAAGTTTAAAAAGTAATGAAGAACTATCTTTCAGGAGTGATCAAAAACCTGTAGATACATAAAAAGTTTCTCAATATCACTAATAATCAGAAATACAAATTAAAACTCTGAGGAAGCATTCCCCACCATACTAGCAGAAATGTAAAAGTCTGATAATACCAACTATGAAGCTATAAAGTGATTGGAAACCGTAAACATGTCTGGTGGTAGCAGCAACTGGCATGATAGTTTGAACAACAATTTATCATTACCTAGTAAAGTTGAACATACACAAAAATATTGAGCCATCACTTCCACACGAAAAGAAACCTAAAGAAACTGTAGAAGCAAGTATGCCCCAGAACACAGTATTGCCCCTGATAGCAAAAACTTAGTAGGGTGTTCTTTAACCTCCATGCTTTTGGAGGTTTTCCAGACTTTTTCCTGTGGTTGATTTCAAGCTTCATAGCATTGTGGTCTGAAAGTATGCATGGTATAATTTCAATTCTTGTAAACTTATGAAGGGCTGTTTTGTGACCCAGTATATGATCTATCTTGGAGAATGTTCCATGTGCACTCGAGAAGAAAGTATATTCTGTTGCTTTGGGATGCAGAGTTCTAAATATATCTGTCAAGTCCATCTGATCCAATGTCTCATTCAGGGCCCTTGTTTCTTTATTGACCGTGTGTCTAGATGATCTATCCATTTCTGTAAGTGGGGTGTTAAAGTCCCCTGCAATTACCACATTCTTATCAATAAGGTTGCTTCTGTTTATGAGTAATTGTTTTATATAGTTGGGGGCTCCGGTATTCGGCGCATAGACATTTATAATTGTTAGCTCTTCCTGATGGATAGACCCTGTAACTATTATATAATGCCCTTCTTCATCTCTTGTTACAGCCTTTAATTTAAAGTCTAGTTTGTCTAAGTATGGCTACTCCAGCTTTCTTTTGGCTTCCAGTCGCATGATAAATAGTTCTCCATCCCCTCACTCTCAATCTTAAGGTGTCCTCAGGTCTAAAATGAGTCTCTTGTAGACAGCAAATAGATGGGTCTTGTTTTTTTATCCATTCTGATACCCTATGTCTTTTGGTTGGCGCATTTAATCCATTTACATTCAGTGTTATTATAGAAAGATACGGGTTTAGAGTCATTGTGATGTCTGTATGTTTTATGCTTGTAGTGATGTCTCTGGTACTTTGTCTCACAGGGTCCCCCTTAGGATCTCTTGTAGGGCTGGTTTAGTGGTGACAAATTCCTTCAGTTTTTGTTTGTTTGGGAAGACCTTTATCTCTCCTTCTATTCTAAATGACAGACTTGCTGGATAAAGGATTCTCGGCTGCATATTATTTCTGTCTAGCACCCTGAAAATCTCGTGCCAATTCTTTCTGGCCTGCCAAGTTTCAAAAGAGAGATCAGTCACGAGTCTTATAGGTCTCCCTTTATATGTGAGGGCACGTTTATCCCCTGCTGCTTTCAGAATTTTCTCTTTATCCTTGTATTTTGCCAGTTTCACTATGATATGTCGTGCAGAAGATCGATTCAAGTTACGTCTGAAGGGAGTTCTCTGTGCCTCTTGGATTTCAATGCCTTTTTCCTTCCCCAGTTCAGGGAAGTTCTCAGCTATTATTTCTTCAAGTACCCCTTCAGCACCTTTCCCTCTCTCTTCCTCCTCTGGGATACCAATTATGCGTATATTATTTCTTTTTAGTGCATCACTTAGTTCTCTAATTTTCCCCTCATACTCCTGGATTTTTTTTATCTCTCTTTCTCTCAGCTTCCTCTTTTTCCATAACTTTATCTTCTAGTTCACCTATTCTCTCCTCTGCCTCTTCAATCCAAGCTGTCGTCGTTTCCATTTTGTTTTGCATTTCGTTTAAAGCGCTTTTCAGCTCCTCGTGACTGTTCCTTAGTCCCTTGATCTCTGTAGCAAGAGATTCTCTGCTGTCCTTTATACTGTTTTCAAGCCCAGCGACTAATTTTATGACTAGTATTCTAAATTCACTTTCTGTTATATTATTTAAATCCTTTTTGATCAGTTCATTAGCTGTTGTTATTTCCTGGAGATTCTTCTGAGGGGAATTCTTCCGCTTGGTCATTTTGGATAGTCCCTGGAATGGTGAGGACCTGCAGGGCACTTCCCCTGTGCTGTGGTGTATAACTGGAGTTGGTGGGCGGGGCCACAGTCCAACCTGATGTCTGCCCCCAGCCCACCACTGGGGCCACAGTCAGACTGGTGTGTGCCTTCTCTTCCCCTCTCCTAGGGGCGGGATTCACTGTGGGGTGGCGTGGCCCATCTGGGCTACTTGCACACTGCCAGGCTTGTGATGATGGGGATCTGGCGTATTAGCTGGGGTGGGTAGGCAAGGTGCACGGGGGCAGGAGGGGCAGGCTTAGCTCACTTCTCCTTAGGTGATCCACTTCAGGAGGGGCCCTGTGGCAGCAGGAGGGAGTCAGATCCGCTGCCGGAGGTTTGGCTCAGCAGAAGCACAGAGTTGGGTGTTTGCGAGGAGCGAGCAAGTTCCCTGGCAGGAACTGGTTCCCTTTGGGATTTTGGCTGGGGGATGGGCGGGGAAGATGGCACTGGCGAGCGCCTTTGTTCCCCACCAAACTGAGCTCTGTCGTCTGGGGGCTCAGCAGCTCTCCCTCCCTTTGTCCACCAGCCTTCCCACTTTCCGAGCAGAGCTGTTAACTTATGACCTCCCAGACGCTAAGTCGTGCTTGCTGTCGGAACACAGTCCGTCAGGCCCCTCTGCTTTTGCCAGCCACACTCGGGGGCTCTGCTTGGCCGGCGAGCCGCCCCTCCACCCCAGCTCCCTCCTGCTAGTCCGTGGAGCGCGCACCGCCTCGCCACCCTTCCTACCCTCTTCCGTGGGCCTCTCGTCTGCGCTTGGCTCTGGCGACTCCATTCTGCTAATCCTCTGGCGGTTTTCTGGGTTATTTAGGCAGGTGTAGGTGGAATCTAAGTGATCAGCAGGACGTGTGGTGAGCCCAGCGTCCTCCTACGCCGCCATCTTCCTTTACCCAGACTGTTCATTTTTATTCATACTTTTTTTTCCTTCTTCTCTTCAGACTGGATAATTTCAAGTTCACCAATCCTTTCTTCTGCTTGCTCAAATCTGATACTGAACCTCTCTACTGAGTGTTTAGTTGTAGCTATTGTACTCAGCTTGAGAATTTGTTTGGTTTATTATTAAATTTCCTATGTCTTTATTGGTATTCTCATGTTTTTCTTACATCATTTTCCTTATTCCCTTTAGTTCTTTGTCCAAGGTTTACTTTAAATTCATTGTACATCTTTAAGAGAGTTGATTTAGCATCTTTGACAAGTCTAATATTTAGTCTTCCTAGAGGATGATTGTTTCTAAATTCTTATATTTTTCCTGTAAATCAGCTGTATTTGCCTGTTTCTTTGTATGTTTTACTATTTTTTGTTCAAAACTGGACATTTTGAGTGTCGTGTAATTCTGAAAAAGTAATCCTCTCAGCCTTCAGTGATTGCTAAGTCTTGCTTGTGAAGGGTTGAATTTATCCATTTGTGACTTTTCCAAACTTTTTATTTCTTTTCTTTTCTTTCTTTTCTTTTCTTTTCTTTCCTTTTCTTTTCTTTTTTTTTGTAAAGTGTCTATTCCTCATTTTATGTAGTAATTAAAATTTATTTTCTGTTACCTCTGTGATCAGCCAGTGGCCTAAAAACAATTTTCTTAAATGTCTGACTCCCAAAAGAGCAGGGGGAAAGTACTGCCTTTTTAAATCTCCTGGGAGCTGCTTCAGTCTTTGAGGGTTAAAACTGTGGCTGCCAGTTTTTGTGCTGGCCCCTCAGTGATCAAAAGGAGCATCGGCCCTAAGACCTCACAGTCTAGATGTAGGGAGGGGAAGGTCCTTACTGCCCACCCTGCCTCCAGAAAGCTGTACCAGGAACAAGTTCAGCTTCCCCCAATGCCTCCTACCAGGAGGATGGGGAGTAACACCCCCAAAAATGCTGAAATTTGCTAACATTTACCAGCCTCTTCATCATCTTCTTCCCTGGGTGTTGCAAATGTTTGACTAACTCGTAGAGTTCCATAACATTTGATTCAGACAACTATGCCAGTTCAATACCTGTTTACGTGGAGGAATGGATCTTTGGAGCTTCCTACTCTACCATTTTCTTTCTGTAGGTAGGTTTTTACGTCTCTTGAGTAAATATCTGGGAGTGAAATGGGAAGTACATGTTTAATTTTTAGGAAACTGCCAAACTGCTCTCCAGCATGGTTTCCAAAGTACCATTTTAAACAATCCCACCAGCAGTGTGTGAGAGATCAGTTGCTCTGTATCTTTATCAGTGATACATATGGTCAGACTTTAATTTTAGATATTCTGGTAATTGTGTAGACATATCCCATTGTCATTTTAATTTGCATTTCCTTAATACCTTGTGATGTTGAACATATTTTCATATGCTTTTTCCATTTGCATTTCTTCTCTGGCGAAGGATCTGTTCAATCTTTTGCCCATTTTCACTTGGGTTGTTTGTTTTTTTCTTAGTATTGAAAGTTGAGACATCTTTATATATTCTGAGTGAAACTCCTTTATTAGATATTTTGTTTGGAAATATTTTCCCCCAATCTGTGGTTTGCCTTTTCATTCTTTTTATTATTATTATTATTATTATTATTTAGAGAGTGAGAGAATGAGAGATTGTGGGAGAGAGGCAGAGGGGGAGAAACAGACAGAATTTTAAGCAGGCTCCACGCTCAGTGCAGAACTCAGTGTGGCGCTCTATGCCATGACCCTGGGATCATGACCTGAGCCCAAATCAAGAGTTGAACACTTAACCTCCTGAGCCGCTGAGGAGTGTCAACCTTTTCATTCTTTTAACATATCTTTCAGTGACTATTCTTAATCTCCTATTGATTATTCTCAAAATGTAGATTATCTCATTTACTTATCAGAAAATAGTAGAGAAGCTATTATTGCAGTTTTGCAGGTGAAGAAACTAAGGCTCAGAGTTTTCCACTTGTGCAAGGTCATGTATTAGTAAGTAGCGGAGCCATAGGTTGAAACTAAGGCCTTGTGAATCCATGGACTGGGCTCTTAACCCCAGTTCAAGATTAACTCCGACAGTTTGGATGTTGAGATGAAGTTTCCTTCTGGGTAAATGTTTGGCACCATAACCTCTGCCGCTAGAATGATGCAGGTCTGCCAAGCCTCTTCCATGCACCCACTTTCCCATCTTCTTTTCTCCAGACTGGTTGAGGAAATGAAGGAGATGTGTGATGGACTGGAATTAGAAAATGAGGATGTTTATGTGGCAACGACATTTGGGGACTTCATCCAACTATTAGTGAGGAAGCCACAAGGGGACAACAAAGAGAGCGAGTGCATCATTGACTATGTGAGTCCTGGGCCCCTCCACGTGGGCTGGGCCCTGCAGACCTCTCAAACACTCACATCCGTGATCTCAATGACACATGGGGAAAAACTGAGCATCCCGGAATCCAGGGCGCTCAAGAGCCCACCTTCAATGTCCCAAACTCTCCCTAACTCTAACCCTGATAGCCTGAGGCTGCCAGCACAGTTAGGCAAATGCAACAGAGGAAATTGTTGTCTATGGGACAAATTCTGATCCCCAAAGATGTGAGAGTAGGATATTAAGCAGTGGCATTTACAGAGTACCTCCTACCCTCTGTGTCCTATGGTGTTTTTTCCAAGCAGTTGCCTCCTCACAGATGTGGCTCCAGCCTCTGCCAGATCACTCTTCCAGTATTTTAGTTTTGCTGGCGGACCCTAAACCCTAGTTCTGGGACCACCACTTCCTCCATTTGTCCCTTTAGACTAGTAATGGCAGGGGCTTCCTGCTGTTATCAATCTCTGGTTTGACTCATAGCTTCTCAGCTCTTTCATCACCTGTGCAACCAACTGCATGCATTAAATTCTTTTTGTTGAAATGTCAAAAGAAAGAGAGAAAGGGAGAGAGGGAGGTAGCTATATGGAAAGAGAAGGAGAGAAAGAGACAGAGAATGAGTAATTGAGAACATTCTCCCAATAAGGGAAACAAGTGATCTTATACATTCAACTTGCATATATGGAAGTGTGATGGTATAATTGCAAACTTATTTTTAATTTTTAAATATTTTATTCAATTTTTAGAGAGAGAGTATGTGGGGAGGGACAAAGAGGCAGGTGCAGAGTGTCTGAAGTAGATTCTGTGTGGACCGTGGAGAGCCCAATGCAGGGCACGAACTCATGAATCTTGAGATCACCCAAGCACCCCTGCAAGCATATTTTTAAAAGAAACTCTTGAAAAATCATCCTGAGGTGTCTTGGCAGGCTACGAGCTGCCATAAGAATTAAATTTGGGATAGTTTGTTTGGATCAAAAGCGGATGAAGAAAGTGTAGGTGGCCAGGATGGATACAAGGTTGGCCTTAGGATTGTGGTCAGGTGACAGATGAACAGATTTCAGGAGACAAATGGTGTTTCAGAGGATGCCATTCAGTCTGGAATTTCAGGTCTACAGGGAAGTGAGTGATGGAGTTGGTGTCATGTCTGGTGACTCACAAGTGTCTGTCTGCCAACTGGCACTTCCTACTTGCAGATGCCTAGCAGCCAGTCTGAGATCACACAGCGGGTAAGTGGCGGGACAGGGGTTGCAGCCCAAGCAGCCTGACCTCAGATTCCATGCTCATCATCACTTCTTATTGTTCAGCTGCCACCACTGACTACATAATAGCTCCCTAGGATAAGGAGGGCAGCAGGTTTGGATTTGGCTAAAGAGACCTGACAAGGCCAAGGGGTCTTGAGCCCTGGCCCCTTGGCTGTGTGTGTGTGTGTGTGTGTGTGTGTGCGCGTGCACGTGTGTGCATGAGTGGTTATCTATCTGTCTGTGTTTCCTGTGTCTCTCTGTAGGATCATATCTGTTACTAATGCACCTTGTGAAGACTCCACACTGCACTGAATCTGTGCAAAAATTCCCTTCCCAGGTGGAAAAGGTGGTGAACAAGCTGACCCTCCAGATGCCCACAGCTCTTCATTGGGGATGTGTTTGAGGTGCCAAGACCTAGGAGATCGTCAACCCAACAGACGGATGTGTGAGTACACTTCCTGCACTCCCTCCTGCTCTCCCTCCACCTTCCCCCTCCAAGGCCTCCTCTCTCATCTACTCCACCTGTTGTCTGGAATCCTGGCTTAGGGAGCCTCTACTTGCACACAGAATGGTTGTAGTCAGTTTACACTCCTTCCACAGGAATGGCCCAGAGGGGAGCTGGAGCTGGGAGGAGGGAGGATTCCAAAGGTCTGGAGCCTGCTTCAGAGACTGGGACCAGAGCTAACATCCCCATGGAAGAAATGAAGCCATTCCTTCCCCTTCCACGTGTCAACAGTAATCTCAGCATGGGCGTTCCCTTCTTGAATATGTGACACCCCACTGTTGGGAACTCTTCCTTGAATCCCATGTTTGTCAGACTTTCTGGACCTTAACCTTTCTATGTCATGACCCAGTATGTGCATATCATATTCACGCACACACACACACACACACACACCTACCTGAAACAACACTTACTCCTACGGGTGCATACTCAGTTTTCCATTTTACCCTACCTATAGCATCCCTCAGGACCTGCAGAAAACAGCACGCTCAAATGGGTCAGTTGAAGGGAGTTTAAAGAAAATAATTGACAAAGGGGTAGACTGGGTGTGGGGACACAAACAAGGGGATCCTCAGGCAGAAACATGAGCTGCTACCACCTTGAGGCCTGTTTGGGGAATCCCAGAAGGGAAGCTGTCTGGACAGGGTTGCCTGGGTGCTGGGCCCTTGGGAAGGGAGGGTGTACCATGCCTGTGGTAGCAAGCAGGGTGCTGGCCTTGCTGCCTCATTCAAACTCCCAGTCCCCATGGTGGAGATTCGCCCGTTGCTGGCTCAGAAGGGAGCAGACCCTGGTTCAATGAGGAAACTAGACCACCATGGATACATATTATGGAATACAGAATACATTAGAGGGTTGAGACATTATGCAATTGTGGGAGATGCTAGGAAGAAATATCCAGAAAAGAGTGTTAGAGAAAGTCAATAGACAGGCCCCAAGAACCATTGAGGGAGAAGATAGAGCCTCTCAGGAACCTAGAGGCCAGTGTCCACAGCTGCCAGAGAGGGGCCACCAAGAGCTGGTGGCAGAGTCTGTAGGAAGCTGTCACCTTTTGTTTAGATACTTCCTTAGGTCCACAGACAAGCATCTGGTGGTGGCCCAGGTTGATGGGAGTGAGGCTGAACCTGTGTGGCACCCCACACTTGCCCTTCCTCATGGCTGTCCTGAGGACCTCTGGGATGATGGTGGTTGCTTCACTGCCTTCCCCCCTGGTGCTTTCTGTAGACAGGATGCTGGAGGCAGAGGTACAGCTCAACAAAGTTGACAGTGAACAATCCTACTCAGTTCTCATTGAGCCTCCCAAATGGCATGCTCAGGTGATAGTTACTTCAGGGCTTTATGACATGGCCACATCATGTGCAGGTGACATTGTCTGGAAGAATTGGAGGTATTTGGGGCTGATCGAGGGAAAAGATAGGACTATGAGAAGTAGAAACATGCAACAGGCTTCAGGAGGCGACATCCCCTTAGTGGGAGACCCTCCAGAGACTGTAGTGGGGCGGTCTCTACTCAAAATGGGAAGGGTGCAAAGGAACTTTTGGAGGTTGGGTGATCAGAGAGGGCGGGCTCCCGAGTCCTGGCAATGTTGCTCAGCAGCAGAGCAGGGATCTTTGGGTCAGAGGGCCGGGAAGGCAGCAGCTGTAAGTGCATAGTCCATCTCTCCAACGCTAATAGCTGTCAAGTGGGGGATGCAAAGCAAGAGGACTTTAAATAGCTAAAGTCTGCTTGTTTGGGCTACATTTAAAATAATTGGAGGCATAAATGGGTATCCAGCAAGCATTTAAGCTGATAGGTCTCACCCTGCAGTGAAGATTTGAACAACTAGAGGCCAATACACAAAGACCAACTTTGGCTTGTTTATAATACAGATTTATACCTGTGACACATCTGTTTTTCTAGATGATAGAACCCTAGTCTTTGAAGTGCCACAACATGGTGTTTTTCTTATTTGGTCTACAAAGCTTCTCAAAAAGTGATTTACACCTTTGCTATTCTTAACTAGAAAATTACCTGGGTGTGTCACTGTGTCTGAGGTAACCGTGTGGCTATGGCACTAGATTGCTTGTGTCTGTGTCCAGCCCACAGTTTCACTCACAAGCCTTATGCGACATACTGACTGTGTGCCCAGTGGGTGTAGCAGGTCAGTAGGGAGCAGGGGACCAAATCCTGTCCCAGGCCTCAGGGAGAGGCAAATAGTACTGGAATGCTCAACTAAGTGAATATCTGTAACAGTCATGCAAGGTTTGAAGAAAGGTAGAGGATGCTATCAGGACACTGGAAGGATATGTTATTGGTGTAGAGTGGGCAGGAATTAAGGTTGGCTTCCCAGGGAGTGTGAGTGTGTACTTGGGGTGTTTAGGCCATGCCATGGCTGAATGCAGAGAGGAGCTGGTCAGCAGTCTTTTGTCCCAGACTTATCTCTGGGCCAGAGCTCCCCCATGTACAAGTTTGAGAGCCACTCTGGGTCTGTGGCCTCCACCTTCCTCTGGACACCCTGTCCCCTGGGCACTCTGCTTTTTGGGCTCCGTTATATCAGAGAAGGGGGCACAGTCCTAATTCCCAGGCTGTCCACAGAAGCACACCCACCGGAATCACAGGAGGGCAACTGGATTTCATAGAGCTCACACTTCAGGAGGCCTGTGTAGACGAACCTTCCCTTGAATCTCTCCCATCATCCCCCCTCTACCTCCCCACAGATGCCATCCTTGGGTGCACACTCCACTGGATCTGCTGGTGCTTGAGGCTGGACATGCTGTCCCCAGGTCAAGGCTGTCCAGAGACACAGAGGGTGGCCTTTTTGGATGGTGACCTCCTTATTACAGAGACAGAGGGACTGATTTGCAGAATCATGTGTGTTCTAAAATAGTTACTCCATCCATATTTTACAAAGGAAGAAAGTAAAAGAGAGGAGAGGAGAGAGGGACAGAAGGGCATCATCCTCATAGCCATCCAGCAAAGCAAACCTTACTGTCCCATTTCATAGATCAGGAAACTGAGGTCAGCACATCTGAGTGTGGCAGAGGTAGCTGTGCAGGCCAGAGCCCCTTGTTCATTGACAAAGGGCCCTGAAAGAATAGGCAAGGCTGGTCGCATCCTGAGCCAATCTCCCTCCCCTCCCCCACCCCTTGACCTCATTGGCGGTCCTCATGGAAGAGCATAAGGAAGAGCTGGCCACCATCAAGGTTCTGGATGCAGATGCTGCTTACACACTTGCCCTGAAGACCCACCTGGTCATGTCCATCCAGACCTTCCACTACTTTGCTTACTGGTGTGACAAAATTCACGTGGGACTGAAGCTCTTGCCCACCAAGTGAGAGCTCACACAGGCAGGCTGACACACACCACCTGTGTCAGATGCTTTGATCAGCTAGGAACACAGATATAGGGTACAGTTACAAAGAAAGGGAAGGAAAAGGCATCCGCAGAGAGGATATTTACACACATCTGATGAGGTGGAGCACTGATTTTCAATCCATTTTAACATGTTTATACTAAAGTCCTCACAGTGGGGTGGTGTATTTTTGGACTACAGCACGCTTCAGGGTTCCCTTTGTCATGCCTGCGTCTGGAATATATGGAATCAGAGTGGGAGGCAGTGAGTGGATGAGAACTCCCCTCCCTGTACGTACGTGAGCACAGAGTGTTTCAGATGGACAAGTGCTTGGATCACTGCAGTGTAAACCCAGTCCTTCCAGTGCTGTTATCATTAAATATCCTCACTCATAGCTACATAAACCTCAAAGTGTTCCAAACATAGAAAAAAATGAAGGGCATTTCTGTTTTCTCCAGGCTGTTCACACACACACACACACACACACACACACACCAGAATTATAGTGTTCAAAATCAAAGAACGCTAAATTGAAATCCAGAGTAAAATTATATCACCTTTTCTTCAGTCTTGGAAGAAAGTATTTGGAAACAGAAACATTATTGTAACATGTCTATTGAATATATTTGGCTGACGTCTATGAAAACATACAAACAAACAAAGAAAACAAACAAACAAAAACTGCAAACACTGTTTTCCTGAGGTAGGTTTAAATAAAAGAAGGGAGGTACAAATAAAATAGGTGACCTTGGTGAAAACCTCATCGTGGTTTACTTAAATGTCAATCTACGGGTACCTAGCATTGACAACAACGTAGGATTATATGCAAAGAAGCTGGCATGTCTTTACACGATACCGGTTATTTGAATTTTATGGGAATGTAGGCATTGGAACCCTTATAACAAAATTTTGGAAATGGTTGTAAACTCCTTTTATCTGAATGACTGCAGATTGAAATTAAAGAGCCATTTTGTTGAGTATCTTAACATTACCAATTGTCCATTGTGAACAATGGGCTTCAGAACACTGGTGATTACTAGGCATTTTCTATTCACAATTCAACTGAATCTAACAAGGCCTAGTACCAAAGTTGATATTGACGAGATATGTAAGGAACCACATGAAATGGCATGAAAGACACAGAAGAATCCCTTTCTGAAGATCATCAAAACATAAGAGTCATGACAGTTGTATACCTGTCTGTGTATTGTGGTTAGACATGTGGGTAGGCCAGGTGTCGGATAGAAGCAGAACCCAGGCTGCTTTCCTCTCAGAGTTGAAATTTTCCCGCTAGGAAGAAAGAGCCAGGATCAAAGTGGACCTTCCACTTTTCCTCCATCCATTGGACACCCTCTCTCCTGTGCTCTGTGGATCCCCTCCACAAACTCGCCCTCTCCTGGCTCTTATTCATACAATCACCTCCCACCCAAGTTGTCCGCATTCTACACATGAAAGAATGGGGATTCAGGGGGTGAGAATCTCTGGGGTCTCAGCTCAACCAGGAGTCTGATGTTTCTGGAAACCCAGGGTGTGACGAGCAGGGTCTGAGCAGCCATGCACAGGATGTTCCAAGTGTTGGGATCACATAAGTAACACACATCCCCCTTACATCTAAGTGACCTGGACTCCACCAGCCTCCCCACAGGCTCTTAAAAGCAGCAGCTCTCATGTCATCTCAGACACCATCGATCTTAAAGACAGAATCCTCCACTTCCTACGTCCTCCTGAAGGTCGTGTTCCACCCCCACAGCTAGTTTCCTCATGGCTCCCAGTGGCTAGGATAACAATGTCTTGAGCTGAGCTGAGAACCAACTGCACTAGGAACTTCCCTTGAATCTCAGGTGGAGTCACAGGTGGGCCCCACCTCACTGATTCTGCACCTCACTTGAGCTTCCACCCCACATTCCTGCAACTAAGAGGGACCATTTCCAAGGAGGGTTTGAGACTGGAACCTTGACCTCGAAATCCCTTCTAAACCCAGTGCCCAATTCATCACGGAATCTTAGCTATCCCTCTTGAGAGTGACTACTTCCTTCATGCTCATGCACACCCTACAATTGCCAAGGTGCATCTCTTTCCTTCTCTCTCACACACTGCCTTACTCTGTCGAGACCTCTGAATCTAAAGCACCCAATTTGAATCCCACATGTGTCCTCCCAAGTCTGCGGTGCTTCCTTTGTCAGAACAGAACCCACCATCATGGTCCCTGACACCACTCTTTGCTTCCTGCACCTCCTCAAGCAGAGGCAGGGAATGATCCAGTGCCCCTGGCCTCCCTCCTCTCTGGTTACCTGGTATTCTTGTGACATTAGCTCTTCAAAGGCCTGCATGAGAAAAGACACTGAAGTGTAGATACACCTGTTGCCATGGCCTGAGTTTGAAGCCATAGCATCAGGGTCCAAACTCAAGTTTAGGAACAACCTGGCTGGGACATCTCAGGACAGAAATGCTTTATGCATAAATACCTGTGTGCAGACATATTGCTTCTCTTATTCTTTCTAACAGAATAGAGCTGATTTGATCAACTGACCTTGGGTTCGAGAAGTCAGAGTGTGCGAAAGTGCTCATGGGGACAGGCAAGTTGATATCAAGGTCATCTCCCTGTAGTTCACTTACACTTTCTCAGAGCCATGTAGACACTGCCCACCATCATAACGATGTTATGAGTCATAAAGCACAGTATTGACTGAGCCAGTCTGAACATCACAATCACCCAGGGATTATTTCTCATAATTTTTCTTATAATATCATCGTAAATTATTTATTTAAAATTCACTTAAATTGTACACTTATGCCATGCCCCCACTCCTGGAGATGACCACTTTTCCAAGCTCTCCTTTTATGCCATCTTTGTGGGTGGGGGACATCACTCCTTGAACATTGCTTGGAAGTCAAAAGCATCCAGTAAGTCCTCCATGTGCACAAAGAATCTCTCTACCTCATGGAGCTGAGCCTGTCCCCCTCCCCACTACTTAGCCTGTTCTTCTATGGCCTCCATCTCTCCAGGTGGGAGCAACTTTACTTTATCTGGAGGATTTCTTTCAATGACTAATCTGGGTTCAGGGCCTGGGTCTCCTCTAAAACTTCCTCCCAGCTCCCCTGCTCATGTTCTGCCATGAGTTTCAGTACAAAGTCTTCAAACAAATGGTCTGTCTCTTCTTTTATTGCATGGCGTTGGTTTCTTCTGAAGAGGAGGACTCCCCCAAAAGAGGAAGGCTGCACAGGTTAAAGGCCACAAGGACTTAAGGTTGAAGTCATTCCCAGGTGATAAGGGATTCAGTTTTCCTGTGCTTTGCTAGGATGTGGATATTTTGGTTGAAGGTCCCCAGTTAGCTCAGTGTCCAGGGTAATCATTGGTCAAGTTTCAAGCCAGAATAGAGGGCTTGGGTTGGCAGAGATCCCAGTGGGACTGATGTCCTGGGAACTCAATTACCCACTCCTCTGCTGTGTTGGAGGGCTCCCAGTCAGACCGGGTTGTGTCACGCCAGTGTTCCAGTGACTTTTTTTGACCAATGCTAAGCAGAGATGGAAGGCTTATGATTTGAAGGCTCCCATTTGGCCACAGGACCAGTGAAAATGTGGGTCCAGTGCTGAGCTGGGTATGGAGGTCTCATAGAATAAAGCCAATTGGCCGGCCCTGTGTTCAGTTGCCCTAAGATCCTATTGATTAGAACAGTTCTATGTTCTCTTGTAGAGCCCCATGTCCAAGGGCACATAGTGACCCCACTTTCCCAGTGACTGCATGATGTTGTGTAGAGCTTTGGTGGATCACTCCAGCTACAAGGTCACATGGTGAGCCTGTTGTTCACATGACTCCTTGGGAAGAGCAGAGCTGATTTGGATGGCATGTAGTCAAGGTTTTGCAAACCCAGTGTTCTGGAGATTTGGTTGTCTTGTGCTTTGCTCTTTTGGAGTGCTCCAGATCCAAGGGCACATGATAATCCAACTGACCATGACACACCTTGGCCTAGTCCTGACCTGTTTGGAGGCCTCCAAGTCCACAGGAAAGAGTGAGCCCAATGTCCAGGTCACCGCTTGGCCTAGTGCAGAACTAAGTTGGATGGCTGATGGTCTGAAGTCTCCTGGCAAGCCCAGTGTTTTGAAGCCTTGATTGCCCTGGCAGTCTGTTTGGAAGGCTCATGTTCCAAGGGCACATGGTGAGCTCACTGACCAGATGACTCCGTGGCCTAGTGCAGAACTAGGTTTTAAGGCTGCTTGTTCCAGGGCATGTGTTGACCACGTTGTCCAGGTGACTCCTTGGCCTAGTTCAGAGCTGGGTTGTAGGAATCACGGTCTGATTGCTCTTGGAAAGCCTGGTGTTCTGGAGAATTGATTTTCCTGTGCTCTGCTCAATTGTATGGCTCCAGATCCAAGAGCATGTGGTGATCCCACTGTCTAAGACAGTACTTGGCCTAGTATTGAGCTGCTTTGGAGCCCTCCAGGTCCAAGGGAAAGTAGTGAGTCCACTGTCCAGGTCACAACTTGGCTTCATGCAGAGCTGAATTGGATGGCTCATAGTCTGAAGGCTCCTGGAAAGCCTGGTATTCTGGAGACATGATTGTCCAGTGCTCTGCTCTTTTGGAGGGCTCCAGGCCCAAGGGCACTTGGTGAGCTCACTGTCCAGGTGAGTACACAGCCTAGTGCAGAGATGGCTTTTTGTGCTCCAACTACCATGAAATGTGGTGAGCTCACTGTCCAGATGACTCCTTGGTCTAGTATATAGCTGGGTTGGAGTAATCGTGGTCTGCTGGGTCTTGGCAAGACCAGTATTCTGGAGACTTGATTGCAGTCTTCTCTTCTCGATTGGAAGGTTTGTTTTCTGAAAGCACCTGGAAAGCCTAGTGTCCTGGCCATGCAATTGCCCCCTCTCCTGGGTTCAAGTTCTCATAGTTCAGTGGCCTCTTGTCAGATCGGTTTCCAGGTGACTCTGTTGCCCAATAGTGAGCTGGTATGCAGGGCTCATCGGAGAGTGGCTCCCCACAAACCCAGTGTTCTGGGGATTCAATTGTACTGTGCTATTCTTGGTTGGAATGGTTGTGCTCTGTTGGCCTCTGGTCACTCCAGTTTCTTTGGGATTTGTTTTTCCACCACTGAGCTGGATCAGACAGCTCATGTTCTGTGTTCCAAAGACCCCCACTGTGTCCAGTGTTGTGGTGACTCCTCCCAGTACTTACTTGTGTCAAAAACTCCCCTCTTTGCCAGGTATCTGTGGGCATTGTCCACAATGTGGACATCTGGGTCAGCCTGATGTGCAGAGCATTTATGTGGCCTGTGCTGAGCTGAGTTGGAGGACCCCAGGGGGAGCAAGGTGTTCAGGGTTCCCTCAGGACATGGCCTTGAGTTTCCTGTGCTGACCCTGGTTGTGATCACAGAGGTTTGGGAGGGGATCTCCCCAGCTGGCTGAGAATCCACTGTACTCTCATAACTAGTTCTCCAACCCACTTGCCAAATGGGAATGCATAGGTGACTGGCCCAGCCAACCTTACAGTGGGAAGTGGGTCCTGGAGTTACCAGGTGTGGGTATGCAGACCCTCAGAACTACAGAGGGGCAGAAAGGTAAGCACAGACATGAATGTGGAGTACACAATGTCAACAAGAGGCCTCAGGCAGGAGTGAGCACACTTCTTGCCATTAGCAATGGCAGGGAACAGGGCAGATAATGTGAGGAACAGCAGGAAGAGCTGTGGTGGAATTGCCATCTCTTTCCTCAGTATGGCCTGGGCTGTTGCCTGCCTTTATTAACAGCCTTGCTTCATCACATTGTTTTCTTGTGACGTCAAAACCATATCTGGCCAATCAACAGGTTTCTCTCAGGTTGGCCTTGATCATGTGGCCAATCACCTGGCAGCTCAGCTGGCCATTCACAGATGGCTTTCTCACTAGCCCTCCTGACATCATTGCCTGGACACCATGTTTTAAAAGAAAACATGTTAACTTTTCTTCAAGATGGAAAATTAATATTTGGGATATATTCATAGTACAGTCATGGTGGTGCTAAAAGAGTCAACTGGAACAAAGCCAAATGTGTCACTCAGAGTCACCACTCACTATAACACATCAATATGAATCAATACATGGGTCATGAAACCCCATCAAAGGTCACACGTCAGTGGTACATCTAACAACATGGCTCTAGAGCAAATGCTAACCACAACTTGTCCATCAGGGCTTTAAAATATTTCTAGACAATGGTAAACACATCTTAACACAACAAAAACAGTAAGCCTGGAGAAAATGAAGCTGACTCACAAGTTATGAACTGCTTTCCAAAATGACATTCAGCATTCATAAGAGGGGCATACCAAAACCAAGACTTTCAACACATTCATAGTCTCATGTCCAGCCTCTTATGAAAACTTATGCAATATGCAAAGCAGGGAACTGGGTCTCATAACTAGGAAAAAATCAGTCCACAGCAAAAGACCACCAGATGACAGTTGATAATGTGAAAGAGACATTAAAAATATGCTCAAGAATTAAAGCAAAACATATATGTAATATGGGGAGAAAGAGAAACCATAAAGGAGAATCAATGGAATTTCTACAGCTGATATTGGGATATGTGAAATGAAAAACTATACCTGTAGCAATGATGGGGTGATGCGGAGGAGGATCCAAGATGGCGGAATAGCATGGAAGACTTTTGTGTGTCTTGCCTCCA